>NC_132858.1:16630582-17309749 GCF_048164855.1 Canis lupus baileyi
TCTCATTTTTTCACTCTGAAATAGTTAGTAGAAAAAATATGGATGATATTTTTTCCTTTGAAATTTTAGAACATTTGCCTTTAAAAACAATCTGAAGGAGAAAGAAGTTGGAAAAGCAGAGATAGATAAAGTACATTTTTTTAATAAATTGTGTTAATACAAAACATTTCATGTTTATTTGATGGAAGGTGAAATAAAGGTATAAGAGTAATATTCAAATTAAAATATAGTTAATGTCTTCCATTTCTCTTTATGCCATGTCCAGTTCACTTCATCTAGATCAGAGAATCATTAGTCCTGTCCATGTACATTTAAACAGTAGGTATATTTGATAGGTATATCAAATAAATCATGCCATATCTATTTACCCTTGTTCCCTATTAAATTGTCTTTCATTCATGTAGTTCGTGCAATGTTATTTGCCAGCCTCAAAGACACTCGAGATAGCATCCCCTACTTTGAAATTAAATAGCAGTTTATTGGATGATTTCAGGTGATACATTAACAAATACATTCTGATAATTTATCCTGGTCTTAAAATGTGCTAGAAAATATAATTACCAAATTAAACCCATCATTTCAGAGATACTAGTGCTAAAGTCAAAGCAAATGTGGGAATGTTAGCTGTATTCTTTTTTTATATATTAATAACTTGTAGATGCAGGCCTTACTTTCTGTGCAACATATCAAAAATCAGAAAATGAAAACACCGCAGGCAAGTGCTAAATATTAAGATACAATGTTATTGAGAAAATTTATTTATGTGCATTACAGTGAGCATGTTGGGGACTTTTGCAGGGTATCTAAATAATTGTCTATCATCAGAAAAAGTCATTAAACAATATTCACAACTCATAAAAGCATAATGGAATGATAACACAAGTTAATAAATCAAACGGATAATGGAATGGGAATACCATTAGATATGCAGAGTTATAATGAGAAATGTAAATCAAAGTCTATTAAATGAGTTAATCGTGTTTTACTTGAATGTTGGGACTGAAATTGCAAGTTGAGAAGTGGAGGGTTATAACTTTTATTATTATTTCTTATAAAGAATTATATGTTTAACCAATTACAGGCATTAAGTAAAAAACATGTCTAAAAGAATTTCAGGATTCCCACTTAAGACCAAACTTTCTAATGATACCTTCTTGACAGACCAACCACACAGAGACTGTATTGACTTGGTAATGATAGCCAGCATGCAGCAAAAAAGAAAAAGAAAAAAAAAAAAGGCTACTGTATACCTTAGGTTGTAATGCCTTCTGTATTTGGCTCCAGGTTCAGTGACAAAAGTGAGTCTTATTTTAAATTAACCCATCTAAAAAAATGGACCTATCTTACCCATGATGGCTTTGCCTCCTAAAATGACCACAGATGTTGTCTCCTGAATCCCAATGACTCTTGTGATAGTTGTTCCCACAGCAATTTTGCTTAATGACCTGGATGAACAGACAAAATCTAACAGTGTTAACAGAATTCATCCTAATGGGAATCACCGACCGTCCTGAGCTGCAGGCTCCCTTCTTTGGGCTTTTCCTCATCATCTACTCAGTTTCAGTGGTGGGCAACCTGGGCATGATCATCCTCACCAAGGTGGACTCCAGGCTCCAAACACCCATGTACTTCTTCCTCAGACACCTGGCTTTCATTGATCTTGGCTACTCATCAGCTGTGGCACCCAAAATGTTAGTAAATTTTGTAGCTGATCAAAATACCATCCCCTATAACTGGTGTGCTACCCAGCTGGCTTTCTTCATCTTGTTCATCATCAGTGAGCTGTTCATTCTGTCAGCAATGGCCTATGACCGCTATGTGGCCATCTGTAACCCTCTGCTCTACACCGTTGTTATGTCACAAAGGGTGTGCTGGGTGCTAGTAGCAACCCCTTATGTCTACAGTGCCTTTCTTTCTCTGATAACCACCATCAAGATTTTTATGTCATCCTTCTGTGGACATAATGTCATTAGACATTTTTACTGTGATAGTCTTCCCTTGTTAACTTTGCTGTGTTCAAGCACACATGACATTGAGTTGATAATACTGATCTTTTCAGCATTTAATTTGATTTCCTCCCTTCTCATAGTGCTTGTGTCTTACATCCTAATCCTTATGGCCATCCTTAAGATGAACTCTGCAGAGGGCAGGCACAAGGCCTTCTCCACCTGTGGATCTCACCTGACGGTGGTTGTTGTATTATATGCTACTCTATTTTTCATCTACGTGCAACCCAAATCCAGTCATTCCTTTGATACTGATAAAATCGCCTCTGCATTTTACACTTTGATAATCCCTATGTTGAATCCCATGATCTACAGCTTAAGGAACAAAGAGGTAAAATGTGCCCTGCATAGAGTATGGAAAAACTTGCACATACTGCCTATGTAGAGTTCAATATAGACTATACATACAATAAATTAGGTTATGGACTACTGTTTATGTTGTTGGGTTTAGAAAGGAGTAATGTGTAGAAGTCATGGAAAACTAGAAATGTTTTTCCTATTTTCAACTATAGGTGTTCCAGTAGTGATCAACCTTCCTGTATCAATTTTTATTTGTCCTTAAGTGTTACTGCCAGAGATCTAAGTTCAGACATCTGTTCTTACATTGCCAAGTACTTATGTTACAATTTAAGGGAAGTCTGTTTTAATACATCTGCCATTAAGTAATCTTTTAAAGGCTTTCTTGTGTCTTTTCTTAAATATTTTTTGTGGGATAAACACCATTTAAATACCAGTGCCCTCCATACCTGCATACTGACATAAGATGGCACTTAATGTTTTTTGTGCTGAGCATACATACATTAATGAGTAATGAACAGTATCTGCCTTAATGACATTTCAACTCTATCCCCTTTGGTTGGTGGCATTTTAAATTTGTTACATTATTATATGTGAACATGTATATGCATGGAAAAGCATAAAATAAAGTTGATTATCTTCGAGGGCCATAATTATGTACATTAAAAATTCAAAAGACTCAGCATTGAAACATTAGAAATAATAAGTGAATTTTGCAGGATTAGTGGATATAGTGTCAGCGTGTTAAAGATCAATTATTTTGTATCTACCAACAAAAACAGATAAAATTAAAATTTTAAGCTAAACTAGGAAAAATTTTAATGAGTACAAGCTGACGGTGAGAGCCATGACCAGAGCGTTTGTGAAATGCACAAAAGCACGGATACTGAAGAAGAGGAATATGCGGACCCTCTGGATTAATCGAATCACAGCTGCCTCCCAGGAATATGGCCTGAAGTACCCGGCATTCATTGTCCATTTAATTAAGTGCCAGGTGGAGCTCAACAGGAAGTACTTGTGGATCTAGCCATCTATGAACCAAAGACTTTTAAATCTTTGGCTGCTTTGGCCAAAAGGAGGCGACTGGAAGGATTTGTTGCTGCCCTAGGGGATGGCAAACAGCCTGAAGGCATATTTTCCAGAGTGGTGCAGCATCACTGAGGGGGATTCCAACATTGCCTCCCTTTGCAGCTGAATGTCTTAGGAAAAGTGTTTTTCCCCCTGATAATCACAGTGGTTAACATAGGGGCTAAAAGTTATGTCACCATGTGTGTAAGTTTGGTCAGCAATTATATTAGTTTGCATTTTAGTGACAGGTGTAAGAGAAAGGCCTCTTCTTCCCTTACTGGGACAGATCTAGAAATCTTACACAGATGTGCAAATAAAGCTTCATTGCTAGACACTACAACCAATATTACTGAGTTATTGAAGGAGAGATAAATGTTAAAATACCATGTCAATTGGTTGAAAGATATAAATTTGGTGAGGCCAGTTCTCCCTAATTTTCCTATAGATCCAATGCAGTTAACAATCAAGATTCCAGTAATATTTTTTAAGATTTTATTTATTTATTCATGAGAGACACAGAGAGAGGCAGAGACACAGACAGAGGGAGAAGCAGGCTCCCTGCAGGAAGCCTGTTTAGGACTCTATCCCTGGTCCAGGGATAATGCCCTGAGCTGAAGGCAGACTCTCAACCGCTGAGCCACCCAGGCATCCCAGTAGGATTTTTTAGTGCTTAAGTTGATATCAAAAATTATTTGGGGGATCCCTGGGTGGCGCAGCGGTTTAACGCCTGCCTTTGGCCCAGGGCGCGATCCTGGAGACCCGGGATCGAATCCCACATCGGGCTCTCGGTGCATGGAGCCTGCTTCTCCCTCTGCCTATGTCTCTGCCTCTCTCTCTCTCTCTGTGTGTGACTATCATAAATAAATAAAAATTAAAAAAAAAGATTTAAAAAAAATTATTTGGAAACGCAAAAGATCTAGATTAGCCAGGCAATATCTTAGAAGAAAGATTTCAGAGGACTTCCAATGACAGATATCAATTCATTTAATGAAATAAGATTTTTTATTATTTTTTTATTTTTTTAATAATAAATTTATTTTTTATTGGTGTTCAATTTGCCAACATACAGAATAACACCCATTGCTCATCCCGTCAAGTGCCCCCCTCAGTGCCCGTCACCCATTCACCTCCACCTCCCGCCCTCCTCCCCTTCCACCACCCCTAGTTCGTTTCCCAGAGTTAGGAGTCTTTATGTTCTGTCTCCCTTTCTGATATTTCCTACCCATTTTTTAAATGTATCATTAGTGCACATATTTACAGAGAGATCAATAAAATGAAAATAAAGTCCAAAATAGACTCACATGTTTAATTCCACTTATTTTAAAACAAGAGCCTTGCTGCAATATAGTGAATAAAATAGGTTTTCTCAGTAAATTGGTCAGTTCAATTAGGTTTCTATATAAAATATGGAACTTGGTCATTTATACACTACATGTAAAAATTAATTGAAATATGTTACAAATGGGAATGTGAAATTTGAAACCAAAAGGTTTCTTAAAGTAAAGTAAAATAATATTTTCATGACTTGGGATCAACAAAGTTTCCTTAAATGGGGTACAAAAAGTAGTGATACTAATAGAAAAATAGTACTCTATCTAGAATGAAAACTTGTATTAATGAAAATACACCATAATAAATTTTAAAAATCCAAAGAAACCATATTTGAAATACACTCTTGCAAAGTAATTTGTAAAACAAAACAAAACAACAAATTCAAATTCCCTAACTCTTTGAATGAGGATGATCAAGAGGGTTAACTTTTAGGAGGGAAAAAATAGTTGAGGGGAAGAGGTGAGGGAAGACACCTGAAGAAACTCTTCACAGAAGAGGATATCAAAACAGCCAAAAATACACAAATGTGTTCAAAAAATTATTCATTAGATAAATCTAAGTGAAGAATGTATACTGTGATATCGCCAAACATTACCAGGATAGCTGAAATGCAAAAGTTTGTTTGAACAATAATTGAAAATGTTGATAAGAATGTGGAAAATTATAATTCTTTTACTTGTTTAAAGGTGAGTACATTGCTATAAAAACTTTGGGAAAATAAGGGAATAATTACTAAATTTTAGTGTGAGTATACTCTATGATGTGCCAATTCCATATCCGTGTAATTATGTCCCCTAGAGAATAAGTAATAGAATGTTTGTGGCAGATGTAGTCATCATAGGTGTTAAATGTTTATCAAGGGTGGAATGGATGGATATGTAATGGCACGTTCAAAAAAATATATTCTGCACAGCAGAGCATGAAGAAGTGGGAGAAAGAAGAGGAAGAGCAGAGGAGGAGAGGAGTGGCAAAGAAGATGAATGGATAAAATATTAAGTGAAAGGCACCATGCTCTCCAAAAATTACACCAACTCATACAAATAGCAATGAAGCTAAGTTGTACTATTATGGGCACTTTTCATAAGTTACACATTTTGTTTTTGAGTACATGATACCATTAAGGAGCACTGCTTGTAAGCAAGAATGAAAGGCTGATTTCACAGTTGAAAACTTACGACATAAATTAACATCATTGTAAGTTAAAAGAAAAAAATAGATTTATGATAATATTCAATACCTATTTTTAACACCTATTTGCCTAGCTGAGCAGAATAGACAAAAACAGTGTTATAAATAATATTTATAAGAATCCTATATTGGGGGATAAATAAGCGGAGAACAAAAGATTTTAGGGCAGTGATAATATTCCATATGATATTATACTGATGGGCATATATCATTACATTTAAAAATATGTATAAAACTATTAGTGTAAACTGAATCATTGAAAACTTTTCCCCTGATGAAATTGCCCCCAAGATTAGGAGACCCAGTTTCCCCATTTATATTCAGTATGTATTGAATATTATAGCAGGTTCAACCATGATAAAAAAAATGAGGTAAAGACAGGTAGGAAGTCATAAACTGCCATTTTTAGTTTTTGATTAATGTTATAATTAACCACATAGGGAAAATATATAATTTATTAGAAATAATAAGTGAATTTAGCAAATTTGCCGAATATAAATTTACAAAAATCAACTTTATTTTTACACCTATCAACAACAGTTAGAAAATAAAATTGAAGGAAAGATAACATTTATGGAACCATCAAAAAAAGAGTATGGTTTTAGGACCCCAATAGTATCTGGTACCTCCCTCAGTGATTTAGCCATCTCTTTAATAATCTGCTTTGGTATCTAAAGTTTCCGGGTGGTTATAGGTTGTAAGTTTGTAAATGTCTTCATTATAATTTTGGGTGAAATGTAGACATTTGCTATGATCCAGGAAATTTGTACTCTTTGAATAGTAAAAAAAAAAAAAAAAAAAAGAGCAATCTCTGAAAAGGGAGTTTTGTTAAGAAAATCTCTTCATGTGCTTATTGGCCATGTTTATATCTTCAGTGGGAAGTGTCTGTTCGAGTCTTTAGCCTGTTCTCTAAATTGGATTTTTTTCCTGTTGAGTTGAAGAATCCTTATAAAACAGAGCCTTGCCAGATATATGATTTGCAATCACCTCCATCGTGTGAGTCATGGTTTCATTCTCTGATAGTGTCCTTTAATGGACAAAAGTTTATTTGTATTTTAAATTATTTTTATGTCCAGTTATGTATTTTTACTTTTGTCATTTGTACTTTTGGTGTCATATCTAAGAAAGCTGTAAAGAGCTCAGCTGAGCCAGGAGAGATAATTGAGCTGCCAGGTGTTGGAACAGCCAGTTAAAGCAACAGGCCATAAATGCAAGATTTAAGTCCTTAATCACTTACTACAATGGTCATCTTAGTCATATGTCATGAAATTAATGATTATTTTTATATCTATTCCCATTATAGGTTTCTCAAATGCCTGCATGGAGAAACACAATCTAACACAGTGGAAAGAACACATCCAAATGGGAATCACAGAACTCCCTGAGCTGCAGGCTCCATTGTCTGGACTCTTCCTCACTGTTTACCTGGTGTCACTGGTGGATAACCTGAGCTTGATCATCCTCACCAAGGTGGACTCTAGGCCACAAACACCCATGTACATCTTCCTCAGACACCTAGCTTTCACTAATATTGGTTGTTCAATAGCTGTGGGACCCCAAATGCTAGTAAGCCTTGTTGTAGATCAATCTATCATCTCTTCTAACTGATGTGCTACCCAACTCACTTTTTTCATTATGTTTATTACTAGTGAAATTCTCATTTTGTCAGCAATGGCCTATGACTGCTATGTGGCCATCTATAATCCTCTGCTCTGCATAGTCATTATGTCACATAGATTATGTCAGTTGCTGGTGGCATAATCTATCATTTTGTCTTTGCTGATCATTATAAAAATTTCCCTTTCAGTTTGGTGACTATAATGTCATTTAGGCATTTCTTCTGTGATAGTCTATTTATTTTTATTTTTATTTTATTTTATTTATTTATGATAGTCACAGAGAGAGAGAGAGAGAGGCAGAGACACAGGCAGAGGGAGAAGCAGGCTCCATGCACCGGGAGCCCGACGTGGGATTCGATCCCGGGTCTCCAGGATCGCGCCCTGGGCCAAAGGCAGGCGCCAAACCGCTGCGCCACCCAGGGATCCCTGTGATAGTCTATCATTGATAGCTTTGCTCTGCTCAGGCACACATGAAATTAAGTTGATAATTCTGATCTTTTCAGCTTTTAATTTAGTGTCATCTCTTATGATAGCCCTGTGTTTTACATGCTGATCCTTATTGCCATCCTCAGGATGAACTTTGCAGAAGGTAGGCACAAGGCTTTCTCCACCTGTGAATCCCATATGACACTGATAGTCATATTTTACGGTTCTCCATTTTTTTATGTATGTGCAGCCCAAACCAATTCATTCATTTGATAGTGATAAAATAGCCTCCTTATTTTACACTTTGATTATATTCATGCTGAATCCCATGATCTACAGTTTGAGGAAAAAAAGAGGTGAAAAATGCCTTATATAAAACCTGCAGAATGTTTGCAAATGTTCTATTTAAAATTCACTGTAGGATACACTAACAATAAATTATGTATTAGCCAATATATCCTGTAATTAACTTTGCTGTAGTCTTGTTCTGTTGTTTCTAGGGGATAGGCAAGAATCAATGTATGATAACCATAGAAATAAAATATACATATATTCATTATTTTAAATTTCAAATAAGAATAATCACCAATAGATTATTTGTTCCTTTATCCTACTTCAGATACTAGCTTAATTTAGTTTCAATTCCAAGTCAATGCCATTCCTACATGTTCTTTCATGTGCCCTATTTGTCTTTTCCACTAAATACTTATTTTTTATAAAACTAGGGATCTTGTACATTCTCTTCACAGTCTTATCTATCACTGTCTAGCATAGTAAAAGTCACACACAAAGAAGATGCCTGATAGATATTATATGAATGAATTAATCAAGGAAATAAACATATACTGTGAAGTTTAAGCCAGAAATGGGGCTTACAGAAAATAGGCAGCTTGAGAAGTGGCCTATAAGTGGGATGGAGTGTATCAAGCAATATGAAAATGGGCTAGAGCAAGTAGCCAGGATGGGGTCACCTTTTAATTAAGGTTGTCAGGGAGCGCTCTGTGAAGATGGCATTGAAACAAATACTAGAGTTGCTGAGTGAGACTCTGGGGCTACCTAGCAGAAGCCTGTTCCATGGGGACAGAAATGACACTGCAGCAGTTCCTAATGACTCATGTGCTGAGGAACACCAGAGTCAAAGGTGGTGGGAGCCTAAATGTGATTAGGAAACAAAAGAGAGATGATGAATTTGTAACAGAATTTAACCCTGTAGTACTCTATTAAGGCCATTGTAAAAGTTGTCTTTTTTCCTGAATAATCAAAAAGTCTTCAGAGGATTTTCAGCTAAGGAGTGATTTGATCTATCTTTGATTAAACACAGCTATGACTGCTGTGTAAATAATGGATGGCAGATTCTAAGTTTGGAAATTGAAAATGCTGAGGGGATTAATCATGATACATTTGACAAGATTGGATGCATTCAGGGTGGTATGGCCAGACTCACGATACATTTGAGAGACAATAGAGGTTTAATCTAAGACAGGAACAATCAAAGAATAGAAGTGATTAGATTATTAACATATTTTTGAGGAAAATCTTTTTTTTAATTTTTTTTTATTTATTTATGATAGAGAGAGAGAGGCAGAGACATAGGCAGAGGGAGAAGCAGGCTCCATGCACTGGGAGCCCGACGTGGGATTCGATCCCGGGTCTCCAGGATCGTGCCCTGGGCCAAAGGCAGGCGCTAAACCACTGCACCACCCAGGGATCCCATATTTTTGAGGAAAATCTTAATAGTTCTTCATGTTTACGTGGGGTAAAGAGGCATAGAAAAGGAAATCAATGATTAAAAAAGAATAGAAAGACTAGTTCCAAGGCTCATCTTAAGATATACTGAATACTGTTTTCTTCTTTCAATTAATATGACCTTAACTTCCCATTAAAACTAGAAAAAAAAAGCACCAAACCAAACAAAAACAGAGACAAGATATATGAAACAAGCTGTCACAACACTGATAACAGACCACAAAGGACAATTTTCCTGATGGATCAGGAACAAATGAGGTGAGTCCTATGATTGTTCCACCTTCCTGAGAGTTGAAAAAACTAAGTCAAGAATCTAGTAAGATTATGGTAGCTCAATTTTGCAAGACAGAGTGCCTACACTAGGAGAGCTGTACAGAGAAAGAACACTGGATCTCTACAGAGAATCCTCCTCAATTATTCACCAGATTAGCACAAGCAAGAGGAAATCATCCTGGCAAAAGAAAGAATCATCTAAGATGAAAGGCAACAGTATTCTGAACTCAAGCAGAGGTAGAAATTGTGCCAATGTATTGAACAGGGAGTAAAAAATCTCATAGTTTATAAGGCTTTAGGTAGAATACTCAAGAAGATCTTCTTTCAGTACGTGGAATAATTAGCTCTAAATTGCACACTACTCTGGTCCAACCTAAGAAATTATAAAGGCAACATCCAAAAGGATTAAACTATTTCCAACTAATTATATCCTAGAACAAATTTCAGGGACATTTTTTAAAATACAAATTTATCCAATATGCATGAAGAAAAATTCACAATGAATGAAATACATCCTATAATTATCATACATACAAAGAAGCAGGAATACATGTTCCATAGTAAATAAAATAACCAATCAGTGGAAACTTATCAAGAACTGGCACACGTTTGAAATATTAAAGGACAGAGATACCTGGGTGGCTCAGTAGTTAAGCGTCTGCCTTCAGCTCAGGGCGTGATCCTGGAGTCCCAGGATCGAGTCCCATCAGGCTCCCTGCATGGAGCCTGCTTCTCCCTCTGCCTGTGTCTCTGCCCCTCTCCCTGTGTCTCTCATGAATAAATAAATAAAATATTAAAAAAAGAAATATCAAAGGACAAAAATGGTTATTAGAATTGTATATCATATTCTCTAAAAGGTAACTAGGAACTTGGAAGAAATTATAAAAAAAGAATCTCAACTTCTAGAGATGAAAAGCACCATGTTCAAGGTGAAAGATAAATGAGATTGTATTTGCAGGAGATTAAACATTATAGAAGATTAGTGAGTCTATAGATACAGCAATAAAAAGTATCAAAATGAAATGGGGGGGGGGAAGAAGCAAAAACATAAAAGAATTACAATAATCAAGCAGTTTCAAGCAGCCAAGTATGCTCACAACTGGCTTTTCCAAAGAAGAATGTCATTAGACATTAATGACAATAATGTCAAATGTCATTAGAATTATTTGAAGAAAATACAGGTGAAAAATAATCAAACATGATAAAAATTAAAAGACCTCAGATTCAAGATTAACAAACCCCAGATACAAGAAACATAAAGACCATGACCTAAAGGTACCTCATCATCAAATTTCTCAAAGCCAAAACATTAAGCAGTAAAAAAGCAAAGGTGTTTTATGTACAAAGGAACAAAGAATATCAACTCATGATCAGAAGCTCTGCAGGTGAGAAGACAATGGAGCAACATCAGTAAAATATTGAAACAAAAGAACTGCCAACTGAGAATTCTGTACCTGGAAAATTTGGTGATAAAAAACAGGTTAGTGATTGATAGAGGTTAAAGACAAGGGAATGAGGGAAAGGAAGAGGATTTGGCTATGAAGGAACGGCATATGAGAAGTGACCCATTTGGTGGTGAAATAAGCCTGTGTGTTGATTGTTATGCTGATTACACATATGTACATCTGATTAAAATTGTTTGTGTGTGTGTGTGTGTGTGTGTGTATAAACACAAAAATGAGCACATGAAAACCTGGTGACCTGAACAGGCAAAGTATTGTAATATTAGTTTAATGATTAATTAATTAATTTTGCTCCATCTTCTCATAATTCTATAACTATTTCAAAATAATGAGAAGTTGGGACTCCTGGGTGGCTCAGTGGTTGAGCATCTGCCTTTAGCTCAGGGCTTGATCCCAGGGTACCAGGAATGAGTCTCACATCGAGCAAGGAGCCTGCTTCTCCCTCTGCCTGTGCCTCTGCCTCTCTGAGTGTGTCTCTCATGAAAAATAAATAAAATATTTTAAAATAATAATAATAAAGTTAAAGAAATTAAATCCAAGTTTGTCTGAGACATTATGGGGTAGGATGAAGTAAAATGGAAATATTACATAGAAATATATATATATATATATATATACACATACATATGTCAAAACCTATCAAATTTTATACTTTATATGTGTGCAGTTTATTATTTACATATATGCATTTATTTTATAATGATACCTACTTAAGTTGTTTTACTTCTTTACTAAATATGCCAAGAGATCAAACTAAAACCAAGGGAAAAGTCAGTAACAGAAAACATGTTAAGTATTATCCACTAAAGAGAGGCGTCAGGTTGGCTCCATTGGTTAAGTGACCAGCTCTTGATTTTAGCTCAGGTCATGATCTCAGGGTCATGAGATTGAGCCCCATGAAGACTCTACATGCAGCATGGGGTCTGCATGAGATTATCTCTCTCCCTCACCTCTGCTTCTTTCCTGATCATTTACTCCCTCTAAATAAATAAATAAAATATTTTTAAAAAGTATTATCTAGTTAACAAGAGAGAACATAATGCAGGCTCCTATCATAGAAGTGAAGATCCAAGAACCTCATATATTTGCTACAGAAAGAGGATATTAGTACTGTAGAACCAATCTGGAAAACTTAAAAAATTTAAAAAATTGTTTTCTCCTTCAAAGCAATCTTTCTGCTTGTGGGTGCTTATATGTGGTCATATGCGTACACGTAGGTGCATCTATATGCACATTAACAAACACATGCACACATGCACACGCATCCAGAGACAGATATGTGACATGTATACCATAGATAATTTTGTTTCCAACATATTAACATAGCAAGTCAGGGCTTTTCATGGAACTCCATGCTGCTGATAACCAAGGTTGGAGACAAGAAAATACCAACAAAGAATAGATCCATAAAATTCATTATGTATTATTGACTATAAATAGGAAAGAAGCAAAAAGAAACACAGCATGAAAACATCACGTGTAATGTGGCTTAAAATGCAACAACATAATTTATAGCAAAATAACATAGCAAAACATATGCATATAAAATATTATATTTTTGCAGAATATATTAATATTGTAAGATATTCGTCAAGTACAGTAGAGCAGGTGACAAGGGAGAAAAAAAGAATTGGAGTGGGTATTAGGCATTATGGAAAAACAAGAAATATTGAACTCTAATACAGACAAATAAAATTCAAGGGAAAACCTAAAATAGATGATGAGAATTTACTGTGAAAAAAAAATGAGAAGAGTAACTAATTTCTCACTATATAGTCAAAATAAAGGAGAAGACATAGCATCTTATATTCACAAAATCTTATTACTTTTAGTTTATTCATTTATTTTTTTAAGATTTTATTTATTTATTCGAGATTGGGGTGGGAGGAGCAAAGGGAGAGGGACAAGCAGACTATGCACTGAGCACTGGGCCACCAAGGGGCTCGATTTCAGGATCCTGAGACCAAGAGTTGGATGCTTCACTGACTGAGCCACCCAGATGCCCCTCATTTAATCATTTGAATAATGCAATGAGACGGCATTTAAAAATGACTCTATGTGTCATCTGAGGAGTCCATTTTGTCATCTGTCTAAGGAGACCATTGTACACCTGGGGAATACTGGCAGTTTGGTGTATAGATAAGGCATATTAATCCATTTCCTTATACGTTTGTTTTGGTAAAGGTGCTTCAGAGAAACAAAACCAAAATGAAGTGATTATATATATAATATAATATATATTATATATACCATCTGTAAACTATTTTAATATAAATTATCAGTACATATATATAATGTACTATAATATACATATATATAATTATATAATATATATAATTATATAATAATATAATAATATACATGTTATATATAACATGATAAAATAGATTTGAGAGACAGAGGGAGAGATTTTGAGAAATCAATATGTATGATTGTTGGGAATGACAAGGAGCTTAGCATTGCAAAAGCTAATACTCCAGTCTTGAGTACAAAAGGGGGAAACTAAGGTAAATTTTCTATATTTCAGTCTGGAGCCTAATTTCTTTTTCTTTTTTTTTTAAATCAGCTTTTTTTTTTTTTTTAGATTTTATTTATTTACTCATGAGAGACACAGAGAGAGAGAGAGAGAAAGAGAGAGGCAGAGACACAGGCAGAGGGAGAAGCAGGCTCCATGAAGGGAGCCCAACATGGGACTCGATCCCAGGTCTCCAGGATCATGCCCTGGGCCGAAGGCAGGTGCTAAACCGCTGAGCCACCCAGGTTGCCCTGGAGCCTAATTCTTTGTCTTTAGGAGACCTCATCTTTTGTAAGGCTTTCAACTGATTAGATGAGGCCCACCGACATTCCAGAAGTTACATGGCTATGCTCAAAGACCATTAATTTGAATCTTAATCATATGTAAAAAATATCTTTATGACAACATCTGAACTAGTTTTTGACTAAACAGGTGGGCACCGTAGCCTAGTCAAGTGGACACATAAAATTAACCATCAAAGCAAGGAGAAAAAGAATTAATCAAGAGTAAGATGTATGAAGGTAGTACACAAACTAATAAAAAAAATCTAACTCATTGGTGAATACAAATTGTCCTAGAGAATTAATAAACACCATCTTTTGCATTCTCTTAAGCTTTCAGATGCCTCAGGGATGATCAAGCAATTGCTTGGCATATCCTCAGGGAGAGTCTCAGAGGGTGAGCAAGAGTCCGTAAATTAATCTCACATCACCATATCATGAAGCATCGTGGGGAAGCCAAGACAGAGGTTTCATCACAGGTAAACAGATATTTCATGTGGTCCTGTATTATACCCATATCCACATACTTTCGCTGACAGTTGCAAGGTAACACTTTCATTCCATGTCAAGGCATAGAAAACTATTAGGATTTCTGATTCATTTCTGCATTCTCCTGGTGATAATGCATGACACAGTAAGAGTGCTCTCCTTTCTCTTCACATTATTTGTTCAAGTAATGCTTATTAGCATGTTTGAAATGTCAGGGCCATATTGCTTATGTAAATATATGTTTCATGTAAATACTTGATCATATAAATAATACAGACCAAACGAAGCGACCATAAAGCCTAACTAAAGAGTAAGGAATAAAAAAAAAACAAAAAGTATGAAAGAATTATGAAACTGTTGCTATTCAGGTGTGTGTCTAATATCTAAAAACCTCATTTAGTGACTAGATTCTTCTCATTCCCTTCTCAAAAACATTGTGATGGTTATTTAAATCAACTTATAAAGATAAATTTTTAAAAAAGATTTTATTTATTTGACAGAGAGAGGGAGAGCACAAGCAAAGAGAATAGTAGGCAGAGGGAGAGGGAGAAGCAGGTTCCCCACAGAGCGGGGAGCCCAATGTGGGGCTTGATCCCAGGACACTGGGATCATGACCTGAGTGGAAGGCAGCTGCTTAACCATCTGAGCCACCCAGGTGCCACAAAGTAATTTTTTTTCTAATTAATAATGAGCAAAAGGAGAAATTTCACCTCGTGCTGAGTTGTGAAAAACAATATTTGGAGGTGAGGAGACGTTTAAGTACCCTGTTTTATAGTAATGGTACAATGTACAACATGTTCAATTTCCAGTGGAATCTGACAGCACGGATAATTTTCACAAAAAGTAGAACTTTAAATAACAATGATCTGATCATCAAAACAGATAGAAACTACAAAAAAGCAATTTGAAGCTTTTCCCAGTTGATGTCTCAAACTGGTGAGAGAACGCCCTTCTCTCTGCTTAGCTTACGCAAAATCAGAAGACAAAGTCTTTTTTTTTTTCTTTTGCCTTTCATCATTGCACCTCAACATTATTCACATTGTTTCTTCTGTTCGCTTAAAACAGTTTTTCTTAATATCAGGATTTCTGACAAAAGAATGTATGTACTTGGGTATCCGGTTATTTATTAGAAGCTCACAATCTTATCAGCAATGCCCTATATGAGGTGAGTGTATTTTCTAGAAAAAAATGTTTATAATTTAATGTTAACAATGCTGTATTTTTCTGTAATGTTCATATAGCTCACTCCTAGACTCCTGACACTTCTATTTTACTTGTATTCAGGATAAAACAAGACCAGATAATATAACATGAAAGCTATCTACTATGCTGATTATCAATTCAGAATAGGTTTTCCAACAAACCTGGATGGCAAAACACAATCTAACGGTGCTCAATGAGTTCATTCTCATGGGAATCACAGACAAACCTGAGCTGCAGGCTCCACTATTTGGGCTCTTCCTCATCATCTATTTGATCTCAGTGGTGGGCAACCTGGGCATGATTGTCCTCACCAAGGTGGACGCCAGACTACAAACACCCATGTACTTCTTCCTCAGACACCTGGCCTTCACTGATCTGGGTTATTCAACAACTATAGGACCAAAAATGTTAGTAAGTTTTTTTTTGGAAGAAAACACAATTTCTTATTATTTATGTGCCACACAGGGAGCTTTCTACATGATCTTCATCATTAGTGAACTTTTTATTCTAACTGCTATGTCCTACGACCGCTACATGGCCATCTGTAACCCTCTGCTCTACCCCGTCATCATGTCACAGAAGGTGTGTCAGGTGCTGGTGGCAATCCCTTATCTCTATAGCATATTTGTTTCACTTTTTGTCACCGTAAAGATCTTTAGTTCATTCTTCTGTGGCTACAATGTTGTCAATCATTTCTACTGTGACTGTCTCCCCTTGTTATCTTTGCTCTGCTCAAATACACATGAAATTGAATTGATGATTTTGATTTTCTCAGTTTTTGATGTGATTTCATCCCTTCTGATAGTTCTTGTGTCTTACCTGCTGATCCTGGTAGCCATCGTCAGGATGAATTCAGCTGAGGGTAGGCTCAAGGCTTTTTCCACCTGTGGGTCCCACCTGACAGTGGCCACAGTGTTCTATGGGACTTTGATATTTATGTATGTGCAACCTGAGTCCAGCCATTCCTTTGACACTGATAAAGTGGCGTCCATATTTTACACCCTTATAATCCCCATGCTGAATCCCTTGATCTATAGCTTGAGGAACAAAGATGTAAAGTATGCTCTACATAGGATATGGAAAAAAATATGCAATACCTTTTCTTAAGTTTATTGTATACTATGCGGTTCCTATGAATTAAACAATCAACATTAAACATTTCTCTATGTTTCTTTAGAGGGAAAAGCAAGGATAAATAAGTTCGATGTATATCTAGAGATTTGCTTCTATGTACTATTCATATTTCAAAGTACTCTGAATACATTGTGCATAAGCAATAAATATATTTTTCCTTCCTGAGGGAAAGAGACAAGTTATAGGCATAATAACTGGGGCTTGTGTTAGTACTGGAGAATGGGTTAGGAGACTATAAGCTATAACACCAAGGAAGTAGTGTGGATATGCTGTGTGGGAGTAAAGAAGAATACTTGGTACAGAAAGAGAGTAAAAATGACTCATGTTATTATCAACTATCAGAATAAACATTCCAATGTCTATGTATTATGTGTATAGCTGTGATTTTTAGTAAGAACATTCTTTCTGTTTAGCCTATGTAGGTTTCTATGGGTTGTCTAAGTCACACTTGATGGGATGCCTGGTGGTTCAGCAGTTGAGTGTCTGTCTGCCTTTGGCTCAGGTCGTGATTCTGGGGTCCTGGGATCGAGTCCCACATCAGTCTCCTTGCAAGAAGCCTACATCTCCCTCTGTCTCTGTCTGTGTGTGTGTGTCTCTCATGAATAAATAAATAAAATCTTAAAATGAAATAAAAACACACTTGATCATAGTTTTAAGGAGGTTCAGTGTATTGTACTAGCTTTAAGTCATCAGTCATCTGAATTTGCTCAAATATCTCCATTCCACAGGGAGGTTTTTGTGTCCCAGTCTTTCCTCATGAGTGCTATTACATAGGAGCTCTAGAGACTCTATCAACTACACACACTTGGCATTTCAACAATCCAGAAATCACCACAGCATCTAATTTTGTCTTAATACATCCATTGTGTCTAACAGCAGATAGAACTAGTGAATTAAGTTTCACATAGTCTGTCATAGATGTTTCCATGTTTTTTAATTTTTCCTACCAGCTGGATCTTGATTCTTAAATGCTTGTTTTTGTCCAATGGTGTTACTCTCTGAAAAACAAAGATAAGTTTTGAGTAAAAGTCACAGTCTAGTAGTTTTTGTATGCTTACATACAAGGCCTACTCTATCATAAATGAGGGTGTTGTCTTTCATTTCGTCAACTTTCCACAAATTTGGTTCAAATTAGTATATACTCCATTTCTATTAGGATACATTGATAACATTGGATACAATAAATACATTGATTTGTTGATCCTGTCTGGAGAAAACAAAAGATGATTCTGTGATTTAAACAGTGAACATGTGATATGATATGTAGTAATTTATATACTTGGTGTGGTTTTTGGACATACTTCCTACATAACCCTCCCTAAATCCCCTTATATTTTTATTTTTATTATTTTTTAACATTCAATAAACTTTTTCACATTATGGAGAAGACTATTTTCTGAGTCCACTCTCATAGAATAAAATTTCTGTGAAGTCAATAAAATTCTATTAAAAATAATTCATAAGAATATATATACAAATTTATGTATAGGCATATGAGGACAAATATTAATAGTGCCTTTCTGGTTTATTTTTTAAGTATTGAGAAAAATTATGTACCTTAGTATGAGCTATGCATATATAAATATAAGAAAACACTGTTTCTTAGATTATATATATTGGACAGAGTTACAGTGAAGTGTGGATAATATATGGATTTGAAAAAACAAACTGTGAGTAAACAGAACACAATATTGTACTCCTATAATAAATATTGGAGTGTCTTTGATTAACCCACAGGCTATAAGCCAAAAAGAGAAAAACTATATATTAAGATTTATAAATTTTGATAATGTATTTCATTCACTTAAAAAATTATTTGTATTTCCTTGTTAAGTAGATACATAAAGGTATTATATTTTTCATAGAATATAATAATTTAAAATAAAAAACTGCTACTAACATAAAAACTTGTTCAGCATTATCATTAATGAATTTCATTTTAAATGTCAGTGAGAACAATATATGTCGAGAATAATATCTAGCTGTTGGTGAGTAAGTGGAAAAGTTAAAACTTTCACACATTGCTGGTGGAAAATTAAAATGGTATAGATATTTATTTTTAAAATATTTTATTTATTTATTTATTTATTTATTTATTTATTTATTTATTTATTAGAAAGAGAGAGAGAGAGACAAGCAAGGGGGAAGGGCAGAGGGAGAAGCAGAGTCCCTGCTGAGCAGAGAGCCCAATACTAGACTTGATCCCAGGACCCTGAGATCATGACCTGGCCAGAAAGCAGACAGGCAGATGCTTAACTGACTGAGCCCCCCAGGCACCCAAAATAGTATAAATATTTTAAAAATATTCATGTCTGAAAAATTAAACAAGAATCCAACATATTTAGGCATTCCACTGCCATGTATTTACCCAAGAAAAAGAGCACATTCCATTGAAAGTATGCGTATGTGAACATCCATAGAAGCCTTACTTATAATAGACACTGGAAATAGCTCAAATGTCCTTCCACTTGAGAATGATTAAACAAATTATGGAATATCCAAGCAAGTGAATATGATTCAGCTATAAAAAGTAATAATTCACAAACACAAAAATATGGATGTCTCTCAAAATTATTAGGTAGAATAAGGGACATTGGACTTAAAAGGGTCAACAATCTAACATTAAGTTTTTTAAAAATCTAAAATTCAAACTCATCCATAGTTACAGAGAACAGATCAAAGATGAAATCCTAGCAAGCACAAGGAAATGGCCTAAGAGAAATACAGCTTGAAAAGGAAGAAGTAGGACTGTCCCTAGAGCAAATGGCATGTTATCTAGTAGAAAACCTCAAGGAATGCCCCCATGAATGTGAGTTCAGCAAGATGACAGGATACAAGATCAATGCACAGATATTTTGTAGAAAACAAAATTTTAAAAAATACCATTTATAATCGGACAAATATAATGAAATACTTAGAACAGAACTCAGAAAGCATGTGCAGGGTCTTTATGCTGAAAAATATGCTGATTAAAGAATTCAAAGGAGATCTGAATAAATTGCAGGACATACTGAGTTCAAAGACTAGTAGACTCAGTATACTAATGATACCAATTCTTACCAAACTGTTTTATATGTAATGCAAATCAAAACAAAATTCTAACAAGATATTTTATAGATATAGATGAGTTTATGTCAAAATATTTAGAAAAGATAAAGGACTTAGCATAGCTAAAAGTACATGTAATAATGTCAAATAACATGGAGGGAAGCAATCTATGCCATGTTAAGACTTTCCATGTAAATATAATAATCAAAATTGTGTGACCTTGATGGTAGAAAAAAGACATATAAAGCAATGGAACAGAATAGAGAACTCAGAGATAGACTTCCACAAAAATTACAACTAATTTTTCATGAAGGTACAAAGCTAATTCAATAGAAGAAGGATAACCTTTAAAAATCATTCTGGAATCTTTTAATGTCCTCAGACAAAAACAAATTATGTTGACCTAAATCTTATACAAAATATACCCCAAAATATATAACAACTTTAAAGCAAGACTATGAAATGCTTAGACAAAAATACATATACATAACTACATATTGATAAATTAGACTTCATCAAAATTAAAACAACCTGCTAATCACATTCTTGGAAATGATTCCAAAGGAATCAAAATGCATGTTCACACAATCATCTTAAGGTAATGTTTATAGAATCTTTATTTATAATGGTTGAAAACTAGAAAGAATCCAAATGGCTTTCAAAGACTAAATGGTTTATATTTGCAATGCTGTGGATGGAACTGGAGGGTATCATGCTAAGTGAAAGAAGTCAATGTTTTGCAATCATATGAGAAATATCATACAATTTCACTCATGTGGAATATAAGAAACAAAATAGAGGATCATAGGTGAAAGGAAGGAAAAATAAAATAAGATGAAATCAGAGAGGGAGACAAACCATAAGAGACTCTTAAGTATAAGAAAGAAACTGAGAGTTGCTGGAGGGGAGGTGGATGGGAGGATGAGGTCACTGGGTAATGGGCATTAAGAAAGGCACTTTATAGAATGAGCACTGGGCATTATATGCAACTGATGAATCCCAGAACTCTACCTCAGAAACTAATAATACACTATATATTAATTAGTTGAATCTAAATAAAATATAGTTTTTAAATTACTAAGTGGTTTAACAAATTTTACTATCAATACTATGGAATACTATTCAGCCACCTTAAAGAACAAATGATATATACACACTAAAACAGGGATGGGGGGCAGCCCCGGTGGCTCAGCGGTTTAGTGCCGCCTTTAGCCCAGGGCCTGATCCTGGAGACCGGGGATCGAGTCCCACGTTGGGCTCCCTGCATGGAGCCTGCTCCTCCCTCTGCCTGTGTCTCTGCCTCTCTCTCTCTCTCTCTCTCATGAATGAATAAATAAAATCTTAAAAAAAAAATAAAATAAAACAGAGATGGGTCTCAAAAGAGTGAAGTTAAGTGGAAAAAGCCTATCCCAAAAGATTATAAATTATTCACTATTTATAAAACATTGTTCAAATGACAAAATTGTAGTAATGGAAGAAAATATTAGCAGTTACCAATGGTTAGAAACAGTTGCCTGAGAGGTAGGGAGATGGAGTGGCTTTGAAGGGGTAACAGAGAGAACTTTGTGGAGATGGAATAGCTCTGCTGTTTGACTGTGGTGGTGGTTACAATATCAACCTGTGATAAAATTCAGAGCAGTGAATGTACACAAATACATGAAAGAATAACCCCAAACTGGTGAAATTTGAACAAAATATGTGTGTTATACCAATGTCAGTTTCCTGGTTGTGAAATCATACTATAGTGTTGTAAGATGTTATTATTGGGTCAGAAGATCTGAGTGAAGATCACATGGGATCATTCTCCAGTCTTTTTTGCAACTTTCTATTACTTTATAATTATTTGAATATAAAAAAGTTTTTTGTAAATGGCAAATTAAAGTTGTCTTGATCAGGTAAGAGGCAGGAAGGATAGAATGGAGTTAAAATGTATAAACACCAAGACACTTTTGGAGTGATGGATATGTTTGTTATCTTGCTGGTTTTCACATTTCCATAGGTATACACATATGTCAAAATATCAACATAAAAGTGACAATAGAAACAGACTAATAATGTTTGTTGTTGGGTAACTTGGAAAGAAAACGGGAGAAGCAGTATAATAAATTATATGAAAGATACTTATAATACTGTAAATGCACAATTAATAAGAAAGGTATAATTTGTGCACCTGATATGAAAGGAAAGATCCAAGATAAGTCTTGCATTTATTTATTTGTTTGTTTTTATTTCTTTAAGATTTTATTTATTCATGAGAAACAGAGAGAGAAAAAGATAGATAGAGATTGAGAGACAGAGACACAGGCAGACAGAGAAGCAGGATCCATGCAGGAAGCCCGACATGGGACTCAATCCCAGGTCTCAAGGATCAAAGGTGGCACTAAACCGCTGAGCCACCTGGGCTGCCCTGTTTGTCTGTTTTTAAATAGGCTACAAGCACAGGTGCATCTCACAACCCTCAGATCAAGACTTCAGCTGAGAGACACCTGAGTGGCTCAGTGGTTGAGTGCCTGCCTTTGGCTCATGGAGTGATCCTGTTGTCCTGGGATTGAGTCCCATATCAGGTTCCCCACAGGGAGACTACTTCTCCTTCTGCCTATGTCTCTGCCTTTCTCTCTGTGTCTCTCATGAATAAATAAATAAAATCTTAAAAAAAAATACTTCAGCTGAGATCAAAAGTTGAATGCTTAGCTGACTGAGCCTCCCAGGCATCCCTCTTGCATTTATTCATAGAAGAGTATGTTGGGATAATACATATGAAACATTTGGGGAAATTAATGAGTATAGTTTATCCCTTATTAAGAATACATCTATATAATATTTAATTTTTATTTTTTATATATAATTTTTAAGGGGTGAAACTCAGGGGTGTTCATTGAGGCACTACCCTGTACTGTTGGTGATAAGTAAGAGTTGGAGATAAAATGTTTATTAAAAAACATTAAGTGAAATTTGTTAAATATATATCATGGTTTATAACACAGAAAGAAGCAACACATGTCGTATCATCTTTACACAAGTAAAGTGACTTAAATGCAACGATGAAACTTATAGAAAAATAACACAAATACATAGTTATATATATGTAAAATATATTTTTGCAAGGACAAATTGATCATATAAGCATATATCAAGTACAACGGAGCATGTTTCAAGGTGGGAGAGAAAAATTGGACTGGAGTTGGACAGAAGGAATAAATAAAATTCTGCAATGTGAAAGTAAGGAGAAAAAGCAAAATGAAAAAAGCAACAGTGGAAACCATGTCGGTGATGGCAAGTCACTATGCGATGAGAATAATGTCTAGCTAATTTCTACCTTAGAAGGAGGAATAACAATGAAAACAAAAATGAAAATAAAAGAAATAACACATATTTACATAATACATAATTTTTATTCTGTTTATAATTTTAAAATAATATAGAACAGAATTAATCATTTCTCTATCATGTCACCCATCCCAGGAGACCACTTGATAAGCCTGACTAAAATACATGACATTTTAATTAAAAGTCCTGTGAAGAAGAGATGAAAAGTTATGTAAGAGTGAAAAATAGCTCTTGTTTCTTTGTTGATCTGCTTAGAATGTCTGTCCATTACCGTGAGTAGGTGTTGAAGTCCCCTACTATTAATGTGTTATTTATTATCTATGTTACTTTTCTTTGGTTATTAATCATTTTATATAATTGGTTGTCCCAAATTAGAAGCATAAACATTTATAATTATTAGGTCTTCTTGTTGGATAGACTCTTTAAGTATGCTATAGTGTTCCTCCTCATCTCTTACTAAAGTCTTTGGTTTAAAATCTGTCTGATATGAGGATTGCTACCCCAGCTTTGTTTTAAGATCCATTTGAAGTTCTCCACCCCCTCATTTTCAGCCCGGAAGTGTCTTTAGTGTCTTTAAAAGGAGTCCCTTATAGACAGCATAAGGTTGGGTCTTGCTTTTTTTTTTTTTTTTTTTTTAATCCAATCTGGTACCTTGTGTCTTTTGATTGAAGCATTCAGTTCATTTACATTCAGAGCAACTATTGAAAGATATGATTTAGTGCCATTGTATTACCTGTAAAGTCCTTTTTTCTGTAGATTGCCTGTTTCTTTCTGGCCTATGTTACTCTTGGGCTCCCTCTTTGCTTACAGGATCCCCTTTAATATTTCCTGCAGGAATGGCTTGGTGATCGCATATTCTTTCAGTTTCTGTCTAGCCTGAAAGCTCTTTATCTCTCTTTCCATTCTGAATAACAGTGCCTTACTGGATAAAATATTCTTTTTTAAGATTTTATTTATTTATTCATTTATTCACACAGAGAGAGAGAGAGAGAGAGAGAGAGGCAGAGGGAGAAGCAGGCTCCATGCAAGGACCCCAATGTGAGACTCCATCTCAGGTCTCCAGGGTCACACCCTGGGCTGCAGGCGGCGCTAAACCTCTGTGCCACCGGGGCTGCCCTGGATAAAATATTCTTGGTTGCCTGTTTTTCTCATTTAGTACCCTGAGCATATCATGCCAACTCTTTCTGACCTGCCAGGTGTCTATGGATAAGTCTACAGTTAGTCTAATATTTCTTGCTGTATATGTTAGGAATCTCTTGTCTCAAGCTGCTTTCAGGATTTTCTCTTTATTTCTGAAATTTGCAAGCTTCACTACTATATGTTGAGGTATTGATCTATTCTTATTGATTTTGGGAGAGGTCCTCTGTACCTCTTAGACTTAAATGTCTCTTTCCTTCCCCAGATTAGGGATGTTCGCAGCTATGATTTCCTCAAATATGCCTTCTGGCCATCCCTCTTTCTCTTCACCCTAAGCACTCCAATAATTCTGATGTTGCTTCTTTTCTGGTATCATTGATTTCTCAAAGCCTCTCCTTATGGGCTATTAGTTATTTTTCTCTCTTTTCCTCAATTTCCTTCCTTTCCATCAACTAGTCTTCTATGTCACTTACTCTCCCTTCTACCTCATTTACCTGAGGTGTTAGAACATCCAGTTAGGCTGCATCTAAGTTAGAATATATATTTTTTTAATTTTGGCCTGTTTAGATCTCATTTCTGCACTAAGAGATTCTCTAGCATCCTTTATGCTTTTTTCAAGCCCAAACTAATGAATTTATCACAGTTATCCTGAACTCCAACTCTGACATTTTACTTAAATTCATATCAATACATCTATGGCAGAGAGTATTGCTTCTGGTTCTTTCTTTTGTTGTGAATCCCTTCTACTCATTTTGTCCAGAGAAGAATGGATGTATGAGTGAGCAGAATCAAAATATCAACCACGACTAAAGGAAAATACACACTAGACAAATCTGATGAGGTCAGAAAGCAAAACAGAAAAGCAAAAGAAAAAAAAAGGGAGGTGTAGAAGAGAGAATATAAACTCACACGGTGGACAAAAGAGGGTAATGCCCTTGTTCCTGAGTGGAATTTGGTCTCTGTGTTAGAAGACACTAAATTCCAAATTTTAAGAAAGCAAAACATATATATACAAAAAGAAAATTGAATGGAGTGAAAGGAATCCAAAAATGAAGTATATATCAATAAAATGTAAATGTAAAAAAAAGGAAGTTAAAAAAAGATTTAAAAACAAAGACCTGATAAAATAAGAAACTAATTGAAGAGGGGAAAAAAGAAAGAAAAGAAATGGAATTTTTTAAATTGAAAGATAAATAAATCACGAGAAAAAACCCTCAAATTCTATATGCTATTTTCCCCGAGCACTGTGAGGTCTGTTTTAGAGTCTTGTGAGGTCTGTTATTTGCTGTGCACCTGTTCTTCCTGCCTTGCACTGTTGGTAGGAATGCAAGTTAGTGCAGCCACTCTCGAAAACAGTATGGAAGTTCCTCAGGAAGGTAAAAGTAGATACCCCACAACTCAGCAATTGCACTACAGGGTATTTATCCCAAAGATAAAGATGGAGTGAAACAAAGGGTCACCTGCACCCCAATATTCATAACTGCAATATCCACAATAGCCCAACTGTGGAAGGAGCCAAGATGTTCATTGACAGATGAATGAATAAGAAAAATGTGGTCTATATAAACAATGGAATATTACTCACCTATCAGAAAGGATGAATACCCACCATTTGCTTCGTTGTGGATGGAACTGGAGAGTATTATGCTGAGTGTATTAAATCATCCTAGAAAGACAATTACCATATATTTTACTCATATGCGGAATATAAGAAATAGTGCAGAGAACCATAGGGAAGGAGGGAAAACTGAATGGGAAAAAATCAGAGAGGGAGACAAACCAAGAGAGACTCTCTCTTCTTTTAAGATTTTGTTTGTTTATTCATGAGAGACACACAGAGAGAGAGATAGGCAGAGGGAGAAGCAGGCTACACGCAGGGAGCTGGATGTGGGACTCGATCCTGGGTCTTCAGGATCATGCCCAGGGCTGAAGGCAGGCGCTAAACTGCTGAGCCATCCAGGCTGCCCCAAGTGAGACTCTTAACTCTGGGAAACAAAGTGATGGTTGATGAAGGGGAGGTCGGTGGGACATGGGGTAACTGGGTGATGGGAATTAAGGAGGGCGCATGATATGATGAGCACTCGGTGTTATACACAGCTGATGAATTATTGAAAATTACATCTGAAACTAATGGTGCTGTATATTTGCTAATTCAATTTAATTTAAAAATGTGAAAAACAGGAGTGAAATAAATAAATAGGTGAGATAGATGATAGATTGATGATAGATTAT
Organism: Canis lupus baileyi; assembly: GCF_048164855.1. Lineage (NCBI taxonomy): Eukaryota > Metazoa > Chordata > Mammalia > Carnivora > Canidae > Canis > Canis lupus. Next base: position 16,657,367 of record NC_132858.1, read on the forward strand.
ACATATGTAATTTATTCACTGGTGAGTCCAAATTTGCCCTGCTTATTAATAGACAACCTCCAGGCTTTTTTTCCATCCTCTCATATGCTTTCGTGAGAATAAATAAATTGCTTGGCATCCCCTGAGGGAGAGTCTCAAAAGGTGAAGAAAAACCATATATTATTCTCAATACGCCATGTTAAGAAACACATATAGGAGTCAAGACAAGGTTTCATTACAGGTAAAAATAACAGAATATTTGTGTAGTACCTTATGCTACCAAATATCCACAAAGTTGTAGTGATGCTTGTAGCATTCCATTTCATGTCCATGGCCACCCTAGCAAAATGTGACATATCTGATTTAGTTTGCTTTGCTTTATAGTAAACATAATGCCTGAGAAAGAACAGAACTTAACTCCTCTGTCCTTGATTTTAAATTTTTTGTATGTTTTCACATGGGATGAGAGAGAGGCCAAATACTCCTGTGCATATTTGAAACTTCATTTTCATATTGTTATAAAATTCTTAGGTTTAATATAAACAGTTTTATCTCAAATGGAAGCCAAAACTGGCAGCAAGTTATGCACAGTGGAAAAACATGCAATTTTTTTTAATTGGCAAAATTAAGAAACTACAGGTATTTTCTCTTATTTTGATGCCATTCTGAATACTTACTTAGTGAATCTAGTCACTTTTCATGATTCTCTAAAAAATAATTTTGGACTTAAGATTATTTAAATAAATGCATGAATATAATTATCACTTGATATCTTTTTAAGGAAAGAAGGGGTTGCCAACTCACAATGAGTTGTGTGTGCAAAGCATGACTTAGATATTAGGAGACCTTTAAGTACCAAGTTTTACAGTAATGGAAGGATGTTCACGATGTTCTTTCCAGCGGGACCTGACTGAAAGCAGGTATAATTATGTCAAAGAATGTAGCTTTAAAAAAATAAATATCAAATATTCAATAGTGATAGTAAACTATGAAACAGCAATTTGATTCTTTTCGTAGAACTCCAAAGCTGGTGAGGGGAAATGCTTTTAACTTTCTTCACCTCATAGAAAAATTGGTACTTAAAAAAATGCTATTTAAAAGTCAGAGAAAGACAAATATGATTTCACTCATATGTGGAATTTAAGAAACAAAACAGATGACCATAGGAGAAGGGAAGGAAATATAAAATAAAAGGAAAATGGAGAGGGTGACAAACCATGAGACTCTTATGTCTAGGAAACAAACTGATGGTTGCTGGAGGGAAGGTGGGCAGGGGCGGGGTAACTGGGCGATGGACATGAAGGAGGGCACTTGATGGAAAGCACTGGGTGTTACATGCAACGGACGAATCACTAACCTCTACCTCTGAAACTAATAATACACTATATGTTAATTAGATTTAATTTAAGTAAAAAAATGTTTTAAATGCAATTTAGAGACCCATGGGTGGCTCATTTGGTTAAGCATCTGACTTTTGATTTAGGCTCAGGTCATGATTTTAGGGTACTGAGATTAAGCCCCACATCTCTCTCCCTTTCACTCTACCCCTATCTCAACTGTCTCTCTCTTCCTTAAAAAAAAGTAAAAACTTAAAAATTAAATAAATAAAAAATTACTAGTAATCTTTATTTCAAAAAAACACTATTTATCTTTTAGCCTTCCATGATTGTAAAGAAAAACAAAACAAATGAAAAAAAAATGAAACAAGCAAAACCCAATATTTATACTGCTTTTTGATTGTATTTACTAAATATTTCTCTATTATTATCTACTGACGCACATTAGCATATTTCTAATATAAGAAAGGTGTATGTCTCACAGGCATATAGCATATCCAAAGGTCACAAACATAAGCAAATTTATAAGTAAGTTAAGTGGAAATTACACATAATTACTTTTTATTTAATGTTGTGGAATTGTATGTTTTTGTCTGCTTATATATATCTCATTCAGAGACTTCTGACTTATAATTTCATTGCAGGCAGTACATTTCCCTTTTTTTTTTTGGAAACAGAAGCATTGATATTCATAATTTTTTAAACCAAAAATAGTGTGCGGCCCGGGTGGCTCAGCGGTTTAAGTGCCGCCTTTGGCCCAGGACATGATCCTGGAGATTCAGGATCGAGTCCGGCATCGGCCTGACTGAATGGACCCTGCTTCTCTCTCTGCCTCTGTGTGTGTGTGTGTGTGTGTGTGTGTGTGTGTGTGTCTCTTGTGAATAAATAAATAAAACCTTTAGAAAAAAATAGTTCTCTTACCTTAAAATGCCATCCATCTCCTACTCTGGCATAATTTTTTTATCTATGGGTTTTTAGGGTATTACATACATTTTCTGTTGTTACATATATTTTTATCTCCATTATGTGCTATATTATAGTTTGAATATATTCCTGTGGGCTTCATATATGGAATGTCAAAGTGCATCCAGGGATTTACATATATCTCATCTTTAGTGTATTTTATTTTGTCTCTATGGTATGGTGTATCACAGTGACTGTCAACTTTCTCTTTTTTCTTTAAAGTATTATGTCTTTTAATTCAAAGGGAATTTTTATGAAACTTCATTGCATGAAACCTCTGCCGGTAGTCTTTTTACCCCCCAATTTCACCACATTCCTGTAGTTTCTTGCTTGATAAAGTGTGTATGATTTGTTACATACAAGTTAGTATATCTCTATTTTAATGAAAATGCCACAAGGGGAAGAATAGTATTTTAAGCAAATCTATATTAAAATAGCTTATATTAAAACATTGTTAAAATAAATAATAAAATTGGAAGATAAGCAATCCAAAGAGTAGCAACATTCTTGTTCAAATTTAGTCATGGAATAGCGAGTGGGGTAGGAACTGGGATGAGTTGCAAATGTTACATCCTGTTTAACAGTTCCTCACTTATTTATACTAGAGCTCCTACAAAGAACTTAAGTCACTGGCCAGAGAATGCATAAGTATGTAAGTAAAGAAAGCAGAAGCATTTCTGATAAGTTATTATCACTATTAAAAAATAAGCAAGCAAGCAAGCAAACAAGCAAAAGCCCATAACGTACTTGATTTTTGAGAACTATTTCCAGGTAACATAAACACATTGAGTTATTGAATCCTCGTTTATCCTACACAAAAACTCTTCAAAGAATAGTCAGTTTTAGAAATGAGAATAAAGAGTTTTAAATAGCTTTCACTTTTTGCCAAAATTAACCCTTTGCATATACTATTAATTAGGATATAGTAGAAACTATATCTCCTGGTATGGTTCACCATATAAATAACTCCCACTATGATCTATTATACTTTTCTTAGACATACACCTGTCAAATACCAGTCAAATATGCTAACATTCCAGGCATAATATTTTTCATAGGACCATGTTTTGAGGAGTAGGTTTTGTGCATTTGGGGAATTTGTGGCTTAAAATTATTATATAATTAACATATGTATTAGGTCATATGACTAATGTATTTTACAAATGTTATTTTGTGATTGTGCCACGTAAATGATAGAATGTGGTTAGATGGGAGATGTATAGATATATTCATTGTTATTAGGTATATTATTGTATTGTTTAACATTTTTTGTTTTTTTAAATTTTATTTAATTGCAATTTGCCAACATATAGTATGGCACCCAGTATTCAGCTCATCACAGATGTTTAACTTTTTTTTGAAGTAGTATATATCTGTTCTACAAATTTAAAGAAAACAAAATAATCAAAAAATAATTTAAAATACAATTTGAAGTAGACAAAAATTTCAAATAGATAAAATGTTTTAGATTATAAAGTTCTTTAAAATCGGAGATTCTATAATTTTAATAGATACTCAATAAAGTTTTTTTAATTGAGACAAATGAAGAATAGTAAAATAATAACCCTTATATATAAGTCCTAAATATTTACTTGTTTTTTAATTTTTTCTTTAACATCCCTATCTATCATCTATCTATCTATCATCTATCTATCTATCTATCTATCTATCATCATCTATCTAACTATATCATCAGAGGTTCTTAACTTTGTTACTATTGCTGGTCTTGGATGAATATTGTACTGGAAATAGTAATGATATTTTATAATTACTAGTACATAGAGAGAGAGAGTATATCTATAGTAATATATCCAGTACAAATAATTACAGTACAATTATTTGTACTGGATATAGTAAAATATTTGTACTGTAAAATTATTGTACTGTAATTATTTGTACTGGATACAGTAAAATATTTAGCAGCTTAACAAGTGTTTAACCATTAGAAGTCAGTAGCATCCCAACTCCCAGGTGTGATAACCAGAGTGTCTCCAGACATTGAAGAATATTCTTTCTGGGCTAAAATGGCTCCAATTGAGAACTATTCATCTACTTCCATTTCTCTTTCTTTCCCTATGTATGTATAGTAGTCTTTGATGGAAATGAGTTTGTCTTCAAATATCCTTAAAAGGAAAGCTTGGATGTATCTTATTTATACTAGTTTGCCATACTAAACATTTCCCAGCATTTAATGCATGAAATCTATTGATTATGATGATGTATCTATCCAGAATAGATTTTTAAATAAACCTGGATGGAAAAACACAATCTGACCATGCTTAATGAATTCATTCTCATGGGAATCACACATCGTCCTGAGCTGCAGGCTCCATTATTTGGGCTCTTCTTTATCATCTATTTGATCTCCGTGGTGGGCAACCTGGGCATGATCATCCTCACCAAAGTGGATGCCAGACTACAAACACCCATGTACTTCTTCCTCAAACACCTGGCTTTTACTGACCTTGGTTATTCAACAACCGTGGGACCCAAAATGTTAGTAAATTTTATTGTGGATAAAAGTACAATCTCCTATTACTTTTGTGCTATGCAACTAGCTTTCTTTCTTGTGTTTATTATCAGTGAACTTTTCATTCTGTCAGCTATGTCCTATGACCGCTATGTAGCCATCTGTAACCCTCTGCTCTACCCCCTCATCATGTCACAGAGGGTCTGTCAGGTGCTGGTGGCAATCCCTTATCTCTACAGCACATTGGTGTCTCTTCTAGTCACCATAAAGATTTTTAGTTCATTCTTCTGTGGCTACAATGTTGTAAATCATTTCTACTGTGACTGTCTCCCCTTGTTATCTTTGCTCTGCTCAAATACACATGAAATTGAGTTGATGATTTTGATTTTCTCAGTTTTTGATGTCAGTTCATCCCTTCTGATAATTCTTGTGTCTTACCTGCTGATCCTGGTAGCCATTGTCAGGATGAATTCAGCTAAGGGTAGGCTCAAGGCTTTTTCCACCTGTGGATCCCACCTGACAGTGGCCACAGTGTTCTATGGGACTTTGATATTTATGTATGTGCAACCTGAGTCCAGCCATTCCTTTGACACTGATAAAGTGGCGTCCATATTTTACACCCTCGTTATCCCCATGCTGAATCCCTTGATCTATAGCTTGAGGAACAAAGATGTAAAATATGCAGTGCAAACAATGTGGAAAAAACTATGCAATAATTTTTCTTAAAGCTGACATAAAATATGATCCCCCAAAATTAGGTTATGGGCTTCAAAATTTGTTCTGTATGTCTCTAGAAGGAATAATAGCAAACACAAGTGAGTTCAATATACACTTAGAGGTTATCTAAGTGCCAGTCACACTTCTATGTGCTGTAAATACATTAGTATACAAAACAGTAAAAATATTTTCTTTTTTTATGGGAAGGAGATATATTATAAAAATAATAATAATTAGGTACAATTTATAGGACAGTAGAATTGGTTAAGACACCATAAACCATAAGAGTAAGTAGGAGAGTCTTACTACTAAGACTCTTACTAAGGGTCATGAGGAAGAATAGAAGGCACAAAAAGGGAGTTCAAATGATTCTTACGTTATTCTCAATTAATAGATTAAATCTCCCAGTGTCTGTGTGTTTGTGTTTGTGTGTATTTCTGTGAGCTCATTTTTCACTTTTAGCCTTTGTACTCTTCTTATTGGAATATGTTGAAATCAAACTGACTGTGATTTCAAGAAGGCTCAGTGTAGCACTATGGTTGGAAATCATCTGTCATGTGAATTTGTTCAAATATTCCAGTACCCTGTGGGTGATCTCAGGGTGCAGCTCTTCTCATCAGTGAGTTGCTTCCATATAGGAGCCCTAGAAAGCCTATTAACTCAACATATATAGCAATTCAGTAACTTACAAGATCAGTGTAACATCTCTTTTGTCTTAATCAGTCCATTTCCCTATACCAGGGGAAATACAAATTAAGAGAGATTTTCTTGATTATAGTTAACAGTACTTCCATTATATACTTTAAAGTTGCTAAGACAGTAAATCTTATATGTTCTCATCACAAAAAAAATGGTACTTATGAAACATGATGGAGACATTAGCTAATGCTAAAGTGTAATCATATTGCAGTACATAAGTGTATCAAATCAACACATTGTACACTTTATACTTGTTATGTGTCATTAATACCTCAATAAAGCTGGGAGAAAAAAAGATAAATTTCTTGATGTCTCTAAAAGAAGCTTCCAATATTTGATTTTTGATTTTATGTTTTGTTGGGGTCTTTATTTCTAACTGCTTGTTTTTGTCTAATGCGATGGGTACACTTTTTTATTTCTGAAAAATAAGAATACTCATTAAAATTAGTTTTCTAATTGGTTTTTTATCTTTGAAAAAGAGGTCTATTCTATGTTGAATTTGGTTTGTTGCCTTTTTTGGGGGGTGACTTTCCTCAATATTGGTTCATAAAAATATGTAAAAGATTTCTATTAGGGTCCATTATTTCACTGCATGGATTTGATAATCTTTGCTAAGAAGCAAAAGGAGATAATCCCATAATTTGAGCTATACTATATTTCTAGTAAAAGTTTAGTAAGATATGCAACACTTTATAGAATACTATGTTAAAGCTTCTGGCATTCTAACTCTTCTAAATTTTGAACTTTTTGTTTATTTTTAGCATATTTTGTCATTATTTACACCACAGAGACACTGGGCTGTTTCTCTGCCTCCATCATGGAATAAAATTTTCTGTATATTCAAAAAAATTTGAATAAAACTTATTCATTGGAATAAAAAAATCATATGTGTATTTCTATGTAAGAATAATTCTTACTAAAGAGTTTTCACTGTTGATTTTTTTAATTATTGAGAAGAAATATGTACTATGAACTTTGCAACTATAAATATAAGAAAATATTTAGCTTTCTAGGAGCAAACACATAGTTCTTGGTGGCTGCTAAGGTTATGAAAATGTCTAAAATAATAGTTTTCTTTACGTACTTCCCCAAATTATCTTCAGTGAATAATTATGACTTTTGTAATAGGAGAAAATAACAGTCTCCAATATCTGGATTTGAAAAATATGAAATAACATAACTGACTATCCCACTTCTAAAATAAATCTTGTTAGGGATCCCTGGGTGGCTCAGTGGTTCAGTGCCTGCCTTTGGCCCAGGGCATGATCCTGGAGTCCCGGGATCGAGTCCTGCCATCAGGCTCCCGGCATGGAGCCTGTTTCTCCCTGTGTCTCTGCCTCTTTCTCTCTGTGTCTATCATGAATAAATATCATGAATAAATAAATAAAATCTTCAAAATAAAAAATAAAATAAAATAAATCTTGTTAAAAAATATCTTGTTTCATAGTCCCTCAAATGATAAACCAGAAAGAGAATAAAATATATTGGGATTTACAAATTGTGATAATGTATTTTATTTATTTTAAAAGTCAGTCTCTATTTCAATATTAAGTACAACAATAATTTATTTCAGAAAGTTCAATATATTTCCATAAAATGGAAACGTTTTTAAAAATTAAAAATTGGTGCATAACTGAAATTTTTATGTGATATTATAAAGAATTTCCAAATTTCAAATACTATGCAATGATAATTTGAGAAGATTAACAAAATTGAGAACACAAAAAGTACAAAAAATTTAGAGGCATTAAAGGTATCTAAACAATACATGTTTTAGGTTAGGATATTAAGAATGAATGCATTATATATTTTTATGTATACAGATGCTAAGAAATACTGTATTAAAAAATCCCAGATGAAAAGGATCTCACTATGGCAATATATATGTAAATAACTCTCACTATTCCAAAACTCAAGCCTAGGGGTCTTGACTGAGGAATTCCACTAAGTTCCTGGGGAAATGAGTTAAATACATTTTCTTCCAGAATACTGAATTAAATACTCAATTCAATTTAATTGAAGTAAATACTCAACACTGTTTGAGGGGCACTTCCCCCAATATCAAATGCAAAAGCATCATAAGACGTAAATGTAGCACCTAAAAAATTCACCAAAAACAAAAACTTAAAAACAAAAAATTTCAGGCGAAAACATAGTAGATAATATTTGGGATCTTGGGTTCTGTAAAGATTTCTTTTTTCTTTTTTAATAATTTATGAGAGACACAAAGAGACAGAGAAATAGGCAGAGGGAGAAGCAAGCTCCCGTTGGGAGCCTGATGCAGAACCCGATCCCAGGACCTCAGGATCATGACTTGAGACGAAAACAGATGCTTCACCACTGAGCCACCAGGTCGTCCTATAAAGATTTCTTAAATACTATACTCAAAGTAAAACAAATTAAGCAATTTTGATACATTGTAAGACATCAAAATCATATATTATAATCTTTATAAAAAGGTATAAAACCAATTTATGTTCTGGAAGGCAATAGTTTCAGGTAATGTATTTCATAAAGGGCTTGTTCCACAATCTATACAAGTGTCTCAAACCTCAATGCTAATATCAACAGACCTCCAGAATGGGCAAAACATATGGAAAGTATTTCACCAAATAACACACAAAAAGTTTAAATATGTACATAAAACGATGCTCAGTATCATTGTTCAGTAATGAAATTCAATTTATTTATTTTTTAAAATATTTTATTTCTGTATTCATGAGAGACACAGAGACTGAGGCAGAGACAGAGAGAGAGGGAGAAGCAGGCCCCATGCAGGAAGCCCGATGTCGGACTGGATCCTGGGACTCCAGGATCACACCCTGAGCTGAAGGCAGATGCTCAACTGCTGGGTGACCCAGGCGCCCCTGAGATTCAATTGAAAACCTCAATGAGATAACACTACAAATCTGTCAGAACACCTAGATGCGGAGGAGGGGCAAGATGGCTGAAGAGTAGGGTCCCCAAGTCACCTGTCCCCACCAAAGTACCTAGATAACCTTCAAATCATCCTGAAAATCTTCAAATTCACAAGAATTAAAGAGAGAACAGCTGGAATGCTACAGTGAGAAGAGTTCGCGCTTCTATCAAGGTAGGAAGACGAGGAAAATAGAAATAAAGAAACAAAAGGCCTCCAAGGGGGAGGGGCCTCGCGAGGAGCCGGGCTGAGGCCGGGGCGAGGGTCCCCAGGACAGGAGAGAAGAATCAGGAGCTGCACCAATCTGCCCGGGCAGAAAGGCCTCGCAGGGAGGTGGAGCAGGACCCCAGGAGGGCGGGGATGCCCTCGGGCTCCCGGGGACACTAACAGACACCTGCGCCCCGGGAGAGTGCGCCGAGCTCCCTAAGGGCTGCAGCGCGCACGGCAGACCCGGAGCAGCTCGGAGGGGCTCGGGCGGCGGCTCCGCGGAGGGGGCTGCGGGGCCGGAGCGCGAATGCACCAGCGCAGGCTCCGGAGCACAGGGCGCCGGGACACAGCCCAGGATCCGGCCTCCCCCGGGACAGGCAGAGGCCGGGAGGGCACAGGACAGCAAGGACGCTCCTGCCCCGAGCTGAGCAGATCAGCGGCCCTGCCCCGGAGCCTCCAGGCCCTGCAGACAGAGAGCTCTGGAGTTCCTGCGGGAGCTGATCCAGGGCTGCAGAGCTGGCCCAGCCACTGGGGCTGTTCCTCCTGGGGCCTCACGGGGTAAACAACCCCCACTGAGCCCTGCACCAGGCAGGGGGCAGAGTAGCTCCCCCCAAGTGCTAACGCCTGAAAATCAGCACAACAGGCCCCTCCCCCAGAACACCAGCTAGATGGACAAGTTCCAGGGGAAGTCAAGGGGCCTAAAGTATACAGAATCAGAAGACACTCCCCCGTGTTTTTTTTTTTTTTCTGATTGATTCCCCCACCCCTTTTTTTCCCTTTCTTTCTTTTTCTTTCTCTTTTTCTTCTCTTTTTTCCTTTTTTTAATTCCTTTTTTCTTTTTTCTTTTTCTCTTTTCTTTCCTTCTTTCTCTCCTCTCTTTTTCTCCTTTTCCTAATACAACTTGTTTTTGTCCACTCTGCACTGAGCAAAATGACTAGAAGGAAAACCTCACCTCAAAAGAAAGAATCAGAAACAGTCCTCTCTCCCACAGAGTTACAAAATCTGGATTACAATTCAATGTCAGAAAGCCAATTCAGAAGCACTATTATACAGCTACTGGTGGCTCTAGAAAAAAGCATAAAGGACTCAAGAGACTTCATGACTGCAGAATTTAGAACCAATCAGGCAGAAATTAAAAATCAATTGAATGAGATGCAATCCAAACTAGAAGTCCTAATGACGAGGGTTAACGAGGTGGAAGAACAAGTGAGTGACATAGAAGACAAGTTGATGGCAAAGAGGGAAACTGAGAAAAAAACAGACACACAATTAAAAGACCATGAAGATAGATTAAGGGAAATAAACGACAGCCTGAAGAAGAAAAACCTACGTTTAATTGGGGTTCCCTGGGCGCCGAAAGGGCCAGAGGGCCAGAATACGTATTTGAACAAATCCTAGCTGAAAACTTTCCTAATCTGGGAAGGGAAACAGGCATTGAGATCCAGGAAATAGAGAGATCCCCCCCTAAAATCAATAAGAACCGTTCAATACCTCGACATTTAATAGGGAAGCTTGCAAATTCCAAAGATAAAGAGAAGATCCTTAAAGCAGCAAGAGACAAGAAATCCCTGACTTTTTTGGGGAGGAGTATTAGGGTAACAGCAGACCTCTCCACAGAGACCTGGCAGGCCAGAAAGGGCTGGCAGGATATATTCAGGGTCCTAAATGAGAAGAACATGCAACCAAGAATACTTTATCCAGCAAGACTCTCATTCAAAATGGAAGGAGAGATAAAGAGCTTCCAAGACAGGCAGCAACTGAAAGATTATGTGACCTCCAAACCAGCTCTGCAGGAAATTTTAGGGGGACTCTTAAAATTCCCCTTTAAGAAGAAATTCAGTGGAACAATCCACAAAAGCAAGGACTGAATAGATATCATGATGACACTAAACTCATATCTGTCAATAGTAACTCTGAACGTGAACGGGCTTAATGACCCCATCAAAAGGCGCAGGGTTTCAGACTGGATAAAAAAGCAGGACCCATCTATTTGCTGTCTACAAGAGACTCATTTTAGACAGAAGGACACCTACAGCCTGAAAATAAAAGGTTGGAGAACCATTTACCATTCGAATGGTCCTCAAAAGAAAGCAGGGGTAGCCATCCTTATATCAGATAAACTAAAATTTACCCCGAAGACTGTAGTGAGAGATGAAAGGGACACTATATCATACTTGAAGGATCTATCCAACAAGAGGACTTAACAATCCTCAATATATATGCCCCGAATGTGGGAGCTGCAAATATATAAATCAATTAATAACCAAAATGAAAAAATACTTAGATAATAATACACTTATACTTGGTGACTTCAATCTAGCTCTTTCTATACTCAATAGGTCTTCTAAGCACAACATCTCCAAAGAAACGAGAGCTTTAAATGATACACTGGACCAGATGGATTTCACAGATATCTACAGAACTTTACATCCAAACTCAACTGAATACACATTCTTCTCAAGTGCACATGGAACTTTCTCCAGAATAGACCACATACTGCGTCACAAATCGGGTCTGAACCGATACCAAAAGATTGGGATCATCCCCTGCATATTCTCAGACCATAATGCCTTGAAATTAGAACTAAATCACAACAAGAAGCTTGGAAGGACCTCAAATACGTGGAGGTTAAGGACCATCCTGCTAAAAGATGAAAGGGTCAACCAGGAAATTAAGGAAGAATTAAAAAGATGCATGGAAACTAATGAGAATGAAGATACAACCGTTCAAAATCTTTGGGACGCAGCAAAAGCAGTCCTGAGGGGGAAATACATCACAATAGAAGCATCCATTCAAAAACTGGAAAGAACTCAAATACAAAAGCTAACCTTACACCTAAAGGAGCTAGAGAAAAAACAGCAGATAGATCCTACACCCAGCAGAAGAAGAGAGTTAATAAAGATCGAGCAGAACTCAACGAAATCGAGACCAGAAGAACTGTGGAACAGATCAATAAAACCAGGAGTTGGTTCTTTGAAAGAATTAATAAGATAGATAAACCATTAGCCAGCCTTATTAAAAAGAAGAGAGAGAAGACTCAAATTAATAAAATCATGAATGAGAAAGGACAGATCACTACCAACACCAAGGAAATACAAACGATTTTAAAAATATATTATGAATAGCTATATGCCAATAAATTAGGCAATCTAGAAGAAATGGACGCATTCCTGGAAAGCCACAAACTACCAAAACTGGAACAGGAAGAAATAGAAAACCTGAACAGGCCAATAACCAGGGAGGAAATTGAAGCAGTCATCAAAAACCTCCCAAGACACAAGAGTCCAGGGCCAGATGGCTTCCCAGGGGAATTCTATCAAACGTTTAAAAAACAAACCATACCTCTTCTACTAAAGCTGTTTGGAAAGATAGAAAGATATGGAGTACTTCCAAATTCGTTCTATGAGTCCAGCATCACCTTAATTCCAAAACCAGACAAAGACCCCACCAAAAAGGAGAATTACAGACCCATATCCCTGATGAACATGGATGCAAAAATTCTCAACAAGATGCTAGCCAATAGGATCCAACAATACATTAAGAAAATTATTCACCATGACCAAGTAGGATTTATCCCCGGGACACAAGGCTGGTTCAACACCCGTAAAACAATCAATGTGATTCATCATATCAGCAAGAGAACAACCAAGAACCATATGATCCTCTCATTAGATGCAGAGAAAGCATTTGACAAATTACAGCATCCATTCCTGATCAAAACTCTTCAGAGTGTAGGGATAGAGGGAACATTCCTCAGCATCTTAAAAGCCATCTACGAAAAGCCCACAGCAAATATCATTCTCAATGGGGAAGCACTGGGAGCCTTTCCCCTAAGATCAGGAACAAGACAGGGATGTCCACTCTCACCACTGGTATTCAACATAGGACTAGAAGTCCTAGCCTCAGCAATCAGACAACAAAAAGACATTAAAGGCATTCAAATTGGCAAAGAAGAAATCAAAGTATCCCTCTTCGCCAGGGACATGATACTCTACATAGAAAACCCAAAAGCCTCCACCCCAAGATTGCTAGAACTCATACAGCAATTTGATAGTGTGGCAGGATACAAAATCAATGCCCAGAAATCAGGGGCATTACTATACACTAACAATGAGACTGAAGAAAGAGAAATTAAGGAGTCAATCCCATTTACAATTGCACCCAAAAGCATAAGATACCTAGGAATAAACCTAACCAAACAGGTAAAGGATCTATACCCTAAAAACTATAGAACACTTCTGAAAGAAATTGAGGAAGACACAAAGAGATGGAAAAATATTCCATGCTCATGGATTGGCAGAATTAATATTGTGAAAATGTCAATGTTACCCAGGGCAATGTACACATTTAATGCAATCCCTATCAAAATACCATGGACTTTCTTCAGAGAGTTAGAACAACTTATTTTAAGATTTGTGTGGAATCAGAAAAGATGCCGAAGAGTGAGGGGAATTTTATTTTTTTTCTAAATATTTACTTATTTACATATGATAGACAGAGAGAGAGAGAGAGAGGCAGAGACACAAGAGGAGGGAGAAGCAGGCTCCATGCCAGGAGCCTGACGTGGGACTCGATCCCAGGACTCCAGGATCGCACCTCGGGCCAAAGGCAGGCGCCAAACTGCTGAGCCACCCAGGGATCCCCAGCCAGGGGAAATTTAAAAAAGAAAACCATATCTGGGGGCATCACAATGCCAGATTTCAGGTTGTGCTACAAAGCTGTGGTCATCAAGACAGTGTGGTACTGGCACAAAAACAGACACAGATCAATGGAACAGAATAGAGAATCCCGAAGTGGACCCTGAACTTTATGGTCAACTAATATTTGATAAAGGAGGAAAGACTTTCCATTGGAAGAAAGACAGTCTGTTCAATAAATGGTGCTGGGAAAATTGGACATCCACATGCAGAAGAATGAAACTAGACCACTCCCTTTCACCATACACAAAGATAAACTAAAAATGGATGAAAGATCTAATTGTGATTCAAGATTCCATCAAAATCCTAGAGGAGAACACAGGCAACACCCTTTTTGAACTCAGCCACAGTAACTTCTTGCAAGATACATCCACGAAGGCAAAAGAAATAAAAGCAAAAATGAACTATTGGGACTTCATCAAGATAAGAAGCTATTGCACAGCAAAGGATACAGTCACAAAACTCAAAGACAACCTACAGAATGGGAGGAGATATTGCAAATGACGTATCAGATAAAGGGCTTGTTTCCAAGATCTATAAAGAACTTATGAATCTCAACACCAAAGAAACAAACAATCCAATCATGAGATGGACAAAAGACATGAAGAGAAATCTCACAGAGGAAGACATAGACATGGCCAACATGCACATGAGAAAATGCTCTGCATCACTTGCCATCAGGGAAATACAAATCAAAACCACAGTGAGATCCCACCTCACACCAGTGAGAATGGGGAAAATTAACAAGGCAGGAAACCACAAATGTTGGAGAGGATGCGGAGAAAGGGGAACCCTCTTCCACTGTTGGTGGGAATGTGAACTGGTGCAGCCACTCTGGAAAACTCTGTGGAGGTTCCTCAAAGAGTTAAAAATAGACCTGCCCTATGACCTAGCAATTGCACTGTTGGGGATTTACCCCAATGATACAGATGCAATGAAACGCCAGGACACCTGCACCCCAATGTTTCTAGCAGCAATGTCCACAATAGCTAAACTGTGGAAGCAGCCTCAGTGTCCATCGAAAGATGAATGGATAAAGAAGATGTGGTTTATATATACAATGGAATATTACTCCGTCGTTAGAAAGGACAAATATCCACCATTTGCTTCAACGTGGATGGAACTGGAGGGTATTATGCTGAGTGAAGTAAGTCAATTGGAGAAGGACAAACATTATATGTTCTCATTCATTTGGGGAATATAAATAATGGTGAAAGGGAATATAAGGGAAAGGAGAAGAAATGTGTGGGAAATATCAGAAAGGGAGACAGAACATAAAGACTCCTAACTCTGGGAAACGAACTAGGGGTGGTGGAAGGGGAGGAGGGCAGGGGGTGGGGGTAATTGGGTGACGGGCACTGAGGGGGGCACTTGACGGGATGAGCACTGGGTGTTATTCTGTATGTTGGTAAATTGAACACCAATAAAAAATAAATTTATTAAAAAAATTAAGTGAAATTTGTTAAATATATATCATGGTTTATAACACAGAAAGAAGCATCACGTCATATCATCTTTACACAACAAGGAAAGTGACTTAGATGCAACAATGAAACTTATAGAAAAATAACACACCTATATAGTTATATATATGTAAAATATATTTTTGCAAGGACAAATTGATCATCTAAGCATATATCAAGTACAACAGAGCATGTTTCAAGGTGGGAAAGAAAAATTGGACTGGGGTTGGACAGAAGGTATAAATAAAATTCTGCAATGTGAAAGTACAGAGAAAAAGCAAAATGAAAGCAACAGTGGAAACCATGTCGGTGATGGCTAGTCACTATGCGATGAGAATAATGCCTAGCTAATTTCTACCTTAGAAGGAGGAATAACAATGAAAACAAAAAAAAAATGAAAATAAAGGAAATAACACATATTTACATAATACATAATTTTTATTCCGTTTACAATTTTAAAATAATATAGAACAGAATTAATCATTTCTCTATCATGTCTCCCATACCAGGAGACCACTTGATAAGCCTGACTAAAATACATGACATTTTAATTAAAAGTCCTGTGAAGAAGAGATGAAAAGTTATTTAAGAGTGAAAAATATCTCTTGTTTCTTTGTTGATCTTCTGTTTAGATTATCTGTCCATTACCGTGAGTAGGTGTTGAAGTCCCCTACTATTAATGTATTATTATCTATGTTATTTTACTTTGGTTATTAATCATTTTATATAATTGGTTACTCCCAAATTAGAAGCATTAACATTTATAATTATTAGGTCTTCTTGTTGGATAGACCCTTTAAGTATGATATAGTGTCCCTCTTCATTTCTTACTTAAAATCTTTGGTTTAAAATCTGTCTGAAATAAGGATTGCTACCCCAGCTTTGTTTTAAGATCCATTTGAAGTTCTCCACCCCCTCATTTTCAGCCTGGAAGTGTCTTTAGGTCTAAAAGGAGTCCCTTATAGACAGCATAAGGTTGGGTCTTGCTTTTTTTTTTTTTAATCCAATCTGGTACCTTGTGTCTTTTGATTGAAGCATTCAGTTCATTTACATTCAGAGTAACTATTGAAAGATATGATTTAGTGCCATTGTATTACCTGTAAAGTCCTTTTTTCTGTAGATTGCCTCTGTTTCTTTCTGGCCTATGTTACTCTTGGGCTCCCTCTTTGCTTACAGGATCCCCCTTAATATTTCCTGCAGGAATGGCTTGGTGATCGCATATTCTTTCAGTTTCTGTCTAGCCTGAAAGCTCTTTATCTCTCTTTCCATTCTGAATAACAGTGCCTTACTGGATAAAATATTCTTTTTTTAAAAGATTTTATTTATTTATTCATGAGAGACACACACAGAGAGAGAGAGAGAGGCACAGAGACACAGGCAGAGGGAGAAGCAGGCTCCATGCAAGGACCCCAATGTGAGACTCCATCTCAGGTCTCCAGGATCACATCCTGGGCTGCAGGTGGCACTAAACCGCTGCACCACCAGGGCTGCCCTGGATAAAATATTCTTGGTTGCCTGTTTTTCTCATTTAGTACCCTGAGTATATCATGCCAGCTCTTGCTGACCTGCCAGGTCTCTATGGATAAGTCTACAGTTAGTCTAATATGTTATAGACTAACATATTAGGATATGTTATATCCTATATGTATATGTTAGGAATATATGTATATGTTAGGAATATATGTATATGTTAGGAATATATGTATATGTTAGGAATCTCTTGTCTCAAGCTGCTTTCAGGATTTTCTCTTTATTTCTGAAATTTGCAAGCTTCACTACTATATGTTGAGTTATTGATCTATTCTTATTGATTTTGGGAGAGGTCCTCTGTACCTCTTAGACTTAAATGTCTCTTTCCTTCCCCAGATTAGGGATGTTTGCAGCTATGATTTCCTCAAATATGCCTTCTGGCCATCCCTCTTTCTCTTCACCCTAAGCACTCCAATAATTCTGATGTTGCTTCTTTTCTGGTATCATTGATTTCTCAAAGCCTCTCCTTATGGGCTATTAGTTATTTTTCTCTCTTTTCCTCAATTTCCTTCCTTTCCATCAACTAGTCTTCTATGTCACTTACTCTCCCTTCTACCTCATTTACCTGAGGTGTTAGAACATCCAGTTAGGCTGCATCTAAGTTAGAATATTTTTTTTTAAATTTTGGCCTGTTTAGATCTCATTTCTGCACTAAGAGATTCTCTAGCATCCTTTATGCTTTTTTCAAGCCCAAACTAATGAGTTTATCACAGTTATCCTGAACTCCAACTCTGACATTTTAATTAAATTCATATCAATAGATCTATGGCAGAGAGTATAGCCTCTAGTTCTTTCTTTTGTTGTAAATCCCTTCTACTCATTTTGTCCAGAGAAGAATGGATGTATGAGTGAGCAGAATCAATATATCAACCACAACTAAAGCAAAATACACAATAGACAAATCTGATGAGGTCAGAAAGCAAAACAGAAAACAAAAGAAAAAAAAAGGGAGGTGTAGAAGAGAGAATATAAACTCACACGGTGGACAAAAGAGGGTAATGCCCTTGTTCCTGAGTGGAATTTGGTCTCTGTGTTAGAAGACACTAAATTCCAAATTTAAAGAAAGCAAAACATATATTATACAAAAGTAAAATTGAATGGAGTGAAAGGAATCCAAAAATGAAGTATATGTCTATAAAATGTAAATGTAAAAGAAAAGGAAGTTAAAAAAAGACTTAAAAACAAAGACTTGATAAAATAAGAAACTAATTGTAGAGGGGAAAAAGAAAAAAAAAGAAATGGAATTTTTTAAATTGAAAGATAAATTAATTATGAGAAAAAAAACTCAAATTCTATATACTATTTTCCCCTAGCACTGTGAGGTCTGTTTTAGAGTCTTGTGAGGTCTGTAATTTGCTATGCACCAGTTCTTCCTGCCTTGCACTGTTGGTAGGAATACAAGCTAGTGCAGCCACTCTCGAAAACAGTATGGAAGTTCCTCAGGAAGGTAAAAGTAGAGGTACCCCACAACTCAGCAATTGCACTACAGGGTATTTATCCCAAAGATACAGATGGAGTGAAACAAAGGGACACCTGCACCCCAATATTCATAACTGCAATATCCACAATAGCCCAACTGTGGAAGGAGCCAAGATGTTCATTGACAGATGAATGGATAAGAAAGATGTGGTCTATATAAACAATGGAATATTACTCACCTATCAGAAAGGATGAATACCCACCATTTGCTTCGATGTGGATGGAACTGGAGGGTATTATGCTGAGTGAATTAAATCATCCTAGAAAGACAATTACCATATAGTTCACTCATATGCGGAATATAAGAAATAGTGCAGAGGACCATAGGGAAGGAGGGAAAACTGAATGGGAAAAAATCAGAGAGGGAGACAAACCAAGAGAGACTCTCTCTTCTTTTAAGATTTTGTTTGTTTATTCATGAGAGACACACAGAGAGAGAGATAGGCAGAGGGAGAAGCAGGCTACACGCAGGGAGCTGGATGTGGGACTCGATCCTGGGTCTTCAGGATCATGCCCAGGGCTGAAGGCAGGCGCTAAACCGCTGAGCCATCCAGGCTGCCCCAAGTGAGACTCTTAACTCTGGGAAACAAAGTGATGGTTGATGAAGGGGAGGCCGGTGGGACATGGGGTAACTGGGTGATGGGAATTAAGGAGGGCGCATGATATGATGAGCACTCGGTGTTATACACAGCTGATGAATTATTGAAAATTACATCTGAAACTAATGGTGCTGTATATTTGCTAATTCAATTTAATTTAAAAATGTGAAAAACAGGAGTGAAATAAATAGGTGAGATAGATGATAGATTGATGATAGCTAGATTATACATATGTAATTTATTCACTGGTGAGTCCAAATTTGCCCTGCTTATTAATAGACAACCTCCAGGCTTTTTTTTTTTTCATCCTTTCATATGCTTTCGTGAGAATAAATAAATTGCTTGGCATCCCCTGAGGGAGAGTCTCAAAAGGTGAAGAAAAACCATATATTATTCTCAATATGCCATGTTAAGAAACACATATAGGAGTCAAGACAAGGTTTCATTACAGGTAAAAATAACAGAATATTTGTGTAGTACCTTATGCTACCAAATATCCACAAAGTTTTAGTGATGCTTGTAGCATTCCATTTCATGTCCATGGCCACCCTAGCAAAATGTGACATATCTGATTTAGTTTGCTTTGCTTTATAGTAAACATAATGCCTGAGAAAGAACAGAACTTAACTCCTCTGTCCTTGATTTTAAATTTTTTGTATGTTTTCACATGGGATGAGAGAGAGGCCAAATACTCCTGTGCATATTTGAAACTTCATTTTCATATTGTTATAAAATTCTTAGGTTTAATATAAACAGTTTTATCTCAAATGGAAGACAAAACTGACAGCAAGTTATGCACAGTTGAAAAACATGCAATTTTTTTTAATTGGCAAAATTAAGAAACTACAGGTATTTTCTCTTATTTTGATGCCATTCTGAATACTTACTTAGTGAATCTAGTCACTTTTCATGATTCTCTAAAAAATAATTTTGGACTTAAGATTATTTAAATAAATGCATGAATATAATTATCACTTGATATCTTTTTAAGGAAAGAAGGGGTTGCCAACTCACAATGAGTTGTGTGTGCAAAGCATGACTTAGATATTAGGAGACCTTTAAGTACCAAGTTTTACAGTAATGGAAGGATGTTCACGATGTTCTTTCCAGCGGGACCTGACTGAAAGCAGGTATAATTATGTCAAAGAATGTAGCTTTAAAAAAATAAATATCAAATATTCAATAGTGATAGTAAACTATGAAACAGCAATTTGATTCTTTTCGTAGAACTCCAAAGCTGGTGAGGGGAAATGCTTTTAACTTTCTTCACCTCATAGAAAAATTGGTACTTAAAAAAATGCTATTTAAAAGTCAGAGAAAGACAAATATGATTTCACTCATATGTGGAATTTAAGAAACAAAACAGATGACCATAGGAGAAGGGAAGGAAATATAAAATAAAAGGAAAATGGAGAGGGTGACAAACCATGAGACTCTTATGTCTAGGAAACAAACTGATGGTTGCTGGAGGGAAGGTGGGCAGGGGCGAGGTAACTGGGCGATGGACATGAAGGAGGGCACTTGATGGAAAGCACTGGGTGTTACATGCAACGGACGAATCTCTAAACTCTACCTCTGAAACTAATAATACACTATATGTTAATTAGATTTAATTTAAGTAAAAAAATGTTTTAAATGCAATTTAGAGACCCATGGGTGGCTCATTTGGTTAAGCATCTGACTTTTGATTTAGGCTCAGGTCATGATTTTAGGGTCCTGAGATCAAGCCCCACATCTCTCTCCCTTTCACTCTACCCCTATCTCAACTGTCTCTCTCTTCCTTAAAAAAAAGTAAAAACTTAAAAATTAAATAAATAAAAAATTACTAGTAATCTTTATTTCAAAAAAGCACTATTTATCTTTTAGCCTTCCATGATTGTAAAGAAAAACAAAACAAATGAAAAAAAAATGAAACAAGCAAAACCCAACATTTATACTGCTTTTTGATTGTATTTACTAAATATTTCTCTATTATTATCTACTGACACACATTAGCATATTTCTAATATAAGAAAGGTGTATGTCTCACAGGCATATAGAATATCCAAAGGTCACAAACATAAGCAAATTTATAAGTAAGTTAAGTGGAAATTACACATAATTACTTTTTATTTAATGTTGTGGAATTGTATGTTTTTGCCTGCTTATATATATCTCATTCAGAGACTTCTGACTTATAATTTCATTGCAGGCAGTACATTTCCCTTTTTTTTTTTTTTTTTTGGAAACAAAAGCATTGATATTCATAATTTTTTAAACCAAAAATAGTGTGCGGCCCGGGTGGCTCAGCGGTTTTAGTGCCGCCTTTGGCCCAGGACGTGATCCTGGAGATTCAGGACCGAGTCCCGCATGGCCTCCCTGCTTCTCCCTCTGCCTCTGTCTCTGCCTCTCTCTCTCTCTCTCTCTCGTTGTGTGTGTGTCTCTCGTGAATAAATAAATAAAACCTTTAGAAAAAAATAGTTCTCTTACCTTAAAATGCCATCCACCTCCTACTCTGGCATAATTTTTTATCTATGGGTTTTTAGGGTATTACATACATTTTCTGTTGTTACATATATTTTTATCGCCATTATGTGCTATATTATAGTTTGAATGGATTCCTGTGGGCTTCATATATGGAATGTCAAAGTGCATCCAGGGATTTACATATATCTCATCTTTAGTGTATTTTATTTTATCTCTATGGTATGGTGTATCACTGTGACTGTCAACTTTCTCTTTTTTCTTTAAAGTATTATGTCTTTTAATTCAAAGGGAATTTTTATGAAACTTCATTGCATGAAACCTCTGCCGGTAGTCTTTTTACCCCCCAATTTCACCACATTCCTGTAGTTTCTTGCTTGATAAAGTGCGTATGATTTGTTACATACAAGTTAGTATATCTCTATTTTAATGAAAATGCCACAAGGGGAAGAATAGTATTTTAGGCAAATCTATATTAAAATAGCTTATATTAAAACATTGTTAAAATAAATAATAAAATTGGAAGATAAGTAATCCAAAGAGTAGCAACATTCTTGTTCAAATTTAGTCATGGAATAGCCAGTGGGGTAGGAACTGGGATGAGTTGCAAATGTTACATCCTGTTTAACAGTTCCTCACTTATTTATACTAGAGTCCCTACAAAGAACTTAAGTCACTGGCCAGAGAATGCACAAGTATGTAAGTAAAGAAAGCAGAAGCATTTCCGATAAGTTATTATCACTGTTAAAAAATAAACAAGCAAGCAAGCAAACAAACAAAAGCCCACAAAGTCCTTAGATCAAGCCCCTTGATTCTTTTCGTAGAACTCCAAAGCTGGTGAGAGGAAATGCTTTTATCTTTCTTCACCTCATTGATTTTTGAGAACTCTTTCCAGGTAACATAAACACATTGAGTTATTGAATCCTCATTTATCCTACCCCAAAACTCTTCAGAGAAATGTCAGTTTTACAAATGAGAATAAAGAGTTTTATTTTTTATTTTTTTTTTTTGAGAATAAAGAGTTTTAGATAGCTTTCACTTTTTGCCCAAATTAATCCTTTGTATATACTATAAATTAGGATATAGTAGAAACTGTATCTCCTGGTATGGTTCACCATATAAATAACTCCCACTATGATCTATTATACTTTTCTGAGTCATACACCTGTCAAATATCTGTCAAATATGCTAACATTCCAGGCATAATATCTTTCATAGGACCATGTTTTGAGGAGTAGGTTTTGTGCATTTGGGGAATTTGCGGTTTAAAATTATTATATAATTAACATATGCATTAGGTCATATGACTGATGTATTTTACAAATGTTATTTTGTGATTGTGCCACGTAAATGATAGAATGTGGTTAGATGGGAAATGTATAGATATATTCATTGTTATTAGGTATATTATCGTATTGTTTAACATTTTTGTTTTTTTAAATTTTATTTAATTGCAATTTGCCAACATATAGTATGGCACCAAGTATTCAGCTCATCATGTATGTTTAACTTTTTTTTTTTTTTAATTTTTTATTTATTTATGATAGTCACACAAAGAGAGAGAGAGAGGCAGAGACACAGGCAGAGGGAGAAGCAGGCTCCATGCACCGGGAGCCCGACGTGGGATTCGATCCCGGATCTCCAGGATCGCGCCCTGGGCCAAAGGCAGGCGCTAAACCGCAGCGCCACCCAGGGATCCCTGTTTAACTTTTTTTGATGTAGTATATATCTGTTCTACAAATTTAAAGAAAACAAAATAATCAAAAAAATAAATTAAAATACAATTTGAAGTACATAAAAATTTCAAATAGATAAAATGTTTTAGATTATAAACTTCTTTAAAATCGGAGATTCTATAATTTTAATAGATGCTCAATAAAGTTTTTTTAATTGAAACAAAGAATAGTAAAGTGATCACCCTTATATATAAGTCCTAAATTTTTTACTTGTTTTTTATTTTTCTTTAACATCCCTATCTATCATCTATCTATCTATCTATCTATCTATCTATCTATCTATCATCTATCTAACTACATCATCAGAGGTTCTTAACTTTGTTACTATTGCTGGTCTTGGATGAATATTGTACTGGAAATAGTAAATATATTTTATAATTACTAGTACTTAGAGAGAGAGAGTATAAATATAGTAATATATCCAGTACAAATAATTGTTCTGTAATTATTTGTACTGGATATAGTAAAATATTTGTACTGTAAAATTATTGTACTGTAATTATTTGTACTGGATACAGTAAAATATTTAGCAGCTTAACAAGTGTCTAACCATTAGAAGTCAGTAGCATCCCAACTCCCAGGTGTGATAACCAGAGTGTCTTCAGACATTGAAGAATATTCTTTCTGGGCTAAAATGGCTCCAATTGAGAACTATTCATCTACTTCCATTTCTCTTTCTTTCCCTATGTAAGTATAGTAGTCTTTGATGGAAATGAGTTTGTCTTCAAATATCCTTAAAAGGAAAGCTTGGATGTATCTTATTTATACTAGTTTGCCATACTAAACATTTCCCAGGATTTAATGCATGAAATCTATTGATTATGATGATGTATCTATCCAGAATAGATTTTTAAATAAACCTGGATGGAAAAACACAATCTGACCATGCTCAATGAATTCATTCTCATGGGAATCACACATCGTCCTGAGCTGCAGGCTCCATTATTTGGGCTCTTCTTTGTCATCTATTTGATCTCCGTGGTGGGCAACCTGGGCATGATCATCCTCACCAAAGTGGATGCCAGACTACAAACACCCATGTACTTCTTCCTCAAACACCTGGCTTTTACTGACCTTGGTTATTCAACAACCGTGGGACCCAAAATGTTAGTATATTTTATTGTGGATCAAAATACAATCTCCTATTATTTTTGTGCTATGCAACTAGCTTTCTTTCTTGTGTTTATCATAAGTGAACTTTTCATTCTAACAGCTATGTCCTACGACCGTTACGTGGCCATCTGCAACCCTCTGCTCTACCCCCTCATCATGTCACAGAGGGTGTGTCAGGTGCTGGTGGCAATCCCTTATCTCTACAGCACATTTGTGTCTCTTCTAGTCACCATAAAGATTTTTAGTTCATTCTTCTGTGGCTACAATGTTGTCAATCATTTCTACTGTGACTGTCTCCCCTTGTTATCTTTGCTCTGCTCAAATTCACATGAAACTGAAATGATTATTCTTATCTTAGCTGGTTTTGATTTGATTTCATCCCTTCTGGTAGTTCTTGTGTCTTACCTACTGATCCTAGTAGCCATCATCAGGATGAACTCAGCTGAGGGTAGGCTCAAGGCTTTTTCCACCTGTGGGTCCCACCTGACAGTGGCCACAATGTTCTATGGGACTTTGATATTTATGTATCTGCAACCTGAGTCCAGCCATTCCTTTGACACTGATAAAGTGGCATCCATATTTTACACCCTCGTTATCCCCATGCTGAATCCCTTGATCTATAGCTTGAGGAACAAAGATGTAAAATATGCAGTGCAAACAATGTGGAAAAAACTATGCAATAATGTTTCTTAAAGCTGACATACAATATGATCCCCCAAAATTAGGTTATGGGCTTCAAAATTTGTTCTGTATGTCTCTAGAAGGAATAATAGCAAACACAAGTGAGTTCAACATACACTTAGAGGTTATTAAGTGCCAGTCACAGTTTTATGTGCTGTAAATACATTACTATACAAAACAGGAAAAATATTTTCTTTTTTTTTTGAGGGGAGGAGATATATTATAAAAATAATAATAATTAGGTACAATTTATAGGACAGTAGAATTGGTTAAGACACCATAAACCATAAGAGTAAGTAGGAGAGTCTTACTACTAAGACTCTTACTAAGGGGCATGAAGAAGAATAGAAGGCACAAAAGGAGAGTTCAAATGATTCTTATGTTATTCTCAATTAATAGATTAAATCTCCCAGTGTCTGTTTGTGTATTTGTGCCTGTGTGTAAGTATTTCTGTGAGCTCATTTTTCACTTTTAGCCTTTGTACTCTTCTTATTGGAATATGTTGAAATCAAACTGACTGTGATTTCAAGGAGGCTCAGTGTAGCACTATGGTTAGAAATCATCTGTCATGTGAATTTGCTCAAATACTCTAGTAACCTGTGGGTGATCTCAGGGTGCAGCTCTTCTCATCAGTGAGTTGCTTCCATATAGGAGCCCTAGAAAGCCTATTAACTCAACATATTTAGCAATTCAGTAACTTACAAGATCGGTGTAACATCTTTTTTGTCTTAATCAGTCCATTTCCCTATACCAGGGGAAATACAAATTAAGAGAGATTTTCTTGATTATAGTTAACAGTACTTCCATTATATACTTTAAAGTTGCTAAGACAGTAAATCTTATATGTTCTCATCACAAAAAAAGTGGTACTTATGAAACATGATGGAGACATTAGCTAATGCTAAAGTGTAATCATATTGCAGTACATAAGTGTATCAAATCAACACATTGTACACTTTATACTTATGTGTCATTAATACCTCAATAAAGCTGGGAGAAAAAAAGATAAATTTCTTGAGGTCTCCAAAAGAAGCTTCCAATATTTGATTTTTGATTTTATGTTTTGTTGGGGTCTTTACTTCTAACTGCTTGTTTTTGTCTAATGCGATGGGTACACTTTTTTATTTCTGAAAAATAAGAATACTCATTAAAATTAGTTTTCTAATTGGTTTTTTATCTTTGAAAAAGAGGTCTATTCTATGTTAAATTTGGTTTGTTGCCTTTTTTTTGGGGGGGTGACTTTTTTCAATATTGGTTCATAAAAATATGTAAAAGATTTCTATTAGGGTCCATTATTTCACTGCATGGATTTGATAATCTTTGCTAAGAAGCAAAAGGAGATAATCCCATAATTTGAGCTATACTATATTTCTAGTAAAAGTTTAGTAAAATATGCTACAACTTATAGAATATTATGTTAAAGCTTCTGGAAAACTTCCTTCTAACTCTTCTAAATTTTGAACGTTTTGTTTATTTTTAGCATATTTTGTTATTATTTACATCACAGAGATACTGGGCTGTTTCTCTGCCTCTATCATGGAATAAAATTTAGTCAGTAAAATTTGAATAAAACTTATTCATTGGAATAAAAAAACCCATCATATGTATATTTCTATATAAGGATAATTCTTACTAAAGAGTTTATATCATTAATTTTTTAATTATTGAGAAAAAATATGTACTATGAACTTTGCAACTATAAATATAAGAAAATATTTGCTTTCTAGGAGCAAACACTAGTTCTTGGTGGCTGCTAAAGTTATGAAAGTGTCTAAAATAATAGTTTTGGTTACATACTTCCCCAAATTATCTTCAGTGAATAATTATGACTTTTGTAATAGGAGAAAATAAAAGTCTCCAATATCTGGATTTGAAAAATATAAAATAACAACATAACTGACTATCCCACTTCTAAAATAAATCTTGTTAGGGTTCCCTGGTTGGCTCAGTAGTTTAGTGACTGCCTTTGGTCCAGGGCATGATCCTGGAGTCTCAGGATCGAGTCCTGAATCAGGCTCCTGGCATGGAACCTGGTTCTCTCTGTTTCTCTGCCTCTCTCTCTCTCTCTCTCTCTCTTTCTCTCTGTCTCTCTCTATCATTAATAAATATCATGAATAAATAAATAAAATCTTTAAAATAAATAAGTAAAATGAAATAAATCTTGTTAAAAAAATCTTGTACCTTTCATAGTCCCTCAAATGATAAACCAGAAAGAGAATAAAATATATTGAGATTTACAAATTGTGATAATGTATTTTATTTATTTATATATATATATATATATATATATATATATAAAGTCAGTCTCTATTTCAATATTAAGTACAATAATAACTTATTTCAGAAAGTTCAATATATTTCCATAAAATGGAAAAGTTTTTAAAAATTAAAAATTGGTGCATAACTGAAAATTTTATGTGATATTATAAGGAATTTCCAAATTTCATATACTATGCAATGATAATTTGAGAAGATTAACAAAATTGAGAACACAAAAAGTACAAAAAATTTAGAGACATTAAAGGTATCTATAAACAATACATGTTTTAGGTTAGGATATTAAGAATGAATGCATTATATATTTTTATGTATACGGATGCTAAGAAATACTGTATTAAAAAATCCCAGATGAAAAGGATCTCACTATGGCAATATATATGTAAATAACTCTCACTAATCCAAAACTCAAGCCTGGGGGTCTTGACTGAGGAATTCCACTAAGTTTCTGGGAAAATGAGTTATATACATTTTCTTCCAGAATATTGAATTAAATACTCAATTCAATTTAATTGAAGTAAATACTCAACACTGAGTGGCACTTCCCCCAATATCAAATGCAAAAGCATCATAAGTAAACAACAGAGAAATAAATATCAGTCATGAACGCTTACTCAAAAATTGTAATAAGAATTTAAAAAATGGAATCTAGCAGTATGTAAAAGCAATGATGCACCATATTAGGCTTGCCCCAGAAACATACAGATGATTTAACATTTAAAAATAAAATCACCGTATTAAAAACTAAAATAAGGTGCACCTGGGTGGCTCATTGACAGAAAATGAAATTACGGTGTGCCTGGGTGGCTCATTGGTTAAGTGCCTGCCTTCAGCTCAGATCATCATCCCAGGGTCCTGGGATCAAGCCCCCTGCTCAATGGGGAGTCTGCTTCTCCCCCTCCCTCTGCCCGTCCCCCTGCTATGTGTACTCTCTCTCTCTCTCAAATAAATAAATAAAATATTATTTTTTTAAAAAGAAAGAAAACTAAATTGCCATCTTAAAAAAGCCCTCCTTATCAGAAGGAAAAAAAAAATTCTCAGCACCATAGATTTGAGACTAAGCCAAAAGAAACCTATACAAACAGAGTTTATTAAAATAACTCTTATCTGTCTTTAGTTTCACCAAATATTTTAGTTACTTTTCTACAATTGTCACTCTTTCTTCAACCTAGTATATAAACACTTAGGCCTAGCCAATTCTTTGGGTCCATGTTCTTGGGAGGACTCCCACATATATGTAAAAAATGACAAAATAAAATCTATATGCTTTTGTCCTGTTAATCTCTTGTGTCAGTTTAAATCGCAGGCCTAAGTGTAAACATTAAGACAGTAAACGAGGATTTTTTTTTTCTTCCCCTTCAATTTTATTGAAGTTTTATTTGTGATGGCCCCAAACTGGAAACAAATGAAATATTCATCCAATTGAGAATGGACTGTAGGGTATCCAAGGAAGTGAATGCCACTAGCAATGAAAAATAATGAATTATTGGTACATCCCAAAATGGGGATAATCTCAAAATAATTCTGCTGAGTAAAGGATGCCAGAACAACAACAACAACAACAACAAAAGACTAATTAATTTATAATTACATTACAAAAAAATCTAAAAATGCAACATCACCGATAGTTAAACAAAGCCGACCAATAGGATTTCCCAGAAAGTGCAAGAAAAGGACATAAGATATGTACAACTTGGGAAGAAAATAATGCCACCATTCTTACATGCAAGTGATATGTCATCTAATAGAAAATTTCCACAAATCTGAAAAACGAAAGTGTAAAACAAAAATGTGAGTTTGGCAAGGTGACATGATACATGATTAACAAACAAATATCGTTCTATATATACATATAGAAATGAAATTTTAAAAATTCATAATCCCCTACATATACTGAAATATGTAGGTAGAAGCAAGCAAATAATGTACAGGAACTGTAGGCAGAAAAGTACAAAATAGTGATTGAAGAAATCAGAAAGGATCTGAACAAACTAATAAACATATTGAGTTCATTGAAAGACTCAATACACTCAGAATATCAATTCTTTATGAACTGATCTATAGATTTAGTGCAAACCCAGCAAATTTTTGTAAAGGCAACTTTATACTGAAATTTACATGAAAGTTCAAGAAACTAGTAGAGATAAAACACATTTTAAAGTGTAGCATAATGAGGAACGAAATGAAAAGTGATAGTAACTAACTTCTGTCCCTGAAGGAAAAGTAAAAACAATTTGAGCAACAAATCAAGGAAGTAGCACCTTGAATTTGCATTATGTAGTGTTATAATTCCCTAAAAAGTTTAAAATACTGTAATAGGACAGTGTTTAAACACTTCTACACTACACCATTCCTTTGAGAAGACCACTTTGGAAATGCAGATTCTTGATGAGTGTCCTATAGATAGGATATTTTAATCAAGAGCTCCTTGTGCTACAAGAGGAAAGTTAACCAAGAGAAAAAAAAATAAGAAAAAAGGAAGGAAGGAAGGAAGAGAGGGGGGTAAGGAAGAGAGGGAGAAAAAGCAGAGAGAGGAAGAGGGTCAAGGAAGGAGGGAAGGAGGAAGAGAGGAGGGGAGTAAGGATGGAAGTCAGGAAGGAATTCAGGAAGTCAAAAAGAAAAATGAAAGAAAAGACAGTAAATGCAATTTTCTTGGACAATTATAGCACAACCTCCAGACATTTTGTTACGCTCCGAAATACTTTAGGGATAATCAGCAAATTGCTTGGAATCTCCTCAGGGAGAGTCTCAAAAGGTGAAAAGAAATCCATAAATTGTTCTCACTATGCCATGTAAGAAACACATGCGGGAGTCAAGACAGGCTTCATTACAGGTAAAATGATAGAATATTTCATGGGTGATCTTATGTTACAACACCAACAATGATCAAGTGACATAAGCAAAGTTCTGCTTTAATTCAATTGCAAACCTCTAGCAAAAAGTTGCCATTTATGATTTAGTTTTGGGGTATTTTTTTGTGTTTAGTGTTTGGTTTTGTTCCTTTTTATTACTCCATAATGTCTCAGCAGGAATAGGACACCTAACCTTTCCTATTCACATTATCCTTTTTTTTTTCTATTATTTTCATCTGGATCGACAGACTAAATATTCAAAAACATCTTTGAAGTATCATCATGTTATTGCTTGCAAGCTATTCATTTTATATAAATAATTTCATCTCCAATGCAGGCCAAAACTGAGAGCAAATGAAGCATAACTAAACAGATATTCATTTTTTTTAATTGGCAAAATTAAGAAGTGGCCAGTATTCAGTCTTGCATTTTGATGTCCTTCCAAATTCTTAGTTATTTAGTGACTCCATGCTCTTTTTGTGTGAACTTCTCAATATAATTTAAGATTTAATGATTATTTAAATAAAAATATACGTATGATTCTTTCCAGATCACTTGTTGAGACAAAAGGGGAATTCTATTTCACACTAGGATGTGAAAAGCATTATTTGGATATTAGCA
This sequence comes from Canis lupus baileyi, assembly GCF_048164855.1. Lineage (NCBI taxonomy): Eukaryota > Metazoa > Chordata > Mammalia > Carnivora > Canidae > Canis > Canis lupus. Next base: position 16,688,167 of record NC_132858.1, read on the forward strand.
GAATTTTAAGTACACAGTTTTATGGTAATGGTACAGTGTTCAGTATGTTCTTCAATTTTAGTTAGGATCCGATAAGAAGCAGATATAATTATCTAAAAGAATGTAGCTTTAAAAAAATAACAATTGATTTTCAACAAAGATGTTAAACAGTGAAAAAGCAATTTGGTTCTTCCCTAGAACTCTAAAGCTCAGAGGAAAAAAGAAATAGATGTTTGCTTTTCCTTATCTAATGGGAAAATTGGAACTTATCAGTATGATTTTTCGCAGCTTTTCATATTTGCAAAAAAAAAAAAAACCCAAAAAACAGAAAACAAGGTTTATACCACTTCTTGTTGCATTTGCTAAAGACAAGCTTTAAAAATATTTTATTTATTTATTCATGAGAGACACACAGAGAGAGGCAGAGACATAGGCAGAGGGAGAAGCAGGCTCCTCACAGGAAGCCTGGTGTGGGACTTGATCCCCTAACTGGGATCACACCCTGAGCTAAAGGCCGACATTCAACTGCTGAGCCACCCAGGTGTCCCTGAAGATACTTTTCTAAAATTACTATCTACTGATACACTTTTCCATCTTTCTAATATAAGAAAGTTGCATGCATCAAGGCAGGGTAGGTGATCAGGAGGTCACAACATTAGAAGCAGTATTTTAAGTGAGTTAAATGAAAATTTTATGTAATCACTCTTATATTTAATATATTAAATTATATATTTCTATTTTTTTGTGGCACAGAGACTGCTGTGACTATGTAATGTAAGTATATTGTAATGTCCCTATTATCTCCTAATGTAACCATGAGTTTTCATTGTAACCAGTATCACTTCTATTTCTTTTTTTCTTAAGGAAGGGTTCATGCTTGGATATTTTAAATTTAATAATTCTCTTGCCTTAATCTGCCATCCGCTTCTTAGTGGTATAATCTGTATATTATTAGGGATAGTCAGATATATTTTTATTTGATCATAATCTATATCTGCATTCTGTATTATATTATAGTTTGGAGAAGTTCCTGTGGCCCTTAAGTATAGAAGAATTTAAAGTAATATCAAGAATCCATGAATATCTCATCTTTAGTATATTTTATTTCACCTCTATAGTATTGTCTAATATAGTGACTTTAAATGGTTTTTAAAGTACAGTACCCAAAGGAATTTTTAAATGAATCTTTATCATATTCATATACATACGAAAGCAATGCCAGTGACTGCTCATTCTCCCAATTTCTTAAAATATTTTATTTATTTATTTGAGAGAGAGAGAGAGAGAGAGAGAGAGCAGGAGCTAGGGGAGGGGCAGGGGGAAAAGGACAACCAGACTCCACATTAAGCCAGGAGCTGGACGGGGGGCTTGATCTCAGAACCCTCTGATCCAAACACTTAACCAATGGAGCCACCCTCATTCTCCCAATTTGCCCAGACTTCCTCATTCTCTCCTGGGTTATTGCATGATGAAGTGTATTAGATTTGTCACATACACGTTAGTACATGTCAATTATAATGAAAATGCCCCTAGGGAAAATTAATGTTCTAAGAAAAGTCATATCCAAATAAACTTATAGTATTTAAAAAAAATACTTAAGAATATTAAAAGATAAATAATTAAAAGAATAGCATGTTGATGGTTCAAGTTAGTTATGGAAAAGGGGTCAGGGGTAGCACCTGCATTAAGTTGCATTCCATCTTACTTGACCTATTCCTTACCTGTTCATCATCATAACCTGAATAAAGAAATTATGTCACAGTCCGTAAGAATTTACATACAAATATGTAAATAAATCTGCATTGAGCTAAGTTACTATCACCATTAAACCAAAAAACAAAAACAAAAAATCCATTATATACATGATTTCCAGGCATGCTGAATCATTTGACCTTCATTCATCTCTCTTAATCGCCCTATGTAAGGAAGTATTGTTTTGTATATGAGAATAAAGAGATTCAGATAAGTAAATTATTGGCCCAAAGTGACCCTCATATATGCCATAAATAAAGGTATAACAGAGACTATATCTACATAAATATATCTTATATATTTATGCAATAAAGATGAATGATTCTCAACTGCAATCTGTGATAGTTTTCTTATTAATTCACTTGTGCAATATCTGTCAGGTGTGTCAACTGTTTCAGTCTATATCACCTGTGGGTGTAAAAGATTTTACAGGACTATGTGCTGAAGTAGTGTATATTTTTGGACTCTGTGGCTTTAATTTTTTTGTAGTCATTACATAATTGTATAATACAATTTATTATATAGTGAAATATGTATTAAGTCATATTATTAAATGCAATTTATAAGTGTCACTGTGTAATTGCAATTACACAAATGACTAATAGAAAACTTTAAGATATGACACAGTATAGTTTATGTATTATACCCAAATTTTTAAATGTTTTGATTTTTAAAAATTTTTCCTATATACATATTTATGTCTATATCTGTATCTTTATTTACATACATAGATGTGTCTACCTATATATTCATTTCTCTCTCTCTCTCTCTTCGTCTAGATTATTTATCTATCAATACCATCTTGGTTTCTCAAACTTGGCACGATTGATATTTTGGACTGAATATTGGGTCTGGTAGGATGTTTAGAAACATAACTGACCTCTAACCATCATAAACCAGTAGAACCCCACCTCCTGGTTGTAACAACTAAAATGTCTTCTAGACATTGATAAAGTGTTATCTGGTTAGTAAAATCACTTCCAGTTGAGAACCACTGACTATTTTTGTTTATGATATTAGTCTTTGTGGGAGAGGAGTTTATGTTCAAATATCTGAAATTGGAAAGTTTGGATGTATTTTATTTATACTAGATTTGCATACTAAAAATCATTCAGGTGATAATACATGAAATCTGTTGACCATGTGGATGTCTTTATCCAGAATAGGTGTCCTGATAAACTTGCATGGAAACTCAAAATCTAACAGTGCTCAATGAGTTCATTCTCATGGGAATCACAGACAAACCTGAGCTGCAGGCTCCACTATTTGGGCTCTTCCTCATCATCTATTTGATCTCAGTGGTGGCCAATCTGGGCATGATCATCCTCACCAAGGTGGACACCAGACTACAAACACCCATGTACTTCTTCCTCAGACACCTGGCCTTCACTGATCTTGGTTATTCAACAACTGTGGGACCCAAAATGTTAGTAAATTTTGTTGTGGATCAAAATACAATCTCTTATTATTTTTGTGCTGTACAACTAGCCTTCTTTCTTGTGTTCATTGTTAGTGAACTTTTTATTCTAACAGCTATGTCCTACGACCGCTACGTGGCCATCTGCAACCCTCTGCTGTACCCCATCATCATGTCACAAAGGGTGTGTCAGGTGCTGGTGGCAATCCCTTATCTCTACAGCACATTTGTGTCTCTTATAGTCACCATAAAGATTTTTAATTTATCCTTCTGTGGCTACAATGTCATCAGTCATTTCTACTGTGACAGTCTCCCCTTATTGTCTTTGCTCTGCTCAAATACACATGAAACTGAAATGATTATTCTTATCTTAGCTGGTTTTGATTTGATTTCATCCCTTCTGGTAGTTCTTGTGTCTTACCTACTGATCCTAGTAGCCATCATCAAGATGAACTCAGCTGAGGGTAGGCTCAAGGCTTTTTCCACCTGTGGTTCCCACCTGACAGTGGCCACAGTGTTCTATGGGACTTTGATATTTATGTATGTGCAACCTGAGTCCAGTCATTCCTTTGACACTGATAAAGTGGCGTCCATATTTTACACCCTCGTTATCCCCATGCTGAATCCCTTGATCTATAGCTTGAGGAACAAAGATGTAAAATATGCAAGACAAAGGATGTGGAAAAAAATATGTAATATCTTTTCTTAAAATTCACTGTCTGAATATGATTCCTATAAACTAGGTTATGGACTTGAATTTTTGTTCCATGTGCCTTCAAGGAAAATAGCAAACACAAATGAGTTCAACACATATTATATATTTATAAATTGTCTTATGTATGCTAAGTACTTCTAACTGCTGTATATTGATTTGTCAACAAAATAGCAAAAAGATGCCTTTCTATAAGAATTGCCTTTCTTCAGAGAGAAAGGTGGGTGGAATACATAAATCAAGTAAATATTGTAGTACAGTGGAATGTGTTAGATGGATACACACACACACACACACACACACACACACCACACACACACACACACACACACACACACAAAGCTGTCAAGGATTCTGGTGTTTTTCCTCACCTATTGGAATAAAATTGCAGTCTCCTTTTATGTGTGTGTGTGAATGTGTAAATCCTTTCCTTCTGTTTTAGCCTTCATACTCTTCCTGGTATGTCTTAGAAGTATAGTTAATACTGGTTGTTTCTGTGATACCTAATGATTAAAGTCATATTAGCTTGTTCAAACACCCTTATTATAAGCATTGAGATCATATATTTTCCTCATCAATGTATGAGTCTATTGGCTGAACATACTTTGTAATCCAGCAATCTGATTGGCATCTGGTTTGTCTCCAAAAAGTCCATTTTGTTGATATCAGAGGATATTCAAATTAGGGTAATATTCTAAGGACTCCCCAGTTTGTGCTTTTTCCTCAACTAGTTGCTCTTTCTTTAAAAAAAAAATTATTTATTTATTTGAAGGGCAGAGGAACAGAGGGAGAGAATCTTCAAGCAGACTCTCCACTAAGCATGGAAGCAGATGTGGGGCTTGATCTCATGACCCATGAGATCATGACCTGAGCCAAAACAAAAAGTCATATGCTTAACCCATTGAGCCATCCAGGTAATCTCGTTCTTTTTTAATAACTGGTTCTTTGGTTTGGGATATTATAATATTTCCTTAGCTTTTCAAAAATGAGTAATTATCTGTGTTTAAAAATTATGTCCCAGTTGTTTTTGTATCCTTGGGTAAGAGAACTATTTTACAATGCATTAATTGCATTGCCTCTCTTTCCTCAGATTGAGGTTTCCAAATATTTATCAATATTGATTGTATACTACATTTTAATTGACTGTCATCTTTTAATTGCATCAATTGATTGTCCTTCTTATGGGAAGCCAAGGAAAATAATCATGTTGTCTGCACTATGCCACATTTCTAAGGCAAATGAGGACTGATACGTGGTAAAGACATACTGATCTTGCCTTTTGTGCATAGGTGCTCTATGTCACTCCACATTTTCCCATGTACTTTTTTTATTTTTTGTTTCCCCTTTGCTTATTTTTATTCTTGATAGTTCTGGGATTTTACCAACATTATTTATAATTCATAATATTTGCTTTGTTCACCATCATGCAATAAAATTCTCTGTTTAGCCAATGAACATTTAGTAAAAGGAATTCATTTGAATATAATATTAAAAGTGCATGATGCAAAGTAACCAAGATGCCCTTCAGTTGGCGTATGGGTCAATAAACTAGGAGACATCCAGACAATGAAATAGTATTCAGCAGTAAAAAGAAAGGAGCTACCAAGCCATGAAAAGATATGGTGCATACAGTCTAATTCCAACTATGCTACACTCTGAAAAAGGAAAAACTATGGGGATAATACAAAGACCAGTGGTTGGCAGCAGTTAGAGCAGAGGAGGGGATGAATGGAGGAACGAAGAAAATTTTTAGGGTATTAAAATACTTTGTGTGAAATGAAAATGGTGGACACAAGTCATTATATATTTGTCCAAAGCAATAGGAAGTACAACTCCGAGGAGGAACACTGATGTAAATGATGGAGTTTCAGTGAAAATGATGTAACAGTGTAGGTTCATCGATTGTAACAAATCTACCACTCTAGTGGGGAATGTGAATAATGAAAAGTGGGGGCTATGCATTGGTTGGGGCAGAGAACACATGGAAAATCTCTTTACCTTCTTCTTAAATTTGCAGTGAACCTAAAACTTCCTAAAAAAATAAACTCTCAAAATAAGAAAAAAAATGATATAGTGTTGTGTAAGTATAAATATTATCAAACTGTTGATGTATTAAAAAGAATCTTTGTGATGGTCATAAAGACTACTAGGTAATAGTATCTCATTTTTGGGTACCATATGACAGGCATCCTTCACGTCTGGATTAATCTTCCTCACAACAGCTATCTGAGATTTTTAAAATTTAAATTTTAAAAAATTAAAAAATTTAATTTTTAATATAAAATGGTGATTCAGAGAGGTTAACTTGTCAGAGCACACACCAATGCATTAGGTATTAGAACTAGGTTTCAAAACCAGGTGATCTAGTTCATACTTGGGACCTCATGCCCTTAAGAAATACCCTATATTGTCTCTTAATGTCATTTTTATGCTGCACTGATGTCATCCCGGAGATGACAGAGAGTCAAATTTCACTTTGGCAGACGTCAGATTAGAAGAGGAGGAACAACAGATTCATAAAATAGTGAAAGCTGTGTATGTCTGCACCAAAAAAGAATTTGAGGAAGATAAAATTAGTTAATTAAAAATAAATAAATTGACTCACAGTAATGAACTAATCAGGCACTTTATATGAGTGATTTCACACTCAAACAGAACGCCATAACAAAGAGAATGCAGGACAAAGCCTGAATAAATCTGTAATAAATTGGAGGAGGGACAAGAAATATCATTAAGTTGTCAGAAACATCCAAAAAATAAACAAACAAGGTGGTTTCTATTTCAAGAAATGATTTCTGTTCTAAGATGTTTGGCTACCTTTGAGAAATGAAGGGTAAGGAGAAGCAGAATTCCCAAAAATGCCAAAAATCTATTGCTAATGATTTGTAGTAAGAATTCTGCTGGGAACACCAGAAGAGATAGATATTCTTTCCTCCCAAAAAAACATAGACCTGTAAGGGGAATATTTATTCCCATCACCCTCTGCTCCTTAAGCTTTGCAGAAATTTCTTCTGAGCTTCAGCAATTTGGGAAATTAACTTAAGGACGTAAGAATATATTTACTCTGATACTGTTGTACTGTGGAGCTGGTGAAAGCCATGAAGCTCAACAGTCCATAACTTTAAAACAAAACAAAACAAAACAACAACAACAAAAAAAACGAAGCCCTTTTTGTTGAGCCAATATTTATTGAGTGACCCATTACATGCATGACACAGTGGCGAAAAGCAGAGCATCACATGCCATTATGAAGGTTGGCCACTATGTTATTTTAGAGTGTACAATTTATTTAGGCTAAGATGTGAAAAGCACCTCCCCAAAGAAGTGCAATATATTGAATATTGCCCTGATTCATGTAAGCGTCCAAAGGCTGCCCACCAGAGTGATTACACAAGTAAAAAGAACAAGTTATAATTCTATCAACCTCATAAAAAACTTTATTAATCAACCTATAGGTTGTCATTGAAAGAAAGAGCTCCTGAAAATATGAGAGAGAATACAGATTGATAAGGTTAGGTATGAAAGTTAAGGTATTTATTTAGATAAATATTTATATATTTAGAGTAAGGAATGATCTGTGATTCATCAAATATTTAATAACCCACAATAATCATAATATTCCCAGATGTCAAATTGCATCTGCTTATGATTTCTTAATTAGAGAAGGGCACCATTGGGAAAGAAGAAGGCTATGGGAAATGCCAACCGGTACCACATACATCTCAGAATTCCCTGGAGAAAAAGGAACTATTGGAGAGCTGAATAGAAATGCTGTGAGGTAGAGAAGTCCCAGAAGTCATGTTACCCGAGGAAGTCTATTCAAATTTCTAGGATGTGTGAGTGATACATCCTAGAACTATTAAGGCACGCCTTCCCATTCCTTACTGTGTCATATTTGAGTAGAAGTTATTGTTATATTTATAGTCTTTATTGTCTCCTTGATGATAAGGATTAAAATATTTTGTATGATCATCTCTAAATCCCAACAAACTTACATGGCATAATTCATGAAAGAATAGCAAGACATGGTCAGAGGGATCTGCCTATTTATATAATTCATAGCTCAATATATTGCTCTATAACTCAGAATAATAGAAATCAATTAACCATAGAGTAGAGAAAGGAAAAATTCAGTTTTTATTCTGCATAGAGAATATTGGCATTTTAAAAACTTACTTCTTCATAGAATTTTCCCTTGGCCATCACAGTGCATGCACATTGATTCCATAGAAATTATAGACTTATTTCCAAAACAGTGATTTAGAAAGGCATCTTTCAGAGCTTTATTTTTTTCAAAGTCATTAAACTTCACATATTTTTGTCTAGCCATAAAGAACTTAATACCTATTAAATAAATGTGGTTTCTCTCTCTTGGAGGGTGAATTATATAGATTAACCTCCTGATTTCATATCTACTAATAGTCACATAAGTTGACTTTTTTTCCCGTTGCTGTTTATTTTTATAGCAGTTTTATTGAGATATAGTTTAGAAGCGATATCATTCACCCATTATGAGTGTACAATTCAATGATTACAGTATATTCATAGAATTGTACAACCAACACCACAATCAATTTTAGGAAATTTTCATTACCCCAGAAAGAGATCTTGTGTCTCCTAGTAGTTAGTCCTCATTTCCTGTCAACACCTCCAAACCCCAGCCTCATGCAACAATTTCTTTCCTACCTCTATGATTTCATCCATCGGGACATTTCATGGAAATGTACTTATACAATATTTGTACCTTCGTGTCTGGTGTCTTTAACAGATCTGAAACATGAACATTTTTATATTATAAGACATTGGATTTTATTTTATTTTTTAGAGAGACAGAGAGAGTGTGTGGAGGGAGAGAAGCAGAGGGAGAGAGAGAGAGAATCTTGAACATGGAGCCCAACGCAGGACCCTGAGATCAAGACCTGAGCCAAAACCAAGAGTCCAAGACAAATAAAAGGAACAAGGTATGACTCAGGAATGTCTATTAACCACATGAAAAGACACTTCATGAATCAACCATTGAAAGAGCTACTGAAAACCAGAGGTGTCAACAGAAACCAAGTCGGGAATCTGTACTGCTTTCTCCATGTGGCAGTCATGAGGCAGTTCCCTCTTCCCTCCTGCTGGCACATTGTCAAAGAAAGCCAGTTAAACAGACAATATAAAATATAATCCAAGGGCTCCTGGATGGTTTAGTCAGTTAAGCCTTGAGCAAATGCTATTGGAATATTGGTGCTAATACACTTGCTTGATGCAGAGTTGCCACAAACTTTCCATTTGTAAAAAAACAACAAAAAACGAAAAACAACATCTGTGAAGTGCAATAAAGTAAAGCACAATAAAATGAGTTATGCATGTATTCTGTATATATATTGACATGCATTATTAATAATATTATAATTATGATGACTTATTTTATTGTTGGAAGTCATTTTATGGCATTAGCCATAAATATTTTAAATTGATTCCTATCCATATCATATATATTCCAAATCTATTTGTAAATACAGTCATTTTACAACTGTATTTTTATCACAGGAATGTCTAAAACTGCCTTTTCCATTTCACATAGAGAAATTTTTGTTGATCAATTGAATATGCTTGGCCTGTGCATTATAAACCAGCTACAGTAAAATCACTTGAATATTTCTTCAACTGACTCACAGGATTTGAGAATCCCAGATTGTGTCTACTGACCTTAACAGTTCAAAAATACAGAAAAAAAATGTATTTAATTCAATTTAGTTTAATGTTAATGCAAACATGTTTCCCTCAAATTTATTTCTGTTTGCTAATGGTAAAGGTTGGCATTATTAAAAGAAGGAAAACTAACGAGTCACTGAGTACTTACAGAATTAAGGCAATAAGTTTGTGTTAGCTTACATAGTCTGATTTTTAAATGTATTCAATGGAATTTTTGTAAATGATAAGTTTTCAGTGTATGTTCTTGGCATTTTTTGTTTTAGATCTTGAACAAGAGGGACACCTGAGTGGCTCAGTGGTTGAGTGTCTGCCTTTGGTTCAGGTTATGATCCTGGTGTCCTGGGATCAAATTCTGCATCAAGCTCCCCATAAGGAGTCTGCTTTCCCCTCTGCCTATGTCTCTGCCTCTCTTTCTGTGTCTCTCATGAAGAAATAAATAAATCCTTAAAATAATAATAATAATAAATCTTGAACAGGAGACTTAAAAGGAAAGAAGGTCTTGAATTTTACTGAAAAATTACTCTTTAAGAAATTACTCTTTAAGAACTAGAACTGAAACTTTTGAAGTAGAAATCTTGAAGCTCCTGTTATACTCTCAAAAGTACTCAGAGGGCAACCTTGCTCCCTCTTCAGAGATTAAGACCTAGAAAAGCAGGAAATACGGATCAAATAACAAGTGTTTGAAAAAGCTGAGGTGGAATGATTCTATACCCAAACTCCAGTGTGTGTGTGTGTGTGTGTGTGTGTGTGTGTAGTTTTCCCACATTTTTATCCACAGTTAAATCTTTATGTAATTTTCAGCCAGAACATTACATCCTAGTGGTCAGAACTGAAGGCTTCTGACATTGCCCAGGCAGCCTGAGAGATCTCCCTCTTCAGTCCAATTCTGTTGATGTTAGTGGTAAGAAATGTCCACTTACAATTCAACTCAACCCAAGACCAGGTGTTACTTGTGCTTCTGACCAACTGAGTCCAAACTAGAGGTTTCAGTGACCCCATTCCTTGCCTTGATACATTTGCTATAGCAACTCTCAGAACTCAGGTAACCAGTTTACTCACTAGATTACTGGTATATTACAAAGAATGTCAAAGGATACAAATCAACAGCCAGATGAAGAGCTACAAAGAGTAAGATCCAGAAGAATGGAGCTTCTGTCTTCATTGAATTTTAGGCCTGGCTGGGACAGTCACTTTGGAAGTGTTCTGGTTCACCAATCTTGAAGGTTTCTAAACCCATTCCTTTTGAGTATTTATGGAGGCTTCATTGCACAGCAAGATTACTTAAATCGCTGGCCATTGATAATTGATTTGATCTCCAGCCCCTCTTCCATCCCCAGAAATCAGGTGGTAGAACTGAAATCTTCATCCATGTATTCAAGGTCATTCCTCGGGCAACAGCCCCCAACCTGAGGTACTTCCAAAAGTTACCTCATTGACATCTTTTTTTCTCTTACCACTTGCCAAATTCCAAGAATTTTTGAAGCTCTGTGCCAGATGTTGGATAAAGACCAAATATATATTTCTTGTTACAAGTCACAATACCACAATCACTCTTTAGATTAAAATATAAGCCAACAAAGGTAAAATTCAGCTATACAATTATATCTATATTCTGGGAATTTTGAGAAAAAATTATTTTTTAGTAACTACTCTATTTTTATGTTCTTAATTGCAAGTGTTATTATACAATTATTTTCTCTAAATCATGGAAAAATAGAAATATAATACTGTATTTTGCATTGATTCAATGATTTACATCCTAGAATAGAGGATCTATATGATAGGTTACTGTTTTTGTGATACAACTATATGAATTAAATAGCTTGCCTTTTCCGCTTACCTCCATATATGACAAATAAGTGTGTAGAATGAAAAGATCTATACAATCTTTAAAAGCTTTAACATTCATGAAATTGACAGAAGTAAGAACTGACTGGCAGACACTGTTGTAGGGTTAGCAGGGACTTGAAATTAACAAGGGAAATGTGTCATTTTGATGGCCCTTTTGACAGCATCCTTTACCTCTTTGTTCCTCAGACTGTAAATAAGTGGGTTTAACATGGGAATCACTAGTGTATAGAACACAGACACCACCTTCTCCTGCTCCACAGAATACTGGGAACTTGGCTGGATGTAGCTAAAGCTTAAAGTACCATAGAATATGGTCACAGCAGTCAGGTGGGAGGCACACGTGGAGAAGGCTTTCTGTCTGCCTGCTGCTGAGCGGATCCTCAGAATAGCAACAGCAATAAGCACGTAGGAAATGATCACAATCAAGAAGGTGGCCATGGCAATGACTCCAGAGAAAGTTAAGAGCAACAATTCATTCATGGTAGTATCAGAACATGATAGCTTTAGGAGTGAGGGAATATCACAGAAGAAGTGGTTAACAACATTGGACCCACAGAAGGACAGTCTGCCTAAGCTTATTGTGTGTATTAATGAGTTAATTATTCCACATATCCAAGATCCATTGACCCACCCTACACACTTCCTCTTAGACATGTCTGCACTGTAAAGCAAAGAGTTGACAATGGCCACATAACGGTCATATGCCATCACTGACAACAAGAAGCCTTCTGTGGTAACAAACACCCCAAAACACAAATGTTGTACCATACAGGCAGAGAAAGTAATGGTTCCCTTCACAACTAGAAGGTTGACCCACATTTTTGGTGCAATTGCAGATGAATAGCAGGCATCTACAAATGAAAGGCAGCTGAGGAAAAGGTACATGGGTGTGTGGAGCTTGGGAGTTATTTGGATTATGAAGATCATAACCATATTTCCCAGTAAGGTAATGGCATAAATCACCAAGAATAACACAAAAAGTATAATTTTCAGGTCAGTGAGGTCCGTCAGTCCCAAAAGAATAAATTCAGTAACAGTTGTATAATTCTCTTCAGCCATTTGTTTGTTTCTTCTCATAAAAGCTACTGTAAAAAAGATACAGGAATTACAGTTTATTAGGGAAATATAGATATAGCTATATATAAAGATCAAATTTGGACAATTAATTTGGATAAAATGTTTGGATAAATAATATCCCTTCCTTGAATCTGAACTTCCTCATCAATAAAATTAACAAGTGGACTAGACTGCCTTTAATTTTCTTTCCAGTGGTGTTGTTTCACATGTTTATATTTAAAAAATAGTTTATCTGTCACAGCTTCAATCTGTCTCTAAAACATCTACCTCAGTAGCAAAGTTGTATTAGCACTAAGAAAACACTAACAGCACCTGAAATCAATAGCGTGCATAAGACAGACCATGAGTACAAGTATTATTCAATGAAATCCTCTTCTGATCTTTAGTGTGTTTTTGAGCAACATATTTATTTTTGAAGTTATATATAGAATTGATCTACAGGTATAGACAGCAAAGTGGCTACTGTCATAAAGTAAGATGGCTCAATTATCTATAATAATGCCATTTAAAAATACCAAGAATTCTGGCTTCCGTGACCATGGGAGACATTCAGTGGCAACACTTAACTCTGAAATTCATGAAACTCATGAAATGAAAGCCTGTCACTTTCATGATACCTATTAAAAATAGCCAGGGTTCCTGCTTTGGAACGGTCTTCCTCATGACCATGGTAGAAGAGCAACTCAGGAAGGTCACTAACTTGAGATTGAGGACACTTGCATATGTGGACCAAATGGAGGCTTCCTCCTTTTTCTGAGATCTCAAATAGAAATTTCAACACTCTAATTCAGAATATGAACATATATAATAATATTCATATATATATTATACATATATATACCTCTCCATACTCTGATATCACCAAATGCTCTGCGATACCTCTCCATGTCCTTCATTCTGTTATAAATAATTTAAACTATTTAAAGCTTTCTAAAAATACAAATTTCATTGGATGATTGAACATACACAGTGATGTACATTTAGTATACAATATCTTTTGGTTCCTGGTGATCACTGTTAAACTTTGTGACTTTGTAAACACTATTAAACTTCATAAACACTGTAATTCTATAGTTCTATTTTGAAACATGTCTGCAATGCTTAAGTGGTAATGATATTTATTTATTTTATAATAATAAGTGAACTCGGGTTATTGTTTATAAACTAGTCTTGTTAAATGTGAGATTTTTTTAAACTATATTTTTTCATGATCTCTGACATGCTTTTTAAAGATTACCATCACATTTGACAGTATGGAAGAGCAGGTACAACAAATGATGTTTGAGTATTTCAAAACTGCATTTTCATAGCTCTTATACCTCTCCTTTCTCCTGCTACTCTTAGAGTATTAACTGAAATTATTTTGCTAATAAAGGAAGATCACTTACAAATATGAATTTTATTATAAACTATAACTTAGGAAAAGCATATTTAAAAGAATCAGAAATTAAATTAATGACCCAAATATAAAACTATATCTTTAATAGCAAAAGGTGATAGATATCAACTCTGTAAATTGAGTTATATAGAATGATATGAACTTGACGTACATGAACATTAAGAATCAAAACATTGATAATATTCTGTCACAATTAAAATTTTGAATGATCTACAGAAATAATGGTAAATAGTAAACAATATTTAAAAAGAAAGATATTAAAATAATTGAATTTATCTTACCAAGATGAGAAAAGGTTTAGGATATTAGTTTATTTAGAATGTTCAGATCTATCTCCATTGATTCTTACTCTCTTCTTAGAAATCATATCAGTTAACATTTTCTCTGTGATTCAGAATGATCAATATTATAATGATAGATAACTGAAGATAATTCTAGGTTAAAAAAATATATCAAGTAATGCATTACAAAACAAACATAATAGAAAAAGAAATTGGTTTTATATCTTTAATCTTCCCTCATAGAGGACATATTTGAAAGAAGGGACAAGTATAGGACAAGTATATGTGCAAATAAATAGTATTTTCTTGTCCTAATTAGGACAGAATCCCTATAGTTCAGATACTGATTACACTGAAGCAACAATAACAAATTATACTTTTGATTGCATTCTTGTTTCTCAGGGGATTCTCTCAAGATATTCCAATGGGATTAGTTTCTCTAAGATGTCTAAAATGAAAAATGTTACAAAGAGTGGAAAGGAACAGAGAACCAAGGACAAGAAAATAGAAATATTGTTTATAAATAATTTGCATCCGCTGGATAACATTTCATTAAGATATGGACTGGGCCAATCCTTAGCAAGGAAAAATTGCATCAGTAGAATCCAGCTTGACAATGGCTATTGTATCTAAAACATTAAGAAGCAGTAACGATACACTTCTGTTCAGAGTTTAATTTTTCATTCTATATAATGACTGGTAGATGGCCATGTCTTACTCCTATAATACATTATATTCAGCTTCAACAATATTTTCATTCATTTAACAAATATTTCTTTTTAAATATATTTTTTTATTTTTTTTATTTTGAGAGAGAGGCAGCAAGAGAGCCGGAAGAAAGGGTAGAGGAAGAAGGAGAAAGAGAATCCCAAGCAGACACCCTGCTGAGCATGGAGTCCAATGTGATGCCAAATCTTAGGACTCTGAGATCAAGACCTGAGCCATAATCAAGAGTTGGACTTAACCAACTGAGCCACCCAGCCACCCAATTTAACAAGTATCTCTTGAAGACCAAAGAAAGCTAGACATTGTGTTAGTCATTAGAAAGATAAAAATTACCAAAAAGAAATAAGCAAACATGGTTGGACTTCTGCTTCTAGCAAATGGAAGACTAGATATAACTCTACTTTTCTCAAAAAATACTTTCAAAGAGAATATATTGAAATGCTGAATAAAAAGTAAAACATACCATGACATTTGTAGATAACACATAAATAAATAAATGGAATTGTTATAGGCTCAAAAGGAAGGAAAAGAAAAAAAATCAAAAGTAAACATAAACACCAATACCATGCCTCTTTTGGGGACATTTGCAAAACTTTAAAACTTTATAAGTGAGATTCAATCTGTTTAAAAAGATTCTAAGCCTTTGGGTCCATGAACAATAGAGGACTCCACTAAAACCCAAATATATACCCACCATCCTTGAAAGATTGGCATTTCATTCCAATCCTAAGTAAATCAATCTGCTTATCAGCACAAATTATAAATAAACTTGCCCATCATGACCTGGCATCTTGTTAGGAAAAAATGCCTCATCTGAGATTCTGTAACCACAGCCTTTTCTCACATAGGTGGAAGTTTGAATTTTATTATCTGCTTAAGTGAGGAAACTTTTAGCTGAGAAATTAAATACAGTGGTCTGAGTGATACCACTTGGGAGCACTAATGGAATTGGCCTCCAGGGTTATCACAGCAAAGATCCTGTTAAATACAAACTCACCATTCAGTTGCAAAACACGATGACAAAGAATATCTCTTAAATGAAGTGTCTGGAAGACAGTAAATATATTTAAATGTTTGTTGTTGTTGTTGTTTTAAAGTTTGTCAAATGGTTAAAAAGAAGAAGGAAAAAGGAAAAGAAAAGACACCTTCTCAAAAGACCAGGGTTGTAAGTTGACTGCCTGGCAATGTACTAAGCAAGAGATCAGGAAGAAAGAATAAATGAGCAACACCTGTCAGAAAATCTAGCTAGACAAAAGGAATTTGTGTCTTGCTGTGGGAAATACATGCTAGCCCACTTGTGAGAGGGATTAGACCACAATAAGGAACTATTTTGAGGAAGAGATTTAAGTTGTTCATTTTCTCCCCTCAAAAATGTCCCGGCAGAATTATGATTCACTTACTAATACTGATTCTGATAGGAGGCAAGGCCAATCCAGTTTGGCCCTTGGGGTCCGTAGTAAACTTTAGGTTGTGTATTAAAAGCATGACATATAAGGCTCAGTTGACGAGCACTGCATATTCCCTCTTTCTGATACTCCTTTCTCTCTTCTCATTAAGCTTTAGGACTATAAGCTTTTTAAAAGTGTAGTGGGAAAAGTTAAAAAGGGTCTTTTTTGTGGGAGACATTCAGTGCAACAAGATGGATAGCATCATGGAAGGGATGTTAAATGACAGCTGGGGTTCTCTTGCCTTGAGGAAGACCTTTCCCTTCATAACACATCAAGCTGCGGTATGGACTTGAGTCCCTATGTCCAAGATAAAGATGGTGGCTCTAGGGAAAGCATTCTCTGGGAGAATGCAACTAGATATCTAAAAAGGGTAATTTTCTGGGGTGCCTGGGTGGCTCAGTAAGTTAAAATTCTGACTCTTGATTTCAGCTCAGGTCATGATCTCAGGGTCATGAGATCAGGCCCTACATGGGGCTCCATGCTCAGCAGGGAGTCTGTTTCTCTCCCTCTCCTGCACCTCTCCCTGCTTGTGCTCTCTCTCTCAAATAAATAATAAGTAAATCTTTAAAGAATAAAAAATAAAAAGGTAACTTTCTAACTCTACTTCCTCTAATAGAAAAAGAAAAACACTGACATAATGAGAGAAACAAATCAGGAATTTAAAATGTTTAATATGCACCTTTAAAAATACAGAGGGGAATGTTGGTAACATGTAGAAAGACTTACCCTTCTAAGTGAACACTGGATAAGATCTCCAAAATGGTACACTTGTTACAGTATAACTGCATCCTGGATGAACCATAGATTTCAAAATATTGCTACACTAAATGAAAGCCAAAGACCCTCAAAGGCTGATGAACAAAGAGAATAAAGTAAACAAAACATTTTGAGCTGAAAAGGGCAGTTATGATTCTTAAGCCATGACAATAAAACAAGATTCACCATGGAAATGAGAATATGTCTAACAGAGTTGGTCTGGAGACTCCAGGATAAACATAGGAATACTTCTGGCACTCAGCAGAAGCAAATTTATAATTCTTAAAAAATTAAACCAATTAAATTGGTGACTACAAAGACCCTAGGATTGAATTTTAGGGAAAAAATGTACTTACATGAATATTATTAACTAGACATAAAAGCAAGCATTCATATGTCTGAAGAAAACAAATAATAAATGGATTTAAGTCAGTAACAATTTCAGATATTTGAATAAGCATATATGTATGATAAAATATACATGAATAAATACAAAAATTTAAATTTAATGACATGAAAATTTGAAAGATAAAGAATAAAAAAATGTAAGGTAAGAAATACTGAACCAAGAAAAATAGCTAACCTGTTCACATCAAAGAGAGATCAAGGAAAATGGTAAGAGATAATTGCAATATAATAACTAAAAGTTCAAAACATTAAAATTCTAAATTTTAATGCATCTGAACTCATTAGTATTAGGGATCTATAACTTTCCCTTTTCAGGAATATACTAAAAATAATGACTGTGCCAGATTTCTTTGTAAACAAAAATGAGGATTGAGGTTATCTAAAGAGAGCATGGGAAGGGGACTCTGGCTTAGTTGGTTGAGCTTCCAACTCCTGGTTTCAGGTCAGGCCATGATCCCAGGGTCCTGAGACAAGCCCCATGTCACGCTCTGTGCTGAGTGTGGAAGCTGCTTAAGATTCTCTCCTTCCCTCTCCCTCTGCAACCACCCCTGCTCACATGCTCTCCATCCCTCTCTCCCTCTCTTTTGCTCTCACTCTTAAATAAATAAATAATTCCTTAAAAATAAAAAGAGTATGGGAAAATTTATTTTTTTCCACTGATCTTTGTTATTCTTTATATTAATTCTTTATAGTTTATAAAGATTATATATGGAGATCTGTATGCATATATAAGTTTGCTTGTCCCAGAAATCAGAGTGTTACCTCAATTAAACACACACTATTCTGAGTGCCTGGATGCCTCAGTTGGGGTTAAGTGTCTGCCTTTGGTTCGGGTCATGATCCCTGAGTCATGAATGGCCAGCATCAGGCTCCCTGCTCAGCGGGGAGTCTGCTTCTCCCTCTTTCTCTGCCCCTCCCCTATCCTCCCCACTTGTGCATGCTCTCTCAAGACAAAAACATTATTCTAGCAAATCTCATTAGCATTACAATGATGAAGATTGTTATTCTATTTGAGACAACACCTTCAAGGAATGTGACTTATATCCCACGTGAATGAACAGCACATTTCCTTGAAATTAACCTACTTTCCTGCCCCATGTCTTACAAAACAAATATGCAAAAATAACTACTTTTACAATAGCTTTGCTGCTGCCATTGTTCATAGGAAAGACAAAAATCACTTTTCCTTTTTTAAATCTTGTCACTCTTTTATTGACTGTTGTCACCATCAGGTATGAACTTACAGATGTAAAACTGTTTAGCTACTTTAAAACTTTTTCACTAGTTTTAAACACCTTAGGTTGTCTCCTCTGATATCCATAGTTAAAAGGCACTTGAAAATAGAGAACATCGTACATAATAGAAATGCTTTTTATTTTTAAAATGTATTATAATATTATTTACAGCATTTTTGGTAACAGATTAGCATTTCTTTTTTTTTAAGATTTTATTCATTTATTCATGAGAGACACAGAGAGAGAGAGGCAGAGACACAGGCAGAGAGAGAAGCAGGCAGGGAGAGAAGCAGGCAGGGAGAGAAGCAGGCTCCATGCAGGGACCCCAACATGGGACTTGACCCTGGGACTTGTTCCTGGGACTCCAGGATCACAACCTGAGCAGAAGGCAGGCACCAAACCGCTGAGCCACACAGGGATCCCCCAGATTAGTATTTCTAAAATGGTGGGAAGTAATGAAGTTTCACAATCAAGTAATCCATCATTATAGAACTAAACCTCTAGGCAGATATTAATATCCATCATGTGATTTTTAGAATGATGGACGTTTTTTTAATCATGAAAGAACATGGACTAGAATCTTGAAGGGAGATATATATGACAAGAATGTTGAATTTTTCCTACTTTAAAATGTAGTCATTTTATACATATATCTATTTAGATAGATTTTTGGGGGGATGGTCAAGCTCATTATTGCAAGCTGAGGATTTTAATAGTATCCTTGTCTTGCAACCCATCTTTGTTGCCAAGGTCATTGATATCTAAGAAGAAGAGTTGACAAATAGATACTAGTTGGAAAATACCATTTGGAATAACTCACTTATTTTTAGTTAACATGGAGATTTATCAATATTTAAAATTTAATGCAAATCTTAAAAGTAAAGGAAAAAATGCATACAATTATCTTAACTTTCTGAGCAAATAATTTTTAAGTATCTTAGAAAAATCCCTAATTCTTTATATCTCCTAAAGTTTATGCATATATTTTCTTTCAGTTTTCCAAATATCAGAAAATGTATAATTCTAGATAGATTGAAAAAATAAATTTTATTGAACTTATTTTATTAAAATTGATGCACATATCAATAGTCAAGTGAGCTGAGATTTAAATTATCTGTTCTCAAAGTTACGAATTAAACCACTTCTACTTCATACCCTCGTTTCCTCATGTGAAAATGAGCATGCAGAATAAAATGGTTTGTACTATACTTAGAAACTAAAGCTAATTGAATTCATGTGAATGTTAGTATGTAGAAAACTGACTGGTGGACTGTTGTAGGGTTAGCAGGGACTTGAAATTAACAAGGGAAATGTGTCATTTCGATGGCCCTTTTGACAGCATCCTTTACCTCTTTGTTCCTCAGACTGTAAATAAGTGGGTTTAACATGGGAATCACTAGTGTATAGAACACAGACACCACCTTCTCCTGCTCCACAGAATACTGGGAACTTGGCTGGATGTAGCTAAAGCTTAAAGTACCATAGAATATGGTCACAGCAGTCAGGTGGGAGGCACACGTGGAGAAGGCTTTCTGTCCGCCTGCTGCTGAGCGGATCCTCAGAATAGCAACAGCAATAAACACGTAGGAAATGATCACAATCAAGAAGGTGGCCATGGCAATGACTCCAGAGAAAGTTAAGAGCAACAATTCATTCATGGTAGTATCAGAACATGATAGCTTTAGGAGTGAGGGAATATCACAGAAGAAGTGGTTAACAACATTGGACCCACAGAAGGACAGTCTGCCTAAGCTTATTGTGTGTATTAATGAGTTAATTATTCCACATATCCAAGATCCATTGACCCACCCTACACACTTCCTCTTAGACATGGCTGCACTGTAAAGCAAAGAGTTGACAATGGCCACATAACGGTCATATGCCATCACTGACAACAAGAAGCCTTCTGTGGTAATAAACACCCCAAAAAACAAATGTTGCACAATGCAGGCAGAGAATGAGATGGTTTCCTTCACAACCAAGAAGCTGATCAGCATTTTCGGTGCAATAACAGATGAATAGCAGGCATCCACAAATGAAAGGCAGCTGAGGAAAAAATACATGGGTGTGTGGAGCTTGGGAGTTATTTGGATTATGAAGATCATACCCAGATTCCCCAGCAAGGTAATCGCATAAATCACCAAGAACAACACAAAAAGTATGATTTTCAGGTCAGGGTGGTCTGTCAGTCCCAAAAGAATAAATTCAGTAACAGCTGTGAAATTCTCTTTGGCCATTTGGTAATTCCTTGTCTTGAAATCTGAGATGGAAAAATAAGGAGATTAGAAGGGACAGGACAAAAAAAAAAAAAAATAGAAGGGACAGGACAATCTGGTATTATTAAAGACAAATACAAACATGTATAGAGTTGTGCCCTTGAATTAATCATTATTTTGCTGAACCTAAGTCACTTCATTTATTTATTTGTTTTTAAATATTTTATTTATTTGAGAGAGAGTGAGCATGAGCGGGGGCAAGGGTCAGAGGGAAAGGGACAAGCAGACTTCCCGCTAAGCAGGGAGCCTTATGTGGGGTTCTATCCCAGAACCCAGATATCATGATCTGAGCCCAAGGCAGATGCTTAACCAACTGAGCCACCCATGCACCTCAAAGTCTCCTCATTTATAATAGTAGAAGCTTGATTAGATTCTTGACTTTACTTCAGGGCTACTTATGATTCTATCCCACAAGGAAATATGTGAAAAAGCACCGATGCTCTCAAAAGTTTCAGTTGTCTTCATCATACCTCTATAGGAAGTTGATACCAGCATGAGGAACGATAATGGCAAGTGAAGGGAATTTGCAAAGTTCAATTTAAGCTCTGTTTTCAACTCTTCATTTTTAGATATAAAAGGAGTAAATTATAAGAAGTTCTAAAATCAGTTGTCCTGTTAACTATTTAGTTAACCCACACCAGCACTATGATATAACCAGAGAACTGGCAAAGATTATAAGGCAGGGGTTTACCTTCAAGATGATGCTATGCTCTTGACCTTCAAGATGATGCTCTTAAATTGCATCTCTGGATCTCCTAAATGGGATCTCTGGCCTATTCTGATGCCTCTTGATGGGTAGCACAGATGGAATCATCTTCTCTGAGATCCAGAGCACTGAAAACTACATCTTGCCTAAATAGAACAGTTAGAAGATTTCATAAGCTATCTGAGGCCCAAATGAATAAATTATGTTATTTCTGTTATTAACTTGTCATTATACAAATGCTTACTACAGATAATGTGTGTAATATTCAATGTACTTAATTACTTGCTATATACATGTATATATAAATATAGGTCTAATTTTATATAAGTTCTTGTACACAATATATAGAGAAAGGATAAAATGTAAAATGTATGTAGCCATGATCATCTATCACTCTCTGGAGCACTTTTTTCATTTCCTCTATATAATGATAAATGTATATGAACATTATGGTTTTCTAAATCCAATTTCCATTAGTTTGGTTATATATACATTTTATTCAGCTTGTATTGTGTTTCTGTAAGAATTAATATATCTGTAATAGAATAGAACTCTCTCCCATATTCTACATTTAATAGTTAAGAGTGTGGGATGCCTGGTTGGCTCAGCGTTGAGTGTCTGCCTTCAGCCCAGGGCGTGATCCTGGTCCTGGGATCCAGTCCCACATCAGGCTCCTTGTGAGGAGCCTGCTTCTCTCTCAGCCTGTGTCTCTGCCTCTCTCTCTGTGTGTCTCATGAATAAATAAATAAAATCTTAAAAAAAAAAAAGACTTAAGAGTGTATTTTTAGAAGTAAAATAATAAAATTTGGCTTATCTATATTCTATTGACTTATTTTAATTAATATATTTTAGGTAGTACAAAAGAGAAGTGGTTAACATTAACCCAATGATTTACATATGTTGCTATCACATACTGACTTACTGACTTGGGCAGACTCATTTATCTTCTTTCAGACTGTATACAATTACACCTATATCACATGATTACTGAAAAAAATAAGAGATATTACAAGCAAAATGCTATATATTTTAGGCGTATAAATACTCAAATTATAGATAAGATAGTAAGATATAATAGAAAGATAGATGATAGAGATAGATGCATGGATAGGTAATAGGTGATAGATAAGTAAGTAGATAAGAAATATATTGATAGGTAATCGCTATGTGAGATTTTTTAAAGGAAGATGTGGATGAATATAAATCATGAAAAAAAGTACTTTAGTCAACCAATTTACCTTTCCCCCATTTTAAATCTCTTGTTTATTTATTTAAAATGTATTTAAATGTAAATGCAATTGAATGATTTATTTCCTTTGATAAATTACTACCCCATAAATTTTCACAATTTCTCATATGCTAATTAAAAACTACCAAAACACTTACCAAATACATGCAAATAATGTTAACCCCAGACTTTTCAAAACTGAATATAACATTTGTCCATCATATTCTGAACTATCTTATGCAGTAGCTATTCATGTGACTATTTGCATAGAAACTGAAATTGAACAAAATTTCAATTCTGTGATCTATTCCCCATTCAAATGCTCAATATCTATATATGACTAGTAATCATTATCCTGGACAGAACAAATTATAGAAATGTCTATCACTGCAGAAAGTTGTATTGGTTAGAGTTATGTAACTATCCGACTCATCTTTTCGGAACACCAGTTGAAAAACATTTCCTCAAGGAAGGATTATGTATTGTACACAGGTTTTGTTGTAAACATAGAAATGGCATTTCCAAATGGAATTTAGAAATTCAATTATATCATGTTTTCAGGGATGCCATCCTCTGCAAAATTTAAGGTGATATTAAAGTAGAATGGGATGATAGGATGTGGAGTTAGATGAAATGACCTCTAACACTTTTAACACTCATATGATTCTATTAGATTTAAAACAAATTTTCTGACTAATCAGCTCAATATGAGGAAATTTAAATAAAAAAAGAAAAAAATTACAAAATAAATTGAACTTACCAAAAAAAATATTTTAAACCTTTAGCTTTAAAACTTCATTCCCTTTCCCTGGCTTTCCACTCTTTCTTTAGTCAAAAACAATTGAAGTTAATGATTATATGATATACAGAGCTATTACATTAATAGTATGTATCTGAAGATAACCCTAAGTAAAGTAATCGAAATCAAATCTTATCTATTAATGAACAACAAACAGAATAACAAACTAATAAATAGTTTTAACATATTTCATTCTTTTCCTCTAAGAGGACAACTTTGGATACAAGTGTGAATATATGTATATATACACTTTACATGGGCCTCTAAGGAGCTCTAGTATTGCTTCCACATTATAGCATAACTGATGAAACCTTAGGAAACACGGTTTCTCAAGGGACTTTACATTTTCCCATGATTCATATATCTCCCTAACGTGCATAATTAACTAAAATGCTATAAAGAACTTAAGGAAATATCAAACAAAAGATGGGGAGATTTTTGAAAATCAGTAAAATATAATAGGAACAATAATGAATATAATCAGTTCAATAAAAAAGTGAATTAACTAAGTGATAAATAGATGTTTCTAGACTTGTTACAAACTTCATAAATACAAACTGTATTTAAGATGAGGAAACTGACAAATGTTACTGCTTTAAAAGCAACACATACACACACTAAACAAGCAAATTCTGATGGTGATAAAACACCTATCTCTATTTTCAGTCTAACATGCAGAATGGGTTGGGAAAAATCTTGCTAGAAATCCAGTTTAGAGTTAGTGCTTATGATGTAGGGAGGATATTGGTGATCAGAGCCAACAGTTAAGAAATAATTCTTAAGATGTTTTTGGTGCAAAGAGGTGGTTTTATTAAAACAGGACCCTTGGACAGGAAGAACTGTACTGAGATCATGAGGAGTGGCTGATTATATTTTCTAGTGGGGAGGGGGTTAAGGACAGGTGTTTTGGAAAAAATGTTTTCAGGACCTTGAGAGGGCTAGCTATTGTTAGGAAAAGATCATTTATTACCGGTTAGTAAAAACTCAGTCCTGAGACCTTTCAGAGGTAGATCAGTTGATTATATCCTTAGAAGATGATTGCTAACATATATCTTGGGGGAATAGAGATAAAGGAAGTTTCCAGAGGAATCTTTTTATGTTAAAGTAGACTTATGGGATCATGGGGCATTGGGATAATGTTAAACTAAGACTACCTTTTGCCCTTAGCAAAGTATTAACATCAAGGCAGCTGAGCTCCCAGAGGAAGGTTACTCTATTTGTTTCAAGAGTTTGTCAATGAACTATAGGTAGTAAGGAAATTTTGTTTCTTTTGCCTTTGCTTCCCTCATCACTTACACTCATCAAACTAATATTTACTGTTGGATGATATATTCTAGGCATTACACAGTAGAAATAAGGGGTTATAAAAAATAATGAAATACTCATTTTTAAAAAGTTTGGAGAATAAATACCATCCCAAAGACACTTGCATCAGAATGTATAGAAATCTGGAAAATCTGGGAAAAAAGTGGATAATGATCATGGAGGATAATGAGAAGGATGTTAAAAATCAGACTGATAAGGGATAATTGCTAGCATGTGTTTCCTGAGGGCTCTTGTCAATCTGTGTAACTGGAATCTTGGATTTTACTAACTCTGCTCCTGAAAACAACTGGCAAATAGGACAACACATATGTAACAAATGTTTTCAGATATTTGACGAATGGCAGTTCAGGACTATGATCTGAGACAGAAAGGGCAAGTTTACTAATTTCTGACATGGGGCAGTGATTGGGGCACATGGAGGACACATTAGTCAAGTTGAAGTGAAAGCACAAAATCAGATCAGGAAGGGCTGAGGTGCCCAGAATGTGCAAGCTGAGTACTGAGGCTCAGTACTGAGTGCGAAGACCTAAGAAAAGTGATTAAGATGTTAGCATGGAATTTGAGACTTTGAATGACTCTAAAGTATACGTATTAAGGTGAGACCCCATAAGCCCAGATCAGGAGCAACTACCAGGGATCTGTATGATGAAAACTAGTGATTCACCCAGGGTGGGATACATTCAAATTCTGTCAAGCCTTAGTGAGGAAGCTGAATATCTCAGGCTTCCAGTGGAGACAGCAAAAGAGAGAACTTGCCCCAGAGGAAAGGATTCCCTATACTTCTAACAGAGCTCAATATTAAGTCTCAAAACGATTAAGTAGATTTGCAAGTAAATAGAAGTAAATAAACTCCCTGCCAAAATAAAACAACACTGTTTAAAGAAAGATTTAAAAATTTCCCACTCAACTGTAGAATGTTTGTTGTTTAGCATCCAAAGTTCTATTTCTGGGATCCCTGGGTGGCGCAGCGGTTTGGCGCCTGCCTTTGGCCCAGGGCGCGATCCTGGAGACCCGGGATCGAATCCCACGTCGGCTCCCAGTGCATGGAGCCTGCTTCTCCCTCTGCCTATGTCTCTGCCTCTCTCTCTCTCTCTCTGTGTGACTATCATAAATAAATAAAATTTTTTTAAAAAAGAACATAAACATCTTTAAAAAAAAAAAACAAAGTTCTATTTCTCAGCAGGTTGAAGAAGTAGGAAAATGGTATTCATAATCCCAGGAAAAACAAATCATCAGTACTAGACCTAGGAATAACAGATATAGTAGAATTAGCAGAAAGGGACTTTAAAACAGTTGCAAATATTTGCAAGAATTTAAATGCAAATATGTACATTAAAAAGAGAAACAGGAATTATGATAGAGAGCCTGAATGAGTTTCTATGGGCAGGAGGTACTATTAGACATGAATAGTTTGTGTTCACTTTTTTAACAGCAGACTAGACACTGCAGTAAAAGAACTAGTGAATTTGAAAACAGGACAATAGATCTTACTCTTAATGAGATTGCACTAAACATCTAAGGTTGGTGGAAATATCCAAGGTTGATTGGATCTGAGCTCAGGAAACACTGTAGTTGAGCCAGTCATTATAGTAACTCATTGCATTACAATAATTATTACAGATTTGCCATATGAAAGGACAAGGCATGTATATCAGTCATTTAAAGATGAGGGTTTTAATATCAAATCTTCTACTTGTCAACTGTGCGACTTTGAGCAAATCATCTAAGCTTGGTGTCCTCTGAATATAAGAATAGTAATATCTAACTTACTGAAGTTAAATGATATATTTTAACCCAGTGGCCACTAATATATTTGTATGTGAATAATAAATTCAAAGAAAAATCCTTTCTGATTATGATACTATTTTCAAATTTATCCATGATTTTTGGAACTATTCCAATTTTACTGGGATAAGGCCATGTCAAAGTATTTTCCATTGTTACTGTAATCATTGACTGTGCAAATGAGTGCATTTATATCACGTAAGTCTCTGTGGAACTGTACAGAGCATTTATGTTGTTTTGTTCCTTTCCTTAAATTGTCCCTTACAGTTTTTCACTAGGGAATATGTAGGATGTCCTGGATAATTAGTAGGAAACACAAAGCAATTTTTTAAAAATCTCTCAGATGATTTGGGCATCATCATCTGAATGAATTACATATGGCTTTCTCAGGGAGCATCATAAGGAGAAGAGAAGCATAAATTCTCCCAACCCAAAGAAAAAATAAAAGTAATCTAGAAGAAGAAAACCCAATTGTTGAACGGTGAGTGGATAAGACTTGTTCATTTTGATTATCACCTGGGTGTTGGTAATTTCCCATGATTCCTGGCTTCTGACAATGGATGCTATTATGGTCTGTGACAGCTGATTCTTCTTACTACACCACAAAAATTCATTATATTTTTTTTAATTGGAGTTTTCCTGGAATGGAATGGTCTTTTGGGGGCTCTAAATTCTATGAATTGGAACACCTGGGTGGCTCAGTGATTGAGCATCTGCCTTTGGCTCAGGTCATGATCCTGAAGTCCTGGGATCGAGTGCTGCATCAGGCTCCCCGCAGGGAACCTGCTTCTCCCTCTGCCTATGTCTCTGCCTCTCTCTGTGTGTGTATCTCATGAATAAATAAACAAAATCTTTTTTAAAAAATTATATGAATTGACTAGATATCATAGATCCATTTGCTTTGTGATAATCAACAGTGGAATTTGGATATTAGAAGTGAGGAGGACATTATCTGAAAAAAAGCATCACTGGTCTCATCAATTAGAAACTATTAAGATTAGGATTTCTAAGTAAAATACAGAATGCCAAGTTACAAATGACTTTCAGATAAACAACAAATAATTTTTAGTATATGTCTTATGTGATATTTAATAATACTCTTTCAGATAAATATATCCAGAGAAATATTTGAAAAAGAATATTTTAAGATATATATTTCCCATGCAGTATTTTATAAACTACATATAATTTTAATATAAGGACTCACAGTCATGAGCTTGTAGATATTTTAAGTTGTTCATTTGTTTTCTCAACTAGATGCTTACTACTTGTTCATTTGTGCAGAATGGGCTTTACAAACTGATTGAGTAGCCTGGCAAAATATAGAATGACTTCTAAGAGTTATGGAGAAAGCTCAGAACCTCATTTAACTCCTTACTAATATTACCATGTCTAAAGATTGAAAAGTCATCCCTTTGCATATGTTTTATATACTGCCTTCTCTAATGGAAGTATTTAAAACATTTACATCATGATGTTCAAAACTCTCCAGAAATCCATTTCAACATAAGAAGAATGGACAGGGCATTAATATCTATTTAAAATCTTGATAGTAATTCTTTTGATAAATACTCAGAAGTAGGGTTCCTAGATCACATGGAGAATTACTAATCAACAGGTAGAAAGTTCCAGTTAACATAAGATGAATATGTAGAGATGTGTTATACAACATTGTGCCTATAGTTAGCAATACTCTATTGTACATTTAAACACCTTTTAATGAGGTAGATCTCTTGTGAAATATTCTTACCATAATAAAATAAAAATTAATATGAAAAAAAGAATAGGCAGGGTAAAAGAATCCAGAAGTCTTCAGAGGGAGGTAATAACTGATACCGAAAAGGGAAATGAAATCAACAAACACTAGAATAATTATTAGCAATATATTAAAGACTTCAAAGTGTTAGGACCAGTACTGGGATTCTGAATCCCTTTGTTGGCTCAGGGCATTTTTCATTCTGCAGGAATATCCATCCTAGCATCTCCTGCAACACTTGGTGCTTATTTGTGAAAAACAAAATGCCCTGAAAGGAAGGTGGGACCCAATGGAAAAACAGCAGACAGTATCTGTCAAAATGGGGTAGAAGTGGCTCACCAATCTCCAGTATTCCCTCACTTCTCCGTCCCCATTCCTAGAATCAAATTGGCTCACTTGACACTAAAAACTAGCAGATTCTGAGAGTTCTGACAACTGCCACCAAGTAGCTTCAGGCTCTAGCTGACCTTGTGGTAGGCTCCCGGGAGTTCCCTTTGATTGGCAGAAGTGTGTACATTGACTCATTCGGACTGACCGTTGTGCAGGCTAAAGCTAGACATCTCATTACATTATAGTAATTCTATTCTTTTTATCTGTTCAACTCCAATTATTTCTCTAGTGGAAAGTCATGCTTACAGAGTTCCATGTGTTCACTGAGAAACTGAGTGTGAAAGGAAGGAATCCAGGTGGGTTAAGCTAAAGCAGTTTCACTGTCTTCAATCACTTTGTTTTATTGACTTCCTGTGTAAATTTTATGAAATGATAAAGGAAAGACAGCACTGAAAGTTTTGCAAATGACAGTGCTATACTCACACTATACCATTTTACAGTTCAAGAAATAAGCTAATAAGTGCTCAAATAAATATGTTAAATGCTTCATCATATCCACAGTGGAAGGATTAATCTATGCATATAAATAATCATAGTAGAGGAAATATAGTATATAAAATTCAATATTCAAAATTCCTGAATATTGATATAAACTGTATATTTTAGCAGGAAGGGATCCCAGTCTGTTTTGTTTTTTTTTTTTTTAAGATTTATTTATTGGAGTGCCTGGGTGGCTCAGGCAGTTAAATGTTTGCCTTTGGCTCAGGTCATGATCCCAATCATGATCCCAGGGTCCTGGGATAGAGCCCTACCTCTTGGCTCCCTGCTCAGAGGGGAGCATGCTTCTCTCTCTTCCTCTGCCCCTTGCCCCACTCATGCACATATGTGTGTTCACTCTATCTCAGTCAAATAAATAGATAAAATAATTAAAAAAAAAAAAAAAACACCTTATTTGGTATGCCTGGGTGGCTCAGTGGTTGAGTGCCTGCCTTCAGCTCAGGGTGTGATCCCAGAGTTGTGGGATGGAGTGCCACATCGGGTCCCTGCATGGAGCCTGCTTCTCCTTCTGCCTATGTCTCTGCCTCTCTGTGTCTCTCATGAATAAATAAACAAATAAATCTTTAAAAAATAAAAAAAGAATAAAATTAAAAAGACTTATTTATTTATTTGACGAGGGGGGATGAGCAGAGAAAGAAGGAGAGAGAGTCTTAAGCAGACCCCTGCTGAGCCCAGAGCCTGACACTGGGCCAGATTTCATGACCCCGAGATGACAACCTAAACCAAAACTGAGAGTCAGATGCTTAATCAAATTCACCACCGGGCACCCCAGGAATGGATCCAAATCTTCTGCATTTTGAAGCTTATAGTAATTTGAGATTTTGTTTTATTTTTTTTAAAAGGAAATAAAAATGATACATGTAAGTTGTAATATAAATGTAAATATTTACTTAGAGTGGAAAAGTAATCTTAAAAGTTTAGTTGTAAACAAATTAATAGTCAAAAGCATCATAAAATCTATCAATATGCTTTTATTAATGAAATTCTATATATATCTCAGTCTTTTGGGTGGTAGAGGTGTTCTTAGAAGCTGTTCTTACACCAGAATGGATAACACTATTCTGTGATAAATATCGTTGATTTTTGAAACATATAGATATACTCACTAACCATCAAATAAAGTATTATTTACTCAATCTCCCCTTAAATGGATCCCACAAATTCCTGCAGACATGCCAATGCAACTTGATATTAGCTGAAGTATGATGTAGCAGAGGTTGGAATGGAGAGAGAAAGTGGGCTTAATTGACCAAGGCAAAAATATTTTACATTTTTAACTTTTATAAAGGTATATCACTTTATTAGTCATTGTTAAGTCCCCACCCAGGGGAAAATGCTACTGAGGAAACTTAAATCTCAAACTTCATTAGCTCCATATTACTTCTGCTTCTTTCTTTAAGAATATCAAAATGTCACTGGAATTCTCATACAAAATTGGAAGTGTATTAAAGAAAAATTGTGATATAATTGCGTAGATGAAATAGTCAAATAAATCTATATCAGTGTTATTTTAAAATCGGTGGGTATAAAAATATATAAATAAATAAACAAATAAAATCGGTGGGTATGCTGACTCTATTTAGAGTTTAATCATCCATATCAGTGCATGGGTTTCATATGGATCCTTCCTGCTGAGAAGTAAAAGATTCTATCATTTATTTTAGTTCGGAATCAGATGTGGGATTTATTTTTCTATCCCTATTACAAAGAAAAATCTACATTCTGTCTACAAATATTATAATTTGTTTAAATGATACTACATGAAAGCTGATAGCAACCTGTTTCTTCCCAGAATAGCTAACTGGACTCAATGGGTAAACAGAACCTAACGTCAGTGACTGAGTTCATTCTGATGGGAGTCACACGGCAGCCTGAGCTTCAAGTTCCTCTTTTTGGGGTCTTCCTCATCATCTACATGATCACAGTGGTGGGAAATTTGGGCATGATCACCTTGATCCAGGTGGACTCCCGCCTCCACACACCTATGTATTTTTTTATCAAACACCTGGCTTTCATTGACCTTGGTAATTCTACTGTCATCTGTCCCAAGATGCTGGTAAATTTTGTTGTGGACCAAAATATCATTTCTTATTATGCATGTGCCACACAGTTGGCTTTCTTCCTTATGTTCATTATCAGTGAATTTTTCATCTTGTCAGCTATGGCCTATGACCGCTATTTGGCCATCTGTAACCCTTTGCTCTACAACGTTATTATGTCCCAGAGACTTTGCTACATGCTGGTGGGCATTCCATACCTTTACAGTACCTTTCAGGCTCTACTGTTCACTATTAAGATTTTCACACTGACCTTCTGTGGATCTAATGTTATCAATCATTTCTATTGTGATGATGTTCCCTTGTTACTTATACTCTGCTCAAATGCACAAGAAATAGGATTGTTGATCATACTATTTTCAGCATTGAATTTGATCTCTTCTCTGCTGGTAGTCCTAGTGTCCTACATACTAATTCTGACATGCATATTTCAAATCCATTCTACAGAGAGCAGGAAAAAAGCTTTCTCCACATGTGGTTCTCATCTGACAGTGGTAGTTGTATTCTATGGGTCTCTGCTATTTATGTACATGCAGCCCAAATCTGCCCATTCTTTTGAAACTGACAAAATGGCCTCCGTATTTTACACTTTAGTGATCCCCATGCTTAACCCCTTAATCTACAGCCCAAGGAACAAAGAGGTAAAAAACGCTTTCTGCAGGTTCTTTAATAATCGATGCAAACTTCGTATCTAATATTCTATGGAATATTGTTCTAATAAACTATGATAAAGGCAAATGTCACTTAATAATCTATCTAATCAATATAATTACATACTTTGTGGCTCCAGAACAAAGACAATGCACAAATTGTTTCTCTTAGATTTAGCCAATATATTTATATATATTTAGTTTGGATCTTAATTAAATGAACTTACCCAAAACATTCTTTGCCTTTGGTTCAAAGTTTCTTTTAGTTATCCCATTGGACCTCACATTTGTCCCACTGAAAATCTTTATTAAATACAGCATCAGTAAACCAAGTGTGTATTTGTTTCTGTCAGTTTTGTTGTTGTTGTTGTATTTATTTTTATTTTTTGGTTGGGAGGATGTAGGTATCTTCTGAATCTTGTTTTCACTGCATTTTCTGAACCCACAACAAGGTATAAACAAAGTGAGTCTCCTGCAGATAATGTATAGTGGTATCATAATATTTTAATCCATTCGGTCAATCCCTACCTTTGGATAATTTAACTTATTTACATTTAAAGTAATTACATTAAAAGGTCTTCTTGAGTTTGTGGCTCAACACTAACTTGGGCATGCCTACAGTGAAAAACCACAAGGTGGTTAAAAGAAGAAGCATGGAATTGTAAACTGAACAATTCCAGAGTTCACACAGGGCACGAAGACATGAGAAAACTAGAGTGTAGAGCCCATGTTCAACACGCAAGTATCCAATAGAAGTCTCGGAGGTAAAAGCTGCTTTAGATTCCTACTCACATAGTTTGAAAATAAGTCTCAAAAAGTCAGGTAATCCTTGTTTATAACATTATTAACATTGTTTAACATGGTTTATAACTTAATAATATCTTAGGAAGACAAAAAAATTATACTACTCATTAATATAAAATTCACAATATTCAGTATCCAATCACAAATACTGCACATATATGAAGGCAGAAATAAATGACCTCACCAGGAGATGATTTAAATAGGTCCTGAAATGACAGTGATGATAGAATTATTAGGCAAGGATTTAAAACATATTATAAATATGTCCAATATACTGAATGATTGGATAAAAGCACTCACATTTTGAGGACACAAATAAAACATTTTTAAATCACCAAATGGAACTTCTATAAATAAAAATACAATATTAGATGCAAACAAATATATATTGGATGAGAGTAACAGGAGCTGAAAAAAAATGACAACTACACTTTTTTTTTACTTTAATAATATATTTTATTTAACCCTATATATCCAAAATACTATTTCAATATATAATTGAATGGAAAATGTTAACAAAATAGTTTCCATTTTCTTTCTTTTTGTGCTAAGTCTTCAAAATTGAATACTTTACACTTAGAGAACATTCCAGTTTTCACAGGAACATTTAGTTTTCAGGGGAAATCCTTAATCTGTATTTTGATCTTATAAAATTTATAGTTGAGGAGCACCTGAGTGGCTCAGTTTGTTAAGTGTCCAATTCTTGATTTTGGCTCAGGTTGTGATCTCAGGATCATGAGTTCAAGCCCCACTTTGGGCTCTGCACTCAGCAGGGAGTCTGCTTGAGATTCTCTCTCTCTCCCTCTACTCTGCACTTCCCCCACTCACATGCCTGCTCTTTCTCTCCCAAATAAATCTTAAAAATAAATAAATAACAAAATTTATAGTTGAAAAGGAGATTCACATACCTAAGATGCTTCAAACATACTAAAATTTTTCTCAATTACTGAGGAAATTATTGCTTTTTAAGTTTAAAGTAATTAAAAGAAAATAAAATATCAGGTCCTCAGAAGCACTAGTTACATATGGCTAAGAGCTACTATACTGAAAAGAGCCTCTTTCTAGATTAGCATTCTGTGAGTGGAAATTCTATATGTATTAAAATGAAGAGAATGAATACAAACATTTCAGGTGAACCTACCTAGTAAGAGTGGAATTAAATGATTTATTGAGAATGACAGATCACAATTAGGGTAATGGGGGCACAGGAGGGTCAGTGCCAGTCCAGTGCCACTCCTCCTCCTAGTAGGAGCCTGATGGGTTTACCCTCATATCAAGGGACAGGGAGCTCCCTCACTCCAACATGGTATCTCAGCATAACATGGACTATGGTTGAAGAGTATGATTACTGGCTCCACTTGTCCCATTGATTGTGTCTTCTCTTAACTCTGTCATCCTAACTTCTATTCCCAGTTCCCCAAAAAATCTGAGTGTAGAGAGCAAAATGGACTCTCTCATATCAAGCAGGAGCCTTTGTCAAGCAAGGGCCTGTGTCAAGCAATGATGCAAGCAGTTAAGGTACTGCACCTAGGAGATATCACCAGGACCAGCATCAGCTGACACCCCAGTGGTTAAGTGACAACTACACTTAAATATATCACAATAGAGGCTATCCCAATGAAGCCAGAGAGAAAACAAAAGTTGGATAAATACTATGAAAATAGTCGAAGTGATCTGTAGAACAGTAACAAGCTGCACACTATATATTTAAATGTAGGTCCAAGTAGGAAAAAAAAAAAAAAAAGAGTATGTGAAGCAGAAACCCCACTGCAAGAAATGTTGGCTGCAGATTTTTTTCCAAATTAATTTAAAAACAACAATGATATGTATATGTTTATATATAAGTATGTATATATATGTATGTATACATACACACATATATGATATAAAAGTTAAAATTATTCTAAGCAGGAAATTATACCAATATCACATTCAAATTTGATAGAGAAATCCTTAAACCAATGATAGAGAAATCCTTGATAAACCAATGATAGAGAAATCCTTAAAAAGAGATAGAGAGGGGATCCCTGGGTGGCGCAGTGGTTTGGCACCTGCCTTTGGCCCAGGGCGCAATCCTGGAGACCCGGGATCGAATCCCACGTCGGGCTCCCGGTGCATGGAGCCTGCTTCTCCCTCTGCCTGTGTCTCTGCCTCTCTCTCTCTCTGTGTGACTATCATAAAAAAAAAATTAAAAAGAGATAGAGATTGTCAGCCCTGGCAGCTCAGAGGTTTAGCTCTGCCTTCGGCCCAGGGCTGATCCTGGGGTCCTGTGATTGAGTCCTGGGCAGGCTTCCTGCATGGAGCCTGCTTCTCCCTCCACCTGTGTTTCTGTCTCTCTCTCTCTTTCTGTCTCTCATGAATTAATTAATGGATAAAATCTTTAAAAAAAGAGAGAGAGAGATGAAAGATATTTTGTGAACAAAGAAAAGATTTACCACGGATACACTGGCAGCAACAATACAAATCATAAAACATTGTCTTATATCAATTTATTGTCCAGTAAAAGTATCTTTGGATAATGGATGCTGTATAACCAAAATTGCATAATCTATTTCTAGAAAGTCATTCTTTCATTTACTCATGGATTTTGTGTGTATGTGTGTATGTGTGTGCTTGTGTATGTGAGAGAAATATACCCATATGTGCATGATATTGTATAACTAAGATGCTAACTGAAGCATATTTATGATTTCCAGGGTCTAGTGATACTGTACAATTTATTTATTCAGTTAGACACAGGCACAAAATACTTTTTAATTTTTCTCAATGGGACCTTCTAAGAATTAACAGACTCATGATACTCTCCCTCAAGTAATTACATGCATTTTTTTTTTTTTTTTTTTTTTTTTTTTTACATGCATTTTTTTTTATTCTGGGGTCAGATTAAAATTTTAACAAAATGAGTCTCAAGGGGGTAGGAAAGTGTTTAAATACATCCTGCAGCAACCAGTGAAGATTAAAACAAAAGTCATAGTAGATTCTCTAGTAAGGTAAGTAGAAAACACTGCCCTTTGAAAATGTCAGTGTATAGCTTAAGCTGGTTATCGTCAAAGTCTCGATGGGCACTATGCTCTGCAAAACTTTCTTCCTTTGCAATAGACTTTTCTGTCAGTAATAGGATTCATGTATAGGAGAGACCTGTTCTTTACTCTCTGGTACTCTGAGCTGTGCTTCTCAAACCACCTTTGTTTTCATATAACTTACTGCCTCTGTTCTCTATTTTAACAGGAATCTTTGTGTATCCTTATTTACCTTATTTTTTTCCTGTTCCACTTTTCATTTCCTATTGACTCAGGGTGACCTTAATAGAGAGAAAGACTGTTATTATCTATATGAGAATATATTCTGAAGACAGAATAACTTTTTTGAATTTTGACTCCACTACTTACTGAGTAACCTTGGTTAAGTCATTTTTTTTTTTTTTTTACTTTCAAATGGATATGGTCATACTCTATACTTCCTAGAGGTATTGTGTGCATCATATGAGTTAATGTATGTAAATTGCTCAGACAAGTGTCCAGCACATAGTGAATTCTCTATCAACGCTTCATATTTATCCAAATTCTTTTCACCAAGCCTCTTTAGATTAATTTCCATGAAGAATTAATAAAAAATTGGAATGGCCAAATCCTTTTAGTACAAAAGCAATGTATGTTTGGAAGAACATTAGAAAAAGTGATTCAGGGGCATCTGAGTGGCTCAGTTGGTTAACTGTCTGCCTTTGGCTCAGGTCATGATCTTAGGGGTCCTAGGATTGAGCCCTGTATTGGACTTCCTGCTGAGCAGGAAACCTGCATCTCCCTCTCCTGCTGCTCCTGCTCTCTGTCACTATCTCTGTCTCTCTCAAATAAATAAATAAAATCTTTAAAAAGAAAATAAAATGTGATTTAATAGGCAAAAATACCAATATGGCAAATGTGTACAAAATATTAATAACAAATTTCTGAGATTAACAAATCACACCACTAGTTTTTTTACTGGGTAAATGAACTGAGCAACATTACGGTGAGAATATTGAAATATATATTTAAAGTCAGAGTTTTCCTGAATACCACCTTATGCATCACTCCACCAACCATTAGAAAGTTTTTTTTTAATATCTTCCCACATTAAACAGGTATGATCATTGTCAATAAGGTAAGGTTTATGGTTTCAGTGTAGATATTTGTTCTCTTTGCTTCAAAATTTTAAAAAGCTGACCTATAATACATCTTTTGATATACTTAAAACATCTGTGGGTCCAAAAAACAGGTCACTGTATCAAAACAATTATTTAAAAGTATTTTTCCACTTTGAAGAATACTTGAGCAAAGTTTCCATCACTGCATGCTGTGTGTAGGTCTCATTCTATCACAGGGGTGTCATCAGCTAGGAATATCAGTGGGCCCATGCTACTCTTGGTCTCAGAGGGCTTGGAGGACCTGGATTTCTGCCTTTATTGGGATCAAGGGTGAAAGGTCTAGAGTTTTGTTAGTTTGCTCTTTATTGGTGCATTTTAAAATAGGAACAGGAATTAAAGCTTGGGAAGAGAAATGCAGGGTCTCTCCAATAGTCAGCTCTCTAGGTCACCCAGGGCTTTCCAAAATATACAGAGACCTCATGGGCAGAGTGGCCTGACTCTTTACCTAATTGTGTAGCTAGCAATATGCTTATTTGAGATGGATGTTTTTGAAATTGATGCATTGGCAATGAAAAGCTTAATCTCAGGGATTTATATTACAATCAAAAAAGCTGATTGTCAGGCATTAACACTACAATGTGAGTGTAGATGTTTGTAGTTTGAGCCTAATGGTAAGAGGAGTCTCCATTTACATTTTATGATAAAGTATATCTGTATCTGGGTGCCAGGTGGCTCAGTCAGCTAAGTGTCTGATGCTTAATTTTGGCTCAAATCATGATCTCAGAGTCCTGGGATTGAGCCCAGCATGGGGATCCACATTCAGTGCACAAAGTCTGCTTTAGATTCATTCTCTCTCTCTCTCTCTCTCTCTCTCTCTCTCCTCCCTTAAAAATAAATAAATAAATAAATAAATTCTAAAAAAAGCATATTTGTATTTCATGCATAATATTTTAAATTCTCTTAGAAGATAGCATCCCCAATATAATATAGTGCTTTTATACCTTACACAGCTTACCAAGATGAACCATATGGATAAACAGAATTATACTGCAGTGAGTGAGGTGACTGAATTTATTCTCATGGGAATCACCAAAAACCCTCGACTTCAAGCACCCCTCTTTGGAATCTTCTTCATCATATACTTGGTCACGGTGACAGGCAATCTGGGCATAATTATCTTGACCCATTTGGACTCCAGGCTACAGACTCCGATGTACTTTTTCCTTAGACATTTGTCAATTACTGATCTTGGTTACTCTACTGTCATTGGCCCAAAAATGATGGTAAATTTTGTGGTGCACAAAAATACAATCTCCTACCATTGGTGTGCCACCCAGCTGGCAGTCTTTGAGATTTTCATCATCACTGAACTGTTTATTCTTTCAGCAATGGCCTATGATCGCTATGTAGCCATCTGCAAACCTCTTTTGTATGCGGTCATCATGGCAGAGAAGGTACGTTGGGCGCTGGTCCTTGTTCCCTATCTCTACAGCATATTTGTGTCTCTTTTTCTCACAATTAAGTTATTTAAACTGTCCTTCTGTGGATCTAACATTATCAGTTATTTTTACTGTGACTGCCTTCCTCTCATATCCCTGCTCTGTTCTGACACACATGAGTTAGAATTGATCATTTTAATTTTTTCAGGCTGTAATTTGCTCTCTTCTCTCTTGATTGTTCTTGTATCCTATATATTTATTCTTGTGGCCATTATCAGAATGAACTCAACTGAAGGGAGATACAAAGCCTTCTCCACCTGTAGCTCCCATCTGACAGTGGTGACTGTGTTCTATGGGACATTACTCTTTATTTACCTGCAACCCAAATCCAGCCATACATTTGATATTGATAAAATGGCTTCTGTGTTTTATACTCTGGTGATCCCTATGCTGAATCCATTGATCTACAGCTTAAGGAACAAAGAAGTAAAAGGTGCTCTGAAGAGAACTTTAACCAATGGGTGCAAAATCCCCAC
This sequence comes from Canis lupus baileyi, assembly GCF_048164855.1. Taxonomy (NCBI): domain Eukaryota; kingdom Metazoa; phylum Chordata; class Mammalia; order Carnivora; family Canidae; genus Canis; species Canis lupus. Next base: position 16,727,278 of record NC_132858.1, read on the forward strand.
TTAGTCTCTTCCTTTTCAGTTGCAAAGTTAGATCCAAAAATCTTTCTTTAATACTCCATTAGTCCAACTATAGCATCAAAAGGGAGCAATGTTTTACCTGAGTGTTTATTTCATTTTCTGGATAAAATAGTTCCTCTTGTATCTCCCTATACTCTTCTCCACTTCAGTTGAATAAATGAATAAATATTGTAGACAGATAGTTTAACTCTCAAGTGATATTAAAGGTCATATTGGAGCCTATAAGCAAATCATATTGAATTTGGGCTTGTAGAGGTTAAAAAGAAAAAAACCTTAGTCAAAATTGAATAGAATTAATCAGAGTAATGTATATTTTATAGCAGTCACTTCATATTAACAATAAATAAGATTGTATCATGAAGAATGTGTAGGCTAGCCAGGAGGCAAGTAAGTAAGTAAATGTGTGATTATAACAGAACTTGAACAAATTGTTTCAAGAATCTAGGCTAAATGGGAAATAAAGTATATTACCTCAGAATGAAATGTTCAATTGGATTGAGTTTATATTTTCTACCTCAAGGATACAGTGGTCATTTGGGAAGATTTTTTCATTAAGAGCATGAGAAAAATATTGACTGATTATGCATCCCTCTGGACAGATCCTCAAACTATATAGCTAACTTTGATTTATGACAGCCTGATGATAAGCTGATTTATGATTGCCAAAATCAAGATAAAGGAATTATTGGTCATCTATCAGAATGACATCAACATTTTGAAAAATCTATAGCAGTAATAGCAAAGATTAAAGATAAATGAGACATTAATGTCTATTTCTTCTCCTCCATCAGACTGTATATACAGTGACAATATTTTGCATGGACTATTGCTAACACAAGGCTTCATTCACATTGTGCACTCACTCAGCAAATGAATGGATTCTTAATATCTTAGTCTTCTCCTTGTTGTTTAATGGGCATTTTTTAGATTTTAAAAATATATACACTACCTCAATAGTGTATGTTTCAATTTCCTTAGAAATTCAAAGTTGAAACTGGGGAATTAAGTCAAATATAAACTGTGGCCTCCATGTCCCAAATTCATGTATATTACTTATTTTTTTTCCCTTCTTGTATTGTAGTATATTAACAGAGTTGATCTTAAGTGTTCTCACCGCAAATAGAAAAATTAACTATGTAAGGTGATAGATATGTTAATTACCCTGATTGTGGTAATCATTTCATAATGATAATTTTGTAACATACACATATATCATTGTTGTACACCTTAATTATATCCATTTTTATTTAGCAATTGTAACCTCAATAAAGCTTTTTTTATTTTTAAAAGTCAAAATTAAACATGACTACAATAAAACATAAATGAAACACAATAAAAGAAATAGAAAGTTGTATTCTCTGATCATATCAATTTTGTTTACCATGTTGGTTTGGGATTCTGTCCTAAGCATATGTTATTATGAATACATTTTATTTTCTAGAATAACCTTTTATATTATACTACACAGTCCTTTTTAGTCATATATGTTTTTCTTTCCCAAATTCTATTATTTCCGTTGCTATCCACAAACCAAAAGTAAAGTCAAATAATATTAATAGCATTCTTCTATATCATCCATTATAAAAGGGCTTTACAGAAATAATAATGCACCATACCCCTGCAACTTATTTTTCTTACTTGAGAATTTATCATTAGCATCATTCTTGGTCAATAAACATTAGATATCATTTTTAACATAAGCCTACAAATATGTGGTATCCATCAATCACTATGTTTGCCATCCCTTGATTGATAGACACTTAATTGTTTGCCTCTTTTTATTTCTGTGGGGTATCCATCAATCACTCTGTATGTGCCATCCCTTGATTAATGGGCACTTGATTGCTTGCAGCTTTTTATTTCTTTCACCATTATTAAAACAAGAGCATAATAAACAGCTTTATACTTATGACATATATACTCTTGCTTTTTATTTCTAAAATAAATGTAAGAGTTCTTTCACATTCCAATGATATATTGGTAGATGTTTTATAAACATGCATAAATATTTGAAATAAAAAAGAAAATACAGAAGAAAAGTGTTATGCATTGTAATTTTTCCCAAGTAGTATTTTTATTCTATTATTTCTTAAGAAGGGACATTAATATTTAGTGACATATCATTTTCATTGTGCAATTGTATAATGAAGTTGCAAAATGTCAACAATAGATGATTGTACGCATCAGCTGACAATCAGGTGATTATTATAAGCAGATGATATCATGAGCTATTTGAAAGTTTAGATGCAACATGAATGGTTCTAAAATATTACCGTCTTTTCTACAGGAAACTTATCATGTTCTTGACTTCATTGGATACAGCCTTTGTCCTTAATCACCATGAAGTACATATTCTCATCATAATTATAATGATAAATAGTTTAGAAATAATGCTATCAACCTACACGAAAAACCTTTAGTATTTGTATACTCTCAAACCTTTTCCCAGAGTTAGAACTTTTAGTTTTCCTCAATGTATTTTCAGTGCATATCTAATTAATGGTTTCATGCATTCAATATTTTAGCTTGGAAATTGGGATTTATTTAAATCAATTATTAAATGACAATAATTACAAGGCCCTAATGAATCAATTGAAAAACTCACCCTCCAATTATTTTGAAAAGTCCTTGAGATTAATTTCCTACATGGACTGCACATTGATTTCTTGAATCCCTTTCCTATTACTTTGGTTTTCAAAAAACAGCACAATATACCACTTCTTGAAGGGATTTTCTCAAACACTTCAAATTTCTCAGTGTAACAGAAAGCCATTAATTCTAGCTTTAACAAGCTGGGGAGAGTTGATGGAAAAAGAAGAATGTGGGGCACCTAGGTGGCTCATAAGTTACGTTCCTGAATCTTGATTTCAGCTGAGGTTGTGATTCAGGGTAATGAGATCAAGTCCCACATCAGGCTCTGTATTAAGTGTGGAGCCTACCTAAGATTCTCTCTCTCTCTCCCTCTGTCCCTCTCTCTATGCTCTCTCTCTCCTTCTTTCTCTTAAAAAAAAAATACCTCTCTTAATACGTCATCCTAAGCATCCAATTGGTTCATCTTTTAACTTACCATCATAGGGTTGAGACCAAAGTACAGCTTCTAACAGGACTCAGTGTTAAGGTAGGGATCAGATTTTAATATGAAAATAGTTTAGTAACTGCTACCAAATGTGATTCTTTTCAGAGTAGAAAGTTCTAAGCCTAACCTCATGATATACAAATTAGGTACCTCATGTCTGGCTTTAAGTCTGCTTCTATACAGCACAGAAAAGATCCGGAATAGCTAAAACAATTTTTAAAAAGGAACAAATTGGGAACATACAATATTGACTGAATGACCAACTATAGGGGCACCTGGGTGACTCAGTGGTTGAGCGTTTGGCTCAGGTTGTGATCTGAGGAGAGACTGGGGAGACTGCCTCTCACCCCGCCTATGTCTCTGCCTCTCTCTCTGTGTTTCTCATGAATAAATAAATTTTTTTAAAAGAAAAGACAACTATAAACCTAAATCTAGAGAATAGAGAACCCCAAACACATGGACATATGTATGTTCAATTATCAGCTAAGAAGCTAAAGAAATTTAATAAGATTTATATATATCTTCCACAAATTAATAACAAGAGTCAAATAAACTAATAAAAATGGAGAAAAGGATCAGAAAAGACAGTGTGCAGAAGATGTATGAAAGGTCGATACACATGTCAAAAGACCAACATCGTTAGTCACCCAGGAAATGAAATTAAATAACTATGAGCTACCACTTGTCACCCATTAGCATGGATAAAATTTAAAATACTAGATTGCCAAGGGCAAAGAATCATATCATCTGCTATGTTCAGTTCCTGAAATCATCACACATTGCTGATTGGAGTGTACAGAGGAACTTCACTTTGGAAAACAGTCTTGCAGTTTTAAGTAAAGTTAAATATGTCACTACCATATGTCCCAAGAATTGCCCTCCTCAATGCTTACCCAAGAGGAATGAAAAGATGTCCAGAAAAATATATGTGTGTATATTAATGCCACGGATTACTTTAGTTATGACAGCACAAAATGGAAATGTTTCAGCTGTCCATCAATAGATAAAAAAACAATTGTAGTAAATACATAGAATGGGGTCTGACTCACCAGTAAAATGGTCTAAGTTGTCCATGAATTCAACAGAGTGAATAAATTTCAATAGCATTAAATCAACAAAACAAACCAGACACAAACATACTATCTTATTCCATTTACATGAAGTTCCAAAACAGGAAAAATGAATCTATGAAAAATCATAACAATTGTGGCTTAAGATATAGAGTGAGACAATTTGCTGCAAAGACACACAGAAGAACATTTTACAGTAATGAAATATATTCTTATTGGTAGTAACTCTGGAGATGTTATTTTTCACATGTTGCCCATACATACTTGGCATTTTATTTTATCCGAGTTACAATTTTAAAATATATATTTTTTGAGATTTTATTCATGAGAGACACAGAGAGAGAGGCAGAGACACAGGTAGGTAAAGGGAGAAGCAGGCTCCTGGAGGGGAGCCTGATGCAGAACTCGTCCCAGGATCCCAGGATCATGCCCTGAGCCAAAGGTTATGCTCAACCACTGAGCCACCCAGGCTTCCCTTAATTCATTTATATTTATATTTTATTTTTTAAAAATATATTGTTTAAAAAAGCAGTTGTAATATGGCCTTTTTTTTCTTTTTTTAAAAGTTTTTATTTAAATTCCACTCAGTTAACTGCAATGTAGTATTAGCTTCAGGTATAAAATTTCATGATTCATCATTTACATATGACATACATTGCCCATCTCAGCAAGTGCCCTCCTTAATTCCCATCACCTATTTAACCTATCTCCCCAATATCTACCCTCTGGTAACCATCAGTATGTTCTCTATAGTTAAGAATGTGTTTCTTGGGCAGCCCCAGTGGCTCAGCAGTTTAGCGCTGCCTTCAGCCCAGGGCCTGACCCCGGAGACCCGGATCGAGTCCGGCATCGAGTCCCGCGCTGGGCTCCCTGCATGGAGCCTGCTTCTCCCTTTGCCTGTGTCTCTGCCTCTCTCTCTTTCTCTCTCTCTGTATCTCTCATGAATAAGTAAATAAATTCTTTAAAAAAAAGTGTGTTTCTTGGTTTGTCTCTCTCATTTCTCCCCATATTCTTTAATTCTTAAATTCCACATACAAGTGAAATTATATGATATTTATCTTTCTTTGACTTATTTCATTTAGTTCAATAACCTCTAGTTCCATCCATGTTGTTGCAAATGGCAAAATTTCATCTTTTTTGATGGCTGAGTAATATCCTATTATATAGGAGCATTTGGGTGGCTCAGTCGGTTAAGCATCTGTCTTAGCTCAGGTCATAATCCCAGGGTCCTGGGATCAAGCCCCGTGCTGATCAGGGAGTCTGCTTCTCCCTCTCCCTCTACCCCTCCCCTCCACTTATGCTCTTTCTCACACACATACACACACACACACTCTCTCTCTCTCTCTCAACTAAATCAGTAAAATCTCTAAAAAAAAAAAAAATTCAATTATATATACCATACCTTCTTTATCCATTCATCAGTCAGTGAACATTTAGGCTCTTTCTATAAATTGGCTATTATTGATAATACTGCTATAAACGTTAGTGTGCATATCTGTCTTCAATTTAGTATTTTTGCATCCTTTTTTTTAAAGAATTTATTTATTCATTCATGAGAGACATATGGAGAGAGCCAGAGACACAGGCAGAGAGACACAGGCAGAGAGACAAGCCGGCTCCATGCAGGGAGCCTGATATGGGACTCGATCCCTGGACTCCAAGATCATGCTCTGGGCCAAAGGCAGGCGCTAAACTGCTGAGCCATCCAGGGATCCCCCTGTATCCTTTAAGTAAATACTTAGTCTTGCAATTGCTGGATCATAGGGTAGTTCTATTTTTAACTTTTAAGATACCTCTATACTGCTCTATGATGGCCTAAAAAAAAAAAAAAAAAAAAAAAAAGATTTCTTTCTTTATTTGAGAGAATGTAGGTGAGGAAGGGGGTAGGAGAAAGAGAATCCCAAGGAGACTTCCCTCTGAATGCACAGCTCAATGCAGGGCTTGATCCCACAATCCAAAGATCATGGCCTGAGCTGAAATCATGAGTCAGAGCTTTACCAACTGAGCCACCCAGGCAACCCTGATATGGCTTTTTAAATATTATTTTTTATTTGTTTCTCAGCAGCTTTTGAATTTCTATACAACCTATATAAAGTTTTAAAGACTATATGTAATAAAAAGACTATATGTAAAATTATATAATACATTTTATTACATTAAAATTACATCATAAGTACGTATTTTTATAATATATTTAATAAGTTTTCAAATTATTTAGTTTCTAGTATTTCATCATACTAATAACATACTCATGAAGATTTTTATATATTTTAATAACTTGAATTACTTTTGTAGAACAGGTTTTTAGATGGATGTTTTCTACCTACTGAAGTTTTGCATGTTTGCAACTTTTTTGGACCTAAGACAAGATGTTTAGAATAATTATGTTCCTCAGTTCATGATACTTTATCATCATTGGTCAAGGCAAAGACTTACACTTTTCTTAAGTGAATTTTTCATTTTTCATTCCAATTTTTTATGTGTCACACCAAAATTCATATGTTGAAGGCTTAAGCATTAATGCTCAGTATATCAGAATATGACTGTATTTGGAGATAGAACCTTTAAAGAGGTAATTCAGTTAAAACGGCTTATTAAGATGGGCCCTGATCCAATATAACTGGTGTCCTTATAAGAAGAGGATATTAGGACACCCAGAGAACCAGGCATGTATCTAGACCCAACAACTACTATGTGAAGACATAGCAAGAAGGTGGCCATCCCCAAGCCAGAAGAATCCTCAGAAGAAACTAAACCTGCCCACTCAGTGATCTTGGGCATTTAGGCTCCAGAATTGAGAAGATATATTTCTATTGTTTAAGCCACCTGGTCTGTGGTATTTTGTTATGCAGCTCTAGCAAACTCTACATTGTTCATCTTTATTTCTTTATTCAGTTCCCTCTACCACCACCAAGTAATCATCCTGATGTATTTAATGTGAGTCTGTTTTTCTTTTGTTCTCACAGGACAGTTTCCTTTCTATACAATCCTGTTAGTCATTAGTCATTGAATATTTTGTGTATATATACAAATATGTATATGTATATATATACATATATATACACAGACACTAAATATAGATATTTAAACACTAAATATATATATATTATACACATTTATATTATAAATATGTTTATACATTATATATATACATATGTATATAAAATATTCAGTATTTAAAATATTTATGGGGGCAACAGGAAACTTATGGACATGACTCAGGGGCTTCTTTTTAAATACTATGTTTGACTCTTCTCTAGTAGTTTTATTCTACCTTTCTCACCTGAAATATAATTAAGATTAAAATAATAATCTTATTAAAAAATAATAATAATCTTATTGCCTGGGGATTGTTTTTGGAGAACACATCCTCCTTTTAACATTCACTTCACCCTATTCCCTGAAATAATGATTATGCTAATTGTATTCTTTGAAGTAAAAGCAAAGGAAAAAGAAAAACGATGGCATAATAGAAATACCATTTCTAGATAGAGTTTGTTTTAACTTCACTGCTAGACCATTGGTTTCTACCTCTTTAATATTGCATTTTTGCAATAATGAATTCCTAAATGCAGATGAGTTACTTTGGCAGATATATCTTAATCACCATGTCCCCAAGAGGTCAGGGAATTGGACTTGCTTCAATTCAAAAAGGACTCAAGAGGCATCTTGTTGAATTCCTAGGCGGAGATCCTGATAATGAGCCATTCCCAAATGGTATCTTCTCCAAGGATGCCAAAGGCAATTTGTCAATCCTAGAATCACCTGTGCTTCAGAGTTGGGTATTTTATTGAACCCCATTTACAGATTCTCACTAAAAGCCTGAAGCAGATTCTGCATTAGAGGTGGGTGGAAAATATTTATCTTATTTTTGAGTAATGGCCTTTGAAAGATCAAAGATAATTCCTCAAACTGAGATGTTTCATTTTTATTTTAGAAGGCACTCCACACTACATATAATCAAATAGTACAATACTTAATCTGTTTCCAAGATTTGTAACTTTGGGAAGGAATATGTGCTGGTAAATATAATCCAGCTATTTGTGTTTCCAAATTAGAACTGGAATCATTATGACTTATGTACTTAAATTATATCACTACCAAAACAATGAATTCTTGCTAAGTTTATTTACATCAGTTTTTATTTCTGCAATATTAACTAAAGTGAAAACTGTGTGTTTCATAGGACGATCTGTGAAAAAAAAAAAAGACTAGATACACAACTACCCAAACTCCAAATGGTGTTCCTTTTTGAGGATATAACAAATTTTCTCAAGAAAATTTCCATTAAATCTGATAATACAAAGGCAAAAATACATATAGAAGCATAATAGGTAATCAGTGTAATAATAGAACATATTTAGATAAGCCATTTATCTTACAGTAAAATAAATCTGCCAACATATTAGCTGAGAAGATCTCAAAAAAAAATTCCTATTTGAATAAAGACGCTGCATAACAAGGAGCCAGGCGCTAAGAAACTGCAAACCCAACATTCCTGGTTTAATAGGACAGAACCTCTATAACATTCTCAAGGAGAAAATAAAACACAGGAAGAAAATGTTCATTTGCTGAGTAGCCCTTAATTCACATGACCCAAAATAAGACATTCTAAAATACATTTACTTTTTTTAAAGATGTATTTATTATGAGAGAGAGAGAGAGCAGAGGTAGAGGCAAAGGGAAAACATCCCAAGCAGACACCCCACTGAGTGTCTTGCTGGACCTGGGGCTCCATCTCATGACCTTGAGATTATGATCTGCGCTAAAATCAAGTTGGACAATTAACCAACTGAACCACACAGGTGCCTCCAAAATAAAGTTACTTTTTAAAAAATTCTGTGTCATAATTTTTTAATACAAGAAAATTCAAAATACATGGAAACTATTACCATGTATACATAAAGACTGTTATTATTACTCATTAACCATTATAAATTGGTACTCATTTAAATGGGAATCAATATTGAACCTATTTTTTACCCTCCCGGTTATTCTTTAGTATTCAATAGAAGATTTAAAATGTCTAGGGTATGATCAGAAATGACATTCTTAAATATTCTAAAATTCAAGTTTGTTAGCTTCATTTGACACTGTATTCATTTTTACTTTCTGATCACATGGGGCCCGTGCTACAAAGGATGAGCAAACTTCATTCAGATAACATGTCACCTCTCACATGCAAAGAATGGAGTAATCTCAGAGGAATCAAAATGAGTAAGGACACAGAGGACCAGAGATGAAAATTTATGTTCAGTGAGGGCCGATAGGATAGTATGACCAGAAAGTTGGTATGGGCCTAATTGTGGAATGCACTGAAAATAAGGCTAAAGCATCTTTGAATTATTACTTTAAAAATAAATCAGATTACATACTTTAGTTACTAAAAAGCTTTAATGACCACCATTTGTCTACCAGATAATCTGAGAGAATTATGATATGGAAAGCAAGAAGGATGCAAGAGTCAATGTTGATGTTGATGAAAGCTTGACCTCAGCAGCCCCAGTGGCTCAGTGGTTAAGCGCCGCCTTCAGCCCAGGGAGCAATCCTGGAGACCCAGGATCAAGTACCAATGTCAGGCTCCCTGCATGGAGCCTGCTTCTCCCTCTGCCTGTATCTCTGCCTCTCTCTCTCTCTCTCTCTCTCTCTCTCTCTCATGAATAAATAAATAAAACCTTAAAAAAATTAAAAAAAAAAAGCTTGACCTAAGGAAGCAGAAGAGAAGGATGTTTAGGCTGGGAAAGTATGTATGGAAATTGGCCAATAATGCATACGGAATTTTGAATTGAAAGAGAAAATTAGAAGATGAATGGGATGTTTGTCTTTTAAAATCTTTTTTAAAAAGATTTTATTTATTTATACATAAAAAACACACAGAGAAAGGCAGAGACATAGGCAGTGGGAGAAGCAGGCTCCCTGCAAGGAGCCTGATGCAGAACTTAATCCTGGGACTCTGGGATCACGTCCTGAGCCAAAGGCAGACACTCAGGTGCCCCTAAAATGGTTGCTTTTTAAGCATTTATTATTGCCCTTTAATATACAGCATATAACCAGCAACACATCAAATTTTAGCAGAAATAGAGGAGTTGATATAATTTAGAAGCATTCTTTCTTGCTTATAGTTGATAAGTGGGCAAGGAAGACAATGGAGAGCCTGAAAGCTGCAGACAAAATATTAAAAGTTGCAAACAGAGAAGATAAGATCAGAAAGAGACATGGGGATGGGGGAACACAGAAGCAATATCCTACAGGGTAGTGTTTGGCAATAAAAGGAAAGCTAGAATTGTGAAACAGAGTGTTGTCCTCCAGTAGAAAGGGGTGAAGATTAAGGAACATATTAGAAGTTTCTGTTACAAATTTTTTAAAAATCTTTCAATGGATGAAAAAAAAAATATGCTATCATCATCTGGGTTGACATTTCTGTAAAACTAACCAGACCAGTGTGCTCCAGACTTAAACGTTAGATCATTTAAATTTCTGAAAAGCACCTAAAGCTCACTATGTTCAAAATACCACTCTAGGGATCCCTGGTGGCTCAGAGGTTTAGTGTATGCCTTTGGCCCAGGGTGTATCCTGGAGTCCTGGGATAGTCCCATGTCGGGCTCCCTGCATGGAGCCTGCTTTTCCCTCTGCCTGTTTCTCTGCCCCCCTCTCTCTCTCTCTCTCTCTCTCTCTCTGTGTCTCTCATGAATAAATAAATAAAATCTTTAAAAAATGTATCACTCTAATCACTCTGTCTTAATGTCTAATGTCTAATCACATTCTCTAATATTCAAAAATGTCATGGCTATCAATCTGATTGCAAAAAAAAAAAATCACAGAATGTTTCCTTTTTAAAAAGTCTTTTAAATATTTTATTTATTTGAGAGAAAGAGAGCAAGCTTGAACAAGGGCAAGTGGCAGAGGGAGGGGGATCAGCAGATTCCCCATTGAGCAGGGAGCTCAATGTGGGGCTTATCCCAGGACCCTGGGATCATGACCTCAGTCAAAGGCAGACACTTAACTGACTCAGCCACCCAGACGCCCTGACAAAATGTTTCTTTATCTGGCCCCATCTGTCATTCCTTTATATTTCTCTCATACAATACATAATATGAATTATGTTAAAGATACCATCTTGTTTCTGCTCCCAACTTAAATTTACTTCCTTCCTTCTACCTCCAGCTTCTCCCCTTGAACTCAAGTCAACATTATTTATCTTCCTCAGGAATCCTATAACAATGGCTTGACTCATTTAAAAAAAAAAAAAAAAAAACTTCTATTCATGTCTAACTCACTTCCTATCTGTAACTCATTATCTTCACAATACTAAGGGTTCTTATTTCAGATTTAAAGTTGATCATCTCATTCACCTACCTTAAAACTTCCCAATGATTTACAATTCTCTTAGAATAAATCCCAAATATTTATTGTAACCTATACAATCTGATTCTACTACCTCTCCACTTTCTCATTACCATTAGTCACCCCGGCCTCTGTTAAGTTCCTCTTTAAAAACAAATAAAAACCTAAAGTCTTTTCTTTCCCTGAGCAACACCTTCAAGAAATACATTCCCACCTGGAATCTAGGAACATTTTTTCCTGTGATTTATGAAATAATTAGCTCATTCTCATGCTTTAGGTTTGAGTTCAAATGTGACCCTCTCAGAAAGGCCTTCCCCTAACATCTCATGTGACATAATCATCCCAGTTTATCCTAATGTATCTTTTTCACTCAATTTATTTATTGTTCTCATTACAACCTGCAATCGTCTCATCTGTAAGTTCCATTACCAGTCTTCTCTCTTTTCCTTATTGTTGGAATAAAAAACTCATAAGCTGAGGGGCAAATAATTTATCTGAAGCTTGAACATATTCTCTGGCACAAGTAGAAAATCAGCAAATGCTTGGTAAATAAATAAGTAAGAAGATAAACTCAAAAAAAAAAAAAAAAAAAGAAGAAGAAGATAGACTCAAACCAAGATAGGAATGATGATGTAGTAAATTCTCAGCATAGTTAGAAGTTGTTTCAGTTTTGTTCCTTTAATTCTTTCTCTATTGTTGCTTCACTCTTTTTCCTCACTGCAGAATAGATTTTTTTTTTCTATTCCATCCTATTTTAGGAAAGAAAATGTCAGCAGCCTAAGCTTTAACAGTTCAGGCATTTATGATCTATAGTCTTTAAAAAAAAACACTTACTTGAGGTATGGTTGACATACAAAAAGCTGTATACATGTTTGATGGGTACAATTTGATGAGTTTGGAGATACATCAGTGAAATCATCACCACAACGTATTATAAATATATCCATCATCTCCAAATGTTTCTTCCTACCCACTTTTATGATGATGATTATGATGATGATGATGATGATAATGATGATGATAATGATGTGTATATGCATAGTTAAAGTTTGCTAAAGGGTAGATGTTATGTTAAATGATATAGTCTTAATGCTCTAGAATTTAATTCCAGGTCTTTAGATAAGAGATCATCATAGGACTTCTTTGGGCCAGGTACCCACTACTGGAACTATCAGTTGTGATTAGGAAGGGATTCTAATTGGACTTAGTTAAGAACATATGACCATCCTTGAAACAAACATATCCAGGAGAATATTCAGTCATGTTATAATAGCATGTTGATTCTTTGACAAATATATGCAATGAAATTATCACAGAAGCTCTATAGTGTAAGGAAGTTTATCATTACGGTAGTGAAAAATATCAAAATGGGGAAAATATACCAAGTAAAAGATCAACTAAAAATGAAGGCCAGATATATTAACATTTAATAAATAGTTATAAAATTTTATAATTTTTAAAAATATTCCACTTATTTATTCATGAGAGACACACACACACAGAGATAGAGAGAGAGAGAGGCAGAGACAGGCAGAGGGGGAAGCAGGCCCCATGCAGGGAGCCTGATGTGGGACTTGATCCCAGGTCTCCAGGATCACGCCCTGGGCTGAAGGTGGCGCTAAACTGCTGAGCCACCCAGGGATCCCCCAAATTTTATAAATTTAAAGTAGCTTTTAAAAATAAACATAGTGGGATGCCTGGGTGGCTCAGCAATTGAGCATCTGCCTTTGGCTCAGGACTTGATCCCAGGGCCACCACCTCGGGCTCCCTGCAGGGAGCCTGCTTCTCCCTATGCTTATGTCCCTGCCTCTCCATATATATATCTTTCATGAATAAGTGAATAACATCTTTTAAAAAGAATAAAAATAGACATAGTAGAAAGAATAGTAGGAATCTTGTAACTTGTGGGACAATAAGGAAAAGTTATGATAGGGAAGATAAAGAAAGTGGTATCCAATAAGGCATAGTGGGTTGTTTTACAAAAGTTTGTAAATTTCACAGATCTCATTTTTCTGAAAGCTGGAAAGAAAATTAGTCATCTGAAAAATAAAAGACATGTCTCCATGTATTTTTGTCTGGGTTAATAAAATGGAAAATGAGAAAAAGCAGGTAACAGACATGAATGGTAGAAATTATTAATTCAATTTCCATCAAATAAAAGTTATAGAAAGATAGGATAAAGAAAATGGGGCAGGATAGAGAATAGAATCATCTAATCTTCAGAAAAAAAGCAACAAGTCCCAGGTTAGGAAATCACAAGCAGACAATTGGATTATTTGGAGCCATATAATTCCTCAAGCTTTTCTCACACTCAAGAGACATGATATGAGTATTGAATCATGGCTTCAAATTTTTGCAAACTAATAAGATTCTCACGATTTTAATAAGACTGTGAGGAAGTAAATCCTCAAATAATGCATGATGCTGGATCATCTATTTATTTTGCTATACTTGCCTTTTCTCTCTTCCAAATGATCACAAAGTTTAATTTGCTAGTCCTCATGCCTTGATTTTAATAACTGAGTTGGATTAATACATGATTCCAGGAAATCTCACCTAAAGAATATGCCTTCTAGTGACCTTCCCAGAAAATAATTCCTCAAAGTTTGTAACCACTTCTTTTCCTCTCCAAACAGATGACTATTCAAACCCTTAGATGGCTCCTGGAAATTTCACACAGATCACTGAGTTTGTTCTTGTGGGAGTCTCAGACCGCCCAGACCTCCAGATGCCACTCTTCTTTGTTTTCCTGGTGATCTATGGGCTCACGGTGGCAGGGAACCTGGGCATCATCACCCTCACCAGTGTTGACTCGCAGCTTCAAACGCCCATGTACTTCTTCCTCAGGCACTTGGCTATCATCAATCTTGGCGATTCTACTGTCATTTCCCCTAAGATGCTCTTCAATTTTTTAGTAAAAGAGAAAACCACTTTGTACTATGAATGTGCCACCCAACTGGGAGGATTCTTGGTTTTCATTGTAGCTGAGGTATTCACCTTAGCTGTGATGGCCTATGACCGCTATGTGGCCATTTGCAACCCCCTGCTCTACATGGTGGTGGTATCTCCACAGATTTGCCTTTTCTTGGTGTCCCTCACATACCTCTACAGTTTTTCCACAGCACTTGTAGTTTCATCTTGTATATTTTCTCTGTCTTATTGCTCTTCCAATGTAATCAATCATTTTTTCTGTGATATTGTCCCTCTGTTAACATTGTCCTGCTCAGATACTTACCTTCCAGAGACAATAGTATTTATATCTGCAGCTACAAATTTGGTTTTATCCTTGATTATAGTTCTAGTATCCTATTTCAACATTGTTTTGTCCATTCTAAGGATGCATTCATCAGAAGGAAGGAAAAAAGCCTTTTCCACATGTGCTTCACATATGATGGCAGTCACAGTTTTCTACGGAACACTACTATTCATGTATTTGCAGCCTCAAACTAACTACTCATTGGATACTGATAAAATTGCTTCTGTATTTTATACCCTGGTGATCCCCATGTTGAATCCCATGATCTACAGCCTGCGGAATAAGGATGTGAAGGCTGCCTTACAGAGATTTCTGAAAAACTCATGCTGATCTTTTAAATCAATGTAATTTTAGATGGTTAAGTTAGGGTACCATATGTCAGAGAAGGCAAACATTAGGGAGCAAACTTATAGGTGTACAAGTAATTCTAGGAATTAAAAGGAGCTAGAATTTGGGAAGCATTGAATTAAAAGGTAAACTGAAGTTCTTGGAAATAAAGGTTAATGCAGAAACAAGCATTATTCACTAACTTTGTTCATAGATACTCAATTTGAAAGAAATATTTCCATTGGTTGGAAGATGTGTAAGTTAAAAAATTAAATAAGTTTGAACAGAGCAATAAAATATGGCTGAGAGAAGTAAGTTGATCTTTCTTATCCTTGGGCTTCTTTTTCACTTTCTGACTGGTTATGTTGAGGTATAGTGGATCACTACATCTTGAGGAACTGTAATTATGGATTGCTAAAATCCTCTTCACAGCCAAGTTAGTAAAATTAAACTGAAAATTATATTTAAAATAAAACTCCCTAATTCTTTCTTAATCATTGATATTTTCATGTTGATTCATAAATATACTGGGTTCTGTAAGATTTCTCTTTCTCTTTACTCTAAATAACAGCCTTTTTTATTGTGTGTAATATATATACTGTCTTATGATATCATTAGACATTCCAGGAATCATGCTTGTGAGAATTCCTATGTCATTAGAGGGAAATGTTAATTGTTTTTATAAGTATTTTTGTTATGTCTTCTGATAGTTCTTGATCAGTGCGTGTACACCAAAAACTGTTGTATAATTTTGGGGAATGGAGGTAACCAGACTATATCTCAGTCCTATTCAGCATCACCAGATAAAGGTCAATAAGTCCATATTTTAATTAATTCTATGGGTGATTCTGACATTTGGCCTTATGAATGAGTCTTGACAAATAATCAAAGAACTACACTGGAAGAAATAAGAAAATACCTCAATTCACTGCACTTTGCTTTATTACATTTTGCAGATATTGCAGTTTTTAGAAAGTTTGTGGCAACCCTGCATTGAGCAAGTCTATTAGCACCCTTTTTCCAACGGCTTTTGCTCATTTTGTGTCTCTGGCACATTTTGGTCATTCTCACAATATTTCAAACTTTCCTTCCTTTCAAGATTTTGTTTAAACTCTAGTTAATTAACATATATTGTGGTATTAGTTTCAGCGGTAGAATTCACTAATTCATCACTTGCATATAACACCCAGTACCCATTACATCAGGTGCCCTTCTTAATGCCTATCACCAATTTACCACATCCCTCCAGCAACCCTCAGTTTGTTCCCTATAGTTGAATCTCTTATTCTTTGCCTTCCTCTCTGTTTTTGCTTACTTTATTTTTCCTTCCCTTCCCCTATTTTCATCTGTCAAACTTTTTTGATGGTGAACTGTGATCAGTGATAATGACCATCTGAAAGCTCAGTTGACGGTTAACATATTTTAGCAATAAAGTTGTCATTTAAAAAATTAAGGTATGGGATCCCTGGGTGGCGCAGCGGTTTGGCGCCTGCCTTTGGCCCAGGGCACGATCCTGGAGATCCCAGATCGAATCCCACATCGGGCTCCCGGTGCATGGAGCCTGCTTCTCCCTCTGCCTGTGTCTCTGCCTCTCTCTCTCTCTATCATAAATAAATTAAAAAAAAATTAAAAAAATAAAAAAAAATAAAAAAAAAAAATAAATAAAAAATTAAGGTATGTATATTTTTAGACATACTACTATTGCACTCTTAGTAGATTACAGTATAGTGTAAACATAACATTTATATGACTTAGGAAACCAAAAAAAAAAAAATTCAGTTGATTTGCTTTATTGTGAAACTTTTTTTTATTACAGTCGTCTGGAACCTAAGTCCCAATATCTTGGAGATATGACTGAATATGGAAAATCAAATTAACATTTTATGGGTATCTTCACTTTAGTTATAAATGAATTTCAATGTTGAAGAGTTCCTTGAAGTCACTAAACTTTTAGTCATAATAATTATGATATAAGAAAAAAATATAATACTACAAAATTAGATTCATAGACATGAAAACATTACAATTGAATTATTCCCCAAAATCGGGCAGCCCTGGTGGCTCAGCGGTTTAGTGCCGCCTGCAGCCCAGGGTGTGATCCTGGAGACCTGGGATTGAGTCCCACGTCATGCTCCCTGTGTGGTGCCTGCTTCTCCCTCTGCCTGTGTCTCTGCCTCTCTCTCTCTCTCTGTCTCTATGAATAAATAAAATAAAATCTTTTTTTTAAAAAAAAGAATTATTCCCAAAAATCCTTTTTAAAATATCCCCTACTAATTTCCCTACTAACTTAGTTAAATTAATTCTAAAATCCCCTATTTAGGTACAAGAAATATGAGGCATCCCAGAGAAATGTTTTCTTTAATCAGTTGCACTAATATTGTGACAAAGCTATTAGTTGATACTTTGCATTGTCTTGTCTTTTCTTTTCTTTAGTTTATTATAAAATTCTTGACTAATGGTCGTAGTTTTAGAATGGACAGCTAGAGCAGATGTCTCTATACATATTATATATATATATATATATATATATATATATATATATATATGTAAGCAAGGAGTCCATATAGTCCTTTGGAATCTTCTTATTACCCTGAACTTAGGTATGGGAACTTAAAGATCTATTAAATAATAGGAAAGAACAAAATTATGTAGAGTCTTTTAGTACACAACCACGGTTAATCAATATTAAAATATTGATATATTGATCTAATGTTACAAGACAGAAATCCTTAATGTACTACAATTATTTGTCTGAGCAGCCAAGTTCTGCTCACTGGGCATGATCTTTATTACACATGTATTCATAGACACTGCTCTATAAATCATGTTTGTGATGAGACATGAGTGGGGGAAATGTATGCTTAGGAGGAACTAATCATGAGTTATATATAGATGCTTATACTGGTTGCTACAAGTCTGAATAGAAAGCATTGAAATGACATTCAACAAGACCATCATGTGAAGTATATACAGGCTTCATTGAATAAAGTTTATAAACTCCCATAGAAAGTATAGTGTTGGTTTTCCATGGCCCTCTATAAAATTTTAATTATTTAACCTGATACGTTATTTTAAGATAAAACATGAAAAAGAGTTGAGGTTTCAAATTTAATTTCTGGACTCTTTAAATATTTCTGATTTATTAGTAAGAGTTTCCTTTTAATTAAATTTAAGTTTGAATGGCTTCTTCAGAACCAATACTGGTACTCCTAAGGATTTTGTTTGTTTTTGTGTTATGTGTTGCACTATACATAATGGTCAGACATTTCGATACCAAACTGCAAGTCCTGGCATTTTATAACAAGGTACAAGCAGAGACAGGATATCTAGCCATTAGTGCCAGATGTGTTCCCCAATCCAGGGGGGAGGGGAAGAGACACAGTAAATATTCAAAAAAGAATTATTTAATATATAGAACATACAATTCAAACATACACAATTCCTTAGCTTGATCCCTAGCTTTATCTTTACCTAGTTTGGTCATCATTTACACAATGTAAGCAGGTTGTAATTTTAAAGCATTGCTATATTTTCTCCTTCAAAGTGTCCTGTTTATACATCATGAAAAAAAAAGATTTTATCCGTTTCTTTATTCTATTGTAGCCCAGTATTATAGTTAGTTTTTATTAGAAGAAAAGTAAGGGGAACATTTTAAATTCATAACCAGTATATAAAACTCACATCCATGCTTCTTTCCCCACACATTGAATTGACAATATATATCTTGTACATCATCTAGGTCAGAATGACCAGGATACAAGCTAATGCCCAGCGCTTTTACCAAATTCCTTGTACATATAGTATTAAGGGGTAAGTCCTTAGAGGAATTAGATAAATATTTCATAGGAAGTTATAAGAATTTTAAAAAGGTAATTCATACCTGTCTTTAAAAGCCAATTTCAAAGACTGACCCTAATAATCTACTATAACCAAAATATTTTTTTCAAAAGTTGACTAATCATAATATTTTAAGATTTAGGAGAACCATAGAGCAATAGCATTATACTAAATGCAGAACTATACATATGCAGTTCTTCAAAAACAGAGATCCCAGTTGAACACGGACTGTAATTTTTCTGATAATCTTATTTGCATCATGCTCTGTGATAAGACCCTTTGGGACAGAGACACTAACAAATACATGCAGTCAGCTGCTATTCAGAGCTGTAATGAAGAGAAATAGGAGCACATACTACCCAGGTAGGTGAGGAGAGCAGATTTCAAAATGGTGGACTTTGACATATTGACATGTAATACTATCCCTATAGTAGCTCAAGACAAGAATTTTAAAAATTAAATAGAGTATAATACAATTGACTAGATAAGAAAAAGTTTGGAGTACATTTTGTAAGAGAAAAGTAAACAGTGCTTTCTCTTTTTTTTACATTAGTTATATATATTCATATATTTCTTTTTAGATTTAAAAATATATTTTTACATATACATATTTAGTTTTAGATTAGATATTTATTTCTTATGTATATTTTATTTCACATATATAATTTATCTTTAGATCAAATAAAATACAAATTCCAGTTTAGAATGTCTGAGGAAATTTGGAAAAATCAGGGCATGATTTACCAGATTATAATCTGTGAGACCTGTGTTTCTGCATTTACAATAACTAGAGACCTTACTTAAGATTAGCAGGGAGCATATTGGACAAAGGCCACCAATGTGGCCTTAGAAATGTTTTCTAAATTAATGATTATAAGAAAAAGGGGAAGAGATATTCAAATATAATTATGATATTAATCTTAAATTAGTTAACCCAACATTACTATTTAATTTTTCATTACCTAATATTTAGAAGGGACTGCATCAGGAAATGACAAAAAAAACCAGCAAGGCGCTCAACTGTAAGTTTCTAACTAACACCCAGCAGGGGAAGAGGTATGGAAACAGTTGTTATACATGTGGCAAAAGCTACAAGTGAATTATGCCTAATGTGATTCTATAGCAAAAAATGAAATATGTTGACATGGAAAGTAGCTCTTCAGTGAATAGATGTTGTTTCAACAGGCTTTAATGATAAATGAATTTCCCTTCATCCATTTTGCTTGTAGAGAAGACTACTAGAAACAGCACGAACAAAATGGAGAAGCATGGAAGGGCATATTGGTATTGACAAGTGGAGATCAGTTCTATTAACTGGACCAATGGATATCCATTCATGGTAGAGAGTATTGAATAGAATTGGGATTATAAAAATATTCAGAGGGACACCTGGGTGGCTCAGCAGTTGAGCATCTCCCTCGGCCCAGGGCGGGATCCCGAGTCATGGGATCGAGTCCCACATCCAGCTCCTTGCATGGAGCCTTCTTCTCCCTCTGCCTGTGTCTCTGCCTCTCTTTCTGTCTGTCATGAATAAATAAATTAAAAATAAATAAAATAAATAAAATAAAAGATTCAGAGATGAGACTGTAAAAAGTTGCATATAGTTTTAAATATAATTATCCACATTTTGTTTTTAATACAAAGTAAAATGATTTGTATGTACAAATGTCAGAGTTTTTATTTTGGAAGTGGAGCGAAAGCAATTGAGAAAAAAAAGAGACCAAAAAAAGGAAATTTGGATAAAGCTTTTCTATCTTTCCAGTCTGTTCTACTTCCTATTCTTTGGCTGCTCTGTCTTCAGACAGCAGTGCCTAGAAATCAACGGTTTTCAACATACATTATTGAAAGAGAGAATGAGTGAATTAATACAGGCTTATAAGGTAGTGGCAGTGAACATATTCAAGAGAAGGAGAAAAAGAGAGTACAGTCTTACTTATAGATCAGAGTAGGAGATGTTGCTTAGGTCTGTAGGTAAGTTGCTTATCTACTGAGGTTGGTGAAAATGGTGATGGTGTTTGTTATGTCAGAATGCAACTTTTTTGAAACTGTGTTGTAACTAGGACTAGATTGTGATTTAATTTTTAGAATCTTAACCAGGAATATTTTGACTAATTAGAACAGATTCTTGTAGAACAGAAAAGAGTGTGAAAGACGAGTGAATGCTGGGTAATGAGAGTATTATTCTAGATCTATTTATATACTCCATGCCATCATGTAACTAATATTTATTTCTGTGGTTTGTGGGACAAAAAGTTTGAGTCTGAAAACATGTAGTCTAAAGAAGGGTCTTGGTCTGAGCAGATCAATAAATAAAAAGTTTATTTTATTTGTTTTTCCTTTCTCCTTTTTTTAAAAACAAATTTGCTTCAAATTAGCTTTCATTTTTTTTTAAAGATTTTATTTATTTACTCATGAGAATACAGAGAGAGAGAGAGAGAGAGAGAGAAACAGGCGGAGAGACAAAGGCAGAGGGAGAAGCAGGCTCCATGCAGGGAGCCTGACGTGGGACTCGATCCTCTGTCTCCAGGATCACACCCGGGGCTGTAGGCGGCGCTAAACCGCTGAGCCACCGGGGCTGCCCGATTTTCATTTTAATATGCGAATTAGATATTTGGAATGAATGAATTGCTAAGTTTTTATCTCAATTTCCATGTTGCTATAATTATATATTAAAACTCCATCCACATTAAAGTTTCAGAAGGGAAGATACAACTTATTTAGGATAAAATTAAAGTAAATAAATATTCCTTGAAAGTTATTGCTTAACACACAATGTTTCCCAATAAACATACTGACTAAACCAAACAAAAAAATAACTAAAATGTGGTTTTGGGTCTATTGAAGAATAGTTGTGAGAGCTATGAAACAACTATTTGTAAATTCTGAAGAAAATTTGAAGAAACATGAGATTTTATTTTATTTGCATATTTATTCCCATTGTAATTTCTGGAGTTATAAAAAAAATTTGTTTTCATTTCTCAGGATTAAGGGTGGGAAAGAAAGAGACAGAGAGATAAAAAAAGGGATAGATAAAATGAAGAGAGATGACTTTTGACATTAATAGTAAGAATATGGTTCTATAATTTTTATGCTTTCTTAAAATAAATTTCAATAAATTTTATTTAGGTACTCAATAATTCAATTACTAAAGTCAATCGCTAGTGCCAAGAACTATTTGTTGTATTCCTCTGATTTAGATAATGTCATTATCTGCCTTTTATAGACCACTAAAGATTAAATATCTAGTGATTAAAAATTAGCAGAATTATATGGATATATACATAGAGAGATCTAAATTGGTTAGCTCCATGGGCAACACACATAACACTTTCTATTTCAAAGTAATAAATCATATTAATTATAAGTCCTTCAAAAAAAGAAAAAAGAAATTCAGGTAAAATGAATAAGAAAAATAAATAGAGATCTATCTTAAAGCAAGAAAATGAAAATTAATACATAAAACATAATTCAACTCTATATTTCCTTAATAAAAGGTAAACCAGTTAAATATAATTGATCTATAAAGAGACTTAAATTTCCAAAACTCTTGGAAAGCAAGTATCAATTTATAATATATTATAATTTATAATATATAACTTATTATATAATACCATGTAATATGTAATATATTACATGCATTATATTATGTCAACATAGATTATATTGAATATATTTTATAATATATTATAAAATTTATGAGGGTCCATTCTCTTTGGTCATGCTACAGAGATAAAGATGTTTATCTTTATGCAATGATAGCAAGCAAAATTTAAAATAATAATGAGATAAGGACTCCTGAGTCAAAATAATATGGGTATGAAACCCAACTAACTACTCAGACCATCTGTCTGCTTTTGTTTCAGGTGTTAACTGTTTTAATTTCCTCTTCCTCATCTATAAGGTGGGCATAATAAGATGGTTTTTACAATAAAGGTTTAGTGAGATCAAATGAGGCCAATAAACACCTCATTATACCTTTCATACTTACCCATTTTTAGTATATAAATCATAAACATAACTATGAAGATTATTCTGCAACCTAGAAGGGACTTTTAGTGATAAATTATTAAAGTAAAATAGAAAATACAACGTTTTTGCCAGGATTGGGACAATGCAGATTTATGTCTGCACAGATATAATGACAGATCTGTCAGGGTGATGTCACTGCAGAAGATTTATCTTCCCTTATGTTACTAATGTTAAGTTTTTTCCAGAAAAACAATAGCTTAAACATTTTAATAAGTCACATTATAGTTTTAAATAGCTTAATCCACAAGACCTTTGAACAGAAACCAAGTCCATGTGGACTGTTCCACTGACTCATCTTTAAATATACAATGGATTTGAGAGAAGAGAAATAGGGTGTTTCCACATACAACTCTTCCTGTTCTCCATCTCATCCCCAGAAACTCAAAATGCTAACAACCTTTATATTAGCAACAAAACCTCTTTACAAGATATTAAAGTATAAAAATACTACTTATAGGAATGACAACTTGAATTTAACTCTTTTCTCTACTTCCCTGTGCAGATGCCTTTAAGAGATATGGCTCAGATAAATTGTACCCACGTACAGGAGTTTATTCTCATGGGCCTCACAGATCGAAAGGAGTTGAAGATGCCCTTCTTTGTGGTTTTCTTGTCTATCTACTTCTTGACAGTAGTAGGCAATCTAGGTTTGATCCTAGTCATTAGAACAGATTCAAGACTTACTAACACACCGATGTACTTCTTTCTTAGCAACCTAGCTTTTGTTGATTTCTGTTATGCTTCTGTCATTACACCCAAAATGCTTGGCAATTTCTTGTACAAACAAAATGTTATCTCCTTCAATGCATGTGCTGCTCAGTTAGGCTGTTTCCTCACTTTCATGGTATCTGAGTGCTTGCTACTGGCATCCATGGCCTATGACCGATATGTGGCCATTTGTAACCCTCTCCTCTACATGGTTGTAATGTCCCCAGGAATCCGCATTCAGCTTGTAGCTGTTCCCTACAGCTATAGCTTTCTTATGGCACTATTTCATACCATCCTCACTTTTCGCCTCTCCTATTGTCATTCCAATATCATCAATCATTTCTATTGTGATGACATGCCTCTCCTTAGGCTAACCTGTTCAGACACTCACTCCAAACAGCTGTGGATCTTGGCCTGTGCTGGGATCACATTCATTTCCTCTGTTCTGATTGTCTTCGTCTCCTATATGTACATTATTTCTGCCATCCTGAGGATGCGCTCAGCTGAGGGCAGGCGCAAGGCTTTCTCCACATGTGGCTCTCACATGCTGGCAGTCACCATCTTCTATGGGACCCTCATCTTTATGTACTTACAGCCGAGCTCAAACCATTCCCTAGACACAGACAAAATGGCCTCAGTCTTCTACACAGTGATCATTCCCATGTTGAACCCCTTGATCTACAGCCTCAGGAATAAAGATGTAAAAGATGCCCTGAAAAAAGCCATCCTTAATAGAAACCAAGCTTTGTGTTTATGAAATTCTGAAAACATGAGTTGAATAAATAAAACTAGAATTTCCTTCATGATCTGATTGTTTTCTTTTTTAAAAAAGCTTGTAGAGTGCCTTGATTTTAGTTGGTGGCCAATAAACATTTGTTCACTGTAAAATAAAATCATACTCTGAATTCTTTGTAAACAAGTGTGACTTAAAATTAAAATTTATATGTAGAAAGTACCAGAGGAATTTATATCATGTTATTTCTCAAATGAAACTATATATATATATGTACCACTGTAAGCCAGTGATATCAACTGGGATTGATTTTCATTTGGTAATGTATGGAACTATCATTGATTTTGACCATGACAAGGTGGCATAAAGGAAGACCATTTGTGCCTAGAAGCTCAAGGCTAGGGATGCTGCTACATCACCTACAATGCACTGGAGGGTATGAGTGGGAAATATCAGTGAGGGAGACAGAACATGGGAGACTCCTAACTCTGGGAAACGAACAAGGGGTAGTGGAAAGGGAGGTGGGCAGGAGGATAGGGTGACTGGGTGCCGGGCCTAATTTAAGATGGTATTGTAATGTTTATACACTACATCATCTGTATAATTTGGCAGAAAACAATGTATCTTTGATAATAAATGTATCTTGAGACATTAAAACTGTTTGATATTTGTCACTCTTTCTCAGCATGCAGAGTCTTTCTTGAGTGTTTTGTTTCCAGTACTTCTTATCACAAAATAGGCTCAGATGTTTAAAACAAAACTTTGGAAAAATAAAAGTCTGAACAATTTTTAGGATGTTCAGTAAGGTCTAGTTATATTTTATTCCTAGCCACAAATCAGGGATCTTTTTTCCCCTAGAAAAAGGAAGACAAATGATAGATGTCAATGAACCTGACTCCTCATAGTACCACAAGTAGAATTACTTTTGGAAATCCGTTGTTTCCCTCTCATTGATAAAATGATGGGATTGTGCTATGTATATGGCTTTAATTTGTTTTCCTTTACAGAGTTATTTAGCTAACAAATGAATTCTTAATATTAATAATAATTACAGCAATAATATTTATAGCTACTCTGGTTGAATAGGATAGTAGGCATAAAGATTGGCCCTACTGTTCTTCTTCTTCTTCTTTTTTTTTAAAGATTTTATTTATTTATTCATGACAGACACAGAGAGAGAGAGGCAGAGACATAGGCAGAGGGAGAAGCAGACTTCATGCAGGGAGCCTGACATGGGACTCAATCCCAGGGTCCAGGATCAGGACCTGGGCTGAAGGAGGTACTAAACCGCTGAGCCACTGGGGCTGCCACCTATTGTCGTTGTTGTTGTTGTTGTTCTTCTTCTTCTTCTTCTAATTTCTTTTTATTGGAGTTCAATTTGCCAACATATAGCATAACACCAGTGCTCATCCCATCAAGTGCCCCCCTCAGTGCCCGTCACCCCTACTGTTCTTCTTAACACAGTTTCCAGACATCTTCCTTCAGGTGACTCAACAACACTTGAGTCATCTCTTCAGAATCAGAGTACTATTTAAAGCACTGCCTGAAAGCTCTGGGTCTAAATATAGTCTATAGTCCCCTGGAGCCCATAATCCTCTGATTTTCACTTTCTCACAGGCATCTCAAAAGTTCAACTTTGCCAATAGAAGTCTCTCTAACCAGTGCTGCACCTAACCCCTGTCTGCAGCTCCTCCAGTCCTTGCAACAACCATGTCCACTTGTATCTCCAATTGTAAACAGTTTTATTAGCTGCAGTAGCACTCATGAGGATCTACAATTCACCAAGCGTGAATTCAGTGTGGTTACATCATACATTTACAAGTTAGCAGAAAATGCACTATCTTGGGAAAAGAGTAATAATTCCCAAATCTCTTCCACCCCCAACCAAAGAAACCTTTTGTAATGAGGAAAATTATTTTGTTTCCACAAAGATGCTACTTTTGTCACCTCAAGCTTCCATTAGAAAGTTGATAAACTGGATGGCTTACTCATCAGAAATCTATTTTTTCATAGTTCTAGAAACTGTAAACTCTACGATCAATCTTCTGATTAGTTTGGTTCCTGGTGGGAACTTTCTTTCAGGCTTGTAGGTGGCCATTATCTCACTGGTTGTTCACATAACCCCCCCTTTTTTGCACATGTAGGGGGATGAGGAAGTACTCTGGTGTCTCTTCGTACAAGGGCAAAAATTTCATCGTGAAGACCCCACACTCATGATCTTATCTAACCCTAATTACCTTCTAAAGGCCCCATCTCCAAGTACTCTCACATTGGGGGTTATAGCTTCAGTGTAGGAATGGAGGGTGGAGGGCAATACAATTTAGTCCACAGCAGATACATCTTTCCCCCAATGAATATTAAAAACCATATTCTCCTGCACACACTTGCTATGGTCTTGGATGGACTAATTAAACAATGTAGAAGAGTGCTCTTTAGATCAAATCATCAAGAAAACGAAGTAATAACTGATAGACACAAGCTGAAAGAAGAAAGAAATGCTTTGTGAGCATTTCAAAGAGTAAGCCAAAGGAAGAGTATCATGTGTTACAATATTCAGGAATAAATTTTTGAGAGAATTAGCTATTCAGTGCTTTGAAAGATAAGTTGTAAGAAGGGTCACAGGACAAATCTTACCTTCCTTTCAAAAATAAGTTCAAACCTTTTCACTAAGCAACAGCAACAATATAAGCACTTAACACAGCTATAAATAGATAAAAGCATTTCAAAAATTAGAGAATTTTAGGGAAATAATTTCACACTGAAGAAAGAGCTATAAACCATAAAACTAGAGACTCTTGTTTATTCATCTCCATCCTTGGGATTCCTAAGGGGTGTGGACTGTGATTTTTCTGATAATCTACTTGCATCATACTCCTAATGTAAGATCCCTTGGGATAGAGTCATTGATAAAACCCTGCAGTCTGTTGCTGCCCAAACTCACCTGGAGAAGAAATAGGAACACTCTCTACCCAGGTAGTTTTGAAGATTATCTTTAAAATTGAGATCAAAATTAGTATTTTTAAAATGATCTAGAATAGAATGAACTGAATTTCAGAATAAAATATTTTAGGTGGTATTTTCTGAAATAAAGGTAAAGACTCTTCTAATTTTATTTCAGTTATGTACATGTACCATTATATAAAATGTATTTCTTATTAATTTGAAATTTAAAAAGATGAGATCTCCAAAATAATGTCTATTAGAACATTTGGAAAAATTAAGCACTTAATGGACTAACTTATATCAAAAATGCCTTTTCCTTTTTTGTGAAAGCTACTCATTTTACCCATAATAAGAGGTGAGCACATTAAAATCAAGTTATCAATATCTCTTTAATATATTTGATATAAGTAAATAGCATAAAATTATAAGAAAGGGAAATAAATATTGAAATATTATTAGGAAAACTCACATTTGATACCCACTACCAAGCATTGAGAAAGGACTATTTTAGAAAGTGAATGAAGTCTCAATCTATTAAGAAAAGATATTGAAAAATGAATGGATAAAGAAGATGTGGTCTATGTATACAATGGAATATTACTCAGCCATTAAAAACGATGAATACACACCATTTGCTTCGACGTGGATGGAACTGGAGGGTATGATGCTGAGTGAAATAAGTCAATCGGAGAAGAACAAACATTATATGGTCTCATTCATTTGGGGAATATAAATAATAGTGAAAGGGAATAGAGGGGAAGGGAGAAGAATGGGTAGGAAATATCAGAAAGGGAGACAGAACATGAAGACTCCTAACTCTGGGAAACTAACTAGGGGTGGTGGAAGGGGAGGAGGGCGGGGGGTGGGGGTGAATGGGTGACGGGCACTGGGGGGGGGCACTTGATGGGATGAGCACTGGGTGTTATGCTATATGTTGGAAAATTGAACTCCAATAAAAAAAATTATAAAAAAAAAGAAGAAAAGATATATAGATGGGCAGCCCCGGTTGGTGCAGCAGTTTAGCACCGCCTGCAGCCTGGGGTGTGATCCTGGAGACCCGGGATCCAGTCCCACATCGGGCTCCCTGCATGGAGCCTGCTTCTCCCTCTGCCTATGTCTCTGCCTCTCTAAATAAATAAATAAATAAATAAATAAATAAATAAATAAATATATATATATATATATATATTTTTTTTTTTAAAGAAAAGATAAATAGAAAAAATAGAAAAGATATATCAAAACAGACAGTTGCCAGAAATGGGAGATAATATGCAAATAAGTTATATATAAAATGTTTCTGGAGCACAAAAAGGAAAACTTGTGGGTCACACAGCATGGAAATTAGAAATCAGAGAAGTCTTTACAGGAGAAGTGGGATTTGGATAGACCTTGAAGGATAAATGGGAATTTTCCTTCCAGCTCTCCATCCAGCATTCACCTAGTAGATACGAGCATGTATGGAAAGGACATATGGAAGTAAGGAAGACTATAAGGGGATGTTGTTAACTGAAAACTGAAACCCAATCATTCTGATTAGATTACATGTGCTTCCTGTAACAGAGAGAAGACATATGAGTGGAATTTGAATATAATATAACATGGGTTACATGGTAACAGATCATATATAATATGCCTTCAAAGATATTTGCATAGATATGTATACCCTCCTTTCAAGATAAGATGAAATGCATACTGAAGTTCTTATAGCTGCCAAACAGTGAAGCCTTCCTCAGCATCTTGGAATTAGAAAACATTTCTTTTTTTTTAGAAAACATTTCTAATCAAATAGTTGCTTAATTACTTCAGAATGGAATTTAAGTATTTGTAGGATCACTAGTTAAACTTTTAAAAGCTTTAATGATCTACTCATTCCAAGTAATGGTAGTTGGCAGCTATGATCAATATCATCAAAGAGATTATCTTCATCCCCATATCAAGTGGTAACATTCACACACACAATTTTAAAATGTACTTTTGATTTCCGTATTTAGCTTTATGAGGAATATTTACCTTCTCTTGATGTATTCTTTCATCTGTTTCCTGACATAGCAAAATATATTAATTAAGCTATATATCTCGCTTTTGTTAATTATTCTTTGCTAAGACTATATTTGAGGATCTAAAATTTTAAGACACTCTTTTCCATCTTTAATTTGAAAGACATATTGCATGTAAAATTTTATGGCTGTCTCCATCTAACAGTTAACGATTTTCTGTTTTTCTTGTTCAATAACCTCTAAGTTTGAAGACCTGAAGGTAGTGCACCCTGACCCACAAGCACTGTCTACCCTGTTGCCAATGAATTTTCAAAGTGATTACACTGCTTCTCTGTACATCTACCTTTTATGTATCAGAGGAAGAATTTTTAACATAATATTTTCTATTTTAAAATCTATTTGTGGGGCCTCTGGGTGGCTCAGCGGTTGAGTGTCTGCCTTTGGCTCAGGTGGTGATCCCGGGACCTGGGATCAAGTCCCATATTGGGCTCCCTGCAAGGAGCCTGTTTCTTCCACCGCCTATGTCTCTGCCCCTCTCTTTCTGTGCCTCTCATGAATAAATAAATAAATCTTTAAAAATAAAATAAAATAATAAAATAAAATCCATTTGTATCTGCCCTGGCCTGGGGATAAATACTTTCATTTTAATATTCACAGTCCTTTTACACATAAAATAGCATCATTTATAGATTAGAAACAGAGGAACAAACTGAATTTTTGCCATCCTAAAGTTTATGTGATTAGAGAGTGAAAAAGCCAAATTCTATTTTTTTTAAAGATCTATTTATCTGAGAGAGGCTAGGGGGTGGATAGAAGGAGAGAGAATCCTGAAGTTGACTCCCCCACTGAGCACAGAGCCCCATGCTGGCTAGATTGCAAGACCCTGCAATCATGACCTGTGCAGAAATCAAGAGTCAGCCACTTCATCAACTGAATCACCCAGGCACCCTAACAAAGCCAAATTCTAATACAGGTCCTCCAATTTTAAGAGTTTCTTCTATTATTCTTCTTGACTTAAATCTCAACAAAATACCATCTTTCAATAGTTATCTGTCATTAGAAGAGCAACTGTTCATTATAAAAATGCTAAATGAGCTAGAAGCTCCAGGGCATCTTCTTTCTTTCTCAGAGATGTAATAAATTGGATGAGCCCCAATGGAAATTTTACACTTACTCCTTCAGAAGATTACCCACGTTTTGAATTTCATCGAACAAGCCAAGAAAGTTTGAACGCTTTGAAAAGGGACACAATTGCTAGTACACTGCATTGCCATGATTGAAACTTTAGTCTCATATTTTTGTAACATTGTGATGTAATGATTTATAAGAAGTATTTATTTTTCAGATAGATTTGGTCTTTGTTCACAGTTCTGAAAAGGCTTCAGAGAGATGAAGGTTGAATAGGTGTCTTGTTATATTAAAGGCATAATTTTTGGACTCCATCCTAGAGTGGGGGCCTGGGCTTTGAACCAGCCAATGACCAATGACTTAAACCAGTCAGGACTATGTAATGAAGTCTCCATAAAGGAGACTGGGTTCTGAGAGTTTGGGTGGGGGAGGAGAGGGAGCTATACATTACATTTGATTTAATTAAGCTAGACCTAATTCTCCTCTCTTCATCCAGATACACCAAAGACATGGCCCAGAGAAATTGCACCCAAGTGACAGAATTTATTCTCATGGGCCTCACAGATCGTCAGGAGTTGAAGATGCCCCTCTTTGTGGCTTTCTTATCTATCTACCTCTTCACAGTAGTAGGTAACCTGGGTTTGATCCTAGTCATTAGAACAGACTCAAGACTCAACACACCAATGTACTTCTTTCTTAGCAACCTAGCTTTTGTTGATTTCTGTTATGCTTCTGTCATTACACCCAAAATGCTTGGCAATTTCTTGTACAAACAAAATGTTATCTCCTTCAATGCATGTGCTGCTCAATTAGGCTGTTTCCTGGCCTTCATGACTGCTGAGTGCTTGCTACTGGCATCCATGGCCTATGACCGATACGTGGCCATTTGTAACCCTCTCCTCTACATGGTTGTAATGTCCCCAGGAATCTGCATTCAGCTTGTAGCTGTTCCCTACAGCTATAGCTTCCTGGTTGCACTATTTCATACCATCCTCACTTTTCGCCTCTCCTATTGTCATTCCAATATCATCAATCATTTCTATTGTGATGACATGCCTCTCCTTAGGCTAACCTGTTCAGACACTCACTCCAAACAGCTGTGGATCTTTGCCTGTGCTGGGATCATGTTCATTTCTTCCCTTTTGATTGTCTTCGTCTCCTATACATACATTATTTCTGCCATCCTGAGGATGCGCTCAGCCGAGGGCAGGCGCAAGGCTTTCTCCACATGTGGCTCTCACATGCTGGCAGTCACCATCTTCTATGGGACCCTCATCTTTATGTACTTACAGCCGAGCTCAAACCATTCCCTAGACACAGACAAAATGGCCTCAGTCTTCTACACAGTGATCATTCCCATGTTGAACCCTCTTATCTACAGCCTCAGGAATAAGGAGGTGAAAGATGCCTTGAAGAAAGTTATCATCAGTAGAAACCAGGCTTTTATGTTCATGAAATTAAAGAAGTGACTTGAATAAATATAAACAGACTTTTCTTTACAGTCTGGTTTTTCCTCTTAAAAAACTATCAGATGCCTATTTTTAATATGTGATTTCTGTTATATTTGTTCACTGCATACAATTTATCTTTGATCCATAGGAAATTATTGAGTTTCCCAATTCTCAAATAAAAAAAATTGCATAAAAAGCCATTAATTTGGTACATAACTAGTTATAGGCAGAACATGGACAAAAGTTCAGACTCTGCCTCTCCAAATTTCCAGTTCAGAATTCTCTAGCTATATTAACAATATGCCGTCTGAAAAGCAAAGATGCATAGTGTAAATACTCTTTTCCTGATATGCTAATTTCTTGGGAAAATATGACAATATAAAACTGTTCCATATTGTAATTTAACAAACCACCTTTATTAAAAAGAATAGTGCTACATCCTAACTTTACTCTGTGACTGACTTAACACAACTTTCTACTGACCTGGAAGTCTGGCTTGGTCCCAAAAGGCTAAGTAAACTGCTTTTTGTAAGCCTATGAGATCTCATATAGTTTTTCCAATTAACTAAAATAAAAAAAATAATAATAAAGTAATTTAGGGTTAGTATCCCAAGGGGATCATCCATTCCAAATTAACTCAAAACAATGGAAACATCATAGAACA
Source organism: Canis lupus baileyi (assembly GCF_048164855.1). NCBI lineage: Eukaryota > Metazoa > Chordata > Mammalia > Carnivora > Canidae > Canis > Canis lupus. The sequence goes on from NC_132858.1 coordinate 16,759,859, forward strand.
TTTTGCCAGTAGTAAGGATCATAAGTTATACTAGGCAAAACTTGGGTAAGTCAATCCTTATTAATCAAGGTATAGCTTAAACACAACGAACCCATTGCACAATGTAGCTTATGTATAGGCTTTCACTAGTTTCTCAATTAAATGAGGACAATGATACTCATTTTGGAGCCTTCTTCAAGATGAAACAACATGAGAAGGGTCATAGGAAATGATGGATACCCATATATCAGGTTCCTTCCTTCAATTAGCCTAAAGACCTGAGTTCTAATCCCAGATGTTCTGATGAACTTGAGGAGCAACTTATAAATAAAGATTACTATACACAATTGATAATTCTGTTACAAACAAATATACATACATGTATATTTATAGATTTTATGATCCCTATATGAAGATATTATATGAAATATAATATAATGATATATAATATAGGTATATATAGATATGTAGATACGTATGCATATGTTTCAAATAAATGCAAAGATCTTCTTACAATTTTAAATTACATGGAAAATGGTTTTGAATTTGCAACTCATGCATATTATTAAATTTGTTTTTCAATCTAGGGGTCCCATAAATGCTTAATGACCAAAGACTAAGATGCTATTAATAGCCAGAGAGAGAAGATCATATTTAAACTTGCTTCAGGTCAGGGTTCTCTTTATCTTACTGTACGTTTTGATAGATCATAGAGACTCAGGGCTGGCTACTCTGATTTATGATTCTCAAAAGTATCTTTCCATTAAACACATTTACCTACTATTTGAACATTTCAGGCCTGTTTTCTGACAAAACTCCTTCAGCAGATCATGAGTCTGGAAGCTATATACCAAAAGCTTATTATCAACGTCCTTGAATTCACCATTTCCTGTTTGGGCAGGCTGGTGCATTCACTGTCCCACAGCTGTACCATTAAAAAGCATGGATTCCTTGGAGTCTAAAAGCCTGAGTATAAAATCTGGGTCCAACTTTGACTGAATCAAAGATCCTAGACAATTTATTCCACTTACAAATTATTCCTCAGTTTCTTCAGCAGTAAGAAGGTAAAAACAATATCATCTGATGAATCTATGGTCATAGGATTTAAAATGGCAATGGATTAAAAAACACATTTCAGAGTAAAAGACTTTTTAAATTGACAATTTGTGGGATGCCTGTGTGACTCAGCAATTGTCTGCCTGCAGCTCAGGGTGTAATCCTGGAATCCCCGGATGGAGTCCCACATCTGGCTCCCTGCATGTAGCCTGCTTTTCCCTCTGCCTATGTCTCTGTGTGTCTTTCATGAATAAATAAATAAAATCTTTAAATAAATAAATTGACATTTTTAGATATCTTACTCTTAATTTTAAATGCTGAACATTTAGGAAATTACTCAAAGTAAGATTTAAGAACTTCAGATTAGAACTGAAGATTTGCTACATAATTTTAATATAAGAGAAAAAAGTTGTCATGATTTTTGCTTCAGACTTGGTGATTTTTAAAATTGGTTTTGTCCTCTTTGAGAATCGTTTTTAATTTGTTAACAAATTAGTCCACTTTTGTCACATATCACAATGAACTATTGCCCCCCAAAAATGTGGAATCATGAAGTCATTTTTAGTGGTAAATGATTAGGAACACTTCAAACACCATATGGGCACCAGATAAGCACAAAATATAGGAATAACCAATATGAAAAATTAATTTGTCAGTATTCATAGATGTGGATGCATGGTAACATGAAAATGTACATGTGAAATTGCAATGGAGGTTTTGAAGCTGAGTAGAATGCAAAAGTATAAAGGATGATTTCAATGAGTAGGAAGGGAGGAAGGGCCATAATAGCACCTCATAGGTGTAACTTATAGGTCATAATATGATGTCCATATACAGAAATCATTTAACAATATATAATCTGTTTAGCATGCTGCTCTTTTCAATATGATATACTGGGAAGATTTTAGAATATTAATAACTGTAAACATATTTAAGCTTTTGATCAGCTACTTAATATTGTACTGAGATGTACAATAGCTGAATAACTATCAGAATATTTTTAGACAACGTTCATTTTTTTGGTAAGTAAAAATGAAACCACTCATATACTTGCCTACTTTTTTGCCTCGCATTAAAATCATTGTATCAATAGCAGGACTAACTTAAACAATTTTGATGCTTACTATTACATCGGCTTCCAGGAAGATAAAGACACATCTCACCTCCGTTGGATGTGTAAGGTTATATTTGTTTTCCTACACCTTTACCAATTGTGGGCATTATCATTCTTTTAATTTGATCAATCTAATGAACAACTTATTGTTAGCTGATCCTTTCTATTTTATAAAATGAACTTTTTCTCTTTGAAATTAATCAGTATATTGGGGAGAGATATTTATAATTATAAATACAAATATATTGTGAAGAGAGACTTATCATTGATTTTAAGTTTTCTCTAGCATATGGTATAATGTAATATTTCATATTATTTTGCTTATAATACTAAGCTACTTTGTGTAACTACTATCAGTGCTTCTCCTAATAGCTTGAAAAAGGTATAGTCTGTGTTTATTCCCAACTCCATGTTCATGGCTTCAAGTTTGTAGCTTGAAATCAGTGGTGGTGGGAATATTTACACCATAGAAATCAGAAAATCAATAGATGCTATAAATAAGCATTTTCTTTGAAAGCGGTTAATAAAGTTCACAGTATATTAACTGTGTCTGTTCTGTCACAGATTCTCACTTTATTTTACATTCTGTAGTTTATAATATAGTTTACTATTTGTAAACATAAATAAATCTCCATTATACTATAAGAAATGTCTAGGCTGTTCTTGCAAGTTTATTTAGTATAGATTTACCCAGCATGCATTATATATCTGAATAAACTTATACATTTTTCTTCTTTCCTAAATACCATTCCACTAAGAAATAATATGAAACTATAAGTTCATGCAGCTTTAACATAAACAACAGGAACATATAGGGTCAACATTTTGCTAAGTTAAATATTAAATTAAACCCTACGTTTTAAATTTATTATCTTAAATGGAATCCTAAAAATTTTATTTTCACATTTCTTTGAAGTTACATTTTTACCATAACATCATTTTCATTATATTGACTTGTGACAGAAGAGTTTTCCACAATTGTAACAAATCTAATATTTTTCCACTGAATGTATTGGTGCAGATATAATATCATATACTTTATAAATAATATTTAACCCTTCCTTTATTGCATTGACTAGCCCACTAAGAGTAATATTTAGTGAGACTCATGGTTGTTTTAATTCTCAGTTGAGTTGAAATGTTCAGTATTTAATCTTAATATATTACTCTGAAATGTGCTCCCATTTCTTTTATCACTGAAATATTTTTCTGCTAATACGTAATACTAGGTTTTTTCATTGTATATAGGAGATTCCACATTTTAATTCAAGACATTCTGTCTTCTTCATCAATCCACCAGACCACTGAGCATGTTGGAATTTCTTCCTGGAGCAATTCCCTTAAAACAAAAGCAGGCAGTATTGAAACCTGAGAATGGCTCATAGGACCAGTGAGGATTATCTTTTCAATAAGGTCACCATAAAATAAGTGTGAGTTAAATTCTTAATCCAAGAAGTAGAAGATTATCCAGCATAGCATAGATATTCTAGAGAAAACAATATGAAATGCTTCTACATATCTTCCATGGCTGAAGGCAATAATTCAGAAATAACTGAGTTCAACCTCTTGGGACTCACACAACATAGCTTCAAACCCTTCCTTTCAGGGTCTATTGATCTACTTAATTAGCGTCACAGGTAATCTTGGGTTAATTATGCTAATTCATATCAATTCTCAGCCAATACCCACCTATGTATTTTTTCCTCAGCATCCTACTTTTTTTCCTGGATTTTTGCTAGACCTCTTCTATTTCCCCTAACACCCTGGTGAACCGTCTCCAAGAAATTAAGAGATATCCTTACCTGCTTGTGCCACTCACTTGTGTTACTTTATCATGTTTGTGGTTTATGAAGTGTATTTGCTCTCCATCATGGCATATGATAGGTATGTCGCCATTTGCAACCCTTCACCACTATCATTAACAGAAGGGTCTGTATTCAAATGGTGGTTAGTTCATATTTGTATGGCTTTTCTGTGGGTTTCCTACAGGCAGTCCTTACATTCCACTTATCTTTCTGTAATTCAAATATAATAAATCACTTCTACTGTGATGATGTTCCCCTGGTTGGTCCGGGGTGCTGTAAAACCCATTACAAAGATACCAAAGAACTAGTATTGTTCACACTTACTGTTTAAATACCCTTTGTTCTCTTATTATTATCTCCATCTCTTACATATTCATTCTATTTGCCATTCTGAAGATTAATTCATCTGATGGTAGGCAAAAAGCATTTTCTACTTGTGCCTCCCCTCTGACTTCCTTCACTATATTTTATAGCACAATCATCTTCATGTATATGCAGCCAAAAACAAGCCATTCTCTAGATACTGACAAGACAGCTTCTGTTTTCTAATATTGTATTAATCCCCATGCTAAATCCTTTAATGTACAGCCTGAGGAACCAGGAAGTAAAAAATGTTTTGAAAAGAATTATGGAAGGGGTGCCTCGGTGGTTCAGTCAGCTAAGCATCTGCCTTTGGCTCTGGTTGTAATCCTAGGGTCCTGGGATGGAGCTCCACATCAGGCTTCCTGCTCAGAGGGGAGCCTGCCTCTCCCTCTTCTTTTGTCTGTGCCTCCCCCTGCTTGTACTCTCTCTCTGTCAAATAAATAATTAAAATCTTTTTAAAAAGGATTATAGAAAAGGTATCTTCTACTATAAAATAGATGATCTATGGTCTAACTGAATATCCTCAGAGTTGGCATGCAAAAGCCATAGTCTGATTTCTGGCCACCTCATTGTCAGATGCAGGTAGATTCTACTGTGCTGGCATCATCAATACTATGTACTCCTGGAACTGATTTTCCCAACAGTTCATCAAGCTACTATAAGTGCATGCTGGTGATCTATAAAGAAGGAAGCCATTGATGAAATAAAATTCAAGAATGTTTTCAATAAGACCTGTTGCTAGAAGACACAATTCTCATTAATGTAAAAAATGAGCTGACAAATTTCCTCAATTTGTTTACACTTGATCTTAACCAAAAGGCTGAGAAATGATCCTTTCATTTTTAACGCTCATTCTGTAAACATTTTTTAATAACATAATTGGAGAAATGAGTCAGACATTCTGTTAAATGCTGAAATATTCCAAAAGTTCATTTTGATCCCCAAATCCTATTTACGTGATCTAAATTCTGGACATCTCATTTATTTTTAAATGACAATTAACTCATCGATATCCGTCCTTTATTGATTGATTCAACCACAAATTATTAAAAGTATCATTTCACCAACAATTTATAAGCTTTTTCTTTTAGAAGCTTAGATCTCAAAAAATCCAGATTTGTATGCAAAGGGAAAGGGGAAATACCATCTAGCTGACAGTCTCCTTCAACTTAAATATAAAACATTGAGAGATATCAATTCTCATGAGGATTTCAAAACACAAAAATTTGTCTAGGTGAGGGGAAATAGATACTGTAATGTACTGCTGATAGAAAAATCATGTAATGCCTATGGAGAGATATGTGGCAATATCTAGCAAAATTACTACAGTCAACAATCCCTCTTCTAAGTGTGGGACCCAGGAAATTTAACAAAAATCCCCTACCCCTGGACAAGCAGAGCAGGACTCACTCCATTTTGTGCTGTACCTGCCTTGTGCCGACCTGCTTAGGGCACTGCCCCACCCTAGTCAAGCCCAGGGCACACCCTAATGGGAAATCGGCTCAGTGATAGGCCAGTTCAAATGGATACTTTAGGGTAAAATGTAATTCAATCAGCCACCTGCGAGTGGACCAGCATGACTGTGCAACTTTCTGCGTATCCCATTGGCCCCTGGCCCCTGTAAAGTTGCTCAGCCTCTTAGTCTCGCGGTTGAAGTCCCTGCTCCGCTGTGTCGGGTATACTTGGACCCAGGCTCGAGCTTGTAAATAAACCCTCCTGTGTTTGCATCGATGTCAGCTCCTCAGTGGTTTCTTGGATTTGCAATCTCGGGCACAACACTAAGAAACTATCCCAAATAAATACTAGCACAAGATGCAAAAGAACACATGTGCAAAGTTATTTACTGGGATATTATTTATATTAGCAACATATTGGTACCCAAATATCCAATGGTAAGGACAGCTATTCCAGAAATGAGGATGATTTCTAGGTGTGCTACATGATGAACATGAGAATATACTATTAAATCAGAAAAATATTAAAAAGAAATATCAATATATTACTGAAATGAAAAAAGTATATTTCATATGAAAGAAGGAAAGGAGATTATTAAATATTAAAGATTAAAGGAGATTATTATATTTTTATATATAAAAATATGTATAATAAATATATATTACATATATATATGGCACCTGAGTGGCTCAGTCAGTTAAGCATCTACGTCTTGACTTTGGCTCGGTCACGATCTCAGGGTCATAAAATCAAGCCCCCTGTAGGGCTCCACACTTAGCATGGAGATTAAGATTGTCTCTTTCCCTCTCCCTCTGCCGCTCCCCAGCCTCTCTTTCTCTCTCTTTCTCTCTCTCTCTCAAAAAAAAAAAAAAAGATATGTGCATGTATTTTATTACATCTGGTTAAAAAAAAATAAAAAACTACATTGAAAGGACAAGTCAAAATGAACAAAAGCAGTTTCCTGTAGGGAAGACAGGGAATGAAGTGAGTGCTGACAGATATGGAACACCACCATCTTATTTTGAAAATATTTTGCCATGCATTTTGGTTTTAGAGGCATATTAAAATTTTAAGGAATTAAAGAACAAAAGTAAATCGAAAGTGAGAAAAAAAAAGAGACCTTTATGTTAGAAACCTTCTAGTGCATCTCATTTTATTCAAAATAAAAGGCAAAGGCTTTACATTGACCCACAAAGTTCTGAGTGATGCACTCATGTAAACTCTCAGACTTCATCTCCTTTTCTTTCCTTTGCTTTGCTATGACCTCCTCATCCCTAAGATAACAGCTGTATTTCCTTTACAGGTATTTCTTTGTTTGTTTATCAAATGGAAAAAGCATTTTATAAATATTTTTTCAAGGAAGATGAGTGAAAGGTCAATAGGTATATGAAAAGATGTTCAACATCATTAGTCATGAGGAAAATGCAAATCAAAACCAAAAGGAGATATTACTTCAGACCTCATCCGTTTTCTATTCTGTGTAGATGGTGCTGAGGCTAAACAGCACAGTAGTTCAATGCTATGGACACCATTTGTTTTCATTGAAAGCAAATTTAGATAGACAGGTTCATTCACTTCTGAGAATTGACTACAAGGTAGTTCTTGTTGCCCTGTGATTTGTATGCATTTAGTTTCCTAGAGACCAAAGAGAATAATGAACATTCTTTTAAATTCATCTTTGCTTTTGGACTGTAATGTCAATCATGACAACAGTTTGAGACATTAATCTCAGTCAAAAGATTTCAATGTTTCTAATCAGGAAATTGGTTTTTGTTCAATGGTTTTCAAAAACTGCTGTTAAATACAAGGCTCAGGACCTACACGTTTATTTTAAATAAATTCATAATTTTAATATGAAACCAATGTGACAAAAGGTAAAGCAGATATAGCAAATAATCAAAGTGGAAATAGCAATTACTCAAACTGTTTTCCCAAAAGAGATCATTAAAATGTTCTTCTACCCTAGATTCTTCCATTAAGTAATAGCCCAGGTGATCTATCACTTCAAAGGAAATAATTTGGTCCCCAAACACTAAACATCAAATAACTGCTTGTTTTTTGAATACGTATAATTATATTGCTATCCAATGCTTGTTAAAAATAATGGAATACCCAAAAAAATTTTCTTGAGGGACCACACACACAATATGAGGTTGTCTCCAAATACCCAGATAATTTTAAATGTTACTGGATTCATGGAGATCCCTTTCAGGAGCACTAGACCAGACTACTCAGGGGATTGTGGCTGAACTCAATAACAGTGTATTGAATATTGAAAGATATCAGATCATAGGGAAAATATATCTGGACTTACATATCTATAACTTTATTCACTTAATTATTGAACTGATAGTTATTGACCATCTTCTTGGTATTAGATACTATGAAAGGTAGGTGATTAAATTGGGTATAAAATACAAATATTATTTCTTAGAAATAACATGTTTAAATTTAGAATGTGCTACAGACATATTAACCATTGGTTGCCATATAGTGTAGCAAGTGCTATGTTGAAAGAATTAATGTCTGCAAAAATGTATATAAGAGGACCACTTAATCTGCCATGAGAGGCCAGGAAAGCCTCCAAAAGGAAATGGTACAACAGAGCACAGAAAGTGTAGTAGAAGAGAAGTAAAAAAAAAAAAAAAAAAAAGGAATACAAAGGGAAAGTGTTCTGGGCAAAGATAATAATGTGTATAAAATTGTGGCTTACATTCAAATCACTATGGTAGTTTGGAATACCTGTGATATAAATACTATATGAAGAAAATCACAAGAAACCAGCCTGTTCTGAGATGAAGGAATTAGATTTTCAAGAGTTATGTCAGCCTTATTAAAGACCTTAGAATTCTATCTGGGGAGCTAAGGGAAGACATTGAAGGATTATATCACAAGAACATAAAAATGAAGACTGGTCTATAAAAGTTCATATAAGCTAAAATGTGAGGAACAGAAAGACCTAAGAAAGACTGGAAGCAAAAATAAAATTAGGGGTCAGTTATAGTAAAATGATTGAGAAAATGGGGGTAGATGCCTGTTCCAAGATGCGTAGCTAAAAATGCTAAAGGGGAGAGAGAAAAAATAAAATAGTAAGTAAGATAAAGTTTCCAAGGAGATGCTAATCAAAATTTAAGTGAAGGAAGTATTTTTTATATTTTACTATGTTTTATCTGTCTTGACCATCTGTGTCCTGATCATGTGAAGTAATATGAGACAATGTCGTGATAAAGGAAAATCAAGTTAACTTACCCTCTGCTGTGCTTAAGAAAGGAAAGGGAATGATTTCAATTCTGCAAGCTTTCATACATTCAGAATCCAGCCTGGGTTTATGGAAATGTTCTATAAAATGTAGTTGTTCTAAACGTTCCTTCTATTCTAGTCACTTTGGGTCATTTATATACTTGAAGAAAGAAGGCAAAATAATGTCTCCTAATCATTGAAAGCTATTTTACAATGTGGAAAATCATTCCCTGGTGTGCTTTTTGCCGAAAGACAAGCCAGAAAAATCACAGTCCTATTTTTCCTTAATATTAATATTATGTGTGTATTGAAAAAAAAAAAAAAACTAGAGAGAAGTAAAAAGAAGAAAATTGTAAAAATTATACCAAATAGGATGCCTATAAATAAATAGTGCTAATATTTTTATTCTGACTTCCCTTTTATATTTTCTCCACTTGATTTCAGTAATCTTTAATATTCTGACAAAATGATGAAATTATAGCAATTTTATGAGATACACTTACAACTTAAATCATTTTGAGATACGCTGTAAAAGCCACTTAGATTCTTAATGTTCCTTTTTATTTATTTATATTTAAAGAAAAATACAGCACAGGCTTTGCACAGCACAGTATTGATTATAAAATTTTAATCAAAATACTCTCTTTCTTCTTTTACAGCTTCTTAGTGGATTTTATATCATGGAACTTCTGTCTGGACCAAATCCTTTCACGTTGAAAGCATAAGTGAAATCCACACACAATTCAAAGTGCTTATCCAGATTCTGCTTTGGCTGAATTTAACATAACACCTTGGTTCGCCAGGGCTATCTTCTCACATTGGATTGATCATTTATTCCTTACAGAGTAACGATTATTCAGGGTGTGTCCTCTAAAAGAGTTCATTGTAGATTTGTCGTTTATTGTTTATTGTCTATTGCCCATCTTTCATGGCAAAAGGCAATCACTCAGCAGTCACTGAGTTTATTCTCTTGGGCCTCACAGATAATCCGGAGATTCAGGCCGTTCTTTTCTGTGTATTCCTATTGATATACTTAGTTACTGTCTTGGGTAATCTTGGTTTGATTGTGCTCATCCAAATCAGTCCTCAACTTCACACCCCCATGTATTTTTTCCTCTGTCATCTGGCTTTTGTTGATTTTTATGGTACCTCTGCCATCACTCCAAACACACTGGTGAACTCTCTACGTGAAATTAAAAGTATGCCATTTTATGCATGTGCCACTCAAGTATGTTGCTTTATCACATTTTCAGTTTGGGAATTACTAATGCTCTCTGTCATGGCCTATGACCGGTATGTGGCCATCTGTAGCCCTCTACTCTACATCATTCTCATGTCCAAGAAACTCTGCATCCAGTTGGTCACTAGTTCTTATATTTATGGATTCACTGTGGGGCTCATACAAACAATGGTTACATTCCACATGTCTTTCTGTGATTCCAATGTGGTCAACCAGTTCTACTGTGATGATGTTCCCTTGATTGCTCTGGCCTGCTCTGACACTCAAGTCAAAGAATTGATGTTGCTCATCATTGCTGGGTTCAATGTCTTCTGCTCTCTTATCATTGTTCTTATATCCTATGGGTTCATTGTCTTTGCCATCTTAAAGATCCATTCTGCTGCAGGAAGACAAAAAGCCTTTTCCACCTGTGCTTCTCACCTGTTTTCTATTACTATGTATTATGGGACCCTCAGTTTTATGTACCTGCGCCCCAAGTCAAGCCACTCACTGGATAAAGACAAATTTGCCTCAGTATTCTATGCAGTGGTGATTCCCATGCTAAACCCGTTAATTTACAGCTTGAGGAATCAGGAGGTAAAAAATGCCTTCAAGAAAATATTTGAAAAGGTATATTCTAGTAATCGATAATGAGTTGTGTTATTCCTAAAAAAAAAAAAATGCTGAATATTAGGAATGTTTCAATGAAGGCTTGTACATGGTACAGTGCCAGTAAATGTAGAAATGTTTGTTCTCTGAAGCTCAGTTCTCTGATCTCTAGTTCCTTAAAAAAATAGGTGTTTTCTTGGTTTTCTTACACATTACTCATTCAATGATTGAATTCTAGAAAAGAGATAAAACCAACCATTCTGTTTTTCCATGAGACCCTTCATAATAGAAACAAAGAACAAAGCACCTTAAAATTGTAACTTTATCTTACTTCACTGTAATGTTTAGAATTTTAGGTGGTCTTGTGACACATCAACTATACAGATGTTAGTGAAAATACCTGCTATGATTTTCTTCCGTAGTTGAACTGAAGTAAAAAATAACAAGATGGTTGTTTGAAGGGTTTGGGTTTTAAAATGCCTGAAAAGTGACCTTTCTCTTTACTTTAAATGTCCCTATTGATATGGTTAAAACATTTTTTAGAAGACTTTATTTTTGTAGAGCACTTCTAAGTTTACCACAAAACTGAGAGAAAGATACAGAAACTTCTCACAGATTCCTAGTGCCACACCTGCACAGACACCCCCCCTCCATTATCAACATCTTTCAGCAGAAAGGTACATTTGTCACAATGGATGAAACTATATTGACATATTATAATCATCCAAAGTCCATAGTTCACCTTAGGTTTCACTCTTGGTGCTGTACATTGTGTGGGTTGGGACAAATGTACAATGACGTGTATCCATCATTATGATATTTATTATACAGAGTATTTTTATTGCCTTAAAAATCCTCTGTGCTTTGTTTATTCATCTGTCCTCTACTGCTCCCACCCCTGACAACTGCTAATCTTTTTTATTGTATCTGCGGTTTTGCCTTTTCTAGAATGTCATAGAGTTAGAATCATATAGTATGCAGCCTTTTCAAATGGGCCTTTTTTTCACTTGGTGATAATTGGTGTTTCCTCCATGCTTTTCATGGCTTGATAGTTTTTTGTTTGTTTGTTTGTTTGTTTGTTTGTTTACTACTGAAAACCTTCTACTGTCTGAATGTACCATACTTTATTTACCCATTCCCCCACCAAATGACAGCTGCTTCCAAGTTTTGGTAATTAGGAATAAAGCTGCTATAAACATCAGTGTGCTTATTTCTGTGTGGATAGAAGTTCTGCACTCCTTTGGTTAAATATCAATGAACACAACTGCAGGATCATATGGCAATAGTGTGTTTAGTTTTGTAAGCAATGCCAAATTCTCTTGGCTCAATATTTTAATATGACTTTTCAAGCATTTCCCCTTCTATATTTCCCTCACATTCACCCAGGCCTTTGGCTGCACTAATTACTCCTGAATGGAGTGACACAAGCCTTATGCCACTTAGTTACTGAGAATCTAACTACTGTGTCCTTCTTAATGTATACTTTTTGCAGTTGCCCATTGGCACTGACATTATCACTGGGCATAGAAGTTCTAAAGATGCTTTGTGAATTCCTCTGTTCCAGATATAGTTTTCCTGGCCCAATTGTGTGTTGGCACCCCTATCTTCTTATGTTAATTAGAATTGACTACTTTAGCCAGCACACCAATTCATTCCTGGCCTGCTGCTCCATTGGCATAAAGTTGTCACAGATTACAGCTTGTTAAAAGAGTTATTGAGACCCTGGTGGAAATATTTGCCTTCTGAAACCCCAAAACTATAACCCAGAATAGACTAATATTGTAGGAAGAGGAAATAAAAATTCAGAAATTGGGTCACAGAATGTAATTACAAGAAGGGCCAATCCTAAAACCACTTCTTCATTCCTAGACCCATGATTGTATGCTATTGAAGACACCATAACCTATATTGTCATTGATTTGTAACCTACAGTGTATCATGGAGGACTGTGCTCTGCTTAGCTGAGCTGTCAATATGCCATTCAGATTTCTTGTCAAGCCAGCTGATTGTTGGTAACAAGATACATGTTAAGATTATTTATTATATGCCATGGTCATATCAAACTTTTGCTGTTGTAAAATATACTTCTTCTGAAACAATATTCTGTTATTTACCATTCCAGTGAATTAGGTATCCTTTAAGCTGTGGGAAGGAAGTACTCCTTCCTTCAATCTATTGATTTCAGTATGAACAAATTGCTGTGCCCTTCAATACTGAGGTAGTTTGATATAATTGACTTACCACAGTGTTTCTGACTTGTCTCTCAAAAGAATGATGGTGTATTTAGGACTCAGCAGAGGTTCCTGCTTCTAACAGATTGGACACCCAATGTTGGTAGTGGTAGAAGGCAGCCCATGTTATTGGATGCATTCATAGGCTTCATTCCTAACATTGTGGCTACTCTGCTTGGTGTCACAGATAGTCCTGGGATTGCAAGAGAGAAGAGTAGGTGGCTTCTCTCTATATGATAGGTTCTTTAGGCCTCCTCATTGTTGCAAACCCTTTACTATAGTTACCTTTTAGTAGTAAAAAAAATTATATCAGCCTGTTTTGTACCCACTCCTACAAATTCATCTAAAATCCTTTCCCCTAGAATGCCATATTTTTGGAGATTTGTTACTCTCAGTCCCTTTGCCAACTGTCCAACAGTATTTATCACTGTCTATGAATCAGTGTGCATCATTCCTTTGGGCCAAATTTTCTCCATATTAACTTAAAGAAAATGTACTTAGGAAACTACTGTACTCTGAATATTTTCAGGTTTTTCCTCCAAAATTTTGACTCCTATATGTTATGAAAGCATCAAGAGATCTTGCCACTTACAGTTCATCAGGTGTGATTAGCAAGATTCTATCAATATGATAAACTTATATTATGCTTTGTGAAATATCAATATGATAAAAGCCCAAATGGACATTTTTATGTTTTTTGAGTATAATTGACAAGTAAAAGTCGTATATATTTAAGAAATATGAATTTATGTTTTTATTTCACTTAGCATAACATCTTCCAGGTATGTGAACAAATTTTGAAAGTAAAGAGTTTACATATCCTTGAAGAAGTCTGCCGTAAATAATTATTTTTTCTCTTTTATGGCAGAGAAACTAAGGGTAGGAAATTCTTCATTGATCCATATTAGCATATGCATTATTCTCAAGTTAAATAATTATTAAGCTTGTGTGGTGTGCATTATCTCCATTTTATAAACAACTGAATTTTAAAAATAATAGTGACTTGTTCAAGAACACATAGCTTGTATGTGGCAAAGTTAAGATTTGGGGTCAAATGCTTCTGAGTTCAAAATTCATGGGTTTTAATACTCTCAGACACTGACTAATAATGATTCAAGGTGCCATATTTTTTGTAAGTTCATTTTATTTAAGTGCCTTGAGGCAGATTTGGGAAAATCATAGTTGTGGTAGATTATTACCACATAGTCCACACAAATCCCTATGTCTATATTCACACACTTATATAGTTACCTTTCTTATGGACTCTGGTCCTTTGACTTAAAACAAAATGCTCACAAGTGATGCTACACTGTAATTTCTAAGGCTTGACTCTTTCTCTGTGGGAATGCTAAATTTTAGAACCCAAACACCTTATTGTTGGAAGCCCAAACTAGACACCTGGAAATGTCACTTGCATAAAAGAAAATATTCCAGCTGGCAGCCTCACCAAGTGTCAATTGTGATCAAAATTATCTTGAGCCATACATCCATCCTACTGCCCAACTGCTACCACAGGAGAAGGATTGTCTAGTTAGCACACAGAGTCACGAGATAACAAATCATGGTTTCTTTAGGCCATCAAGGTTTGGGGTGTTTTCTTGTATTGCAATAGATAGTTGAAACAATAATAATCACAGAAAGAATTGAAATTTTTAAAGATTAAATTAGTTCTGGGGTGCCTGGGTGGTTCAGTTAGTTAAGCAGCCAACTGTTGATTTCAACTCAATCCCAATTTCACAGTCATGAGATGGAGCCCCACATCAGGCTCCACATTGGTATTGGTTGTGAAAACTGTTAAGATTCTATCCCTCCTTCTCCATCTGCCCCTCCCCTACCTCTCCCTCTCCAAAAAAAATAAATAATAAATAAAATAATAATAATAATAATAATAATAATATAATAAATTAAATTTGTTCTAAGTATAAATCCTAAAAATAGATTTTATGATTTTGACAGAAGGAAAAAGTTGAAAATACCTTTCTAAAACAAGAAATGAACATATTCTCAGAGGCTCATAGCTGTGAATATGCTGATAGATGTTTCTCAAGTCTCTGAAGAAAGAGACTTGAGTATAATTACTAAAGATTAGTTTTAAAAACTGCAAAAAAATACAAAATAAAAATAAAACGCAGAATATTAAAATGCAAAAGTATGGTGGCTTCTGTAGAATTTATATTTTAGATTTTCGTTGCTGTTTTAATTCTGTTGGGTATAATGGGCTATAAAAACTCAATAAAGCAATATTCCTAGGATAAAATATTTACATGTAATAAGACAATTGTTATTTTTTCTTTTATAAAAATAAACAATTGTCTATGATTTTTCTATATATCTTTCTATGAATCACTCTAAACATATATGTGTATGTGGAATAGAGAGAAACAGAGTCTGCTAAAGAGTTTGAAGAGGAGTGTTCCCTTTCTCTGCGGTTAGCTTGCCTTAAATGCTTTCCAAAAGGCTTCAGGAAACAAAATGAAGTTCATTTTAAGTCATGTTCCTCTTTGACCAGAAGTTTCAAACAATTAATCAGATTAAATTAAATGTACCTCCAGGTGCATAAGAAATTCATGGTTTAACTATCATTTGCCTACAGCTCAACAGATACTAACTTTCAGATGTAGGGTTGGATCTTTGGTGCAATTTAAATCAATATTTGATAGCCTTGCAAAGTTCAACATCAAGCTAATGAACTTTGATTGAATACATATTTTTACCTATTACTAAAATTTGAAATTTAGTAAAATTCATACCGAAAGAAAAAAACTAAATAAAATATACTTAAATATTGTGTGAGTTTTTTTCCCATGTGTTAAAATAATCTTTGTGTTACTTATTAGTTCTTTATTATAACTGGGCTCAGCACAGTAATATGAAATTTCAAATGATTATTCCTTGACTGTTAAGCAAATAGTATCCCAAAAGATTAACCTTAACATAATTGTTCATGCTTGTGAAACATCATCACCTTGTTTTGTTTTTCCAGAAATTGCTTAAACTGATGTAATACAAAGAAAATGTATTTAAAATGTAGAGGGATCAACAAATAATACAAAATATACTTCCTGTACTTTAGTAATGTTAAGTATTCACAGAATTTACCTCAAGTATGTTGGACTCTTTTCGTTTATACTGTGGGTCACTAAAAGGAAGTATGTAGTGGGGGAAAAATATCAAGGTAATTGAGGTAGTAAAAAAGGGTCTGAAGTAATACAAACTTTGTGTTTATTTTTTCCATTATTCTACTATTATATTGGGACCATCTATGAATTGCTGAGTCCTACAAGATATTAGAGGGAAAAAATGGGAAAATATAAAACTATCTTTGTTTTCTAGGAATTTGACATTTAGAGCAGGTTACAAACAAATTAACAGAAGAATGAATTGTTGGATTAAACACTTGAGAAGTAATGAAACACATCTAGAAAAAAAGGGAAATTTCACCTGAGATCTGAAGGATAAATAGAAAGATTATAGCCAACTAGAGGACAGAGGAGTACTCTGACCCAACTGTGTACAAAATCCATAGTCACATCTGAGAAACGAATAGTCTGCTACATGGCTGGAACACAGAGATTACATGTCAGAAATTACACTCAAGACAGTACTGCACAGAAAGAGTGCAAGACTTCTGGATAAAATAAATGTTAGAGGGCAATAATCCGGAAATTTTTGAGAGTCCTAAACAAATAAAAGAATATAGAAGGTGTTAGAACTAGACAGATTTTTTAAACAAGTTAAATAATTAGTAGTGTTCAATAATGCATTGCTTATTGATGGAAGTTACATATAAGAATAATTTTTTCTTGGTTTCTTATGTGGATAACTGGTTAAGAAACAACACCATACACTAAGTTAGAAAAAACATGCATATGAGCAGGATAGGGTGAGCCTTGGATTGCTGAATTTTCTTTTGAACATATTAAATTTAGGTGCATTGGGAATAGCTAAATGAGGTTGTCTGGGAACCTATTAAATATATATACCTGGAGTTCAGAGGAGAAATCTGACCTGGAAACTTCAATTTTTGTATCACCAGCATATAAATGATAATTTTCCCTATAGCATTAGATGAGCACTCTCAGGAGAAATGTGAAAAAAATGACATGAGTTGGCTGAGGAAAGAACTGCACAGTAATAGTCTATTTAAAGCATAAACAAGGGAAGCAGAGCCATCAAGGAATAAAAGTACACAGAAAGATAGGAAAACCCAAAGATTCTAATAACTTGGAAACAAAACCAAACCCAACCCAATGGTTATCATGAGGAAAGCTGATGTCAAAGATGTCTGATGTTACCAAGATGCCATAAAAAGATGTCCTCACTGTCTTTGGGAATAAGAAGAGCATTGTTGAACCTGGAATGAGTTGTTGCATTGCCATTATGCTGAGAACAGATTTCAGAATACAGTTGATTGATATATCAACGTGAAGGATGAAGTAATGACTTTTCCAGGATGTTTAGTACTGCAGGGATAAAGAAAAGAGCTTAATGGAAGGTAAAGGAAAAGAAGTCAGAAGTCACTGGTGAGGCTTTTTGCATATTTTAAGATTGGTGGGAAAGACTGAATTGATAGAGGAAGAAGAAATGGAAGACACAAAAGTTTGGGAACAAAAATATAAATTTAGAAAGAGAATAACAGCCCCACTCCCCAAATAGTGGAAAGGCTAGATGTGAAAGAAGGCAGTTTTGCATGACTGGTGACAGGAAGTTGAGAAATGTTCTATTATATGGCCATAAGTCTCCCTGTGAGGTCAGAACTGTTAACTATTGATAGTAAGGGGATGGTACAGGAGTGTGAAGGCATCCAAAGTGTGTGAAATGACTGCAGGCAGACTGAGATACAAACAGTGTTTTGCAAAAGAGCAGGTCAAGTAAGTGACTACTTGATTTTAAATGTAATACATTTTTTACATGTATTACATGTACAAATGTATTACAAATGCATTTTAATAATTCACTTTTGCCTAAATAGTGTTCTTGGTAGTTCAGGAACAATCACAAAAACAGGAATATTTCAAAATACCCAAATTTTGGTATATCTGGGAGGAAATAGGGACAGAAAATTTGGATGCAGTTAAGAGTCATTGTAGTAACCCATCACAGAGTAAGAGTTGAATAAAGGAGTTGCCAATAGATTCAGGATAATGAGTAAAGTTAAAGAAATGGTGACATGTATCCATAAAGGAAAAGTTGTAGTGGTCATAACTGATGTGAAAAAAAAGGGTAGAAAGCTGTGATCATAAGATAATGTTTTGATTTTGGATGTTTAGCATTAATCCAGTTCGAGATAAAATAATTTTCAAAATGGAACCATGACAGTAGGATGCTCAAGTAGAATGGTGGTGAGAGCACTGATATCAAGATCAAGAATCTGGGAAGCCATATTTTTAAATATGTGAGGTGTATAGGCATGGACAACAACTTTGTGGCAGAGGTACAGTGACATTAGTACCTGAGTCTTCAAGGAGTAAGAGGGAGGGACCCGAACACGGACCCGAATACGTATGATAACAATAAATATAGTTAACACAAGTGCAAGACATAATAATAAAGGACACTGCTCCAAACATGAACAATGCCTTATCTTACCTGCCAGATTTGAAATACGTGGATAGTTTCATTCAGATGGAGTGACCTGGAAAGAAGTAGGTTTTCGAGGGGGACCCAAATTTTGGTTTAAGGAAAGGAAAATAAAATGATTGAAGAAGTGGGAGAGTTTTGTAATATCAGAGTAAGAGCTACCCACACTCCAATACATCAGAGAACTATCCATGCTAGAAAGAATAAGAGCTGGGAGAGAAAGATATGAGATCACAGCTTGTGAGGCAATGGAAGAACTCTTCAAAGTACTGTCTAAAGAATAACCACCTGGGGCACCTGGGTGGCTCAGATGGTTAAGTGTGGGACTCTTGATTTTGGTTCAGGTCATGATCTCAGGGTTCTGAGATCGAGTCCGGTGCTGGGATCCACACTGGGCATGGAGCCTGCTTAAGATTCTCTCTCTCTCTCCCCCTGTGCCACACCATCCCCCACCCCAGGAGCATGCACTATCTCTCTCTTTCAAACAATATTAATAATAATCATAATAACCTCTTGCAGTTATCAGCATGTTGGGATTGCACACAGGTGCCTGCTGAGTAAGCCTCAATTTGAGCAGTTAATACTATTAAGAGCTAATATGTATTTATTTAACATGTAGTATAAGCTAGGCATTGTTCTAAATAATTGACATGGGCAAACTGATAAATCCCCTTTCCAAACTTGCCTTGATCTCTGGTTAATGGGGGAAATTTTTGCTTCTCTGAAAGGAGATCCTTTCTTTATGAACTGAGGCTAGAAATTAAGGACCAATTAGTGAGACATTCTGTTTTACCCTAGCTAATTGCAAACCATGGAGAGGGCTTATGCTCTCATGCTCAGTTTCCATATCTGAAAATGAAGATGATAGCTTTATTGCCAATATAGAGTGCATGGATATAAAAATACTATGAGGTGAAATAGTGAAAATCAAATATACCTCTCTCTTCTCCAGATCATAAAAGCTATTCCATTTTAATTAGTTGGAAACCAGTTTGTATTTCTATAAAATTATCCTACAATTTTTCTTCTGCTGTCCATTTGGGCATGGAATATATATGATAAATGATAAATATATATGATATATGCATTTGAAGATATATGATAAATGAATATTCTGAACTATTTAATGTATCTTAATGCTGTTTATGCCTATTTCAATAAAAGCAAGGCTATCCATATTTCTGAGGATTTTTTCACCCGTTAATTCACAAATACTACATGACATTGTAGGAAAACTAGAAATAATAGTAAGTAAGAGAACAACATAAAAATTATACTGAATATTTGGTATAGAGGTCATAGGTAAGCAAAATTTTGTATATGACTTTTCATATTACCTTTTCTGGCATCAATTTTTTTTGAATTTTTGTTTCCTGATGATTAAAAATTTCAAAGGAATTAGTATGATTTTATTTAATCTATTTCAACAATTTAAAAATATTTTATCTATTTCACATAATGCTCAATCTTTATTTTCCTCTATTAAAAATAGTTATGACATAGATCATTCAATTATGTAATAATTTAAATAAAATACCGTCTTTCTGTTTTTACAAATCCACCCAGAGTTTTATCTTTTTGAATTGCTGCCTAGGACAAATGACTTCATTTTGAAGCCAGAACTAACATGAAGATTCTCCTGTGAATGTGTTCAAGATTGGATCATGGTGGGTCAGAACCAGCTCCTAACCTCTGCTTGATTATTGCCAATGGAGACAAGAATATTCAGAACATATGCCCTGGAGGATTAAAAAAAACAAAACAAAACTTTAAAATCTATTCCATGGCCAGAGGCAATCATTCAGTAGTATCTGAGTTTATCCTCTTGGGGCTCACTGATAATCCAGAGCTTCAAGCCATTCTCTTTGGTATATTCCTAGTCATCTATTTAGCTAGTGTCATGGGTAATCTCGGTATGATTGTGCTCATCCAAGTCAGCCCTCAGCTTCACACACCCATGTACTTTTTTCTCAACCACCTGGCTTTTGTTGATTTTTGTTTTACTTCATCTGTCACCCCAAACACCTTGGTGAATTTTCTGTGTGATGTGAAAAGTATAACATTTTATGCATGTGCTCTTCAGGTGTGCTGCTTCATCACATTTGTAGTTTGTGAACTGTATTTGCTTGCAATCATGGCCTATGATCGGTATGTGGCCATCTGCAACCCTCTACTGTACATCATTCTCATGCCTAGAAAGCTCTGTAATCAAATGATTGCTAGCACATATGCTTATGGATTCACAGTGGGTCTCATACAGACAGTGGCAACATTCCACTTGTCTTTTTGTGGCTCCAACGTGATCAATCACTTTTATTGTGATGATGTTCCCTTGGTTGCTCTGGCCTGCTCTGACACTCACCTCAAAGAGCTGATGTTGTTCATCATTGCTGGATTCAATACCCTCTGCTCTCTACTACTTGTAATAATTTCTTATATCTTCATCTTCTTTACCATCCTAAGGATCCATTCTACTGAAGGAAGACAGAAAGCCTTTTCTACGTGTGCTTCCCACCTAACCTCCATCACAATATTTTATGGGACAATCATTTTTATGTATCTACTGCCCAAGTCAAGCCATTCTCTGAACAGAGATAAATTTGCTTCAGTGTTTTATGTGGTAGTGATTCCCATGTTAAACCCACTGATCTACAGCTTGAGAAATCAGGAGGTAAAAAATGCACTGAAAAGAATTATAGCAAAGTTGTGTTTGGCTGTCAAATAACTGAAAAAGCATTGGACCGGAAGGGATCAGAGGACTTTGAGCTGTGTCTTACCTAGAGTTACAATGCTGATAAATGATAGGTTTGAATTCCTCACTTTCAGAGCTCAAGTTCAATCAATCAGGATATGTCTTACCCACTGTTCCATTTGTGATTCCATAGGAAAAGCATTCTATAACTTTTAAGTTATTGAATTGTAAAAGGAGAAAGAAAAGAGTGAAAGAGTGAGAGCCAGAGAGAGCTGGGGGGGCAGGGGCAGAATTCTAAGCCTGCTTGACCATGACATCTTCTCCAAAATCAAAGGAACAGAGTATGGGGGAATAGTGGCTTTATTTGGATTCTGTGTCATATTGAAAAAAATGTACTGAAATAGATCAACATCTGGTATCTTGTATTTCAAGTTGCTGCATAGATAATCTGGAAAACACGTCAAAGTTAATAGCAAGGAATTTTGGTTTAACACTATAGATAATTTCCCTAATACTTTCTGCATTTAGCTAAGAAATAGCACCAACAGAGCGACCTTGACATTACTTAGTGACACTGATCTTGTACCATTTGAGTTTAGTGAAGTCACTTTACATGATTATAATTCACTGCCTATTTAATATAAGTATGTAGTTAGGAATGTGGACTCTTTATTCCCACAGTTTGGCAATTATCTTAGCTTTTCCAAGAACTGTTGCCCTTGGTAAATTATTTTACATTTGTGTATCTTGGTTTCCTAATTGCAAAAGGAGTGCTTATGGAGTGCTTATGTGGATTAAATAAGACTTTAAATATAAAGGCATCCCCAGGGCGCCTGGCTCAGTCGATTAAGCGTCTGATTTTGGCTCAGGTCATGGTCTTGCTGTCCTGGGATTGAGCTCAGTGTCAGGCTCTCCTCAGCAGGGAGTCTCTGTGCCCCTCTCCCTCTGACCCTCCCCCTCCTCATGGCTTTCTCTCTCTCTCTTTCTCTCTGAAAGAAAGAAAGAAAGAAAGAAAGAAAGAAAGAAAGAAAGAAAGAAAATCTTTAAAGACAAAGGGCATTGCATGGTTCCCAACACAGCAAACATTTCATAAGTGTCACTATTATACTTCATTATTAACATTGTTATTGTATCAATGATCCCTTTTATTAGGTTTTAGATTTTACAAAATAGTTGGCAACATGACATGCTTCATTTCAAAGTCAACAAAGTGAAAATATAAAAGCTAAGAAATGATTTTATTGTGATCTTTAAAACAATTCAATTCTTTCAAATTTTCTATTGTATCATGTATTTATGAAGATATTTTAAATTGAAATTTTTAGGCTCCTTCACTCCTGCTATTAAAATAAGCATCTCTTTTCTTGAAGAAAGAATTAAGCTACTTTTGTTACCTTTAGCAATGAATAGACAAATAAATAATGAATTTATTTAGTTTGAAACTTTTCAAAGTAAAAGTAGCCCTAACACCGATTTTTTTTTTAAATCTCTAACACCTATTTCACCCATCTTCCCACTCATATTCCCTCTGGTAACCATCAATTTGTTCTATAGTGAAAGGGTCTGTTGTTTGTTTCGTCTCCCTTTTTCTTTTTTTGTTTTCTTTCTTAAATTCCATATGAGCGAAATCATATTCTGTTTGTCTTTCTATTGAATGTTTTTCCATGTGTCAGGTGCTTACAGAAGTGCTCTAGTTTAGTTACATTAACTAATTTCTCAGTTAATTTTCCTAGCACCCTACTTGAGACAGGTATCTAAAAACAAACAAATAAAAAATCAAAACAGTTTATGTAATTCATTAACACAATGCACATCTAATAATTGGGGGGGACAAGATTTGTGGTCAAGTTTGTCCAACTATGAAGTTTCATTTTTTAATGGCTATCTTCTATTTCCAACTACAGTTATACAATGTTGGGATTTTTAAAATACTGATTTCCAACTACAGTTATACAATGTTAGGATTTTTAAAATACTGAATGGTGATTCACAAAAATGTCACCTAAAGTCCAGATTTAAATTAAAATTTCACAAGTTTAAGAAATAATTGGAAAGATATATGAGCCTTAGTCTGGCACAGAAAATATATCTCCCCTGTTGTTCATAAACTGGAAAAAAGAGTAGAGAGAAAGGTCATCACATATGGAGCTGAAGACCTCCTGCCTTATCATCCCTTTGCCTACCAGTGATGTTAGCTTCAAATGTTTCTTAGAATCTCCCATCTCTCTGAAAAGTCAGATTATTAACAGTTTCCATAAAGCCTAGCCATATTTCACTTCCACACTTTGATGTCACAAAAATAGGTTTGCTATTGCGAACTTGCCTTGGTTTAGAACCTATGGATCTTAGCAAGTGGAAGCACAATTTTCTTGTCTATAAATTGAGACTTTAAAGGAGTTCCTGGGTGGGTCAGTGGATTAAGCATCTGCCTTCAGCTCAGGTCCTGATCCCAGGATCCCGGGATCAAGCCCTGTGTCTGGCTCGTTGTTCAGTGGGGAGTCTGCTTCTCCCTCTGCCCCTCCCCATACTGCTCCTTTCTCTCTCTCTCTCTACCTCTCTCTCTCTCTCAAATAAATAAATAAATAGATAAATAGATAAATAAATAAATAAATAAATAAAATCTTTTAAAAATAAAAATGAATGAATTGAGACTTTTAGGAAGTTATCTTGAATAATCCTCAATCTGTATGAATACATACATAATAAAATGCCGATACCCTATGTTTAGTTTAATTGTTTAGTGACCAAATTTAGTGCCAAAAAGAAGTCCTGAGCAGGGAACGAGTCTATAAATATATAATCACTAGTGGTTCTTCTTCATAGATTAAATTCTAATATTATTGTTTTGAGGTCAAAAAATATAGAAAAAAATGGGTTCCTCTGAACTAATACATAAATAAGAAATATAATTGAGAGTATGAGGGAGTTAGAAGTAAGTATTACAAAAAATGTACATTATATTTATCAGACGACTTACATTCTACATATATTCCTGAAAATCTTGTGCCTCTAAAACAATTGAACTATTTTAATTAAAGCATGTTTTTAAGGAATTTTAACTTTGTACAGGTTTAAATTATTCTTTTGGAAGGTAAAATAGGTAAAAGACCACTTAATTTCTCGACCTTGTAAATCCAATTTTCACATATCAAACTTCAATGTGTGTGACTTATTTCTTAGTATGGATAAGAATATTAAAGGAGTTTATAAATGCTGAACACATAGAATTAGGCCAAACAACAGTGAACACATAATAAATGTCATCTATTTTTACTTGTATTATTCTTAATATTATTGTGTTAGTGCAAAAATTTTAGAACTGAGCAATGGTTTTTTGTTCAAATAAAACAAGTTATACATAAACAGCACAGTTCTTCTTAGGACAAGTAAGTCTTCAATCAACAAACTGAAAAAAAAAAGTGAAGAGTAGTCAAATTAAAGAAAATCTTTTTTTAAAGATTTTATTTATTTGATACACACACACACACACACACACACACACATACACGCAGAGGGAGCACAAGCAGGGAAAAGGGCAAATGGAGAAGCAGTCTCCCCGCAGACCAGGAAGCCCTATGTAGGGCTCCATCCTACATGGATGGACCCTGGGATCATGGCTTAAGCCAAAAGCAGATATTTAACTGACTAAGCCACCCAGACACCCCCAAAATAAGAAAATCTAATAGAAAATCTAAAACTTTTAGTATCAATATAACAAGACAATTGTTTGGATTTTTATTCAATGTAAACCACTAATCAGTTATAGTTACAAAAAAATATCCTTTATCTATAGGAACATGTCTTCAGGGATGGTCCATGTCACTGATGATGATAATAAAGCTGGTACTTACCAACCCCAAATTAGGTACCAATGATTGTACCATGGTCCTCACATATATTGCTAAGTGCTCATACACTAGTTTGAGAGATGAGTATTTTCCTTATTTTATAAGCAACTGGAGCTTTATATGCCACAAAAGTAGGAGTAACAAGCCTCACGTTTGGGGCCAAACCTTCTGAAATGAGTCATGTTCTTCACTAACTTTGAACACAGCCAAGATGGATTATATGCTTTTAATTTTTTTAATCAGCTCCTTAATTCTATATCCCTTCACAAAAACACCAGAGAGACGACAGAAGGAAGGGTCAAAACACAAACATTTTATTTAAATACGCCTGGAGACAAAATGGAGAATGTTATTTTTTTAAAGTTTTTAAAGTATGCTCTCTACCCAGCATGGAGGCCAATTCAGAGCCTGAACTCATGACCCTGAGATTGAGATCCTGAGATCAAGACCTACACTGATATCAAGAGTCAGATGTTTAACCAACTGAGCCACCCAGATGCTCTGATTTCAATATTTTGACTTAGAGGATGAGCCCAGGCACCTAGAGCAGTTGTTGGAGTATAGTCTTGGAGGCTGCACAGACCTGTGTGCATCTGCCCAACAAGAAACTAAATAATAAGTCTGTCAAGTGCACTTTAATTTCTTAGTCCACATCCCAGAGAAAAGCCAGGTTTGCCTTAAGAAGTGACTACTAAAAGGAAGGAATTACAATTGTATTAAAAAATGAAAATGTCATTTCAATTAGCACTTAAGCATTGTGTGTTAACGATTATGTGAAACGGAAAGAAGTGTCAAGACTTATAGGTCCGAATTTCCTCACCTGCTGAAAGAGACTGGCTAAGATGTTTTTAATGTGCTTTGTATGTGATATATGAGAATGTGTGTATCTATTCATATAAACATACATCTACCAGGAAGAGTGTGGTGAATAGAAACACCACACTTCTCCATCAAAACTATTTTAAAAATATAAGAATCCATTCAACTCACATGATTCTCACAGCACCTCTAGCAGCAAGTCTGAGTTATTTACAAATTAAAAACAGAAGAGGAAATAGTCACCTGCATTACAAACCTCAAACTATACTCTAGATAATTACTGAAACTATCATAATTTCCTTCTAAAATGTTAAAATAATAAGATAACATTAAAAGCTAATTTAATTGCTTTTTATGAAACATAAAAATTATAAAATCTTATAAATTGCTATTTTTGTCAAATTTCATGTCTCAAACCTACAAGGGCAATCGAATAAATAGCAGGCATAGATAGATAACATTATAACTTAAGATCATTTCTATTTGAACAAATGTATAAGTACGTTGAACTCATTCATTCATTTAATAACACAATTTCTTATAAACAAATGTCTTCCCACTATATTTAAAAATCTGATAATGACACATTTAAGATTAGATTATCTATGTTGTAATACCTTTATTAACATCTATTGTCAAGGAAGCAAAATTCAGATAGACTTAAATTTACATTAAGAATTGTCGCATTATTAGTTACGTGAACTTAGGCATTTTATACATAATTGAGGCCCACAGGTAAAGTCTTAGACATTTCTTAGGCTTATTTGATTGTGTTAACTAGGACTTGATACTACTTGATTGCCTGGAAGGTAGTAGAAACCTAACCAAACTTTGTTCCTCTTTCTTCAAGACTGATAAGCCTTTCAGAACTCAATGAATTTACCTTTAATTATATACAACAAACAACACTTATATAGTAAAAACATACATAGCACTTATCACAGGATGTTGTTGTAAGAATTTCATAATATTGACTTGTTTCATCTTTAAAACAAACCAATAAATTCAGTCCTTTTACTTTCCAGAATTAGAGACAGAGTCATAATTTTTTTTTTTAGTATTTTTTAAAGTATTTTTTAAGTCAATAGTCCAAGGTGGCTAATAAATGTAGAGCATAGCATTCAAACTCAGGCAGCCCTACTTCCAGAGTAGTAAGTTCTTACAAAAACATTCTGCTTCCTTTGCTTGAGATACACAGATGTGTGTTTGAGGGTGTACTTGACCATAATTTCAGTGGTCTATAAAGGCTGCAATGGTCTGAATGGGATTCTTTGAATCACCCTGACTTCCAGACCCAGGCCTGGGTTCTTGTAGAAAAGGTCAAGGTCTGCTGAAGTGCAGTTATATTTTCAATCCATTAGGAAAGAATAAAAGAAGTGTCATCAGGAAGAAGTGGGATTTATTTACCTTCTTGCATATTATAAAGTATTTATTATCATTATTTTCTTAATTTTAACAGATTTAAGGTTTCACAACCTTTATCCAAGGCTTTCTTTGAGGCATCTTTCACCTCTTTGTTCCTTAGACTATAGATCAGGGGGTTCAACATTGGGATCACCACTGTGTAAAATACAGATGCCATTTTGTCTGTGTCCAAGGAGTGATTTGATTTGGGCTGTAGGTACATAAAGATCAAGGTTCCATAAAAAATAGTGACAGCCACCATATGGGAGCCACAGGTGGAAATGGCCTTGCGTCGCCCCTGGGTAGAGCGGATCCTTAGAATGGCCGCAATGATAAAGATGTAGGAGGTGAGGACAATGGAAGAGGAACATATCATATCAAAACCAGCAAAGGCAAAGATCAGAATTTCCTTCATGTGTGTGTCTGAGCAGGACAGAGCCAAGAGAGGGAGGTCATCACAGTAGAAGTGGTTAATTACATTGGGGCCACAGTAACTTAGACGGAAGGTGATAATGGTATGGAACAGGGCAACCAGAAAGCTGTATATATATGGAACTGCCACTAATTGAATGCATAGTCTTCTTGACATCAGGGTTGAATAGTGTAGGGGACTACAGATAGCTACATAGCGATCATAAGCCATAGAAGCCGAAAGGAAACACTCAGTGATCATGAAGGTGAGAAAACAGCCCAGTTGTGTTGCACAAGCATGGAAAGGAATAATGTTGAGTTCCACAACAAAATTCACCATCATCTTTGGTGTGATAGCAGAAGAATAGCAAAGGTCAACAAAGGCCAAGTGACTGAGAAAATAGTACATAGGTGTGTGGAGTCGAGAGTCAATCCTGATTAAAGTTATCAACCCCAGGTTTCCCACCACTGTGACCAGATAGATGATGAAAAACACCACAAAGCATGGGGCCTGGAGCTCTGGCCGGTCTGTAATTCCCTTGAGAATGAACTCAGTGACATAGGTGATATTGACATCAGCCATTTATTTTAGTGAATTTTGCTGCAAGCTGAAGAATACCAATGACACGTCTCATGGCTCCTGCCAATGTTGGCAAAAGGTGATCACTGCTGTCTTCTTGCCTTGAACCATGTTGTTTTGTGGACAAAAAGTACACCTTAGCTCTCTGATGACATGCATTCTTATCTCAGAGAGCGAAGTCCCACACTCTCAGAATAGCCTTCTTGAACATTATTTTGTTTTATAATTTTAGAGAATATGGAAGGCTGCTGGTTAAAATTTCAGTACTACCTGAAAAAAAAACACTTGAGACAACTAACACTAATATTTCAGCATTTTTGCTGCCACCATCTCTTCCTTTTACTTATAAATATGGCAGGACAGAAATATGTAACTCATAAATGAAGCTATATTAATATTTCCCTTCTTCAATTTATTTGCATGCTCCCACAGCCTTAATAAATATGAAACTAATCTACTATGACTTACTTACTTTCCTATATCCTCTCCTCTACATATAGAATATGTACTTGAAGCTGTAAAAGCTAAAAGAAAATTAATCAGAAATATGAAAAAAACAGGATTTTATTTGCATAGGAATTAGACTTATGATTTTTTCCAATTCAAAATTCACCATTTTAAAGTTTGCTGTCCAAAGAATTAAAATTTATTAAGTAGTTTATCAGATAACTTATTATTTTAAACTAC
Organism: Canis lupus baileyi; assembly: GCF_048164855.1. Taxonomy (NCBI): domain Eukaryota; kingdom Metazoa; phylum Chordata; class Mammalia; order Carnivora; family Canidae; genus Canis; species Canis lupus. The sequence continues at coordinate 16,788,951 of NC_132858.1, forward strand.
AGGTAGATAAACTTCTTTCCCCCATAAACATGTTAATATATTCCAAGCGATTAAAAATATCCAAAACACTTACTCTAGTAGGTTTCATTTTTAGTAACAAATCCTAAGGAAATAATTAGTTGCAAGCAAAATTTTATGGAAATATGTATGGGAAGGTGGAGTTCTTGAAGCATGCTTCAGAATAATTGTAGTTATTTACTATTATGTGGAATATTTATGTGCCACATTACTGGTAGAAAAACAAAGTTTACAATGGAGTTGCATATAAAGGTGGAGCCTGGATTCCAAACTCAAGTTACTTTTACATCACCTAGAAACAAAATTGCCTACAAGTATTTGTTAGAGTGCCCATAAAATAAGGCATTTATGGTTTTGCATCTACCTTACAACTCTCTGGATTATTTTACCAATTCCTCTAATTTTTTAAAAGTAAATTTTTCTCGTAGCATCCATTTAGTTGCTGTAGGCTGTTCTAAAAGCAACCACCGTCTCAAAGTCTTACTAATTATTCCATCATTTCCACATCTCTGTCAATTTCGAGGGGAAATCATCAAAATCATTGACATATTTCACCTAAAGATTTATCTCATAAGCACTATTGTTTCTTGCTTCATTGCATCCCTCCTAAAGTAAATTCTGACTCACGCTTAACTGCACATTGGAATCACCTATAGAGTTTTTAACATCTCCATGCCTAGGCAACCCCTACCAATTTAATCAGAACATCTGGGCAGCACCTAGGCATCAGTATTTGTAAAGCCCCGCCAGGGGGTTCCAATATACAGACATATTTGGGAATAAGTAGCCTAAAGAACAAATTCATAAGAATAACAGGCAGAGATCAGCCATACTTTCAAACTTACTTTTATTTTTCTTTTGAGTTGTTTTTTTTTTTTTTTGCCTGATCTTGGGTTGAATTAGTTTGAGTACCTATGACTCCACCATGCCAGTGGAATTCAAATTGGAGTCTGGCTATTTCTACTCATGTAAAAAGACTCACCAATGGTTATGTAGACAAGAATAGTTTGAAGAAAATTAATTTTCAATTCCTCCATTTTTTTATCTCCTCCTTTCTGAAAATCATTTGCCTGAGAAAGCACCTGTGCTCTTGGCTTTTTGTTTATTGTTTTTGTCTTCCCTTTTCAAAACCCACACTTCTCACAGTTTACAAATGCAAGGCATATCTCTCATTTATCTGGAATCATGTTATGATTCCTTGCTCCAACATTTGGGCATTTACATAATTCCTTTCATGTGACCCCATAAATATACCCCCAACTCATTAATAAGATAAATTTCAAATTAAATCTGTATTGAATAATTATTCATCAACATTGTAAATATATAGGTTATTTTAATCATTTAATTGTGATTATAACTCAAATAGAAATATTTTATTACTATAACATATAAAAGCTATAGAATATTTCACTACAAGAATAAAATTCCAAACTGTGTGTATGTGTGTATTTGTGTTTTAGAGGAATAAGGCAAAATAACCAAGGAAATAGTTTTCACAAAGAAATATTATATTAAGTTTACTTTTTCTTTTGGTGGAAATTGAATGGACAAATGAATTCAAGGAGAAAGAAAAAAATTCCCTATACTATCTAATTTTACAAAGGAGTCTCTGTACTTTCAAAAGACATGGTAACTATTGATTACCATAATATTACACTATTTTTGATACATTCAACTCTAGGTATATATGTGTATGTGTGTATGTATACATATATATATACGTATAATTCATATATATATGAAAGTCAATATTTATAACATGAAAAATTACATCTATGTACCTATTTAAAGTAGTGACAAAAAGTTTTAGATGTTTACTTAACTATGTATAATGAGGCAAATACTTGTTATTTTCAGCTATTTGAATACCAAAATTAATTAGTAATTATCATTTTTAGTCTTTCTGGTAGTTGGATACTGTTTTTCAAATTGAGCCACTTCATTTATTTGGTTCTTCATCAGTCTTTGTAGATTCCATTTTGCCCATCGAGGTTCTCAAAACACAGTTGCAGAGCACATTAAAGCTCTCTTTTATACTAATTCTTAAAGGCTTTGTCTTGCTTATTAAAGATTAGGGACATATCTCTGATGTGTCTACATACTTTGGCAATTAACTCAATGGCAAAGCTTTGCACAGCAAAAGAGTTCAATAATCAGGGAAGAAAGAAATAGAGAGGTTTCATTGGGAAACCTCTTCTGTCCTATCCACTGCTCTATTAGTCATTTCCTGATTTACTCACTGCCTGGTCTTATCCAGTCCTGCTCCCTGCTTTATAAGGGTCTGTGTGGCTTTTCTAAGCCAAGCATCCTTCATTCCAAGACTTTACCAAGCTTGGTTACTTACCCAGAGCTTACCAGCCTGCACAGGCACACGAAGCATCACTAGGACACTAGGTGTACAGGTGTACTGATGTGTAAATGTTGTGACTTCTTCAGCTATCAGATGCTCCCTCTGTGTTTCCCAAAATACATGCCAATGACATGACATGACATTAAAAAGGTTTAGGAAGCACTACTGTGAGTATGATTGCCTTAAATCCTTTCTTGAGGCCAAGCACCTCTTCTGAGAAGAAGCCATATTAGAAAAATGAAATCCAGTGGATTTCTGGACTCAAACATTACAGTGAGTATCAATTCTTTATGTAAGAGAGAAATGTTTACAATACCTTTGGTGTTTCCAAAGGCCAAAGATAGAAAAATACTGTACCAGCATTTAAGTGTAGAACCATTCTTGGTCACCCATTCTCATAAGGGAATTTTAGACAGAAAAGCCCACCTGCCCTTAAATTTCTTCTCCATTGAGAAATATAATATAATAACTAGTTTTTGTGGGTACTACTGTAGGACAGAGGGTGATTTTAGATTATCTAGCTAACTCAATATGAAGTCATTTATCGAGTGTGTGTGTGAGAGAGAGACAGACAGAGAAGGGAGGGGAGAGAAGGAAGAATAGGGAACTGGAGACGAAGAAAGAAACAGACATCCTTTAGAAACTACTGAAAACCAAAGAGTGTGAAAATAAACAGTATGAAAATAAGAAATGCAGTTAGGGTTTTTATAGCTTCTAAAAGCCAGACTAATTCCATCAAGAACCACAACTCATCAATGGAGAGAGATTTCTAATGGGAAGCCTGGCTACAGGTAGAGCATGGGTGATTCACTCCATATACAAACTCCATGACTCACCTGTTTAGAGATGAGCTTGGCTCACAGTGAGCTCATTCTGAAGTTGTTTGGGTGATTTATTAGCTCCTAGATCCCTTTGGGTTTAAGCTTGAATGTCTGGAGATATCCAAAAGCTGTAATATTTCCTTTCTTATGTTTCTCAAGTTAAGATGAGTTGAACAAATTATATTGGGAAGGTTAAAAAAATCTTTTAGTTATCTGTATTCCTGAAGGAATCATACTTTAAGTATACCAATCAGACAATTTCCATAAAGGCAAAAAGTATACTATACTACTAGAAACAATGTGAAAAGATTATAAACCTTAGTTCATCAAAAAAATTCAAGCTTTGTGAAAGGAAAACTTAAATCTGTGTAACTAACTTATGAGACCTTGGACAATGTCCATATTCTTTTTAAACCTCAATTGTAAAGCCAAATAAATATGACTTTGCATTTAAAAAAATACGTATGTGATGGACTCATTAACTCTATAAGTAAGTTTAAGAAGGATTCAGAAGATGTTTGCTTTAAAAAGTAAGAGGAAACAATAAATAAAGCCTAAATAATCCAGAAACCTACCTGAAAACCAGAATTGCTTCTGCCCAGTAGCAGATTCTATCTTGGTGAATTTATAAACAAGGAAAATGTGCTATTAATGGTAAAAGTCCAGTTTCACACAAAATTTCAAGCTGGAAAACCGTTTTCAAGTGTAATACTTATCATATATTAGTAGATACATGTATGTGCATAAAACAAAACTCACAGCAGAAGCTAAAATTCCTAGAAATTTTGTCTGTTGCTTCCCATATCTCCCATTCTTTTGCCCTTTCCAATTCGGCTTTTTCCTCCACCACTGAAGCCAGTTCTTTATCTATCTATCATCCTACTGATAAATACAATGAATGCATTTCAGTTCTTTGTCAAATTTTCTCTGAAATCTGGAAATGTTGTATATTGTCTTACCTTGTCATTGACAAACCACACTTTTTTATAGTTTTATTTCTTTTCTTAATTATGGTAAAAACACTTCACATGAGATTGCACCCCTTAACAATTTTTTAAGTGCACAATACAGCACAGTTAACTACAGACAAAGTGTTGTACATCAGAGCTCTAGAACTTATTCATCTTATATAATGGACCTTTTCTATCCATTGACAAACAACTCTCATTTCCTCCATTCCCCAGTCCCTAGAAACCACCATTATGCTCTTTCTATAAGTCTGATTCTGTTAGAAACCTCATTTAAGTAGAATAATGCAGTATTCATCCTTCTGTAGCTGTCTTACTTCACTTAGTGTAATATCCTCATGTTATCATATTTGGCAGAGTTTCATTCTTTTTCAAGGCTGAATTATATTCTATTGTAGGTATATGCCACATTTTCTTTACTCATCACCCATCAATGGGTGTTTAAGTTGTTGCCACATTGTGGGTATTGGGAATAATGGTGCAAGGAACATGGGGATGCCAGATATCTCTATTAGTTCTTGATTTCAATCCTTTTGGATATATATCCAGAAGTGAGGGTGATGAAGGATATGGCAGTTCTATTTTCATTTCTTTGAAAAACCTCTATAATGTTTTCTATAGCAGCTATACCATGTTATATGTTATCAATCTTGTACAAGGCAATTTCTCCACAACCTTACCAACACTAACCCTTGTTTTCAATTTCTCAAGGCCTTACAACAAATTATTTGCATCATCCTCAATCTAAACATTTGAGGTCATTTAATTTAACATGATCATTTAAACAGATGAGGAAACTAAGGCTCCTTGCCCTTAAATAATTTTCTGCTTCCTCCTGTGAATAAATAAAAGGGCATCACTGTCTTCACTATCAGTAATATCCACAAATACTTATCTTATTTAGAGTCACTCGTATTGTTCCAGGCACTTTATGTATGTGTGTGTGCCTAATTTTTATATATTTACATGAGATATATTTTATAAATATATATTTATATATATTATATGTAATTATATATCCATTTAATTTTCACAATTGTATTATTATTCTTAGTTTCAAAGGAAGAAAGTAGAGATTGGACACCTTGCTCAAGGTCATCTACTGGGTAGGTGGAAGAACCATACTTTGACCCCAGAGATAATTGGCACTTCTCTTCCTTTCTCTGCTCTAAGCATAAACATACTGACTAAATCTTCCAGGCATGCATGAGAGCTGGATCCAACTGAATGCAGCCAAAATGAAGTTGTGACAAGAGGCTTGATGGCACCTAGAAAGGGAGGTCAATGCACTTTGTCCCTGTCCCTACTCAATCCTTGCTTTGGCACCATGTCTCAAACAGCAGATGCAACTCTCTCTCTGGCTCCCTTCAGTCAGCTTCTCATCCACAGCCTTGCTCCCCTTGGGCTCCTACATCTCTCTATGTCCCTTCAGACCTAGAGGTGGCAATAAAATTGCACTGTTGTTAGGATTTAGGTGCCTCACTATGCTTTGCTTGTTCACATCTCTTCATTTGATTTATGGAGGTTTATTCTCAGTAATCTGACCAATAATTCTCAAATTCCATTGAAACTCGTCTCATTTTTTTTTTGTTGTTTTTGAAAATTAAATGCTTTGGAAATTTGTTAGGGAGTAAAATCATTTCTATTTATTTAAGTGAGGGGGGGCATTCCAAGATTTTTGGATAAATGAAACACTCAAGCCAGGATTTAAAGAATGGACAAGATTACTATTCTTAGAAATGAGGAAATGATCTGTAAAATGCAGAGATCTTTACTCTCAGCTTAAAATATTAACTCTTTACATTTTATCCATGTGATCAAAATAATATATCTTAAGGGAGATACGTGTGGATATGAGGAAGAAAGAAATATCTCTTGACAACTGTCAGGTAGGATCTGGTCTGACACTAAAAAAGCTAAGCTATAGTAACATCAATATTATTTATACTAAATTTTTTAAACGATTTATTTATTTACTTATGATAGACAGAGAGAGAGAGAGAGAGAGAGAGAGAGAGGCAGAGACACAGGAGGAGGGAGAAGCAGGCTCCATGCCAGGAGCCCGACATGGGACTTGATCCTGGGACTCCAGGATCGTGCCCTGGGCCAAAGGCAGGTGCCAAACCGCTGAGCCACCCAGGGATCCTATTTATACTAAATTATAATCTGTAATATCAATAATTTCACAGAGTATCAACATGAGAAAAGGTTACTTGGTAATGGTAATGAAGCAATATAAAAACAGGGTCACTCAGTAATAATGTTGGAAATCTAGACAAAATCAAGAGTAGTGACTAAACCACAAAAATGATCAAATATCTTCACCTGGTGAATATAAGGAACTATTGCTTCTTTGCCAATTAAAACTTTAGCCCGACTCCAATTTGTCCATGTTCTCAATAAAAACCATTAACATATCAAATCATAAAAATTCAGCTACTCCATGACAGCATCTAATCCAGAGTGTAACCATGAGTTCTTGAATTCTATCCCAGATAGCCTCAAAGGATAAAATCCCATATCAAGATTGAGCCCCCTTACTGAGATGTGCCTGTTTCCCATGGTGCTCAACCTTTCTTGTTGAACCAAGCAACAATAACACAACTGACCGGAGGTTGTTCCTGGTGGTCTTTGCCTGGAGAACACTGACAAATGAAATGGTGCAAATTCTGGGATTTATTTCAAAATAACATTTGGGGGCTGATAGATGAAGAAGTATAGATAAAATATATTTGACCATTAATGTAGACACTGAAGCTGGAAAATTATTATTGAGGTAGGGATTATTATATGAAAACTTCTCATTCTGTATATGTTTGAAAATAAAAATGTCCCTAATAAAAAGGTTTATTAATAGTAATTCATTTACTAAAAGGATTTTAAAAAGTTTTAAAATTTGTATGTAGTCATATTAGTTGAGGAGTTAAAATATCAGTACATCTATTAAAGTATTGTTGCAGAAGCCAGCAAGTCTATACAAAGGAAAAATAAAATACATAAATTTTTTGAAAAAATAAATAAAAACATGTTTCACAAATAATGTGATCAATAAAACCCAAATCACAATGAACTGGAATAATAAAATTTCATCAGAAATGGCACTCTTACTAGAAATGTCAAAAAACACAATGGGGTGAGCACCTAGGTAGTGCATAGGTTGTGTGTCTGACACTTGGTTTCGGCTCAGGTCATTATCTGAGGGTCATGAGATTAAGCCCTGTGTCAGGCTCTATGCTCAGCATGGAGTCTACATAAGACTGTCTCTCCCTCTTCCCCTGCCCCTCCTCTGCTAAAATAAATAAATAAATCTTTAAAAAAACAAACTGGGAAAAATTTATTAACAATATTGTGAAATCTATTATATATGTGTGTATTGATCAAAGACATACAGTAAAAATATTTGAATAAAAAATTACTAAGGAAATACAATCATTGGCTTAGAAATAATAATGTACTTTTTTTTTTTAAAGATTTCATTTATTTATTTATAAGAGATACAGACAGACAGAGCATGAGCAGGGGGTGAAAAACAGAGGGAAAGGAAAAAGGACCAGGACCCAGGGACCCCAGGATCACCACCAGAGCCCGGGGCAGATGCTCAACTCACTGAGCCATCCAGGTGCCCCAATAATCTACTATGTTGTTTCTTTTCTTTTAGATCATTTTATTCAAATTATTCTATAATTTACTAAAAAATCCTTAAAATGTTTTATTTATTTTATTTATCAGGTAGCTCAGAGTCTAATGAGAGAGATGGGAAATGCATATTATAATATAGCATGAGAAATATAACAATGACATAAGGAAGACACAGAGTATCCTGAGAAATGATCAGTCAACATTCTTCCCCCTTTGGGGGATCAAGTGAAGAGAAAATTCTGTGAATTTAGTGAGAATTTTATGAAGATCTTAACTTTTGATCTTGAACTAAGAAGATGAGAGCAAATTAGCCTTTGAAAAGAGGAAAAGCTGTGGGAAAGTATTTCAGTGACACAGAATATGCAAAGACAAGATGTACAGCCACGTTGAAGGAGAAGAATTTTGTGGTGGATGTAGAAGGAAAAAGCAGGAGAAATTAGAAAAGACAGGACAATGGACACAGAACATTGTAGATCATACAAATGAGTTTTGCCTAAACCCCGTAAGAGAATGAAATATTAGAAACGCCCCCTATGCAAGAGAGATATATCAGATGCATTTCAGGATCTCCCTCAAACAAGATACTGGCTTAATATTATGGAATCAATCAATTTGAAAGAGACCTGTATGTAAAAACATAACAATTTGTGGAATTCAAAATGGAAAAAAATTACATGTTGCAGCTGTTATGTATGCCTTGAAGAGAGAATTTAGAGGTGTGATTAATAGTGTACTATTCCTTGGGCATGATATGGAGTTCATTGTTAGAATAAGATTCTTGTTTGGGGGAGAATAAGAATCGCTTTTTCATTGATATGTATGTAGACCTTTTTAGTATCTTGCCCAGCACATAATAAGCAACCAAAAGATTTTAGTCACTGTTATTATGATCATTAATATTCTACTCATAATCATTATATCATCAATTTGCAGTTTGCAGACTAATTTAATATCCATTGTGGATTGAATCTTCAAAATATCCCTGTGCTGTAGGTAGTAGTTTCATTCTTAATTGAGGCTCAGAATTTATGGCCTTCCCAAGAGCACATGGGTAGATAGAAGGGCCTGCGTGCAAACCTAGATCTGGCTTCACATCCCTGTCCCTTCCCACTACACTATTTTATCTCCCAAAAGAAGTAGTCCAAGGTAGAGGAAATAGCCATCCCCAAGGAATCAGAAGATTATCTCCACACACTCAAACTTTACTCCAGATTCATTAATCCTAAACTGAAAATTTATGTTTGCTGAGATTGGTTTCAGTTAATATGTCCCAATGAAAAAACTGAAAAACCAGTCATTTTAATAAGGTCCCTTGAAACTGATTAGCAAGTAGCCTACTTGAAGCAATTACAGTAGAGAATTCTGTTTGCAATGAAGAGTTTTATAACAAGACACAGAGAGATAGTTTCATCATCAATACTGGAGTAAACTCTGACTTCAGTTTTTCTTAATGACTTTGATTATTTAATTAAAATCACCAAATGAAGAATGGCAGTGACAGAAGCTGGCATTTTTCTTAATTTCTCAGATATTCTGAACCTTTGGATCCCGATTAAAAGTGGAAAAGCTAACTAACTGCTTTCATGTTATATAGTAAGGAGGGCAATAGTCACTCTGGAACTTTTAAATTCTATGCCAAGATACTGCATATTCAGCAGTACCAAATAATTTGGAAAAAATAATCAGTAATGAAAATCTTTCAAATTCAGTGTCAAACTACTGCTTTTTCACAATGACAACTTTGACATTTGGTATGACCAGAAAGCCAAGCTAGAATGCGTTGAAGGAGAATAATGGATATTTAATCCTTTAATGAACCAAGAAAGCCAAAAGAGCCAGCTGGGTAAAAGCCTACTCAAGAGAGACAGAGAGACAGAGAGACAGAGAGAGAGACAGAGAGAGAGAGAAGATAGAAATATTAAATAGCATATATACTAGCAACGTAACATGGCATATGCCACCTGCGCACAGTAGGCATGCAGGTGATGGTCTCTGAGCTGCAATAATTAGGTGAAATATTGATTTCTGCAAACCTTCTAAATATAGATTATAAGCTAAACTATGATAAAATGCCTATGACCATGTCTGATCATTTTCTAGAAGCAGGACAGTACATAAATCTCCTCACAATGCAAACATCATATTGAAAGGTATCGAACTGTCACTCCATGGGAAAACAAAACAAAACAAAACAAAACAAAACAAAAAAACTTGTTTGAAGGAACAAATCAAATTTGTACTTTAGCAGTAACAGAGAAATAATCACATAAGTATGTGTATTTAAATAAAAACTGAAGAAATACAAACAAAAGACATATGCAGGGAATTATTCATTCAGTGTCAAATTGGGTAATGAAAGAAAAAAGTCTCATGTCAATTGAATTAGGAATTAAAAGTACAAAGCAAAAATAACAAAATAGAAGATTAATTTTAGCTGCTTATTCTGTAGTTCCTAACACAAACTGGCACTCAGTAAATTACTGTTGAACAATAAAAGAATATTTCAGAAAATTTTTGGCAACTTGGCCCCAAGAAGTGGCAAGCTTGATTTTTTTTTCAAATTTTTTACTTAAATTCTAGTTAGTCAACATACAGTGAGATATTGGTTTCAGGAGTAATTTAGTGATTCATCAGTTACATTCAACACCAAGTGCTCATCACAGTGTCTCCTCCTTAATGCCCATCCCCAACCCACCTTCCTTCATCACCTCTGTTTGTTCTCTATCTTTAAGAGTCTCTTATGGTCTGTTTCCCAATCTCTCTTTCTTTTTTCATCTCTCCCATGTGTTCATCTGTTTTGTGTATTAATTTCCACACATAAGTGAGATCACATGATATTTGTCTTTCTTTGACCTACTTCACTTAGCATAATACACTTCATAACAAATGGCAAGGTTTCATTTTTTTGATGACTGAGTAGTTTCCATTGTTTATATATGCCACAACTTCTTTATCCCTTCGTCAGTTGATAGACATTTGGGCTCTCTTCATAGTTTGACTATTGTTGATAATGTTGCTATAAACATTGAGGTGCATGTACCTCTTCAAATCTGTATTTTTGTATCCTTTGGGCAAATACCTAGTAGTGCAATTGTTAGATTATAACCTTATTATTTTAAACTGGTGTTTCCTCTTTATCATATTTACTTAATCATTGGTAAAATATACATTCCTGATATTTAAATGTTATTATTTAGAATATAAATGACAAAGTTACATTTTTATCAATAATTAAACATCCATAAAAGAGAAACACCTTTTTTATTTTTTTATTTTTTTAATAAATTAATTTTTTATTGGTGTTCAATTTGCCAACATACAGAATAACACCCAGTGCTCATCCCGTCAAGTGTCCCCCTCAGTGCCCGTCACCCACTCACCCCCACCCCCCACCCACCTCCCTTTCCACCACCTGTAGTTCATTTCCCAGAGTTAGGAGTCTTTATGTTCTGTCTCCCTTTCTGATATTTCCCACACATTTCTTCTCCCTTCCCTTATATTCCCTTTCACTATTATTTATATTCTCCAAATGAATGAGAACATACAGTTTGTCCTTCTCGGATTGATTTACTTCACTCAGCATCATACCCTCCAGTTCCATCCACGTTGAAGCAAATGGTGGGTATTCATCGTTTCTAACGGCTGAGGAATATTCCATTGTATACATAGACCACATCTTCTTTATCCATTCATCTTTCGATGGACACCGAGGCTCCTTCCACAGTTTGGCTATTGTGGACATTGCTGCTAGAAACATCGGGGTGCAGGTGTCCCGGCTTGAAACACCTTTTTTAAAGAACAGACTTGGCAAAGTGTTATACACACACACACACACACACACACACACACACACACACACATATATATATATGTCTCTGTATATATAATCATTAATATTAATGCAGAAAAAATGCAGTACTGTTGGGAGTCAAATTTGTTGAGTCTTCAGTTAGTACCAGGAACTACAGTTAAAGAGACCTGAACCTCTACTCATACAATGGATAACAAAGAGATAAACAAACCAAGTAAAAATAATGTATAGTGAAAAATGATATTGAGTTAAAAAAAAGTAAATTGAGGAAAGTTGGTAGTAGTGGTAGCAATCAATACTTATATAGTATATATGCTAATCCAAACATGATTCTAGGTTTTTTTCACACTTAGGGAAAGAGAGAGAGACAGAGAGAATCTTAAGTAGGCTCCGCACTCAGCTCAGAGCTCAATGCAGGGCTCGATCTCACAACTCTGAGATCATGACCTGAGCCAAAATCAATTAACTGACTGAGCCACACAAGCACCCCTAGATCTTTTTACATTTAAACTCATTTAATGGTCAAAGTAGCACTTGAGGCAATTACTATTATTATCTTTGTTTTGTTTATTTATTATTTATTTATTTATTTATTAAATTTTTATTTATTTATGATAGTCACACAGAGAGAGAGAGAGAGGCAGTGATATAGGCAGAGGGAGAAGCAGGCTCCATGCACCGGGAGCCCCACGTGGGATTCGATTCCGGGTCTCCAGGATCGCGCCCTGGGCCAAACGCAGGCGCCAAACCGCTGCGCCACCCAGGGATCCCTTATTTATTTATTTATTTTTAATTTAAATTCAATTAGCCAACATATAGTACATCATTAGTTTCAGATGTAGTGTTCAATAATTCATCAGCTGCATATAACACCTAGTGCTCATCACATCACATGTCCTCCTTAATGCTCCAGTCACCCAATTACCCATCCCCCCACCTACTTCCCCTCCAAGAACCCTGTTTGTTTTCTATAATTAAGAGTCTCTCCTGACTTTCCTCCCTCTCTGATGTCTTCACATTCAGTTTCCCCTTCCTTCTCCTATGATCCTCTGCGCTATTTCTTAAATCCCACTTATGAGTGAAACCACGTGATAATTGTCTTTCTCTTCTTGACTTATTTCACTCAGCACTATTTTTGTTTGAAAGATGATGAAAACAAGACTCAGGATGCTACATAACCAAGTATTTTAATGGCAGAGTCAAAGTTTAGACCCAGATAATCTGGTTCCAGTGTTTTCACATTTCACCATTGTGAAAGTGTCCAGAGGTGAAGGAGTAAGGTATCTAAGTAAGAGAATTCTAGGTACAGTAACAAAAACAAATACCTAAGGCTAGTATGCCCTGGAGTATCTGAAGTCAGTGCAGAGAGAAGGATAGGAAGGGAATATAGGGATGAAGATTGAGGTCAAAAAGCCAACAATGGCCAGATCATTCCAAGTCTTGCCAGCCCTTGTAAGAATTTTAGATTTTACTCTGTGGCTCAGCGGTTTAGCGCCTGCCTTTGGCCCAAGGCATGATCCTGGAGACCCGGGATCGAGTCCCACATCAGGCTCCCTGCATGGAGCCTGCTTCTCCCTCTGCTTGTGTCTCTGCCTCTCTCTCTCTTTCTCTGTGTGTGCGTGTGTGTGTGTCTCTCATGAAAAAATAAATAAAAATATTTAGGTTTTACTCTGGGTATAACTGGCAACCATTGCAGGATTTCAAGTCAGAGACTGAAAGTATCTGGTTTATTTTTTTAAAAAAATAATTACCTTGTGTTAAAAATTAACTGTGGAGGGAAAGGATAATGGATGAGAACCCAGACTGGCAGCATCAGTGGGAAAAGGTGGTAGCTGGATGCTGCAGACATTGAAGGTACCATCAACTCGAATTCCTACCAGATTGAGTTAGAATATGAGCAAGAGGAGTCAAGGGTCACTCTATGGATTTTGCCTGGAGCAACCATAGTTTCCATGTGCTAAGATAAGAAGAGCTAGAGAGGAGCAGACTTAAGATAGAATTTGGTTTTGGACAATAAATCTGAGATGCTTGGTACACATCCAAGTAAAGATGTCTAAGATGTTGAATATGGGAATCTTGAATTCAGAGGAGTGTAGTGGGAGGAAGAGTTACATTGGGAGTAACTGATACATAGACAGTGTTCAATGGTGTAAGACCAAGTGAAATGGACAAGTAAAAGCAGATTTGTAGATAAAAATAGACAAACTGAGAAAGCACTGAGCTTGAGACTCACCAACACTTAGAGGTGAAGGCAATGAACAGTAACCCATAAAACTGAAAAGGAATATCCAGTAGGAAAATCAAGAGGACGTAGGAATCCAAGTGAATAAAGCTAATCTAAGACTCGTTAATTTGGCAAATATTGTTGATAAGTGTTAATTAACACAGTCTTGTTAAAGGGATTTTTGAGAGAATAATGGGTGTAAAAATCTACTGGAATAAGTTCGAGAGAAGTAGGAGAACATAAGTTGCAGACAACATGTAAACACAAATAGCTTTCTAAGGAACATTGCTAGAAAAAAAATAGCAATGAGTAAAGAATTTTAAATTAGACATACCCTGCTATTCAACATTACCATTTTTTAGTGTTCTATACTAAAAGTACTGAACATTTGAAATAAATTTTGAATAAAATTTTAAATAATTTAAAAAATCACAAAATGTCAAATAGGAACTTTTATAGATATACTAGAAAACATGCTGTGGGAAGAAATTTTAATAGTATCTAAAATCCTAACATATTGCTGGTGAAAATATGGTAATTAAATATAGCAATATATCATGTACTCTATGAGCCCAATTTAATGAAAGATATAAAAATATAAAAGGAAAAAAAAAAACAAAAGTCTCCCTAAACTTAAAGACATCTGGGTGGCTCAGTGGTTTCAGCATCTGCCTTTGGCCCAGGGTGTGATCAAGTCCACATTGGGCTCCTTGCATGGAGTCTGCTTCTCTCTCTGCCTATGTCTCTGCCTTTCTCTCTCTCTGGGTCTCTCATGAATAAATAAACAAAATCTTAAAAAAAAAAAAAAAACTCCCTAAACTTAAAGAACATTACCTTTGTAGATTATATATGTTTATATGTGACATATATTTATTTTTATATTTGCACTTATATCCTCTTACATATAAAATTTTATAATCAGCATAAATATATATATGTCATTTATATTCTGTAAAAGATTTGTTTTACAAAACAAAGGAAACATAAAAAAGGCTTTAATAGGTTTCTAAAACTCCAAGGTGTTTAGTATAATCAGAAGCTAGTTGATTTTTTGAATTATTTTAATAAATAAAATGATATTTTTAAATTATAAATTAATAAGAAAGAGATGGATTATTTAATTAAGCAACATCAAGGCAATTAGCTATTTAGACAAATTGTTTGCTTCTTGCCTCAAGTCAAACAAATTAATGCCATATGACTTTATTTTCTTTTTTTTTAATTTATTTTTTATTGGTGTTCAATTTACTAACATACAGAATAACCCCCAGTGCCTGTCACCCATTCACTCCCACCCCCCACCCTCCTCCCCTTCTACCACCCCTAGTTCGTTTCCCAGAATTAGCAGTCTTTATGCTCTCTCTCCCTTTCTGATATTTCCCACACATTTCTTCTCCCTTCCCTTATATATCCTTTCACTATTATTTATATTCCCCAAATGAATGAGAACATATAATGTTTGTCCTTCTCGGATTGACTTACTTCACTCAGCATAATACCCTCCAGTTCCATCCACGTTGAAGCAAATGGTGGGTATTTGTCATTTCTAATAGCTGAGTAATATTCCATTGTATACATAAACCACATCTTCTTTATCCATTCATCTTTCGATGGACACCGAGGCTCCTTCCACAGTTTGGCTATCGTGGCCATTGCTGCTATAAACATCGGGGTGCAGGTGTCCCGGCGTTTCATTGCATCTGTATCTTTGGGGTAAATCCCCAACAGTGCAATTGCTGGGTCGTAGGGCAGGTCTATTTTTAACTCTTTGAGGAACCTCCACACAGTTTTCCAGAGTGGCTGCACCAGTTCACATTCCCACCAACAGTGTAAGAGGGTTCCCTTTTCTCCGCATCCTCTCCAACATTTGTGGTTTCCTGCCTTGTTAATTTTCCCCATTCTCACTGGTGTGAGGTGGTATCTCATTGTGGTTTTGATTTGTATTTCCCTGATGGCAAGTGATGCAGAGCATTTTCTCATGTGCATGTTGGCCATGTCTATGTCTTCCTCTGTGAGATTTCTGTTCATGTCTTTTGCCCATTTCATGATTGGATTGTTTGTTTCTTTGGTGTTGAGTTTAAGAAGTTCTGTATAGATCTTGGAAACTAGCCCTTTATCTGATATGTCATTTGCAAATATCTTCTCCCATTCTGTAGGTTGTCTTTTAGTTTTGTTGACTGTATCCTTTGCTGTGCAAAAGCTTCTTATCTTGATGAAGTCCCAATAGTTCATTTTTGCTTTTGTTTCTTTTGCCTTCGTGGATGTATCTTGCAAGAAGTTACTGTGGCCGAGTTCAAAAAGGGTGTTGCCTGTGTTCTTCTCTAGGATTTTGATGGAATCTTGTCTCACATTTAGATCTTTCATCCATTTTGAGTTTATCTTTGTGTATGGTGCAAGAGAGTGGTCTAGTTCCATTCTTCTGCATGTGGATGTCCAATTTTCCCAGCACCATTTATTGAAGAGACTTTCTTCCAATGGATAGTCTTTCCTCCTTTATCGAATATTAGTTGACCATAAAGTTCAGGGTCCACTTCTGGGTTCTCTATTCTGTTCCACTGATCTATGTGTCTGTTTTTGTGCCAGTACCACACTGTCTTGATTACCACAGCTTTGTAGTACAACCTGAAATCTTATTTTCTTTTTAAGACTTTATTTATAGGGTAGCCTGGGTGGCTCAGCAGTTTAGCGCCACCTTCAGCCCAGAGCCTGATCCTGGAGACCAGGGATGGAGTCCCACGTCAGGCCCCCTGCATGGAGCCTGCTTCTCCTTCTGCCTGTGTCTCTGCCTCTCATAAATAAATAAATAAAATCTTAAAAAAAAAATAAACTTTCTAACATCTAGGCATAAAACACACTAGGCTAGATGACAAAACAAATGATTGAATCAGAATCCCTCTAACAAGGTCACCGGGACAGGAAGGGACAATTATAAGCAAACGATGATAATACATTGGAAATGGTTGTGACATCTTGATTAGTTGTCATTTGGTTTTGTTTTTCTTTGTTTTGTTTATACAAATTGGATTTGATATACATAACCAAAGACTAGTGATTTCATGGTGATATCATTCTAATTTGAATACAACCTAATGTTAATTTTGTTTTATGGACTTTTTGTAATTATAACTCTTTAATCACAGTTGTGCCCTGGAGGGTCAGTGACCCTAGGGCAGTCACATCTGGGGAACACTGAGAATTAATAATTCCTTAAGGAATAAAGACTTCATTGTATAAAGGCCTATATTATGCATTCACATACCCTAACTATCTGTGAGTCATTGGAAGGAGGCCCCTGCGAAAACATTCAGGGGAAGATTTCTTCCACAAGCAGGTAGGTTAAACAGGTACAGTTGGTCATTTCCACAGACCTCCTTCCCCAAGTTACCCAGTTTTCCCCATTAATAAGAAAGTAGAAAAAAAAAAAAAAGAAAAGAAAGTAGATGACCCTGTCTGGCTCTGCTCCAACTGGATGAAGCTGAAATCTATACACAAGAATGAATTAACCCTCCTACCATTTCCAAAACAGTCCTCCAGCATTTGTATATGTAAGTAGCCTTTCTCTCAGGAAAAAATCTTGAGTTCAGGGATATGTATTTAAAAGATATTCATAAGCAAAAGTAATATATAAAAAGGGGAGCTGATTTTTCAAACTCTGAAACAGATGAAAGTATGGGCTTTGCATTTTTTTCTTTTTTTAAAATAGATGTACAAGGGAAGAAAATGAGCCTGATTCCAGTATGCATGCAAAGAAAAATAACCTAATACCAAAACTGTTAAGTCTCAAACATCCAAAGTGGGGGTTCCCTGGGTGGCTCAGGGGTTGACCTGCTGCCTTTGGCCCAGGGAGGGATCCTGGAGACCCAGGATCAAGTCCCGCGACGGGCTCCTTGCATGGAGCCTGCTTCTTCCTCTGCCTGTGTCTCTGCCTCTTTCTCTCTGTGTCTCTCATGAATAAATAAATATTTTTAAAAAAATTCAAAGCGATCCCATTAGCACTTTCTCATTTCCCCTTTAGTTTTAAACCCAGAATAGTGAACTATAACCAATAGCTGTGGTAAGATGCCAGTTTAAGGAGACAAGCAAATTCCAAAATTCTATTTGGACACACCTCTCACAAGGTGAGCTTTGGTTCCATGGAGAAAGTGAATGAGAGAGTAAATTGTTTTCATGTCAGGTTTTATGTATTTGAGAATATATGTATCTTTGTGTATATACACATATGCGTATATGTACATCCATATACACCACATATGTATGTCTGTATGAATGCATGTATGTGAGCAGCCCGGGTGGCTCAGCGGTTTAGCGCTGCCTTCAGCCCAAGGCCTGATCCAGGAGACCCAGGATCGAGTCCCACATCAGGCTCCCTGCATGGAGCCTGCTTCTCCCTCTGCCTGTGTCTCTGCCTCTCTCTCTCTCTCTCTCTCTCTCTGTGTGTGTGTGTGTCTCTCATGAATAAATAAATAAAATCTTTTTAAAAAATGAATGCATGTATGTGTTTGCATATATATATATATATACACATATATACATGCATGCATATGTTTTATTTATTTTTGGAGAATGCTCTAGGTACCGTTTACAGTGTTAAGATGAATCAATAAAGGAAGAAGAGAAAATTTAAAAGATGATTTTTCTGACCACTTAGACAAAACTGTTTCCCTTTGGGTAATACCTTTGGGGAGGAAAGGAGATTATCCTTTCTATTTGACACGTTGTATGTATTATGGATATGATACAGTGAGAATTTCTTATTGCTTACTTTCCTCCCAAAATTAAAGTTAGCTGTCACAATTTCAGATGTGGAAAGAGGCATATAACTCCCAATAACCACACCATATAGGTTGTCATAAGCATAGGCAAGTTATGTACAGAGATATAAGATAAATTCTGATGGTGGAGGTGAGAAGGCACTGAGGATCAAGGATCTTTTTTTATTTTTTATTTTTTTAGATTTTATGTGTTTCAATGAGAGACACACAGAGAGAGGCAGAGAGAGAGGCAGAGGAGAAGCAGGCTCCATGCAAGGCTCCTGATGTGGGACTCCACCCCAGGACTCCGGGGATCACATCCTGATCCGAAGGCAGGCGCTAAACCGCTGAGCCACGCAGGTGGCCTGAGGATCAAGGATCTAAGGAGGCTTTGTGAATATGGTGGCAACTGGAGAAAGATATGGCTTTGTATGTCCCATGAATATAGAATCCAATAAGAAGTGACTTTAACCAACCAAAGGAAGACTATCCATACTCTGGGCTATCCTGTTTGTCTGCTTCCTCCTCCTACCTAGTTACCTAAGTTGCATAATGACGGGCAGCTCAGATCCCTAAGCTGGACCTAGAGGCAATACTGATATATTCATACTTGTGGACATAAAGGTCATTGCTTTAACAATGAAAACTTTACAAACATCAGATGACAGAAGTGTTGCTTGCCAAAAACTATTCTTTCTCTTGACAAGGAGATTGCCACCTTTTAAAAGTATGCTGTTATTTCACTGAAAATTTACCAGAGATGGTGAAAAACATCTCTAATTACAAATGTTGGAAATAGTTAAAATAGAATTCCATAAATACTTTAATCCAAAGAATTATACTTTTATTTATTTTTTTCATATTTTATTTATTCATTCATAAATGAGAGAGAAGCAGAGACTCAGGCAGAGGGAGAAGCAGGCTCCATGCAGGGAGCCTGACGCGGGACTCGATCCCAGGTCTCCAGGATCACACCCTGGGCTGAAGTCGCTGAGCCACCTGGGCTGCCCAAATGATACTTTTAAAAATATATATATTCTAACCTTACTCACAAGTATATTTTTAAAAAATTTTTAGAACACAGTATTTGACAATGAATTAACATGCACACTTCAAAATTTACCTGACCCACAAGTGGAAAGAACATTTACCGGCCCGTTTTTTTTCCCCATAAAATATCCTGATTAGCTTCTCCCATTGAGCATCCTGCTTAACTTTTCATTTAGCATAATGCATATTTATTAAAATAGAGAAAATAGCTATTTAAAAAATATATAGTAATATATTAAGGTCTTGCTCCATCAAGAAGAAAATAAGGGAGCAGGAAATTTTAAAAAATTGATTTCTTCTCCTTATCTAAATAAATAAAATAAAACTATAATTTCTGAAGCTAACAGTTGATGCCTGTGACAATTCCCTGACCTAATAATTTGTCTCTGGCTCTGTCTTGTCTTTTTTCAGCAATTAAGGGACTGGAATAAATGGCTGAAAGGAATAGCACCAAGGTGACAGAATTCATTCTTTTGGGTTTTTCCGTCCACAGAGAGATTGAAATCATTCTCTTTCTGCTCATTTCAGTGGTCTACACTCTAACATTGGTAGGGAACCTAGGGATGATTTCTTTAATCCGATTGGATTCTCGACTTCACACACCCATGTACTTTTTTCTCAGTAATCTGGCCTTTATAGACCTCTGTTACTCCTCATCGATAGCCCCCAAGTTCCTGGAGACCCTCCTGACCAAGCACAGGTCTATATCTTTCTATGCATGTGCAACACAGCTGGGCTTTTTCTTGAACTTCCTGATTTCTGAGATGTTCCTTCTTGCAGTAATGGCTTATGACCGTTATGTGGCCATCTGCAATCCTCTTCTCTACATGATGATCATGTCTCGAAAGGTGTGTATGCAGCTGGTGATAGGCCCCTACTTATACAGCTTTTCTGTTGCTTTGCTCCACACAGTTGTTACTTTCCAACTGATGTATTGTGGCCCCAATATCATCAATCACTTCTATTGTGACGATGTTCCTTTGATGGCACTTGCCTGCTCGGACACCAGCCTCAAAGAAATCTTGATTTTCATCTTTGCTGGATTCAACATGATCAGCTCTTTGACCACTGTTCTTATTTCTTACTTATACATTGTGGCCGCCATCTTGAAAATCCAGTCTACAGAAGGGAGGTGCAAAGCTTTCTCGACTTGTGCTTCTCATTTGACTGCTGTGACTATATTCTATGGGACATTGATCTTCATGTATCTGCAGCCAAAATCAAACCACTCCCTTGACACAGACAAAATGGCCTCTGTATTTTACACAATAGTAATTCCTATGCTAAACCCCATTATCTATAGCTTGAGGAACCAAGAGGTAAAAAATGCCTTAAGAAAAGCAACTGACAAGTGTTATGTCCTGTTTCTAACAAACCTAAAAAAATGACTTGGAACAATGTCTCATTTGAAGCAATGCCATATGTAGATATATTGTTTTATAATCTTAATATTAGAATTTTTGATGGAGTAAATTCATTTTTACCATTCTTTATATGAGTAAAATTATTTTGTCCATGAGTTCTATTCCTCATGTAGTTTATAATAAGATGAAATGTTTAAAGGTGTAGAATTTAGACTTTTAACAAATTGCTAGTGTTTAGGTATATGACTATGATAGCCCTGACCTGGATAGCTCCTATTCAATTGATAATAAGAATCAACTGCTTCTTTCCAAAGTGTTTCTGTTTCATATATGAGTAAAAGAGAGAGGAGGGGGCAGGGAAGCTGGTGAAGTAAGTTTCTTGTCCAATTCCATGTCATTTCATAGCCTGCCCCCAACTGTACCTGGTCTGCAAACCATCACTCCTTACTCTGCCTCTGACCTTAGCTCGATTCACTACTGGCCACTCCCTAGTATTACACAATTATCATATCCTTTGAGAAGATACCATTTTTCAATATGCAGATCGAGAATCAGGATTACCTTTTGGAAAGCTCAACTTCCCTTTATTACTCTGTCAATGCAAAAATGTAGACCTATCCCTAAAGTCCCTCAGGGAAGCTGTTCTTTCCAAAGTTCCTTTGAAGTTTGGAGATATGAGGACTTTACAAAGGTCTGGGAGACAGGCAAGGATAGCTTAAAAACATATGATAATTATGGTTGCTATCACATTCCAAGAATATAGCTCCATATTGCAATGATTATAAAACAAAATAATCCAAAATCCACTTAAACTTTCAACTGTAATGTAATAGATTTATTTTTCACTCATAAATTCAAATGTTCAATGTCTACTGTGCAGCTGATATTGTGAGCCAAAGCAAACACATTCCTGCCTGATAGGGCTGAACAGTCTGATAGAGAAGGAAGATATCAATCAAATTATTACAAAAACATACTTTTAATTTTCATAGGAGTTAGTAACACTCAGAGAGAATTAAAGGGTCAGAAAAGGATTATTAAGGCAAGTAATGTGCCACCAAAGCAAAAATTCCAGTAGCATGAGCTACTAGCCAGAAATCTCAAAAGTCTTTCAAGTGGGAGAGCATTGCATTAGGCCCCAAGGAGAACAAGGGTATGTATGCAATAAGGTGGTACCAGTAGGAAAAACAAATATCCTGAGCCTATTGAAAAAGAAAAGGACAGATTCTCAGTCCTGATTCTTTTTGATGAAGCCCACCAGCTGCTGGTGCAAATACAGAACAAATATCTCCAGTACAAATACCCCTTCTATTTTGCTAGTCTGCCAATATGATGTGATATGCCTGGGGTTGGCTCAGACATAGGGTTTAGGATTTCAGTCTGGCAAACTCAAGTCTTAGGAGAGGGTTTGATGAATTTATCTTCTACAGTATATCCCTCTCAGTGTCTAATACAAACCCTGTAATTACTCTGAATGGTGGTGGAGGAGTTGAGTGAATGAATTTATAAGGAGACAAAAGGAACACAGTGCAGACTGCTTTCCTGTTTACGAGGACCCTGTCCCCTCTGAGAATCTCCTCCCTCACAGAGGTGGAATGTGGCATCTGTCATTGCACTAGAAGCCCTCTCTAAAAACATAGTACATTGGGGTGATCACATGACTGAGAATAAGCGAATCAGATGTCATTCAAGGGAATTTGTTATTGTAACCCTGTAAGTCCAATGGGTCTCATCTGATCACTTAATCTTAGGTTAAGTGAATGCTGGAGCTGAGGTTTCCATTTAAGACTTCCCCATGCACTGAGAAACACTGTCTGTAGAGAAGGAAAAATAAGAAATCCGAACAAGAAATCTTTTAAGGCCCAATTACTGGTTTCTTGTGAACCTGGTTATGCTCTGTGCCCTTGAGTTTCATAAAATACCACTGTAATTGTAGTATTTAAAAACTAAAACTGAACCACATATTTTTATTTTTATTAAGCCAATTTGAGTGGTTTCTGTGGCTTTGAAGTAAAACAACATTTTTTTGTAAGTCTTAATTTCTAAAAAAAAAAAAAAAAAAAAAAGTCTTAATTTCTAACCTTGGGAGTTTCCTGGGTGAAATCGGAGACTGGCTTCCTTACACAAGGGCAGAGAGACCATAGAGGCAGAGAACTCCAGATTGGATGGTGGCAATTTCATAAGCAATGAAACTTACATGTGAAGCTTGTCTCAGGTGGCCATAAGATATGCAAATCTCCACAAGTACATACTAGAATCTTAAAAGTTTATACAGAAGCCTTCACAGGGTTCAGTCACATATATATCCAGACGGTCTTCAACAATACCTGCTCTCCAAAGCTACAATCTTGAAATGACTCCTACTGTGGGAGTACATTCCAAGGATACAGGGAGGAGTAAGGAACCTCTGATTGCCCTAGTCCAGTTTGAGGGTCAAAGGCAGTCATGTCCTCTCAATGACCTCATTCAACAGTAAGACAAGTTGAAGGTGAATGGATTCTAAATAACTCCGTCTGCTGATCTATAAAACTATGCTGTTATGACCTATGTATTGTGGTAGGTGTTAGAATCAATGTGGTGATAGAGCCAATACATTTTGTTCATTCAAATAATTAAGTTATAAACAATTAACAGTGAACAAAAAAAATGAAGTTCATCATCAGATGAAGCCATACTAACTGTATTGCCAGGGTGACATATGATTGCTTACCTACCATGAGCTGATTCTTCTTTTTATTCTCTCTGTCATCCTTGTTTTCATCTCAAGAGCCTCATGATCCAAACCCAGGCATGACCAAAAAACAAAATCTGTCTCGGCATCTTAGTTAAATAGAAGCTAGTTCTGGAATCTTGAGGTCTTAAGTTCAAACCTAAGTTTTACCACTTCCAGCTAAGTGACATTGGCTAATATCTCTGGCTCCTCAAAAACATGTCCTAGTGGTGAGAAAAAGATGAAAAGTGGCTTTAACATTTTTAAATTCTGAATACATGGTGCTTATGAAGCTTGGAAACTTCTAAAGCTGATTACTTTCTAGTAACTTTTGGCACCCACTTTTGGCACCCACTATCAAAATCATGTCTGCAGGTAAATCTTGTGACATAAAGTACAATTCATTGAACAGTTTGGGAAGCATATTGGATAACTGAGTTCTCTTCAATGTTGTTTGAATATTATATAACTAACATTCACCAGTGGTATAATGACAGAGACTTTCACAACAGACCTTACTGGATTTTGTCTCGCTCAAACCATATAATAGTTTAGACATTGCAGAAATTATGACTCTGAAAAAAAATAAGACAAGGGGATTTATAAAAACCCTATTGGAAGTAGTACCTGATAGACAGTACCCCCCAAGAAGTTGTCATGTGCATTATACAATATAATATATGCACAGTAACTATATATATATATATATAGAGAGAGAGAGAGAGAGAGAGAGAGAGAGAGAGAGAGGTGTGTGACTGTGGACATCAGTTATGTTTTCTGAGTTTTAGACTATTACGCCTTATGACTTTGCCTCATCGACACATCACGTTTATTATTTGTTTTACATATTTTTCTTAAATTAATTCATAATTTTATCTAAATAAATCGGAAAACTGAACTTTAGATGACAACCACTGCAAATGAGAAAGAGCCTCATAAATAAACAGAAAGTAACAAAAATTAATAAATTTCTTGATGTTAAAGGAGTGAATTCTTGTGACAAAGGAGTCTCCTGTCCTCATCATAATGAAAAAAATGAACATTATGAATTTTCTGATATATAAAATCTGACCTTTGGCTGCCAGACTTCGTCCTATTAAAACTTTGGTTGATGAGATTTCAAATTATGGTCAGATACAAGATTCTTCTCACTAACATTACATTCTTTGGTTCTGTATTTAGGAGTTTTTATCAAGGGTTATACCAGAATCCAAACTATGGAGTAGAGTTAGAGTTATTAAACTGCTTCCCAAAGTAGGAACATGGTTAATTATCAAACAACACACACTGAGGATAGAACATATGATTGTATTGAGACTTGGGTGGAAGATTCAGAACGCAAATCTGTTTTCAGAAGCCCATGAGGGTATGAACATTACAGAACAATTTTTTGGTTAATCAATGGCCATCAACATCCTGAAGGTCATGAAAAAGACATGAATTCTCTCTCTTTTCCTTATGAAATTTTAGATTTCATATGAAACCAATATGGAGGACCATGCATATAGAGAAAATAGCCTAGGAAATCATGCTGAATTCTGACAAACTCACCTCTAAATCAACATTTATTAATATCAGACTTATTTATGCATTCCTCCGATGTTTACACTTAACACAATTTTATGTACACTGTGAATGACAATAATATGTCAGTTTTGATAATATAGTTGTATGTGTAGAATAAAGCAGTCCTAGCAATTAGAGTCCATTCCTGGAGTAAAGCATCATTAGATTGGACCTTTTTATGTACCTAAGAGCTGCCTTTAGAAAATCTTTGCTATGTTAGGACTTTTATGCCTCAACATTTATAATAGGTAGCAACATATCAAAAAAATATTTTCTTCAGCATCACTACCCCAAGTTTGCTTTGGCAATTGCTTTGTTGACTGCCTCTTTCACATCCTTGTTCCGCAGACTGTAGATCATGGGATTCAGCATGGGGATCACTGTGGTATAAAACACAGCCACCATTTTTCCCTGCTCCACAGACTCTTCAGTGGGACGCCTGAGATACATGAATATGAGAGTCCCATAAAACATGGTAACAGCTGTCAAGTGGGACCCACATGTGGAGAATGCCTTCCTCCTGCCATCAGCGGAGCGCATGCGTAGCACAGCGACTACAATGAGGGTGTAGGAGATGAGGACCACAGAGAGAGAGTATGTGAAGTTAATTCCAGCAATAACAATCATCGTGTATTCTTTGATGTGGACCCCCCCACAGGCAATCTTGATGAGAGGAGGGTCTGCACAGTAGAAATGGTTGATTTCAAAGTTTCCACAGAAATACAAGCCATATGTCCATAGTGTACATATTAGACTAACAGAGAACCCATAGACATAAGGCACAGAGATAAGCCGAACACAGACAGTCCTGGACATTTTACTGCCATAAAGCAGAGGGTTGCAGATGGCCATGTAGCGATCAAAAGCCATCACTGCCAAGATATAAACCTCCACGTGCACAAGGGCAATGAAAAAGTAGCACTGCACCAAACACCCTACGTAGGAAATGGTTTTTGTCCCTGATAACAAGTTTTCCAGCATTTTGGGGGTAACATTGGAAGAGAACCACACATCCACGAAAGACAGATGACTCAAGAAAAAGTACATAGGGCTCTGAAGCTGAGGACTGATGCTGATCAAAATGATCATGCCAATGTTCCCTAACAGAGTGATCATGTAAACTACCAGGAATACCACAAAAAAAGAGAACTTGAAACTCCTGACGACTGGTCAAGCCCAGAAGAATAAATTCCGTCACATCTGTGAAATTTGGCATTGCCTTAACATAGAGCCAGTCTGTAGTACCTATGGGGAAATAAAACACATGAATGGATCTGTTTTATTCTTGAAACTTTTGAGCCACATTTATCCTTATTCTAATTAAAATAATTAAAAATCAATGCAATTTTGCCCCATGTCCATGATTAGAATATATAGGCTTCATTGTTTCCTTTAGTAGGTCTTATAGGTATTAGTTACCATAAATATATATTGGTTTTTTTATCAGTAAAATAGACAACTCTGTACATTGTTATCATGTATTATTAATATTGGACATTTACATTTTGACAGATTATTACACTAATGTTAAAAATCCCAAGACACAAATATGAATCATATCAGACTAAAAGTCAGGGAATGGCTAAATTCTCTCCAATTTATGGACTTACATAAGTTGATGTTACAATCTAGTTTTTACATATTTGCCCTACCTGTTGTCAGCATATGCCATTATATGCCTTGAACATATGAAACCATTAACCATATTTTATTCCGTTTAGCTAAACATTATGCTTGTCTGTATGCTGCACCCACTATCAAAATCATGTCTACAGGTAAATCTTATGACATAAAGTTTAGGTGACATGTTATTTCAGATTCCACTGGTTTTCAAAATCAATCAGTTCTACACCTTCTTATTCATGTTCACACTTAATGTTCTCTCAAGGAAAAGGTTTCTAAATAATATTTTCCCTATTTACTACACTTTACCAGCTTTTTTCCTTCAAGAAGTAAAAACTTTCCATAAATTCTCAAGGTTGTATCTGTAGGATTAGCACCATCTTAGGGAGTTGAGCTCCCCATAATAAAAGTGTTTAAAGGATATATTACTCTCTTATCAATGGGCCTTTGTTTATAACTGCTTACCTTAATTGATTTACAAACACCAAAGCTAACCATATGGCAGATATATTTGTTATATCTAGAAGTTCTTTTGGTTTGTTTCTTCAAGAGAGGAAGAGAGGGGTTGGGGAAGGCAGAGAGAGACAATCCGAAGAAAGCACTACACCCAGCACAGACCCTGACAAAGGGCTCGATCCCACAACCCTGAGATCAAGACCTGACCTGAAATCAAGAGTCAGATGCTTAACCTACTGAGCCACTCAGGCACCCCTATATCTAGAAGTATTCTAAATTCTGGATATTGACAGTGAAGAAGATGTGGAAGATTCTGGCTTGCATCATAGTCTATTTTCATTGAAAAGGGTCCAAACATAAAAATGAGATACTTTAGGAAGTGGACTGACTATGACAAAACTACAACATGCTAGGAGGATAAGAGGAGATAGAGTATAGACAGAGTGATCCAAGACTTTTTGGAGGAGGGTACTTCTGAATGAGTGAGTGAGTGAAACAGCCAACTGTGTAAACATATGAAGGATGAAAGGCATGGAATGCAAAAGCTCAAAAGGAGAAATATTAGCTTCTTATGGTAAAAAAGAGTGTTGCTGGAGTCATCCCATAATATATTAAAAAAATATGCGAGCTCTGTGATTATATCATGGCCCCCTGCAATTAGTAGCAGGAAGAATTCAGGAAGTGAATTAATCTCTATGAACTATTTTCTTACCCTGAAAAATGTTTAATAGTGGATTAAATATGCTATTAATTGGGCATGTAATATAATAGGCATCAAAGTTTTAATTCTAATACAAGTTTCCTCTTACAATAGATTTCCATGATTGTAAACTCATCGTTTGGCTCCTTTCAAGGGTGGAGATACTGAGTCAGATGACAGTTGCAATCTGGCGTGGGAATAGAGCTAAGGGCAGGGAGTTCCCTATGTAAAAACTCATGATCTCACTTGATGAACCCATGATTCTCCAATTAATGAATTTGACTTGGATTAATGGTACTACTTTATTGTTTCAGGTATAAAACAATATAAATATATTTTATAAAAATGCAAAAGTTGAAAAAGCATCAAGATCTAAGAAACATAAACTAATACTACTCCAAATTTTTTTTTTATTCCCTGTGGGAGTGTGCATTTCCTTTCCTCTACACATAATCATTAGCTCTGTGGTAGCAGAGTTTGTCTCATTCATCTTGGGAACTCTTTAAATTGCCTAGCTTGGATGTGAAGTATAACTGATACTCAGGAATATTCACAGTTAGGACTCTTTTTAAAGTGCTGTGATCTCTAGGTTAGCTCTATATAACACATAATATTTCATAAACCTCTCTAAGACAGATTTTTCTAATGACACAGTCTCAGCTTTATAATATCAGTAAGAATAGCTTTCACTTAGTGCTTACCGAAACTTTTGCATGAATATGTCCTAGGAAACAGGTTCTGTTAGCATCATTACTTTGCAATGAGGAAACCAAAACATGGGACTAAGTATCATTACCACTGATATAGTAACCTCAACTCCATTCACATATATTTTAAAACAACAATGTGGGCATTGCAAATATCAATGATATTTGCAGAGAAGAGTGAGAAGGATAAAAAACAAGGATAAAACTTTATAAATCTTCACTGTAACGAGCTCATTCTTATGATGTTTTGAAAGGTTAGAGAATTCCCCAGTAATATATCATATATTCTCCAGTAATACAATATCATAAAATAAAGCACTGTGATTACATATGTCTACAAAGTCTCAGTCTTATCTTCAAATGGATAAAAGTGAAAAGATTTGACTGCATTAATCTGTATTGCAAAGAGTATACAATTTGCAGACCTACCTTCAGCAGAGGAGGTCATCACATGACAAAGGCTCACTATTTATAATAGAATTTTGAACACTAAGAACATTGAAAACATCTCCCCAGGGAACTACCCAGGTAATTATGAAAGGAATAATGATTCAACTGCCAAAAACATCTCAGGGGTAAGAGAAGTTAAAGACTCTTCATTAGAAGGGTAACCCTTATAGTAAAATTAAGAAATCAAAATTCTTGATAACATGGTGTAATCTCTCCCACCTTCATATGGTTCTGTTTTCTTTGATTCACACTTAGCAGTTATGCATCTTGGGAAAATATTCTCGGTTTGCAGCATGATAAGGAGAGATTTTATGTTGGAGATGCTTAAATATAATGAGGGTGACGGGTGTAGAAATAAATGTAACAATAAGATTTATTTTTCAAAGTATTTTACAAAAAACTCCAAATTCTCGCCAAAAGGCAAAATTGCTTTAGGTTCTACCAAAGAAGCTAGATTCATAGAAATTTTGAGCCTAGAGAGACCTTGGAGAGCAGTGACAACAAACTAAAAATTTACTGGATGAATAACAAAAAACAATTTATCCAAGGTGATCCACAAATTAATTTGAAATTTGATGAACTCAAACAAGGAACATGATGTCTTCATTCTTCAAGTAACACTAACTATCAAAAAAGCAAATAGAAATAGCTTTTGGAGGGGAAAAAAAGATAGAAAGAGAAAGGTAACAAAGATCCAAATCCACCTACTAGCCCACTACTAGTATTAAAATGTTTTAAAGTCACACTTTGAAATTTATTAGTTATCAACAACTAACTGGCATATCAAGAGTTCTCCAATAAACAGCGAATAAACAGTTATCTTGACAAAGTTACTTTTAACTAACCCCAAAAGTAACATGGAGTTAAATCTTAAAGTCTTTAGAGGGTTTAAGCACTGCAACTATAGGCACAATGTTATAGTACTACATTTAATCTCAATTAGCAATTTGTTTAAATGCAAATAGTCTTAAAATGGTGCTGATGACATGCATTTTTCTGTGTTAAATGAGTTCATATGTATTTCTGGCTCCCCTTGAGGAAAATGAAAAGTCAAAAATGGATACAGAAGAATGTTTATTCTCATATTACATCAATGTCATTTTGTATTTACATCTTTGCAGATAAATCTGTAATTACATAAATGGTGTTGTAGTTGTGTATTCTCTACAGCAAAACAGCAGGGTATTAATGTATGTATACATGTATATATTGATAGAGACTTTAAGAAGTCCATATTTTAAAGTTGTTCCTCAGGCTCATATCTCATGAAATGAAGTATTGGAGACACCAAATTATGTTCACATTATCATGATGGGACACATAATCATTAGCATCAAATAGACCACCTTAAACACTTTATGTCTTTCAAATACAAAAATCATTTAAAAATATTTAACTACTATATCTTAGTCACATGTGTGCAAAATATTCCACATGAATATACTAATTTATATTATTTAGTAAGTGGAATCAAGAGAGCTGTGTTTTCAAAATTATGCATCCATTCACTGACTCTGCCCACTCTTTGGTCCACTGAAGATACTGTGGCAGAGGCAAGTCTGATCACTGGTCAGCTAGGGATTGGGACATGGCAGTTCCTGGAATCTGTAACAGAGAGATGCATACCATGTGGTATCTCTCTTAAACACTAAAAAAGTTGAAAAGGGATTACATGCAAGAGGATAGCTATTTTCAATATAGCATTCTCTAAAAAGACCCACCTTCATATTGAAGAAAAAGCATTTGTTTCCACAAAATCTCACAACCATTACCAAGACCACCAATATTATGTTGTCATACTAGAAAACTAAGTGAAAATTAAATTTCTTATTTTTGCCTCAATTTATTCTCCACATAGGCAAATCGATAAGCATTTCCCATGCTCATCCATTGCATTTTTTACTAAGAAAAACAGTCATAATTTAAGACCTATATTTGAACAATTTCATTAGTGTACCTGTGAATATTGTCTCCAATAACTTTTTCAACTAATTAATTTATTGAGTTTTAATTAATACACACTACTCACGTCAATAGGGATAGATTTATCACTTTTTCTCTAAGTTTGAGTCTCACTATTTTACAAAACCTGTAGCTTTTATAAAAAGTCTCTCAGTGATGTACTGAACCACAACCTGTTGTCAAATGCTTATGAAACACAGAAAACAATATTAACTGAATTTTATTTTATTTTGTTAAACATGTTCTGCTGATCACTTTGCTCATGGCTTCTTTCACATCTTTGTTCCTCAGACTGTAGATCATGGGATTCAGCATGGGAATCACTGTGGTATAAAACACAGCCACCATTTTCCCCTGCTCCACAGACTCCTCTGTGGGACGTCTGAGATACATGAATATGAGAGTCCCATAAAATATGACGACAGCTGTCAAGTGGGACCCACAGGTGGAAAAGGCCTTCCGCCTCCCTTGCGCCGAGTGCATCCGTAGAATGGCAAGGAGAATGAACAGATAAGAAATGGTCACTACAGTCAGGGAATATGTGAAATTAATACCTGCAAGTATGATCATAGTGTATTCTTTTACAAAGGTCCCAGCACATGCCATTTTGATGAGAGGTGGGTCTGCACAGTAGAAGTGGTTGATCTCAATATTCCCACAAAAGGACAAGCCATATGTCCACAGGGTTGCTGCCAGACTAGTCAGAAAACCATATACGTAAGGGAAGGAAATCAGCCGAATACACACAGCCCTAGACATTTTGCTGCCATACAGCAGGGGCTTCCCAATTGCCATGTACCTATCAAAGGCCATCACAGCAAGAATGAAAATTTCCACATGGACAAGGGCAATGAAGAAGAAACACTGTACCAAACAGCCAGCATAAGAAATCGTTTTTGTCTCAGATAACAGATTTTCCAGCATTTTGGGGGTCACGTTGGAAGAAAACCACACATCCACAAATGACAAATGGCTGAGAAAAAAGTACATGGGGCTGTTAAGCTGTGGACTGACCTTAATCAACACAATCATGCCAACATTGCCCACCACCGTGACAATGTAGACTGCAAGAAAAATGGCAAAGAGGAGAACTTGCCATTCCTGACGACTGGTGAGTCCCAAGAGAATGAATTCTGTCACATCGGTGAAATTGAGCATTTTCTCAATTCAGAGTCAACACGGGTTAGCAATCTCAGTGATGGCTAGAAAGAAATAATTTAAAAGTCAAGAATCGGTTTATTAATTTAACTCTTTACCCACGTCTCTTTCATCTTTCTTTATTCACTCTCTGTGACTGCACTCTGCTGTTCTCACGGCACATCTCTCCTGAGCACTTGCCATGGAGCAGGCTCTCTGAAAGCTACTGAGGTGCCCTAGCATGCCAGTTATACTAAATATTGTGATTGAAGCATACGAGTACTAAATATTGTGCTCAGCCAAAATTCCAAGACTATTTCATTTTTTAAAGATTTTTTTTATTTCAGAGACACACACACACAGAGAAAGACCCTATGTGAGGAGGGGCAGAGGTAGAGGAAGAGAGTAATTCATCAAGGAGCTTCCCCTTGGGCATGGAGCCAGAAGAAAGGTTCGATCCAAGGACCCTAAGACCATGACCTGAGTCAAAATGAAGAACCAGCTGCTTAACTGACTGAGCCACTCAGGCGCCCTTCCAAGACTATTTCTTAAACATCTCTTTTTTCCATGTTTGGTAGTTTCATATTTTACGATATTTACAGTTCTATTTTGACCCATAGCATAAATGATTTTTTACCTTATAACTTTTTCATTATAAGCATATTGTCAATAATTAGGGATGGAAGCCATTTAATCAAATAATTCACCAGACCTAAGTGTCTGAGAAAATATTACTTTTAATCTCACCTAATCCTTGCACTCATTTAAATTGACACTGCTGGGGATTTACCCCAAAGATGTAGTTGCAATGAAATGCCGGGACACCTGCACCCCGATGTTTCTAGCAGCAATGTCCACAATAGCCAAACTGTGGAAGGAGCCTCGGTGTCCATCGAAAGATGGATGGATAAAGTAGATGTGGAGTATGTATACAATGGAATATTCCTCAGCCATTAGAAATGACAAATACCCACCATTTGCTTCAACGTGGATGGAACTGGAGGGTATGATGCTGAGTGAAATGAGACAATTGGAGAAGGACAAACATTATATGGACTCATTCATTTGGGGAATATAAATAATAGTGAAAGGGAATAGAAGGGAAGGGAGAAGAAATGGGTAGGAAATATCAGAAAGGGAGACAGAACATAAAGAACTCTGGGAATTCCTAACTCTGGGAATCAAACTAGGGGTGGTGGAAGAGGAGGAGGGCGGGAGGTGGGGGTGAATGGGTGACGGGCACTGAGGGGGGCACTTGACAGGATGAGCACTGGGTGTTATTCTGTATGTTGGCAAATTGAACACCAATAAAAAATAAATTTATTATTAAAATAGATAGATAGATAGATAAATAAATAAATAAATAAATAATAAATAAATAAATAAATAAATAAATAAATAAATAAATAAATAAATTGAACAGGGACAAACTTACCACATGGTCATCAAAGCCAAGTAGAAAGGAGTAAACTACTTGTACACATCCATATAATCATACATTTTCCCTAGATGTGGACTCTTTTGCATAGCTAACATATAATTATAATCTACTAAACATTATTGACTCTTATATTCTAGAGTTTAAACATATGTAAAATAAAGAGATTAAAGTCACCATTTATAGTGGTAATTAAAATTTCTAAAACTGTAATATATTTTTACAGATTTATAGGAGAATCAGAAAGTGGGGAATGATTCACTCTACTTTGAGGATCCAGTGGAGCTCTGGGAAAGTTTCTTGGATATTTTGCACACTTCTTTTCTTTTTTTTTTTTTAAGATTTTATTTATTTATTTATGAGAGACACACACAGAGTGAGAGGCAGAGACACAGGCAGAGGGAGACTCAGGTTCCCTGTGGGGACCCTGATGTGAAACTCGATCTCAGGACCCCAGGATCACGACCTGAGCTGGAGGCAGAGGCCCAATCACTGAGCCAGCAGGCATCCCAGCAAGGACTGGTTTTATACTTGTTTTGCTTCTCTTTAATTTCTCTATGCCTTAATGTGATGTTACTGTAACAATAATACCCACTTCATTGTTTAGTTAGGAGTATGAAGAGATCTTACACATTCACACATAATAAATACACTGGGCAATTATTATTAAATGCACTCTTGCAAATTATAGTTTCCATTAATAGTTTGTAATAATCAAATAATCAAATCTCTATAGAAAATCTCTCTTTTTCTCTCTCTCTTTTTCTCCTTCCTTCCCATTTCTCTGTCTCTACCATGTGCACAAATACGCACCTACACACCCAGATATGTATGGAATAAATAAAGGTAATTACAAAGAATAAGAGAAAATAAAATCTAAGATGCAAATTTAATCTGACAAATCAGATACATTTTTATACCAACCTGATAATGAAGAGAAATATTCCCAGTAAGAATGCAGAAGTGAAAAGCAAATGCTACATAAGATATGATAAACAGGGCAGCCCTGGTGGCTTAGCTGTTTAGCGCCTCCTTCTGCCTGGAGCATGATCCTGGAGATCAGGGATGGAGTCCCCTCGGGCTTCCTGCATGGAACCTGCTTCTAACCTCTGCCTCTGCTGTGTCTCTGCCTCTCTCTCTCTGTGTCTCATGAATAAATAAATAAGATCTTAAAAAATATGATAAACAATGTTTACGAGACAAGAGAGAACCTGAAAGTCCACAAGAGAAGTTTCCCTTAAAAGGTTGCCTTAGAGAAATTAAAAAAAAAAAAGAAGAACCAATTAAGAAGTATTCTCTACGAACAACCCTAGGGGCAAGTAGCTCTCTAGAGGAAGAGAATTTTGTATTAATAGCAGATTTTTACAATTTTGCTATTCCTCAAACTCAAGTTATTTTTAAAGTGTCTTGGGATCAAATAACACAATTGGCTTTGGGTTTGCATCACGTTAAACTTGGTGATGATGTCACTCAATCTGCATGAGGCAATCTTGTGTGCTGCAGTCCACAGTCTTGTGCCACTGGGCTTTTTCAGTGAAAGATGAAATAAGTTATCATTCCCTACAACGAAAACTATAGCATATCAAAGCATAAAAAACATATCTGCATCACATCATTTTACGCAAGGGAAAATAAGAAAATTAATAATAGCAACAGTAAAGCATATATTAGATTTAGCATGTACTAATTTAACTTAATTCTCATAACTACATCTTGAGATCATTACTATAAATATTTACAGACAAAAAACTTAGAGCCCAGAGAGTTTCAACGACTTCTCAAGGTTACACTTTAATCAATCAGGGACTGGATTTCTGAATCCAGGCATTGGTTCCAGTTTGGACTGCTATTCATCTCATCCTATTACCCAAAAGTAAATATTAATTGTGAGGATAAAAATTTCAATTTTTGATCCACAATGACTCAGAGTTTACAATACTGATATTACTGTGATGATCACAACAGAAATGGATTCTTCTCACATGGAACTTAATGTACAGTGAGACAACACTCTTAAAACAGAGTAATTAGAAAAATAATTGCTTCTGTGCAAAAGAAAAATGTATTCTCCAACAGAGAAATAGATAAAAGGCGCAAAAAAGAATTGAAATAATTCAAATGCCCAAGGAGTGTGTTGTAATCTTGGACTTCACTAATACTCAAGAATATTTAAACTTTATTTTTTTTCACTTTGCTAGTTTTTTATTTATTTTTTAATAATAAATTTATTTTTATTGGTGTTCAATTTGCCAACATACAGAATAACACCCAGTGCTCACCCCATCAAGTGCCCCCCTCAGTGCCCGTCACCCATTCACCCCCACCCCCCACCCTCCTCCCCTTCCACCACCCCTAGTTCGATTCCCAGAGTTAAGAGTCTTTATGTTCTGTCTCCCTTTCTGATATTTCCTACCCATTTCTTCTCCCTTCCCTTCTATTCCCTTTCACTATTATTTATATTCCCCAAATGAATGAGACCATATAATGTTTGTCCTTCTCCAACTGACTTACTTCACTCAGCATAATACCCTCCAGTTCCATCCACGTCGAAGCAAATGGTGGGTATTTGCCATTTCTAATGGCTGAGGAATATTCCATTGTATACATAGACCACAGCTTCTTCATCCATTCATCTTTCGATGGACACCGAGGCTCCTTCCACAGTTTGGCTATTGTGGACATTGCTGCTAGAAACATCGGGGTGCAGGTGTCTCGGCGTTTCATTGCATCTGTATCTTTGGGGTAAATCCCCAGCAGTGCAATTGCTGCGTCGCAGGGCAGGTCTATTTTTAACTCTTTGAGGAACCTCCACACAGTTTTCCAGAGTGGCTGCACCAGTTCCCATTCCCACCCACAGTGTAAGAGGGTTCCCTTTCCTCTGCATCCTCTCCAACACTTAAACTTTAATAATAAGGAAAATTACTGGCTTTCAGGTAGACTAAGTTTTATACTGTCTGCCAAGATACAGCTATGTTGGGAAAGGATTTCTGCTGTTGAAGATGTAGGTAATTTGAAGTTATAAAATTAAAATTAAATGTAGTGAAACTGGAAATAATGTAGTACAATAACAGAGCCCACAATATTAAACCATATAATATTATAAATGATATCATCATGTTGGTTATTTTATGTGACAATTACAAAAAAATATTCCCAAAGAAAATTCCTAAGAACTCCTGGAAAGTACAATCAAGTTGACTACTCTGAAACACACACACACACAACACATAAATATACATACACACATATGTACACTTGTGTAACATATACGTATATGTGTATGCAGATAAACACATACAGTGCATGCATAAATCTGCTTTCTTTGTGAAAAACATAACCTTATCTTTTAATGTTCTTATAAACTATTGGTAAACAAAGAAAATGAACAGGACTTAAATCCTGAAAAGGCAGATTACAGATTTTGAGCATTCACAATGAAATTTAACATTTTGTGCCTTTAAATCCTTCTTATCCTTCATATAAAAGCATTTTGAAGCTAAGGCAATAGTATTATAGAAAAACAGGGATACCTGGGTGGCTCAGCAGTTTGGCAAATGCCTTTGGCCCGAGGTGTGATCCTGGAGTCCCAGGATCGAGTCCCACGTCAGGCTCCTTGCATGGAGCCTGCTTCTCCCTCTGCCTGTCTCTCTCTCTCTCTCTCATAAATAAATAAATAAAATCTTAAAAAAAAGAAAAACAAAGGATAGAGCATAAAGAGCATGTGTTACTTATGAATGATGATGTGTTCATTTCAAAGTCAGATATGAAACAAGGTACATAGAAATGTGCTACAACTACTAAGGGTTCTGCTACTAACTGCCACCAAACACAACTGTACTTTTTAAAAAGCATAAAAGAACAAACTTATCTACATCTCCTCCAATTTTCTAAAGATAACTTATCGAAATATATTTATGAAAAAAAATTCCAAGTTCCAAAACATCACTGAGATTCTGTGATCACCTTCTGATAGTTATTGTAGTAAAAGACATAAAATGGATCTTAGATGGATATCATAGGACATCAAGTATGTTCACATACAAATGAAGTTTATTGAATTAACTACTATATATTTGGAAGGTAAACACTCATCCAAGATACAGTTATATCAATTCCCACTGCTTACACATATTTTATATCATATTTTACATAAAATATTCCATTCTCAGCTGTACTGTCTCCAGTTATAACAATGCCTCATGGTGAAATCATATTCAATGGAACCATTTTAAAATAATAACATGTAATCTCAAACCAACATCTATTCTAGATTCAAGAAGACACCATTACAGTGTTTTAAAATCATACCCAAAACACTGATGTGTTAAATATTCAAAAGCAAGGAGCAAACATTCCCAGTCACAAAATAACCTACTGAACTTGACGTTATGTGGAAGGGAAAGAGTGGATGCTATTGTCAGCACAACTCATCATCTCAGAGCTCATAGGCCAAGAAAGTCAGGTCTACAAAATACTTCCCTTACCTTCGTGCCACTACTCCTTTCTCATTTATGTATTCCCTGTCACTTTATTGAAAACATAAGTAACAACTCTTCTCAGAATAATTTGAAAAAAATGGTAAATTTACACTCTCCTTCAAACTATGGTGTCATCATACATTTGAAGTTTCTATTTTACTTAGTTAAAAAAGTTCTACTGACTGCTCTGCTCATGGCCTCCTTTACATCTTTGTTCCTGAGACTGTAGATCATGGGGTTCAACATAGGAATTACTGTGGTGTAAAACACAGCCACCATCTTGCCCTGTTCCACAGACTCTTCTGTCGGACTTCTGAGATACATGAAGAAGAGGGTTCCATAGAATATGGTGACAGCTGTCAAGTGGGAGCCACATGTGGAAAAGGCTTTCTTTCTTCCTTCTGCTGAGCGCATCCTTAGGATGGCGATGAGGATGAAAATGTAGGAGATGATAATGACTAGTAGAGAATAAGAGAAGTTGAGCCCTGCCAATGTGCGCATGGTGTATTCTTTGATGAAGGTCCCTGCACAGGCCATTTTGATGAGAGCTGGATCTGCACAGTAGAAGTGGTTGATCTCTACGTTCCCACAAAAGTATAGACCATGGGTCCACAGTGTGGAGATCAGACTAATGAAGAAGCCATATATGTAAGGAAAAGAGATCAGTCGAATACAGATGGTCCTTGACATTCGGCTGCTGTAGAGCAGAGGGTTGCCAATCGCCATGTATCTGTCAAAGGCCATTACGGCAAGGATGAACACCTCCACGTGGACAAAGGCAATGAAGAAAAAACACTGCACTATACAGCCAGTGTAGGAAATGGTTTTGATCTCAGCCACCAGATTTTCTAACATCTTCGGTGTGACATTAGAGGAGAACCACACATCGGCAAAAGATAAGTGGCTGAGGAAGAAGTACATGGGACTGTTGAGCTGGGGACTGATCCTGATTAGAATGATCATGCCAATGTTCCCGACCAGCGTGATAATGTAGACCAGTAAGAACACCACAAAGAAAAGGACTTGCAGTTCAGGACGACTGGTTAATCCCAAAAGAATGAATTCTGTTACATCAGTAAAATTGAGCATTTTCTTAAATCTGATCCAGAGGAAGATGCATGTTATCTAACCAAATAAACAGAAATCAGAAAATACACCGACCAAATAGAGCCATTCATCATATATAATGACATTTCCTAATCAATTCTTTCAATTCCTCAGCTAGTTTTCTTTTTGTTTTTCCTCTATTCTTTCTCATACATATTTTCTTAGCAGTATCTCTTTCTTTCATACATGTAATTCTACATAAACTTTTTTACAGAAAAAAATAGGAAAATAATATTTCACAAATACCCTGACAGAACTTGCAATAGTTATTCTTGTCTACACAAAAATTTCAGAAGGTAGGCAGCCAGGTTGGCTCAGTCAGTTAAGCATCTGACTCCTGAATCTGACTCAGATCATGATCTCTGGGTCTTGAGATCAAGCCCTGCATTGGGGTCCACAATGGGAGTGGAGCCTGCTCTAGATTCTCTTTCACTTTGCGCCTTCCTGACTCTGTCTCTTAAAAAAAAAAAATTAAAAAGGAGAATGTTCTTGCTGTCTCTTGAAAAGGAAAGACCTTTTACCACCAGCCCCACATTTTAAAAAGTGCATATGTTTTAATTATTCAATAGATTTATAGAGTTTCAAAGGTCTTTAATACATTATAAATTTATTCAAAACCACAAAGAAATGCTATTTCATCATTAGAAAGTTCAATATCCATTTATGAAACTTGCCTATTGAACTGTTTATCATAAAAATGATTAAATAAAAAAAATTAAAAATGATTAAATAAAACTATATAAAATGGTATAGTGCAAACCAATTATTCTTATGCAAAAAAGGAAAAATCTTTTAAAGCATCACATTGAATTAGAGAGTTTTAAAACTTTTAAAAAATCTTTTAAACTTTAAACTTTAAAAGTTTAACATCTTGAAATTTGACTATTGAGAACTGAATCATTGCCTGCCATTTGTTCACATTGTAAACAAGTCCAATAAAAATAAATTCAAGCATCATTTCCTCTTGTTAGACTATTCTTCTCCCTTGGTCTTGAAGCATTAACAGATTCTATGGCAGTCCATTTCTTCCTTTCTTTCTGTCTTAGAACTTTGTATAAAATAATAACAATGAAACAGTGAGGGCTTATTATATTCTTCTATCGATATTTAAGTTTACATCAATGACATTTCTAAAACATAAGGACATTTTTGAGGGGTTGTGAAGAAGGTTCTTTTTAGTTTTGGGCAGTATCAAATAAAATGGCTAGATTTGTGGAATCTGGATACCATTTAGCACATTCAGTATTCTACTCACAATCTACTATTTATGAGTCAAGAGATTGCAAAACTGATCATTGGTTATTTATAAATCATGTTGTATGTGCCAGCAAAGCACAAGTTAGAAAAGCATCATCATCATCACTTTTATATTTATTGATTCACTTCTTCATTTATATAGTTAATATTTCCACCAAAAAAATCACTGGTTTCTCTTATCCATCATAAGTTCTTATGTCCAACTCATTTCTTGTCAAAAAGACACCTAACTGTTCTTACCTATTATCATCTGAGATCTGGCCTGCTTTCTTTATTCCTCAGGATTTATCTCTTAGTTTTCCCACTATCTCTGTGCCTCCCACTGCTCATCTTCTGGTAGAAATTTATGTGATAGATAACAGATGGAAATGGGAAAATCAAGACATGGCTTTCATCCTTCTCTAGACTATTGGTAGTGACTGAGGCAAAGAGATAGAGATCGCAGTATAGGTCCTCTCTGCCAAAATAGTCCATTCAGAGAGGTGTTACTTCATCTAATCATGGATTTGAAAAAAGAGAAAAGAAGACATTGTCAACTCATTTGAGATCCTCTTTGCTCTGAGGGGTCTACATAATTCATTTGCTTTCTTCTGAATAATTTACCATTCTCCACATATTTAGGCAAGAAATCTTTTTATGTTTTCAGTCTACTCTATCTAAGCACCCCTTTAGAAACATTTTGTACAAGTTCATTGGTTTTAGATGATTAATAAACTATATGAGTAATATGTAACAAGAGTATTTTTAACTGCTTCCTTTTCACTCATGGCAAATGTGCTCAAGACATAGAAGAAAAAGATAAATGATATTAGGAAGTGAGGAATGATTCAGTGAATAAGTCACGCCTAATAAGCTGAATCTCTAGCTCCAAGAAGGTCTCAATTTTAGTAGCTGTTTCATGACAAATTTGGATAGGGGAGCAAAATGAACTTCAAATTCTCAATACTAAGGACATCCATCTACGTCTGTGACCAGCTCAGTCTGTGGTGAGATATCTGTAGCGTGAGTAAATGACATCCAGTTTGCCCAGAAATTTCTTGGTTTAGGAATGAAAGTTTTGCATCCTTGGAAACACCTCCATCTTAGGCAAACAGAAAATTGTTACCCTTGGAAATGTGTGGGCTCATAATGAACCTGCCAGGATCTTACAGATGTACTCAGAGTGCTGTTTATAACAAGGCAGAGGACAACAGAGAAATCCCATTCAGAGTGAAATTGTTCTCCCAGGCTATCTCCATGTTCAAACTCCAAAAGTCAAGCAGGTATGTAGAAGGAAGGGACAGAAAAGGACCAGTGAGTTCTAAGCAGTACAGGATCATTTATTAACATCTTCAGGGTAAGTGGGTTTGTAATCTTTGTGCCTGAACATACTGTTGATTTGAGCACAAATGGTAGAACTGTGTCAAAGTTTTATTCAATGACTGTACATGCATATGAGAGAGAGAGGAAGGTAGGACACAGACAGACACAGAGTAAAGAGAGAAATGGAAAATGACACTTGTACTAGCAGAGAAATGTCTTTATTAGAGAAAACAGAAATAGAATTATCTATCACTTAGCATGGGGAGGAGTCCTACTATTTGTTGGGTGAGATGGGACATACTTCTGCCATTGAATGATTGCAGTTCTTGGAGTAGGGCATCAGGCCAAAGACCCCAACTACAACTGATGTGCATTGTTGTAGTGAAGCTTCTCATGCCACTTCCTGAAAACCCTTCCCAAGAACATTATCTTCCTGCACAGAATTACAAGGTCACCTGGAAGGCTAACACTTCAGAGGGATTCCATAAAAACACAACACTGTCCTTGTGCATGAACCTACCTGTGCATGAACCTACCTGTACGTGAAAGAATGTTCTCAGAAACATCTCATCTGTCATTATCAATGGATAGGTAATTCAGAAGGATTTATAAGGGTTGAATTTCCCACTATGGGGATCTCTCACTGGAGGGTATAGACAGAAACCTGAAGAGTTCATTAAAATGCTACACATTGCATCATCTATAATGGGAAATGAATCTCAAGAGCAAAATTACTCTCAGCAGGATTACAATTTTTAAAGTAAACAAAAGAAAATGGCTAGAAGAACTTGAGAGTTTACTTTATTCCCCTTTTAAAATGTTTTGTCTGTATCCTGGTGACTGTGTTATGTTTCTTTGTGCTTGAGGAGAGTCCTAGTTTCCTATGTGATATTAATCATGTCTGTATGACATAGTCTTCAAGTAATCTGTACTTCATGAGTTCAATTCTGTGTATTAATAAAGTTCCTTCCATTTTCAGGAAGGATACAACTGTAAAAAAAATTGGAGACTAAAGGATGATACTTGTCATTTGTCATATTCACCTGTTGATGAGCCTCAAGTGAGCTTCTTGCCTGAAAAAAAATTAATTCATTTCTCTAAGACTCAACTAAATTCCCAGATTAGGGATGATAATTTTTAATTGTGTAACACTGTAAAAAAAAAAAAAAGGAATTCTTTGGGCAGCCTGGGTGGCTCAGCAGTAGTTTAGCACGACCTTTGGCCCAGGATGTGATCCAGATCAAGTCCCATGTAGGGTTTTCTGTATGGAGCCTGCTTCTCCCTCTGCCTGTGTTTCTGCCTCTCTCTTTCTCTCTCTCTCTCTCTCTCTCTCTCTCTCTGTGTCTCTCATGAATAAATAAAATCTTTAAAAAAAAGGAATTCCTTGATAAATACTTTTTATCAACAGAAGATGATTTCTAGTAGCTTTCCTCTTCCAGTTTATGGTTTCTACCCATTTAGAAGAGAAAATAAATTAAGACATACACTTTTCATTTTTATTTCTTTAATTTAGAGAATTGTTTGCAGGTGTGGTGGGAATAATTTTTAGTTCTCAATATCTATGTTGTAAGGCATGAAATTATATTCCTCCAATTGAGATTCATGAATATTATGAGGCTCTGTCTTTTAAAGTAGAAAACATTTAAGTCAATTCATTCCTGTCCCTAATAACCATGGTACTGCACGTAAGTTCTACAAGATAAATATACTACAAGGCTTTTGGAAAACACAACAATTCTTGAACGTCATATCAGCATCTATACACATTGACATGCATTCACTTGTTTATGTATCCATTTACTATGTGCCTAAATGCAGTTATAATTAAAAAATAATTATAGTAATACCTGCTCTCAGGGAGATGATATTCTATTGATATATTCTCATTCTTATCTGATGACTCTTCCTTATTTAGACCTCAGCAAATGGGCACCTGGGTAGTCAGTCAGATAAGTGGCCAACTCTTGATTTCAGCACAGGTGATAATCTCAGAGTCCTGCCATTGAGCTCCCATTGGGCTCCACACTCAGCGAGGAAACTGTTTTATATTCTCCTTTTCCCTTTGCCCTCTCAGAATTCTCTCTTTTTCTTTCTGAATAATATAATTAATTGATTAATTAATTAATTAAAATTAACCCTTCATTTGCCAATTTTATCTGCTTTTTTGGCCCTTTAAGAAATTGTGAACAATCTAGAGCTACCGCACTATGCAAGACCACAGAAGTTCTGGGAAGACTGAAGCCATTCCTCCCTAAACATACACTGTAATCATTGTTGGTTGAGGAATTTGTTGCTTCTAACTGTTCAACTGGAACAGAGAAACAGGCTATCCTAGTACTTGGATTCTACACATCTATCAGAATGTGCGTTATATCCTCCCTCAATCCCCTAAATCCTGTGCAGAGAAGTTGGACAAAGGACAGAGATTCCTTTATTTCCTAGGGAACACACCCTGAAAACTTCTAGTTTGCCTTTTGTCTCTCTCCTTCCTCCAAATTAGAATGTTTTCCTGGATGTTTTAATTAACTCCATTTTCACATTTACTATTTCTTTCCGAATCCTCCCTTCCTCTTCTAATATGTATACGTAACATATAATTGTATATTATTAACCATGATTACCTGACTAGAGTGCTTAATGAGATAAGCTAGAAAGCAAGAATGTTTGAAGCATGTGTAAGTCAACGAGTTTTCAGCTAAGTCATAAATTTTAAGGGTAGA
This sequence comes from Canis lupus baileyi, assembly GCF_048164855.1. Taxonomy (NCBI): domain Eukaryota; kingdom Metazoa; phylum Chordata; class Mammalia; order Carnivora; family Canidae; genus Canis; species Canis lupus. Next base: position 16,833,563 of record NC_132858.1, read on the forward strand.
GAATGTGTGCAGGAAACTTGGAGCTGGAGCAGAAAAGTCCAGTCAGTGTTCCATAAACTGATCTTTGCTGACTCAACACAACAATAATTTAAAAAAAGAAAAACCTTAATGAAGCAAACTACTACTACCCACTCTGCCTAACCTAAGGGACTATTGGCCACACATCACATGGCAGCAACCAAAGTGCAGACATGAATGCAAACTGGTGCAGTGTGTTAGCTTGTCAACTCTGACGATGCACAGTGCTGTCCAGTAAATAAGGGAACCACTTTTCTGGCATCAACTTCTCCCATCGTTTCTCCTGTTTACTACACTCCAGGCACATGGCTTTTCCTTCTGTGACTTCAACATGCCAGGCATCATCCTGAAACTTTGTATTCACTAGTGATTCTCCTGCTTATAACTCCCAAAGATCTCCTTGTGTTTGACTTCTTCTGGTCCATGAGGTTTTGAAGTCAATGTTTCATTTTCTCCAGGATTCCTTTCCAAGTCACTGACACATTGGCACAATCCTCACTTCTGATGCTGTCAAGTCATTGTCTCCCAGACTGCCTGGCTTTCCCTTCTTCATAGCACTTACCAACGCCTGAAATATTTTGTTATCTGTTTGTGTGCCTGCTGCAATATCTCCACCTCCACACATAATAAAGCACTTTTTCTCTCTTGTGTACTACTTAATCTCTAATTTGTAGCATTTTGCCCAGTAATAAGTTGAATGGATGAACAACTTAAACCAAGAGTAGCAATCACTATCTCCAGATAACAGCTCTGCAACATATTAGAGAGCAACCAGTGCAGTATTCAACATGAGAACAGAATGTCCCTAAGGACAAAATGTATGAATTATAGATCACCTATCATTCTGTCTCTGTAAAAGGTACTTTATAGTTCTGTGTATGCTTGGCAAAAAAGAATAATTTTTTAAAAAGCAAAAGTAAAAACAACCAGTAACTCTGAAAATCAAATAAATGAACAATGAGAGAATTGCATTCATAGTATTACTCATAGTGTTGGTAATAAGTATTAGCAATGTTCATAGTGCTACTCATATCATTATTCAGGTATTACTAATGATATATTTAGAGTTGTTCTAGCAAATGTCGATTAAAAAATTCAAATATGAGACCCCTGAGTGGCGCAGCGGTTTGGCACCTGCCTTTGGCCCAGGGCGCGATCCTGGAGACCCGGGATCGAATCCCACGTCGGGCTCCCAGTGCATGGAGGCCTGCTTCTCCCTCTGCCTGTGTCTCTGCCTCTCTCTCTCTGTAACTATCATAAATAAATAAAAATTAAAAAAAATTCAAATATGACCATATTAGAAACTTGAGGACAAAGCACTAGTGATTCTTGGATATGAATGTAGGGATTGGTAAAAAAAAAAAAAAAAAAAAAAAAAAAAAAAATTAATACATTATTTTTAGTAAAAAGATGCCAATCAATCATGCACATATTTGAAAGTAAATAAATAGACATATAAGCTTCTAATTTAAAATGATTTAAGTGAGAAAGACAGCAATAAGAATGTGTTACCTATGGGGAGATAAGATGAGGGGAAAGGGAGACCCGAGTGTATATAAGCCTGTAGTACTATTCAACCTTTAAAACAACATATGCACTTTACATTAGTAATTTTATAATTGCAAAAATATATTTTAACTGAAAACATGCATATATATGCAGAAACAAAAAACTACAAACACAAAATCTCAAATACGATTTTTTGAGAGTTGTGGTGTTTGATTTCTCTATTATATGGATTCATATGTTTGAATTTTATATAACTAAATCGTGTAAGTCAGAAGAGGGTACTTGATGCCATGGAAATAAGCAACTCAACATATGGTAGTACCTTGTAAAAAGAAAGGCACTTGTCATCCATTCTTCACTTCTAGTGTGAGTTGGTGCATGGCATTTTCCCACATGTCCTCACTCAAGAATGCATCTTATAATTTGAATTTTGAATATTGCTGGTCACCAGGGCAAGGCAAAAACAAAACAAAACAAACAAACAAACAAAAAAAACACTGAACAATTTCTCACCAACAATTAAATGCTCAACTGAGAAGTGACACATATGAATACTAATCTACCTCATTATCCAAAAAACAATCACACCCTTCCATCTAAACCCAGAACAGAAGAAATGTAATACTACCATGTGCACAAAAGACAAAGAAAGAAAATAAATACTGAGTAAAACGAATGACAAGTACAAACGTAAACTTTTGTAATGAAAATTTTACTTCTGTTTGTATCTTTAAAAAATTATTAAAAGTTTAAAAAATGTAATGTTCCTCTTTGATGTACCATATTTCTCATTCCACCCTGTAACTGGGAAAAGATTTAGAAATATTTGGGGACCAAAACAATAGTGATAGCTTTTAAGAAAACCTTTTGTTTCCTAACAACTCTTTGGTTAATGCTTCTTTCACATCTTTATTCCTAAGGCTATAAATCATGGGGTTCAGCATGGGGATTACCGTTGTATAAAATACAGCTACCATTTTTCCCTGTTCCACAGATTCCTTTGAGGGGCGTCTGAGATACATGAAGAAAAGAGTTGCATAGAATATGGTGACAGCTGTCAGATGGGAGCCACAGGTAGAGAAAGCTTTATGCCTGCCTTCTGTTGAACGAATCTTCAGGATAGCAGGAACAATATAAAGGTAGGAAATCAGGATGATGAGCAGAGAAAAGGAAAGGTTACATCCTGCCACAACAAACATTGACAGCTCTTTGTTGTAAGTGTCAGAACAAGCCAGCTTAATCAGTGGTGGGTCAGCACAGTAGAAGTGGTTAATTTCATTGGGGCCACAGAAGACTAGGTTGTAGGTCCACATGGTCTCCATGAGGCCAGTGAGTGCTCCGTACACATAAGGCCCCGTGATGAGGGATGTGCACACACTCTTGGACATCTTGCTGCCGTAAAGCAGAGGGTTGCAGATGGCCATGTACCGATCAAAAGCCATCACAGCCAGGATGTAGATCTCCACGTGCACCAAGGTGATAAAGAAGTAACACTGCACCAGACAAGCAGGGTAGGAAATGGTTTTCTTCTCTGATAAGAAAACCTCCAGCATCTTGGGAGTCACGTTGGAAGAGAAGCACAGATCCACAAAGGATAAGTGGCTCAGGAAAAAGTACATGGGCTTGTGGAGCTGAGCATTGACCTGGATGAGTACAATCATGCCAAGATTCCCTGCGAGGGTGACCAAGTAAATGGCCAGAAACAGCAGGAAGAGGACGATCTGCAACTCCAGGTGACTGGTCAGTCCGAGGAGAATGAACTCAGTCACTGAGGTGAAGTTTCTTCTCATAATTTCCTTCAATGGGAAATGAGAGCAATGGATTCGTATAGAAATTTTTTTAAGGGAAAAAAAACTATCATATTTTCTTAGAACATCATTTAGGGGCAGCCGGATGGCTCAGAGGTTTAGTGCCACCTTCAGTCTAGGGTGTGATCCTAGAGTCCTGGGATCAAGTCCCATGGCGAGCTCCCTGCATAGAGCCTGCTTCTCCCTCTTCCTGTGTCTCTGCCTCTGTGTGTGTCTCATGAATAAATAAATAAAATCATTAAAAAATAATAAGGTATCTTAAAAAAAGAACATCATTTAGGTTTTTTTCTCTACACTTTCTTCTTTCCTTTTCTATGACTTTTGCCCCAGGAGTCACTAGAAATAGTGGTTTAATTGAAACAGTGTCCAGCTGAACGTTATCAAACACAAACCTCTGAGTTCCAGTCTCTAATGTGCTTTAAGTCTTTTTCTTTGCTAATTACCCCTCTTATTTTTCTTTATCTATTTATCTTTTTGGGTTTTGTCAGGACATTTCTTTCCCATCTGCATTTCTACTTTGTCTATTTTCAATATTTTACTTAACCTCACATCAGTTTTTTTCATCTCAGATTTTGCCAGTCAATGCCAACAAACAGATATTCACCACTGAAAATGAATTTACCAGATAATTTAATTAGAAGTTGAGAATCTTTTACCAGAAGTTCTTTTTCTGATAACAATGATTTCTTCCAGACTATGCCACATAAACTCCTTAGGTTCTTTGTTAAAGGGAACCCACTGATAAATTAAAAGATACATCTTAATTCATTCTTTGTGAGATATAAGAAATTAGTATTTCCTAGATTAGAATGACTAGATGCTATTTGGGAGAAAAATGGAAGAAAAGAAATCTTTGAAAAATTGAGTGATTAGAAATATTTTACCATGTATGGAGGTGATATAATGCACAGAAAGCTTTCAAAAAGTCTTTTAACACATTTCCAGTCAATTCGATACATTTAGAGAAGCTAATTTTTCAGTCCATCAGACCTGAGTTAGGTGATAGAAATGACTTGGCCAAGAATGTTTGTCTACACTTAAGAAAACAAATAAAAGAGCAAAGTGATAGCTCAGAGCCATAGACGGATTTGACAGAGCCTGGGCTAGAAGCGGTACTTCCCCTATATCCATGTTGATGCTTGTTTCTCGGAGCCAGAAAGAAAGAAAAAGCAAAACTAAAGTAAACAAAACAACACAACCACAAAACTTCCCTTCTCTTTGTTTATTCTCAAATTAGATTTTCTACAATCAAAGAGTAGGTTCTAGGCAAGAGAATGTGATGAAAGAGAAATGTGCAATTTTTACCCATCCCTTTATAACATAGACTTGCCCTTCCCTTTCTTCTTTCTGCCTCTACTGGCAGTTCAAATGGACATAGTGCAGAGCTATCCAGGAACATGTGGATACAATGGCAGAAAAATGAGTGAATAAGTCATAACTACTAAAATCATGGCAGTGCTCAACGGACATACCAGCTCAGAATTTTATGTGAATGAGAATTGAACTTCTAATTTAATCATTATCTTGTGTTGCTCTTGAAGGAATTGAAATCATTATCTAACTAATACAAACCTCTAGAATCAATGTCCAAGATTACTGTAAGTCTCTGTAGAGCTTGCTCTGGTCTTCAGATTTGTATTCACAACTGCTTCTTTCTTATAGGTATTTAAGAACCAGGCAATCTAGAATCTGCACTCCTGGTGGACCAAGCTTAGTTAAATCTGTGACAATCACAAACCCTTTAGGAGTTGTAAACATCATTCATTACTAGTTGGATCCAAATTCATTCAAAAAATTCCCCCCTCCATCATTAAAAATAACTAATATTAAGCTATAATCAGAAAAGAAATATTGATCCCCAGGAAAAGGTAGATGTAATCTTGAATTTTATTTTCCACTCAAAAACAAGATTCCTCTTGAAAAAAAAGAAAGTTTTATCTACATAAGATAAAACTATATAAAGAGATAATTATTAGCTAGAATTTAATTAATTCCTGAGAGGTTATGCCCAAGACCAAGTTATGACTTTAAAATTGTGATGACAGTGTTTAAATAATCACAAGCCTCTTGAGACCTTTTAAAATTGCCATAAACCTCCTATCTATCCATTCCATGTTCACACACACACACACACTGCAGCTCTATCAAATGCAGATGAAAGATATTTAATACAAAAATATTTTAAAATAAAATGTAAGCATTAGTCATATTTACTCTTTAAGTTCTCCCCCTGCTCCCTAACCACGAAGGATTTTTCCAGGGGCTATTTTACAGCATTCAATCCCCAGCTTCACAGCACATGTCTGGTTTCTCTCATTTCTTCCCCATTCAAATTCTTCAGCTCTATCTCTTCTCTCCTGGAAAGACCTCAAGGACTCCATATTATCCTGAACAATGAAAATGCAAAATGATTATTTGGGGGTATCTGGGTGGTGCAGCCAGTTGAGTATCAGACTCTTGATTTCAACTAGGGTCATGATGTCAGGGTCGTAAGATCAAGCCCCACATTGGGCTCCATGCTCAGCACGAAATCTGCTTGAGATTCTCTCTCTGCCCCTCTGCCCTGCACTTTTTCTCTATTAAATAAATAAATCCAAAAAATGAAGAATAAAAGTGCTTATATAAATAAAGTCTATCTTTTTCTCATTTTCTACCAGAGAACACTGAAACATCATGTTGCATCCTGTATGTGTTCATGCCCTTTTCTTCCCTCCTGCTTTCCTAAAAATGATCCACTAAGGTATCTTTATGCTTTGCAAAATTTTAAAAATTATTTTGTGCTTAAATGTTCCCATTAGCCTTAATACTGATGTTCATCACACAGGTTTTACAACTGGGCAGATTTCATCTGAAAAACTTATGACAGACATCTTCATCTTTATGGGCCTGGGTTTTCTCATGTTTAAAATGTTCCTGCAGAATTGTTCTCTGAGGATTTTACAACTTAAAATGTATATAAATATCTTGCCGTGTGTGAAGCATATAAAACTATCACAAGAAAATTTTAGTGTCTACCTACCTTTTATTTAATATTTAGAAAAAAATCCCCAATTAGGCGTGTTGGTATTTGTCATATGACCAGCTGCTCTAGTTTTTGTCCAGGTAGCCATTTACCCATTTCTCACCATGCACTTATTCCTACTAAATAAGATATTGATAGGATTCTAAGTATAAATAGCAACATTTTGGCTCATTCCTAACACCCAAAATAAAGAGCCCTACCTATAAAGAAGTCGGAAAACTAGTACGCCTTCAAAAATAAGTGAGGGAGATTGTTGCTTGTGTTTATAAGGATGACTATTTTTCCCTATAGTATTAAAAAAAAAACAAAAAAAAAACAAAAACAAAATAAGATGAAGTAATCAATTCTGCCAATTAAAAGTTTCCTGAAGACAACTCAAAGATTAGTGACATGGGAGCTAGGAATGGTGTAAGCTTCTCTTCTCTGTCTTATTTCTCTCGGTAATGGCCTTCGTCACTGCTTACCATGCATTGTTGGGCCCATTCTCGTCTCTGCCTTCAAGCCTCAGTAGAACAAGCTGCATTCTAAAGAAAGCCAGTTACTCATTAATTTACCTTTCCACCAATGCAGTACAAGCATATGCTACCATATGGTATTATGGCATCGATTATACATTCATTTGATAAAAAGGGGTTTTTTAGCCCCTTTTTTGGGTTGTTTTATATTGTGGAGGTTTTTTTTTTTCTTTTTTAGAAAAGCCCAAAGGTAATGAATGTAATTGGAGACTCCTACATTATGCACATGATTGATAGCGCTTCCCATTCCTTACTTTTCTAGGCCACAATGTCCTCTGTATAGCTCTTGAACTTCTTAGTGGTTATATATTTTTCATATATTTGATTAATAAAGTAACTGTCATTAAATTTGACATGCTGAACTTTTTTCATGTAAGATTTCATCAAAAACTCATTTAAAAAAATGTCGGGTTAATATTATTAGACCCATTTTACAGTTGAAGGAAGTGAACCTTAGAAAAGATAATTACTTTTCTCAAAATCAAAGCTACTAAGTGACCTGGGTGAGATGAGAAATCAGATTTGACTATAATTCTCCTGCCTTTCTAACATTAATGGCTTCCCTCACAGTTCATCTTGTTTCATGAGGTGGATGAAACATCATCTCACTTCACAAAGTGATTAAACATCTACAACAATGCATCAAAAATGTCCATACTTTCTAGGTTCTTGGAGGCAATTTCTAATAAATCTATTACATTTGGCTAGAGAGAGACCAGGTAAAGTGGGTTTAGTTCCACAAAGTTTACACAGGTTAGTCCTTTAGTGCTAAGCAAGTTATCCTCTTTTGACTTCATCTTTAAAATGCATGACTGTTAGGGTCCTAGTATTAAGTCCCACTTCTGCCTCTGCATTCAATGGGGGGTCTGCTTGTCCCTCTCCCTCTGCCTTCCCCCATTTCATTCTCTCTCTCTCTCTCTCTCTCAAATAAATAAAATCTTTAAAAAAATAAAATGCATGAGTGTCTACTACAGTATATCTTATATCTTAGGTCACTTCTAATTCAAATACTTCGCCCTTTTAATATCTTAATATTAGGGACACCTGAGTGGCTCAGTGGTTGAGCATCTGCCTTTGGCTCAGGTCATGGTCCCAGGGTCCTGGGATCAAGTTCTTCATTGGATTTCCCCCAGGGAGCCTGCTTCTCCCTCTGCCTATGTCTCTGCCTGTTTCTCTGTGTCTCTCATGAATGAATAGTTAAGTCTTTTTTTTAAATATTAATAAAATTGAGAAAATAAAATATGAATAGCTTGCCTTATTGGAAGTTTAAGATAAACAACTTTTTTTTTCTGAGAGCTTTGTGGAACTCAGCTTTTGTTCAGCAATGTGGGGGACAAATGGAGAATTACCCCCATGTACTTTGGGACCTTGATAACAGGGAATTGGGCAGCACAATAGTATATGTGTAAACAAATGGGGTGATAGAAAGATAGCAAGAACATAGGAACAGGTAAATTAATGATTAATGATCAAAATTTGAATATGTTTCTATGAAAGTTTATCCCAAGATGGAAGGAAAGAGCTAGAAATTTTGGTTTAGGAAGAAAACTCTCATTTGCTGGATTAATAATGATAATGTCCAGTTATGTAGTCTCTATCTACCTTGGTTAAAACAAGATTGTTACTCTTCACAGAATTCCTGTCTCTCAGCCACATGCTGAATCATGACTGGAAGTTCATATCACTACTCAGGTTAAGAAGTGTTCATGGTTCCTCATCTATACCAAATTAAATCTAAGGATCTTAGCAAAGCATTCTTCTCTCCTCATCTGATTCAGTTTAGTATTTAGCCACATATTTTCTCACTTTCTTATCCATGATTGGTGTCCCAGGTGCAACCAAGTTATTCTCCAGTTGTTTCCTTCATCAGGAAATGCCTTTTCCCCATCCTCTGCCCTTTGAAGTTCTACTCAGCTTTCAAAACTCAGCGCAGTGCTTACTTCCTCTGGGAAACCTACTTTGAAAGCCTTAAGCAAAATTAATACTTTTCTTTCTCTGTCCCCAGAAAACAATTTAAACAAATACTTCAACTCTTTCTCTTATCCAAGCAAGTCTTATGGTAAAATAGTGATGGAAGTTTCTCCATAAATATTACTCTTCATAAGCAGTGGGTATATATTTAATCATTTTTAAAACCTACTGTGCCTAGTCCTCAATAGGCTTTTTATAATCTTATTTTGAGCTGTGTTAAATTAACATATGACCACAAATATACAAAGATACTTCTATCAGTAGAAATGTAAAGCAAGAGGTAACTTGTCCTCAGCATAGTCTTGCCTGCATGAAAAGGCTACCAATGTCATTAAATGGAGCAAGTCTTCTAGGGAAAAGTAATCCAATTTATTATAATAGATCTTCCAACCCAATATCATTAGAATAAGTAATGATTTTACGTGCTTTATAATCCCAGGGATCCTGGATGGCTCAGTCAGTTGAGTATCCAACTCTTGATTTCAGCTCAGGTCATGATCTCAGGGTCCTGGGATTGAGTCCCAAGTTGGGCTCCATGCTCAGTATGAAGTCTGGTTGAGAATTCTCTCTCCCCCTCTGTCCCTCCATGCTTGCATCCTCTCTCTATGTATAAAATAATGAATAAATTTTTTTTAATTGTATTACAATCCCCAAATCAATGGCTACTTCCACATGCATTCTGATTTCCTAAGTTCATTCATTAGAGAATCACATCATTTCTTAAGTGCTCCTTAAAACTCAAGAAAATTAATTCAACACTGAAATCACAATTGGACACCTACTTGCAGGATATGAGACAGATAGGATTTATAAAAGAGAGGAATCAGGTTTCTAAGCCAAAGATTTACAATATGTCACTTACCTAGCTATTATTCTTCACTCTTGGTTAGATATTATTTGGAAATTTATTCTACAATATTTTTATTCTGTTGTTTAATACCTGGCACCTGGGTAACTCAGTCAGTTAAACATCTAACTCTTGATTTTGGCTCAGGCCATGAACTCAGGGTCATAAGATTGAGCCCTATGTTGGGGTCTGTGCTGAGCATGGAGTCTACTTGAGATTCTCTCTCTCCCTCTCCCTCCCCCCCTTCCCTTGCTCATGCTCTCTCTCTCAAAAATAAATAAATAAATAAATAAATAAATAAATAAATAAATAAATAAATAAACAAACACAGAAAGAAAGAAATTGCCATCCCTCAAAAAAGGCAAACAAAAAACATTTTATATTACATAATAAAAGCACAATTAATATAAGCCTTTCAAATTATTCATATAGTGATTCTTCACGCTGTGAATAAAAAAGTGGTTTATGTAGTAATTCAACTTTAGATTTCCTTATCTTTTCAAATATTACATTCTTTTTCTTTCTCTTTATTATTTGGTGGTTCGAGAGAAGAGTCACAATATATGAGAGACTTTTAAGTTTGCTACTGATTTTTTTCTTTTTTTTAAAGATTTTATTTATTTATTCATGAGAAACACAGAGAGAGAGAGAGAGAAAATGAGAGAGAGAGAGAATGGCAGAGACACAGGCAGAGGGAGAAGCAGGCTCCATGCAAGGAGCCTGATGTGAGACTCGATCTCGGGACTCCAGTATTACGCCCTGGGCGGAAGCCAGGTGCGAAACCGCTGAGCCACCCAAGGATTCCACTACTGATATTTTCAAGGAGGTACCATTGCCCAGCTATATTTGTAAGATAGGATTCAAAAGCAGAGAGGTTTATATGGTTTACAGTGACTAGAAAGATTGAAAGTTTGTAAAAGTGAAAACTTGAGACTCTCTCATATACTGCTAAGCATGTTCTGGAGTTCCCATTTGGTCTATGGTAAACTATAATTTTTACCATTATAGTGAAGTGGCAAGATGTGATGATAATATTCCATATTGCCAGTACTTGAGGAAACAACTGTGATGTTACACAAATCTATATGAAACTGATAATACAGGCAATGGAAGCCATTTAAGTATAGAACACTTTGAACCTGGTATTGTGACCACATGGAAAGCAAATGGTTATATGGATGTGATTGTCACAGACAGCATCAGAGACAAAACATTGAGTTAACAGGAAAATGATCATGCTATACTGGAAATAAATTGATCAAGGAAATGAGCTTTTCAAATAAAAAGTTAGCCAGAATGTGTAGGATTGACAGATCAGTGAAGAAATAGTATGAGGATGTGATCCACAGAGTTAGGCTCAAGATTTCCACTAGAAAGAGAATATAAATTACTAGAGATGAGAAAAAGAAGAAAAGCTGCCACACTGGACAACTGGTCAACTCCAGGAAGCTAAATTCCTTCTCTCTGGTCTGATTTATCCTAAACATCACCAGATGAATTCTTCTGTTGAAGAAAATAAAAACAGACCAATTTTCATGAGTAAATCATACAAAATTAAGATTCCGTCAGTATGTGTCATATGTTTCCTGATTCTCATCATATTATACAACTATTATAATTTCCAGTTTGTAAGAATTCTCTAATATCTATAATCTATCAATCTATCATCTATCTATCATCTATCTATCTTCTCTATCACCTTTCTGGCTTTTAAGGGAGCACAGACCATTTACCAAGTTAAGCAACAGAGAAATAATTGCTTTCAAATTTTATATCTGACCTATGGCATTTACAAGATGGGAAGCACAGGCATTAATTAATTAACCAAAACTATAAGGGCATTATATCTAAATAATTATAAATATAGCAACAGAAAAATACAGAAACCTATGACAGGAAATCAAATCTCAAATAGGTGAAGTAACTTTCTAGTTAATAATAAAAACCAGTTCACTTTTATTGAGTGAATACTATGTATCAGGCATTATGCTAAGTACTTTATGGGTACTTTTTAAATGTTTCTATTTGAGTATGGTTGACACACAGTGTCACCTTAGTTTCAGGTGTATAATGTATTCATTAAACCATTTTTCTACCCAGCTTCCCTATGAGAAAGTACTATATATACTTATCTTACAGAGGCAAAAACTGAGGCAGAGTGAGGTTAAGTAACTTTCTCAATAAATCTGATCCCAGAGTTTATGTTCATAAATATTAATTTTGCTGATAAATGATGGAGTCAGGATCTAACTACAAAGCTCATCTTATTGAACAAATTCAATTTGTTTATACATTATAAAATAAGATGTTTTCTCACAGTAGATTGTATTATTTGTGTGCAGTCAGCTGTCAAATACCTGATCAACAATATTTTTGGAATAGATAAAATGATAGTTCTACTCATTCTGTGGCTTCTCTCTTCATAGTATAGTGAAAAAAGTATATCATAGTATGTAAAAATAAAATCTTTAAAAAGGGCAGAGCAGGAGAGTAGCTCCTGGGTGCCCTGACAGTAGATCTTGTGACTCTTGATCTCAGGTTTGTAAGTTCAAGACCCATGTTGGGTGTAGAGGTTACTTAAAAATAAAAATGTTTTGAATGTATATCATAGTAGGAAAAAGAAACAATAAATATTGAAGCCAGACACATTTGGACATCTTCTCATGGCTAAGTAATTATAGGTAAGCAATCAATCTGTGAGTTTTTTCTCATCTTCAAAATGGGGAATGACAATTCTGTAATCATAATATTGGTGGGCAGATTAAGTGAAACAATATATATTAAAACAGTGCTTGAACTTTGGTGACTGTTGTTATTTCCTTCCCTCCCTGTCATTATCTGTGTGTATGAGTGTGAGAATCTAAACATTCTTCAGATGTCTAGTGCTCCAAGGAAATATATGATACATGAATGTTAGCCTTACAGACAGGCTTATCATTCCCCAGAATATTTGTTTATTTTTTTAAGTACACATGATCAGATTTCCTCAAAAAAATGACCAATTAGATTCATGATCTTTTAGATAGGTGGGAAGAAAAGCATAAAAATTCTTACAGTTATTAAATGTTGCTTAAGGATGTGTGATAAATATTCTCTATTTTCTCATAGATTCTTCCAACATCACATTTATTAATTTGTTCAATAAACAGGACCTTCAAAATTAACTTTAAAAGAAGAGCAAGAATTGAGGAGTCTGTTCTTAAAATTCCTCATGGAAGGTTTTTGCATTAATAAATAAATACTATGATTTTTACGTAAGTATCCAGGGTCTACTGAGATAAATCATTAGTACAAAAAGCATGAGTACATACTTACTCTAAGTCCAGCACAGTGCAATATGAACTAAAAAATAGACTGTGTGATGGTATAATTTCAGGCAGCCAACTAATTCATGAAAGCACTTGGTGAAATCCCTCTTTTATCTTAAACTTTTGCAATGTGACCATACCTATGGCTTCATATTGCTAATACTAGTCATAAATGTCAATGACATTATGGGTCACTGGTACTTCTGAGCAATATATTTTTTTAAATTTTTATTTATTTATAATAGTCACACAGAGAGAGAGAGAGGCAGAGACACAGGCAGAGGGAGAAGCAGGCTCCATGCACTGGGAGCCCGATGTGGGATTCGATCCCGGGTCTCCAGGATCGCCCCTGGGCCAAAGGCAGGCGCTAAACCGCTGTGCCACCCAGGGATCCCTCTGAGCAATATTTTTAGCATATTACTTAAATACTTCCAGATGACCAGATGACCTCATTCATTGGTTCATTCAAAGACATTCTCTTACATAGAGGCAAAACTTCAAGCACTTCATTTACGTTTGAAATGGAGGTTCATTTAATTTTCTTTCTATGCTGTCATCATCACTGAAGCTTCATTTAGTGCCAAGCTAGTCTGTAAAGATAGAGACACGGACACTGAAATCAGAAAATCGAAGAAACAAGGGAGCTGGTTTTATAAAATTGATTGTGTGTGTGTGCATAGACAGTAATAGACTCCTAGATATTTGTTTAAGTAGAATCCAACACGCTATTTGTTGAATGTTAAAATTTACAAAACTAGTGATTTGTCTAGTTGTGTGTTTTAGCAGTATTCACAGACAATCTGACTTTCAAAATAAGGATAAAGAACAGCATCTAGTAATAGAAAGGTTGAAGCCATTATTGGGGATAATAGAGAATTAATAAATATAAAAATGTTACCTTGTAGAAAATATTGAACAGAAGTAAGCTCTCAAGTAGGAAAGAAGCTTTGAAATACAAGTGAGAGAAGCATGTCCATTGGAGGAGTGACTAATTACAGTTCTGTGGCTTTTCTGATTTCATTGGAAGTAACACGTACATATGTGATCACGAATCAGTTCTAATGGTTATTTCATTCAGATGCTGCTTGGTCTGACATCACATTGTACAAGTAGCTATGAGTATTCTGGAGCGTGCACACAAAGGATGAACAAGTTCTTGTCTCATACAATCACATAAGACCAACTTCAACTTATTCAGAATGCATTCTTTCCTCTGCTGCATGAGCACTTCTGTTTTCTTATATTACCAACACTTAACAAATTATATTGATTTTTCTCTTTACAGTTTCATGAACTCTACAAAACTATACAATCCTAGAACTCCTTGAGGAATCCTTGGTACTTGAGCAGTACTTAGCTTATTATAGATGCTCGGTAAACATTCAACTCTGCCTATGCTTTATATCTGCAATATCACCTGAAATGTTAACGCCTTTAAAAACCAACTTGTCTTTTGCATTCTTTAGCAGTAAAATATTTACAAACAAGTCAGTGTGTTTATTCTGAAATTAGATATATAGTAATTAATTGTGGCAAGGGAGAGTTTTTGCAGATAAAATTTGAATTATGGTACAAATAGAAAATATCTGTCCCATCCTGAAAAATAGATTAACAGGCAATGATGAAAGGAAGACATGAAAACCACAGAGCCCAGGAGGCTGGCATGTCTTTGATAAACTCTACAGAGTCACAACTTCTTTTGAGGCAAGACATATGATCTTTGAGAGACATTTGTTGCCTGCTTTAGGAGTTAATATCTAAAAACTAACTACAAGTTTTTATGTACTGTTATGGCAGAAGGAGGAAAGTGTCTTATTGAAAGTGTTTCTCACAAGTGGGGAGGAATAAATGGGCATCAGGCATGGGCATGGAGCAGTCATCATGGCTTCCTTCTCCCAGAGCTGACAGCAAGTCTCGATCAGCAGTTTTGGTCATATTATTCTATACCACAGGACTGAAGCCCCTGCATAACAAATGCTATGCTACAGAATTACAAACTATTAAAAGTTAGCTCATGACAATCAATGTGTATATTGACAAATTTGTGTGTGTGAGTACATATATAGCTATACATTGGTTCATAGATATAGAGAAATTTTCCAAAAGTGTAAGAAACTGTTAATAATGATAACTTTGAAAGGAGACAATGGAAGATCAGAATGGGAGAAAGAAAAAGGGGAAAATCTTTTACTTTATACTCTTCTATAGAGACTGGATGTTTTACTATAAGCATGTATAATTTTAGTAGTATGAAAATAACACATGATGTTATAAGTGTAAAAGTGGGTAAAAGAAGAGAAATTATCCACCATATCTACATATCTAACCTCCAACCCCTTACACACTCAATGCACAATCACACATCACCTATAGAAATATATATCTCTTGTACCTATGTCTTGAATGTTTTGTCCTTAGATTATAGCTTTTCATTATAAATTTAAAATTGACTTTATTGTAAATGTAGTTAAAATTGGATCCAGTTCTTGTAAATATATCTTTTATTTAATTTATAAAGAAAGATACATTGTAATTTTATTTCAAAAGTACATTTCTTTTGATCAATTTCCAAAAAGCTTGTTTCACATTCTTGTTCCTCAGACTATAAATGATAGGATTCAACATAGGGCTTACAAAAGTGTAGAAAACAGCAATAATTTTAGACTGCTCCACTGACTTGTCCGTGGGAGGTCTCACATACATGCAGAACAGAGTCCCATAAAACACAGTCACTGCCACCAGATGGGATCCACAGGTGGAAAAGGCTTTGTGCCTCCCTTCAGCAGAATGCATCTTCAGGATGGCAATGAGAATAAAGATGTAGGAGATGAGGATTATGAGGAGGGAGTTGGAGAGGTTAAATCCTGCTACCACAAACATGGATGTCTCCTTAATGAAAGTGTCAGAGCAGGAGAGCTGGATGAGGGGAGGGTCAGCGCAATAGAAGTGATTAATAATATTGGAGCCACAGAAGGTCAAGCGGTAGGTCCACATGGTTTCCATCAGGCCACTAAGGAACCCATAGACATATGGACCAACAATCAGGCGAATACAGACTCCTCTGGACATCTTGCTGCTGTAAAGCAAAGGGTTACAGATGGCCATGTACCTATCATAAGCCATTACAGCCAGCATGTAATATTCTGTAATCACCATGGCAATAAAAAAATAACACTGGACTAAACAAGCAGCATAGGAAATGGTTTTCTTCTCTGATAAGAAATTCACCAACATCTTGGGAGTCACATTAGTGGAATAGCACAAGTCCAAGCAGGACAAACTGGCAAGAAAGAAGTACATAGGAGTGTGGAGGCGTGAGTCTATCTTAATCAAGACCAACATCCCAAGGTTCCCACACACAGTGATCAAGTAGATCAGCAGGAACAGCACAAAAAGGATGGGCTGAAGCTCTGGACGATCTGTTAATCCCAAGAGAACAAATTCAGTCACCAGGGTGGAATTTCCTCTGACCATTTTCTTAGCTGTCAGCATTGTTCACTTAGATGAATTGAAATAAAGTAAGAAGTGAGTGAGAAGTCCATCATATATTTCTTCTCTTTTCTCTCATTTACCTTTCTCACCCTTTCAATTATTCCTCACACATAGCTGTGATCAGTGTCTATGATTGCAGAAGCTGAGATTTTTAAGAAGACTGGGGCCCCGATTAGTTAGGTGTATGATGTGTAGATGATTCCCAAAAGAACAGCTCCTGTGACACCAGCTTGTTTTTGAATGGGAGATTATGACCCAAAGTTTGTCTAAAAATGGATTGAACCACACCACCTGTCACTTAGAGTTCACTATAAAATCATGGGCTTCATCATTGAGCCCAAGAATGGTGCCAGACAAAATGGTAACATGAGTTTGAAAACACTTCTGCAGGCAACAGTGTATGCATATTTAGAAGTTCAACTTTTAAGACTTGCACTCAGGGATCCCGAGGTGGCTCAGCGGTTTAGCGCCTGCCTTGGGCTCAGGGAGTGATCCTGGAGACCCAGGATGGGCTCCATGCATGGAGCCTGCTTCTCCCTCTGCCTGTGTCTCTGCCTCTTTCTCTGTGTGTGTGTCTCTCATGAATAAATAAATAAAATCTAAAAAAAAAAAAGACTTGCACTCCTTACTGGCTGTCTTTAGAAAGCCCCAAATTTTCGGGGTTTGAAGGAAATTTTCAGGAGTCTGTTTCACTGTTATATCATTAAAACATAGGGAACTGTGGTATTGCTATGCAAATAGACCAAAAATAACCATCCCAAATTTGAAAATAACAAGTCCTGTGTAAATTACTGATGAAGGAATTTTCATTCAGAAGCATTTGTATGAATAAAGAAGAGGAGACACAAGTTGGGGAAAAGAGAAGTGGCCAAAGCTTAGATTACAGTTTTGTTTGTTTATCCATTTTTTTATTTATTTCAGAAAGCATTTAAAGGGTTTATAGCATATTTGGCTGTAAGTTTGTGCTACTGATGAACACAAATTTGACTTTAAACTTTCTAGCAGTGTTATGTAAATAGCTCAAACTTCTTCACCACAGAATTGCAAAGTCCGGAAATTATAAAACAAAAACTAATTAAGAGACAATTATTCTTAGCACAGAGTTCAGATGATACTAATTATGATGATAAAAGGATTATACTTTTAGATAAAATTATCAATTCATTATAATATCAATTATAACAAAAGAATAAAATGAGAAATTATTTTTCCAGGAGTCTGGAGAATATATTCTATCATGGATTCTCAATGTTGTCTTGTGTTATTTTATAAGTGATAGACTAAGATAAGGGATCAAAGCTCAAATGACGGTGGGAGCCATTTGGATAATAAGAATGAATGATGTGGGCTGGGTGTAAGGGTGAACAGAAGTGAACCGAAAAACCAGCAGCCACTCAGGCCAGTGGAGTTTTTACTATACAGTAACACGGTCCCCATGTTCCAAGATGTTAAGAGCTTCCAAATTTAAACAGGTATCAGAATTCATTATTTAATGTGAAACCTACCATACAAAATGTTGGAAAATAATTCCACTTATAAACCTCTCTTTAACCAGAGCATAACAAAAGAAGTCTGTAGGCCTGATGCACTGAGATGAAAATAATAATTTCATTTAATGCCAATGTCATCTACTATATTTCTAGTATCTAAGCTGTTCCTGGAGATTGAAGCAAGTACCCTCAAAAGTTAGCTAATTTGGGCAGCCCCGATGGTGCAGCGGTTTAACGCCGCCTGCAGCCTGGGGTGTGATCCTGGAGACCCAGGATTGAGTCCCGTGTGGGACTTCCTGCGTGGAGCCTGCTTCTCCCTCTGCCTGTGTCTCTGCCTCTCTGTGTCTCTATGAATAAATAAATTTTAAAAATCTTTAAAAAAAGCTAATTTGACTCAGTAATGCTTCCAGGATGTTGTATAATTTAGTCTTTATAGTAAGAGAACCTTTACGCACAAACAGCATTGAACAGTACATGTGTACAAGCCACTTTCCTAGGGAATTAAGGTAGCTGGTAACAGTACTTGTCTTGAGAGCACTGACTGGTATCTTCATGGTCAAGGAGGCATGTGAAGAAAAATTGAGGTTATAATTGATAAATTCAACAAGTATTTGAACAAAGTAACAATTGTGTTCTGAAATCTGGATTATCATCAAAGAATAACTTTTAACTTGTAGGATAACTAAGAATTTTCTAGAACGACAAGAGTAGAGATGGCTTTCAGATACTGTGAATAGTACATTCAGAGACGGGAGGCTGTCAAGGGAAATCAAAGATATTCCACATAGATGCAAGGATAGGTCTTCTCTTGTGCCAAATAAAATATTTAAGGAGTGATAAGCAGCCAAACCAAAGTCCCTATCCCAAGCCAAGAAGTGTGGTCCCTCCTGAAAGCTGTCAGGTAGCAGCATATCTTTGAGATATTTATCTGAGAGTGTGTGTGTCTATCTGCACTACACCTAAGTTATGGTAATGGATTTGAACCAATATTCCCTGTTAATTCGAAATGAAAGTAATTTGCAGGGCTTAAATCTACAACCTCAGCCTTTGAGAAGAAAATACAGTAATTTGAGAATCGGGATTTGTATAAATAGCAAAATTGCTCTTTCCTCACAAGGTGGATGAGTCCATTTGGAAAATATTTACCTTAGTAATACATGTAATTCTTCCATTTTGATGGCATAAGAGACTCCTCTAATCTTTAAATCTGTACAACTATGCCCTAAATACTAGCACCTGCTCGGCCATCATATTACGTTTAATAACTAATAAAGGAAACAAAAGTATAAAAGAGAGATAAGAATTTAATTTGCTTTCTTCTAACTCCTTTAAATAGGTTCAGCAACCATGTTCTACAATTTAGGAAGAAAGACTACATTTTGGTTATAGTACTTCTTTCCATGCACATAGGCTCTTCAGTTTTACAAAGCAATGATGCTATTCTATTTTATTTTACCTTTAGAAGAACCCTGTAACTAATACAGAGCAAGTACAGTTAGGAAAGGGGCACCCATACTTCTTAAGCTTGCTGGCATCTGAGTTTTTAGATTAGTATTCTCAAAACTGTGTCTAGCAGAACAACTGGATATCAGGCAACAAAATAGATCTATGGTAAAATTAAGTTTGAGAGAAGCTGAGTTTTGAAAAAGAAAAGGGAAAAATGGGTTTCTGTTGTGCAGGGAGTCTCAGATGAGCACCAGAGATTGCTAGAATCTTCGTACCTCAGTAGCAAAACAAAATACAGGGAGGTAAGATCTCTTCTGCACTACTGAAAAATCACTTTCTTTCAGTAGTGCCACTGGTAGGATGCTAAAGCACTTTTGAATTTATTGACTAATGGTCTCAGAAAAACTGGAGAAAATACTGACCATGGAAGAGGAACTCTGGAAATGGGAAGGAATAGAAACAGGCAGAAAAAAATCTAAGAGTTCCTAGGGAAATAGAATGCAATGTGACGTCAGAGCTCTGCATATCAATCATAGGTGGGCACAGGTCTTTTCTACTCCCAAACATATAATCTGTATAGCTGGACCCTAAATACTCATACCTGTTTGCACATCATACCATATCAAACAAATAATAATGGTTGCTTATTGTCTACTTGAGTAAGTCATATGGTAAATTACCACAGTTGTGGATATAACATGAAATAAACTCCAACTATTTTAAATACTCATAAAATTTGCATATATTTTAACTTTTCTGGGTTGAAATTGCTACATGTTCTTTTAAAATCATGCCTCCTTAGTTGCTCTTCTTTCCTTTTTATAGTCCTATCTTGCTGTCCATGACTCTGTTTCCCAAACCAATCTAATTGAGTTTCTTGCTGAGAACATGATTCTAAATATCTTAAAAAGAGAGAGAGAGAGAGAGAGAGAGATGTGATCTGAAATGTGTATATGAAAAATACTCTGGCAAATTTTAAATATTTCTAGTAGATCCTTATGATAAATTGCTCCATTAGAACTAAAGTCTTTTTTCCAGTAGAAGCAAGTATCTGAATGACTTTTGAATACTCACTAGAAATTCACCTGAATATTATTTCTATTTCTATAAGCAAAAGATTGTAGAGCTTGCACTTCTGGGCTCATGTTTAATGACAGTGGGAACTGCCTTAAATAACTTCCTATTTAAATATACTGCACCTAGCATGCCCCATAGTTGGAAATATTGTTCATTTATTTGATATTTATTCAAAAAGTAGCAAAATTTATCCTCCATAACTCTTATTTTCTAACTATTATTTCAATATAGAATGACAAGTAATTCATACTGAATTATTGGAGGGATTGCTCATGCATATTTTGCTGCCCGTATGAGAAATATCACACTGAAAAATAATTAAATTTCAATGAGGTAAGAAACCAGGCACCATCCTAAACAAAGATCTCCTTATGAGATTGGCATCCAATTTCAAACTTCTGGGTAATTAGAAGTAGTATAAGTGGTGAGTTTTTAATTGTATTTTATGTCAAACAATATAATGAAAATAAAACTTAACATAAGATTTCACTGGCTCAATAATGTCAAATTGCTTTTCTCTGGATTGGAATGATCATAGATAAAAAAGATAATAGACCACCCAGATTTTTTCATGCAAATGAAGTTGATTCACAAGGATATTGATTTGCATATGTATTTATTTTTTATTACATAAAAATTCAAGAAAACAAAACATTACTTTGTAATTTAGTAGGGATTATTAAGCAAAAAAATAGGTGCCATATATGTTAAATTGGTAAACATGATAAATATATGATAAAAATGTGGAGTTCCAATAATTTCCTATTTTTCCCACTCAAAATCAGAGGGCAAAGTTCAGTTCTATAAGTTATCGCTGGTTCTGGACACCTTGCTTATTGAAATGTTCATTTGGGGAAGAGTTTGCCCTTTTTAGGGTCCAGTTAAAAAGCAAATGTTCAAGGTAGCAGGATAACATTGAACTGCTGTTATATTTACTAACTATTCCATGTGCATAAGGTCACCATTTTGACATCCTATAAAATGGATTCAGTGGGAAATTAGGAGATATCGAAGCCAAGGAAAGGACCACAACAGAAAATAGAAATAAGGATTGTAGGGTCAGTAATCCAATATACACACAACCTCAATGGGTCATAAAGACATAGATAAGTCTGCAAGAATAGCTGGGAGAATAATGATATTTTAAGGTAAGAAATGAAGAAACAGGTAAACAAGTCCTGTAGTTGGTGGAGCCATGCAACTCATGAGAATATTAATTTCCCATGAAAAGCACCTTGTCACCTCTGCCATAGTGAACTCCAGTATCTTCCCCTCTCAATTTTCCATTCCAAAGTCTCACAAATGTAAAAGGAGTGTACATTACCTGTTACAAAAAAATGAACCTAAAATACAAATCATGTTACACATGATGGCTTAGTACCAACCAATGGTTATCAGTGAAAACTCTTTTGAGTCTTCAGTTAGAAAACAATCTTTTTACCTTGATATAGTGACTTTCTGTGGATTTCAGGACTTTGACTAAATAATTGCTACAAAGCCCATTATTTATAACATTCTGATTCAGCATTTATATAGCTACATATCCTTCACTCATGATGAGCCGTGGAACTCTTAGTTAATACTAAACTTGCCTCAAAAGTTTCTCTTCTAGATAATTTAAAAGAGATTTACAAAGTTCTCTAAGAGTTTTATATTTTCTAGAATGGGTATAATAATTCCTGCTTCTATCTCTTTTCAATTATTTGGGGGTGGGCTATTCTTTCAACAGATATCATTCTTAAAAATTTTGAGATTATCAGGAGCTTCCTCTAATATGGTTATTCAATGTGTCTTAAATTGTTGAAGGGATGGAGAGAATGCTATTTATAAAGTAAAATGATAAATATAAATACATAATTCCAATGAAACTTTAATGTTTTCTGGTGACCAATCTCAATAAAAATAGATACCAGTTCATTTTTAACTAACCAAGAAATTGAGCTAACATTCAAAGCTGCTTTTGTTGTCACCTAACTCCCACTGAAGAAGATCCAAAACTGAAACAGAAAGAGAAAGTGCAACTATAGAAGTCAGATTGTCATTCCTACCTGATCCCGGGAAAGACTCTTTCAGAGACACTAGTGGTCCAAGTGATGAGTTTCTGGGAATGATTTATACCCAAATTGTAATTTAAAGCTCTTATTCCTAAAATATTTTTAACATACCCTGAAGACATGATTACAATATAATAAAAGAGAAAACTCTAGGGAAGTAATTTATGTAAACTCCCACTAACTAGAGTCTTGGGATTTCCACAATGTGATTGCATCAGTTTGTAATCATTTTCTGAAGATTATTTATTTATTTATTTATTTATTTATCAAAGAGAAAAGCATTCAGTGGAGGAGGGGCAAAGAGAGAGGCAGAGAGAGAATCTTGAGCAGATTCCCCACTGAATGCACAGCTCATCATGGAGCTCGATCTCATAACCCTGAGATCATGACCTGAGCCAAAATCAAGAATTGGGCACTTAACCAACCCAGGTGCCCCCAATTTGTTATCACTTTGAGCTGATTGCTTTGAGTGATCGGAAGTTTATTCTCATGGAATTTTTTCATTATGTATCATCATTTTTTCTAGTCAGATAAATAAGACAGTTAATAAAGATATAAAATAATGACATAATTCATGGGATTTATGTTTTTGTGATTTTCCCTTGTCTGAACCGTGTTTTGTCCACACAGTTGCTATTGAATGAGTTTTAAAATTTTTAAATTGACAAGTTATGCACTAATTGCAATATCATGAAGTTCTTCTAAAAATCAGTATTCTGACATTGTATAGCTTGCATTCTAGCCTGGAAGCAAATGATGAGAGCTGAGTAGCAACTTCCTCCATTAAAGGGCAAGTGCTCTATGATTTACTGAAGACCTCTAAATTTATTATTATCATCCAATCTCCCAACCCAACCTCACAACCTTATTTAATTTTTTGTCCCTATAATTGAATATAGTATGAAATGCACAAAAAAAATTAGTTACAAAGTAGAATAGGAACATAGTGCAGAAAATGATTGCTTCTGCCTACAAACATCTAGCAAGGTAACTCATACGTGATGACTTTATATCCATGGTGCCTTAATCAGGTGAGGAAGAAAGAGAAAGGCATCTCTCACATAGGAATGTGGAAATTCATATTTTTTTATTGTACTTGAATCTATTCCATATGAACTTACATCAGGTTAGTGGAAGAATCTTCCTTTGCCCTTGAAATCACTCTTTCATTAAGACTGATACTTAAGACAGTCTGAAACTTAATGAAACAGCCCAGATTCTAATAACAGATGGATAGATATATATATTGCATTAAATTTTTAAAATGTAATCCTGTTCAATAATAGAAGATATACCAAATTATGGATCCATTGAACAACTGAATGATTCTCAAAGATATTTTGCTAAGTCAAAGAATATACACACGAAAGACCATATATGGTTTGATTCCATTTATATGAAAGTTAGTTAGGAAAGCACATTATGATTACCAAAAGCTGAGTATGCAGTGAAGTAACTGTCAGTGAAGGAATAAAAAGGAAATTTTAGAAGTTATGAAATGTTCTATATCTCAAATGTAGTGGCAGTTATATGGATGTATACATTTGTCAGAACACATTGAATTGTATTTAAAATGGACATATTTTATTGCATGTAAATTACACAGTAATAAAGTAATATTTTTAAAAACCTATAATATTTTATTATTATCAAACAAAAGTAAGTTAAGGATAAAAGAAGTTAAGTTAGTTGCCCAAAGGACACATATCAAACTTTAAAAGCAAGATTCAAATTCAATTGTACCCATTATCAATCATAATACACTGTCTCCGCAGGGGTTGGTTGTTTGTGAAGATAAATATGTATCCATTAATAGTATAAAAGATTAATTTTATGATCATCTCAACAGATGCAGAAAAAGCATTTTAAAAAATTTAACATCCTATCATAAAAACTCTGAACAAATTGGGTACAGAAAAAGCATACATGAATATAATAAAGGCTATATATGATAAGCCCACAGCTAATATCATATTCAATGGTGAAAATTTGAAAGCCTCCCTCTACCGTCAAAAACAAGACAAGGGTGGCCACTATCACCACTCTTCTTCGACATAAAACTGGAAGCGCAAACTAGAACAATTAGGAAGAAAAAAAGCATCCACTATCAGAAAGAAAGAAGTAAAATTGTCTTTGCAGATGATATGACCTTATACACAGAAAATCCTAAAGACATTATTAAGCAACTCTTAGAACTAATAAATGAATTCAGTAAGTTTATGCAGAATGCAAAATCAACATCCAAAAATAAGTGGCATTTTTAGGGATGCC
Organism: Canis lupus baileyi; assembly: GCF_048164855.1. NCBI lineage: Eukaryota > Metazoa > Chordata > Mammalia > Carnivora > Canidae > Canis > Canis lupus. The sequence continues at coordinate 16,858,391 of NC_132858.1, forward strand.
TAGGTGGCTCAGTGGTTGAGCATCTGCTTTTGGTTTAGGGTGTGATCCCAGGGCCCTGGAATTGAGTCCCATATCAGGATCCCCGCAGGGAGTCTACTTCTCCCTCTGCCTATGCCTCTGCCTCTCGCTGTGTGTCTCTCGTGAATAAATAAAATCTTTAAAAAAACATTTTTAAAAAATAAGTGACATTTTTATATACTAACAATGAACTATTTGAGAAAGAAATCAAGAAAAAAATCCCTTTTAAAATAACACCAAGAAAAATAAAATACTTAGGAATAAATGTAACCAAAACATTAAAAATCCATACACTAAAAACAGCAAGTCTTTGATGAAAGAAATTGAAGAAGACATAAATATAAAGATATCAACTGTTTATGGATTCAAAGAACTTTAAAATTGTTAAAATTTCCATACTCAACAAAAAAAAAAAAAAATTTCCATACTCCCCAAAGCTGTCTGTGAATTCAATGCCATTCCAATAAAAAGAAATATATCCAATGACATGTTCACAGAAACAAAGCAAATAGTCTTAAAATTCATATGAAATCACAAAACACCTCAAATAGCCAAAGCAAACATGATAAAGGACAAAGCCAGAAACATCACACTTCCTGATTTCAAATTATTTTATTACAAAGCTATAGTAATGAAAACAGTATGGTACTGGCATAAAACAAAACAACAACAAAAAAAGAAAAATCAGATACATAAACCAATGAAACAGAATTGAAAGCCTAAAATAAGCCATGAATATATGGTCAACTAGTATCTGACAAGGAAGTTAAAATACTCAATTTGGAAAGGATAGTCTCTTCAGTGAGTGATGATGGACCAGTGAAACTGGACCACATGCAGAACAATTATTTTGGACCTCTATCTTATACCACACACAAAGACACAAATTAACTTGAAATGAATTAAGAACTTAAGTATAAGACCTGCCATAGGAAAAAAGTTCCTTGACATTGGTCTTGGCAATGGTTTTTTTTGTATATGACATCAAAAGCACAAGTAACAAAAGGAAAATTAGACCACAACTAACTTAAAAGTTTCTGCACAGCACAAAAGACACTCAACAAAATGAAAAGACTATCTGTGGATTGGGAGAAAATATTTGCAAACAATATATCCAAAAAGAGTTTAACATTCAAAAAATATAAAGAACTTATACAACTCAATACAAAAATAATAACTAATCAAGAAGTAGGTAAAGGACCTGAACAAATTTTTCCCAAGAAAACATGCAAATGGTCAACAGGTAATGAAAAGGTGCTCAACACCGCCAAACATCAGAGAAATGCACATGAAAGTCACAGTGAGATATAACTTCACAACTATTAGATTAGCTATTATCAAAAAGACAAGGGATAAGTGCTGAAGAGGATGTGGAGAAAAAGAACCCATGTGCATTTGCTGAAGGGAATGTAAATTGGTACAGTCAATGTGGAAACTGTAGAGAGCTTCCTCAAAAATCAAAGATAGAACTACCATGTGATCCAGTAAGCCCCTTTTCTGGGGATATATTCAGAGGAAATGAAATCAAAATATTGAAGAAATAGCTGCACCTCACATTCATTGTAGTGTTACAATAGTCAAGACATGAAACAAATGTCCACTTGCAAAAAAAAAAAAAAAAAAAAAAAAAAAAAAAAAAAATGTCCACTTGCAGGTGAAAGAATAAAGATGATGTGGTGTAGATACATAATGGAATATTATCCCATCATTAAAAAGCGGAAATTGACATTTGAGTTACCATGGATGAGCCTTGAAGTCATTAGGCTAAGTGAAATAAGAGAAACTAAGACTATATAATCTAACTTTTATGTGGAATCTAAAAAAATCAGACTCATAGAAACAAAATACAATGTTGGTTGGCAGGGCTTGGGATATGAGAAATGGGGAGATATTGGTCAAAGGCAGCAAGCCTTCAGTTATAAGATGAATAAGTTCTGAGGGATCTAATGTACAATATGGTGACTACAGTTAATCCTGTACTGCATACTGGAAAGTGCTAAGAGAGTAGATTTTTAATGTTTTTGCCACTACCACCACACACACACACACACACACACACACACACACAAATCATGTTTGTGTGAAACAATAGATGTGTTAACTAATAGTCTTGTGATAATCATTTCACAACATATACATGTATCAAATCATCAAATTCTATACCTTAAGCTTATAAATGTTATGTCAATTACATCTCAATAAAACTGAGAAAAAAAGACACTAGACTTAGTAAATTTCCAACATTAAAATCATAAGGCATATGTTCTCTCACAACAGAACTAAATTACAAATAAATAGCAATGACAAACCTTTTAATTTTCCAAATATATGGTAATTGCGCATAGTCTTCTAAATAGCCCAGGGGTTAAAGAAGAAAGCACTGGGAAAAAGAGAAAATTCTGCAAACTGAATGTAAAAAATACCAAATTTGGTGGTTTTCAGCTAAAGCAGTGTTTAGGTAAAATGTATAATCATTTTTATGAGAAAAGAAGTAAAACTCAAATCAATGATCAAAACTTTCACTTAAAAATGTAGAAAAGGGGATAAAAGATAATGCCAAGTAATTCTCAATTTTTAAAATCCAAGTGACACAGAAAGTATTCTTTCTTTTCTTAGACTTGAGTGTGTAGATTCAGGCTTGCATATCAGAAGAAGTTGGTCCCTGTAGTTCAGAGGCCACAGACAGGATCCATAAACTCAGAACTAGAGAAAAAAAAATATCACTCTATTCATCTCTTCCCATTCCCATACTGACCACCATAAAAGCATATTCACAAGAAACAGGAACCACTATCATGACTTATGATTTTTGGTTTTATTTAGTAACTCAGAGACATACAGAAGAATGTATTTCAAAAAGACTCCTAGTCTCAAAAGATAGATGGGAATAAGAATAGAATAAATCCAAGGAATTGAGCTGAGAGTATCTTTAGTCTGTTAATCATTGGAAACAATAAGAACACAGGAATGTTCCATGCCACATCAAGTGGGAATTTTCACTTGGAACACTGCTCCTCAAATTTAATGTGCTTACAACTCACTTATGATTTGATTTAAACCCAGAATTGGATATAGTGGATCTAAGTGCAGAATGTGGTGCTAAATTTCTAACAAACCCCAAGATAATGCTGTTGCTGCTGCTCAGTGGATCGCTTGTTGAGGGATTAGATTAATAAGTGAAGGTCATTTTTTTCCCAGACCTGAGACTTTTAGATGAGATATTTGAGAATATTCATAGAGAATATAAAAATACATCATCAGAATGCAAAGATATTTGAGCCAAAGGTTTAGTTATGATTTATTGGAAACTGGAGGCAGTCTCATCTTAATGATCATATTTCTTCTGAGGACATTCTTCAAGGCTTGCTTTACATCTTTGTTCCGCAGACTGTATATCAGTGGATTAAGCACTGGACTCACAAAGGTGTAGAAGACTGCTATGATTTTGGATTCCTCGACAGTCTTATCTGTTGGTGGTCTTACATACATGCAGAAGAGCGTCCCATAAAATAAGGTCACAGCCATCATGTGGGAACCACAGGTGGAGAATGCCTTCTGTCTTCCCTCTGCTGATTTGATCCGGAGGATGGCAGCAATAATGAAAGCATAGGATACCAGGATGATGCTGAGGGAGTTGGAGAGGTTGAAGCCAGCTGATATGAGCATGGCATGCTCTTTGACATAAGTATCAGAGCAAGAAAGCTTAATCAGTGGCGGGTCAGCACAGTAGAAGTGGTTGATGACATTGGATCTACAGAAGTTCAAGCGAAAGGTCAGGATAGCCTGCAAGAGCCCATCTGAGAATCCATAGACATAAGGAAATGTGGCCAAGCCGATGCAGACACGCCTGGACATTTTCATACTATAATGTAGAGGGTTACATATGGCCACATAGCGGTCATAGGCCATTGCTGCCAGCATGTAAAACTCAGTGAGGAGAAGTGCAATGAAAATGTAACACTGCGTAAAGCAGCCAGCAAAACTGATGGTCTTCTTCTCTGATAAAAAATTAGTCAACATCTGCGGGGTTGCATTTGAGGTGTAGCACAAGTCTACAAAGGCCAAATTAGTGAGGAAGAAGTACATGGGTTTGTGAAGGCGGGAGTCCAGCCTGATTAATACCATCATGCCCAGGTTGCCCAAGAGGGTGACGAGGTACACACCCAGAAACAGCACAAAGAGGAGAGGTTGGAGCTCGGGACGATCTGTGAGCCCCAGGAGAATGAATTCTCTTATTGCACTGTCATTTGTGATGGACATTTTCTGAGAGTTTGGACCTGCACTGGAAACAATAGAAATAACGCAGACAGGGAGGTATAAATCATATTACTGACTATTGAAATAATTTTTCTCAATTCTTCCATGTGTCTTTCAAAATGAATACTACCATAAACAGACTTTGTACTCCTACTAATCCATTATTTAATTTGTCTTTGTACTGAATTGCCATTATATTTCTCTATTTAGATACCTACAGTTACACCTATAGCTATACCTATAGGTAACTATACTTACACCTATTCTTATATCCATACATACAACTGAGCTACATATCGTTTCTCCCTGCAATATTTTTTGCCTCTCAAATTCTCCCTATGATATTAGGCTCAGTAGGCTTTATGATTCCAGCACACATTCATTCTGTAGCACATTACATCTCCATAATGTGTCTACTTTCCACTCCTTGTATATTCCATCCTCAGGGGCAAGACAAAGTCTAGCTCATTATTGCCCTGTGACTTCTCTTTTTTTTTTTTTTTAAGATTGTATTTATTTAGAGAGAGGAGGGTGGCATGGAGGGTGGCAGGCGGGGTAGGGGCAGAGGGAGAGAGAATCTCAAGTAGAGCTCATGCTGAGCACAGAGCTCAATGAGGGGCTTAATTTCATAATACTGAGATCATGACATGAGCTGAAATACAGAGTCAGATGCTCTACCGATTGAGCCACCCAAATGCCTTGTGTACTCTGACTTCTAAGTACATATTTATGTAAAATTTTAAAAAGAAAAGAAAAAAATAGGGTAAGCATGAAAAAGTGACTACTTACAAGTATTTTAATCATCTCTGTATCCCCATGGAGCTTGTCATGATGTTATTTCCTGAGGAGAATTAAGAGCTTTGTGAATTTTAATGTACAAAGAAATTGCTTGGAAACCTTAACCAAGAAAAGTCACAAAAAGTTTGCTTAAGAACCTTTTATGTGGGATGTGGAGATCTTCATATGTAACAATCATCCAGGAGGTTATAAAGCAGATGTCCCCAGATTCACAATTTTAAAAGGCACAGTCACAGTGGTCTAATAAACTTAAGGAAAATAAATGAACAAAGAATCACCAGATCAAATGAATTCTCACTCAGTATTTTGTGAACAGTCTACAGCAAAGACGTAATGTGTCAATAAAAAAACAAGGTTTGCATAGTTAGTACTTAAGTTGTTAATCACAACTTGTATCTATCTAGAGGTATGGCAATCCCTATGGCTTTTTAGCTCTCCTTTACATCATAATTAGTGCTTAAGTTTCTCTTCCTTTCTCTCAAATGCTATTTTTTCCCTTTCTCTCATATTCAATTTTTTAAAACCTGTCCAATTCTTATCTTATTTCAAAATGAGTCACTGAAAAAAAAAAAAAAAAAAAAAAAAAAACAAAAAACAAAACAAAAAAAAAAAACAAAATGAGTCACTGACACTTAGTTTAGTCTAAGTTTTAGAGAGCCAATGACAATGTCTTTTTGCACTTTATCTCCTTTACCCAGAAGGGTAAGTACTTTACATTTGTTGAATATGCCAATAACAGTTACTGATAATGAGCAATGATCCTCATCCATGAGTTACTTCATTTCCTCATTTGTAAATGGGAATGATTACATCTGTTCTGCTTGCTTGTAATGTCATTGTGGACATCAAACAAGATGTTCATAAAATAAGTGTTTATTGATACTCAACATATCATGTGATTAGGCCCTATAGATACCAAAATGAATAGACTCTTCAAAAATCCCTGCCCTTCAGGCATTCACATCTAGTGGACAGAGACACAGAGTAGTGAAAGTAAATAAATGGTGATTCAAACAGCTGTGTTATAGAGAAAAATTAGGAAAATGGAGTTTTATGGAGAGGGCATTCAACTTTTAAATAGTAACATCACTGAAATATTCATGAAAAGGTGACTTTTTTTAGCAACAAACTGAAGGAGGATGAGAACAAGCAAGAAGCTTATTTTAAGAACAGTATTCTAGGAATAATAAAGAACAGAGGCAAAGGCAGCATATGTGATCTTTGGAACTGCTAGAGATGTGTGTACACGTATGGGTTTCATGCAGAGGAGTGCAAAAGTCCCAGCTTAGATATTCCCTAAAATGTAAATGACTCCCTTCTTTGAAAGCCTGATTCATCTCTACTTATGAGTTTCCTACCAAGAATAGCAATGACCTTCACTGCAGAACAGGAGTCAGTGGAGAGTTGTAGCTCCTCTTCCAGAAGTGCCTAGCAGAAAATTACCTTTGAAAAGCCTATTTCTTTAAGTGACATCAGCAGGATGGCTTAGGAGATAATTTTATATTCATTTGCACCCAGAAAACCCCAGAAAGAGTGTAGATGGTTTTCCCAGGACAGAGAAAAGATCAGGATGTGAGAATTTCGGATTTATAAAAGATACTGTAGGAAATTGGACTTAGGGGATCATTTGCAGAAAAACTCATTTGTTGCATGTCACTTAATGACCACCTTTGGGATCTGAAATGGTCTTGACTCGTGACCTCAGTGACTTGTGTGGAATCCAGAAATATCCACTTGAAAGTAGAGCAAAAGTTCTGCTAAGTGAAGGAAGGCACAAAAAAAAAAAAAAAAAAAAAAGATGATGAAGAACATGTGTTTGAAGAGAAAGAACATCACAGATGACCCAGCTGCCCACATCAGGCCAGAGTAAAAGCTGAGCATCTTCTGAACAATGGGTTCTGGGTTTAGTAGATTACAACCAGACAAAGCCTCTAACTAATGAGGAAAGAAAAAGCAAAGTAGTTTCAAAAGGACAGCACAAAGCTGCAAATGGTAAAACCTGGAACTAGGATTAACTATATAATAAACAAGGTTGAGTACAAAATAAGAGAGTAAGTTATCCATGTTCCAAACATATTAAGCATTTCAAGATGGTGACAGCAGGGCATGAAAACTAGCTTAACACTGTTGGAAGCAGGGTGATGTCAACTGCACCAGGTGCATACCTAAGAATCCAGGTGCTCCTAGAGCACAGGGGCTGTACAGGGACTAAGAGACAACAATGGGGATATAGAAAGAGAGCACCTCTGTGAAAACAAGAAGTAAAAAAAAGGATAAAAGAAAAAAAAAAAACTCAGGCAAAGATTCAGCCTCAGTGAGAATATGCCAGAGGGCAACTCTGCTCAATGGGCCAGCTATCTAGATGAATTTTGTAGCCCATTCAATTACAAGTGAATGAGAAAAAGACTATTTAAGATTAAGGAAAAACTCTTAGCAACAATTTATTGAAAGAAAGCTCCTTAAGTTTCTTTTTTTTTTTTAAATACAAACCTCATTAAAAATCGAATGAAACCATTGAAACTATGGAACCAAAACCACGATAAATGCACAAACTCAAAATCTTGCCAAAATATAAATAGATAGGTGAAAGATAGATGATAGATAAATAGATAGGTAGATACACAGATAGTTAATAGATTGATGATAGAGAGATAGATGATAGATAATAGATAAATGATAGATAGATAGACAGATAAGAGATAAGAGATAGATGATAGATAAATAGAAAGGCCTCACAGATTGCCTGGCTCCAACTATAAGAAATCTTCTGCTAGAGGAAGCTTCAACCCATACCTGAAAATGTCCTTGTTTTTTTCCATAGCAAGTAGAAATTTCCCCTTTCTTGGTTCTTTTGTACTAGTGACAGATCAGTAAAATATTATCCAGGGAGATCAATGGAAATCTCAAAAGCCTGTTGTCAGGGAAATTCATTGAGGTTCAAACTCAGAAGCTGAGAACAAGAGGCATTGCATAGGCATATTTCAAGCAAACACGGTGCAAATCGGTGTACCTCAGTTTAAGACTTTTTGCGGTCCCTTCCTGACTAAAAATGAAGAACATAAAAACACAGTGACTTACTTCTGGTTCTAAAATGTACCTATTTTCTCACCTCTGGTTAAGGACGTTCACTGAGGCCTTTCTAAGCTGTAAATGTAGCTGCATTTATACCAGGATGTGGGAGGTAAGGACAGGTCTTCAAGCAAATCTCAGAAGAATTTGAGAATAGCAGCGATGAGTGTTACATGGGGAATCATGCCTCTGGGATTAATTGGGACACTCTCAGATCAGAAAGCTAATCACATGCCTCAGTCTTACAGTCCCTAATTTCAAATTTCCTATTTACCCTAAGACCTCTGGGGAAGGCACACAAAAGAGATTCAACTTCAAATTTGGATGATAGGTTGATTTTTTTTTTCATTTTGTTCTTTCACTCTAAAACTATGTCTTCTCCTAAAATCCAGAGCTCTCAGAATGTCCCCTCTGATGAACGTCAAAGTCTTGGGGAAAGTGAGTCACAGGTAGAAAGGTGAAACACACAGGTCATTGTCAAATGCCTTGGTGAGTACTTCCTAGGTGTGGACAACTCTCAAGTAGATAATTCCACGTCCTCAAAATAACCCAAGAGGCAGGGACTCCATCGTGAACATTTGACTAAAGAGACAGAGGTTCCACTAAAGCGCCAGTGATGGACTAACACCCCCAGTGCCATAGAGCTGCTAAGTGGCAGGGTAGACTTCCATGCCTGTCTTCATGTCCCAAGTGGACTCCATCTTCAATTGTATGTAGCTGTCATGCCTCAACCTGCAGTCACACTTTGTCCTTCTGTCCATCGCTGGCTTTAAATATTCCCTGAACTTCCTCTCCACTCAGCTCCTTCCTCATTCCCCCCAGATTCAAGTTGTTCTGCCCATAGGAAAGGCTCAAATACATGTCTTCCCAAAAGAGGCTTTCTCTGTACCCCCTGAACCAAGACCTTAGTGCTCTGGGCACCCTGCCCCCATCCCAGTCTAATACACCCTGTTTAATTACCTGCCAATGTCTCTCTTGCCACCACGACATTGAAAGCCCATCTGGGCCAGGACCATGATCTCAGCATGTAGCCTAGGCCCTGGCAGATGATAGTTGATCAACAGATACTTTTGGAATAATGTAAGGAGTGTGCAGTGTGTACCTAATTCTGTGAAGACGCAACAAGTCTTGGTTATCCCCTCCCAGGTAACTTTGCATTTTATGGAACATACTTCTTTCTCTCATAAAAATGAAATCTGTAGGGAGATGAAATGGAGTAAGTGACTAATTTGGGTAAGAAACCACAGGAAAGAAATCAGAATGAGGGGAATTAATTATAGGCTTTAGGCATTGGACATGTAATATGTGCCAGATTTAGACTTAGCACTTTGCAAGCATGAGTCCAGTAATTTTTCACACAACTCCATGGGGCTTTAGTACTATTATCTTCATTTTACAGATGGGAAACTGAGGCTTATAAAGATTAAGTAACTTTCCTGGGCAGAAGCAAATTATAAATTGGGAGCCTGAGATTCAAACAGGCCAGTCAGTAGGGTTTGATATTGCGTTGTTGATAGTTTCGCCAAGAAATGTGACAAGCTCAACTGTGCTAAACTTTCTCCAGGTTCTCTGGCATTCATTCATTTGTTCATTCATTCATTCACTCATTCATCCACAGGGTTAAAAACATTCAGGGATAATTTTGTATTTACCACTGTACTGTCAATGTAGAGAATATAAGAGAAAGTGAAAAGATTTGTGTCCTTAAACAGTTTGTTTCGTGGTCGGTGGAATGAGGTATGCATATTTAAAATTTCATGGTCATGTTTTCAATGAGTAGAATTTGTGAAATCATTTTGGAAAGTGGTAGAGATAGAGCCTGCAATGAGCTAATCATAATGAAAAGGGCATAATAATAGTTTATTTATTCAATATATATCTATTGAGAATGATCTATATTCTAGGTTTGAGAAAAATACTGGCTTTAATATTTTAAATTGCCCACAATAGTGAGGAAAACCAGATATGAACCTTGTCTTGTGGAGTCGACAATCTGGAGATGACACAATTGTGAATTAATCACACAAATATACAGATTTTAACTCAGAGTTGTGAAAAGTCCCGTACATTAAAGATTCATGATACTGTGAGAACATAGAAGATAGGGCTTACTCAAAGAAATTAGCCACAGATCCACCAAAGATGGAGCAGGAAAAAATAGCTAATACCAACAAAGACAAAAATTGAAACTTTTAGTTTTTAACACCAAATTTAAAATGGGAAGAAAATTTACCTACACAGAAATAACAGATAATCTAGTAATACAATCTTTTCAAGAACAAATTATTACAGGCCAGAAAATTAAATATTTTCTACATGTTGAAAGAAAATATCAATCTATCTAAAGCCATACCCAAATGAATTCCTCCTTGAGAGTTAAAAATTAAATTGAGACAGTTTTAGAAAAGTAAAAACAGAGTTTCTCTCATAGGAACTGTCATTAAGGACTAATAAATAAGAGTATAAATCATGTAGGTGAAAACTTGACCCAAGATGAAAACTGTATGAAAAGAGAACAGTAGTGAGTCATTGACAAAAACGCTAATATTAAAGGAACATTAATAATATGCAACAAAATTATAATTACAGTCATGTGTGACATAATATTGCAACAGTTTATTTTTAAGTTATAATTTATTATCAATCATATATCATATACTTCATGACACCATATAAGATAGAAGCAGCAGTACCCACAATTAAAATACTTCATAATCCTTTTATTACTGCACACCAATATTAGTAATGAAGACTTAGGTAAATCATCTACACAAATTTAAAGAAATTTATTAAAAATAGAAAATACAGGGGATCCGTGGGTGGCTCAGCGGTTTGGCGCCTGCCTTCGGCCCAGGGCGCGATCTTGGAGTCCCGGGATCGAGTCCCCTGTCGGGCTCCTGGTATGGAGCCTGCTTCTCCCTCTGCCTGTGTCTCTGCCTCTCTCTCTCTGTGTCTATCATGAATAAATAAATAAAATCTTTTAAAAAAAATAGAAAATACAATGTATAATAACCAAACAAAAAGTAGACTCAAAAACTAAAAATGAGTTTAAAGAATGCAATTTAATTCATGGCAGGAGAGGGAGAAAACCATAGAGAAAATGCATTCAAGGACAAAATAAATTGTTAAAAAATATTCCTAAATATGTATCTCCACAATAAAATATGAAATTCAAGTTTAAAAGGATTCAGGGCCTCAAAGTCAAGGGTAGAAATGTACATAATAGGCATCAAGTAACCAAAAACAATTTAAAAAATACCACTGAAGATACATGAATAGCAGGAAAAATACACTTTTAGATTTTACTCCGCAAAGTTGAGAAAGTACATAATGATAAAAGTGGTAAAACTAGCTTGTTAATTGACATAAGATAATAAAAGGAAAAAATTATAAACATAAACAAAATCATAACCATATCTCTCAGTTTTTAGAAACAAAATATTAAATCATTTGTAGGGATATGAAAATCTTTTTAAAAAATCAATAGGATTGACCTTGACCTCATAGAAACCTGCTCTGCTCAGCTCCTATATCTTCTGAGAGTGTTTTTGACACCATTGACTTCCAGAACTAGTAGTCTCAGGAGAAAAAGCTGAAGGTGAACAGTAGGGTACCATGACATGGATGGATGTACAAATTGCTCAGTGGGATTGGACCACTTCTAATGCCTGAAGAGGGAAAAACATAACACTCCACTTTTGTTGCTATTTTCCCTGTGAACTCTTACATCTGCATGTGGCAGATTCAGGTTTGGGAATCAGACCAGCCTGGGAAGAAAGAAAGGATGAGCAAGGCATGCACAACTGATGACAAATTGCAACACATGCTAACCCCTCTGGGTAAAGAAGCCCTGTGATGGCAAGTACCAAACAAAAGGGCTGACACAGAGCTCAGTACAGACTACGAATAGCGTTTTTTTTCTTGTTCATTCTCGTAGCCACACCTTGGCCCAATAAAGTGGTATCATGTGCCTTCTGGGAAGATAACAGGCCTGAAATCTGGAGAATAAAGTATTTCTATACGTCTTAATTGTATCTTCTCTCAGAGACGCTTCAAGAAAATTCTCCAGTGTTCAAACTTCCAGAAAAGGGGTGGTAAAACTATTTTTATAAATATAGTCTACTACATCAAGGAAAGAATTGACAGATTGGTCCTACAAGATAGAACCAGAAACAGACTGATACAAATATGAAAGCTTGATACATGACAGAATTTTCACTCAAATCTTAATGAGAGGGATCCCTGGGTGGTGCAGCGGTTTGGCGCCTGCCTTTGGCCCAGGGCGCGATCCTGGAGACCCGGGATCGAATCCCATGTCGGGCTCCCGGTGCATGGAGCCTGCTTCTCCCTCTGCCTGTGTCTCTGCCTCTCTGTGTGTGTGTGTGTGTGTGACTGTCATAAATAAATAAAAAATTTTTAAAAAAAGAAATATAAACATTTAAAAAAAATCTTAATGAGAAATGTATGGAGTCTTTTTTAAAAAAATAGAAAACTTATTACTTTCATTAAAGATCAGAATTAAAGACTGTTTGCAACATTTATAATACCAGCAAAAATAAAGACTTAAAGATGAAATATTTCAAAGCGTTGAAAGAAAATACAAGAGAATATCTTTACAATAGGAAAAAGATATTTCAACAAGACATACAAAGCACAACCATAAAGGAACATTAAAATTGGAAGTCCGTTAAAATGAAAAATTTCTATCCCCCCAAGTGTGTCTGGCACAAAGTGAAGTACAAGCTACAAACAGGTTGAAGCACCGACATTGCAGATATCATTAAAAGGTCAGTACCTAGTAGACAATATGAAAGCAGCTACTGCAAATGTATGGAATAAAGATAAAACAACCCACCTGAACAAAGAACAAAGAATATAGACGTACAACTAAAAAAAAAAAAAAAAAAAAAAAAAAACCCCACACACACACAAAAACTCTGCAGTTAGCATCAAAGTACTTAAAAATGCTTCACCTCCCTTATGAAGCCATTTTATACTGATCAGATTGGAAGACATTTCGAAAGCCTAGCAATATATAGTATTGGCAAGAATATGGAGCAAGACCAATCTCTCACAGCGTTTTCAGGCAAGCACATTGGTAGAGCAATTTGACAATATCTCCTAAATTTAAGATGCTCTATTCTTATGAATCAGAAATTACCCTCCAGGAAATGTACATGAGAGGATCTCTTGAACTGGTACACACTGAGAATTTCAGAGGAAAACGCATTGCCACATTTTCATATTATCCAGGAATAAGAAAAATGTATTCATCTATCAATAATTCAACGAAGAGATAGACTGTGGTATATTTATATGGTACGTAGACTATCTCAGTGAAAATTGATGCTACATAATTCAGCATGGATGAATCTAACAATATTTCATGAAAATAGAATAAGTTGCAGAAAGATAGCATGTTTTGATTTATAACAAGTCTTAAATATGCTTAAATAACACTATGTGATTTTGTGGATACATAAAGACCAGCAAATATTAGGACTCTATATAGAGATAAGAAACACTAAATGAAATGAGACTTGAGTACAGGCAGTGAAGAGAGGAATAGAATCAGGCAGGGAAGACTCAGTTTGAGACTATCTGATTATGTGAAATGTCTGAAGCAAACTGGCATGGGTGAACACTTAATAATGATCACTTATGCTTGCACAGTTTTTTACATTATTTTCTATTTTTTAGCATGTGTTGGAAATGGTTCCTAATGAAAAATTAACAAGTGAAACCAGAAAACCAGTTTTATGATGGGGGTGGATATTAATTTTTAAAAAATTCTAAGGAAAATATGCCATTCCATCAAAACCCTTATGAATGAGGATTCCATCAAACCAGTATTATCACTATAAAGATATTTTTTAGAATAATCTTAGATACCTAAGGATCCTAATTACTACATGATCTATTTTGCCTATAAAGGCAAAAAGAAACAAGAAAAATAATGCTTACCTGCTATGGTTGAGAAGTTTCTGGAATTTAGTTTGAAAATTATTAAGCACTACAAATATCAAACGGATGATTATGGACATAGCATCATTTGGTATATCTGTCTTTTGCCTTTTGTTGTTTGTTGATTTATAGAGCAATAGCAATGACTTCAATCTTGTCTTTAATTTCTATGAATGTTTATTATTATTATTATTGTTGTTACTATTATTCACTGAGATGACACTTTAAATGCTAGCAAATATTTTGATATCTTCTTCTAAGTCTATTGGCAAATTATGGAAGGCAAAAAATATACAATGACAGAAAGTGACATGCTAATTTTAAATGCTCATCAAATGGCCAGATAATGAGATATACATACTACATACCTGTGACCAAAGTGTCTACTTAATTTAACAATTTCCTTTGGAAAACTTTCCTGATTGCATTTTTAACATCTTTGTTCCGCAGGCTATAAATAAAAGGGTTTAACATAGGACTCACAAAGATATAAAACACGGCAACAATTTTGCTCTGTTCTACAGATGTCTCAGAAGGAGGTCTCAGGTACATGCAGAACAGAGTCCCATAAAAGATGGTGACAGCCGTCAAATGGGACCCACAGGTGGAGAAGGCTTTGCGCCTGCCCTCAGCAGAGTGGATGCGCAGAATGGTGGAGAAAATGAAAATGTATGAGATGAGAATGATGGCTAGAGAACAGGTGAGATTGAAACCAGCCACCACAAACATGGCAGTCTCTTTGACATAAGTATCTGAGCAGGCAAGGACTATGAGAGGTGGGTCTGCACAGTAAAAGTGGTTGATTTCATTGGGTCCACAGAAGGAGAGGCGAAGCATCAGGATGGTCTGTGCCAGACCATTCACAAAGCCATAAATATAAGGGGTGGCAACGAGAGAGAAGCAGACACACCTGGACATCTTGCTGCCATACAACAGGGGTTTGCAGATGGCCACGTAGCGGTCATAGGCCATCACTGTGAGCATATAATAATCGGTGATCACCAGGGCAATGAAAAAGTGGAATTGCAGAAGGCAACCCAGGAAGGAAATGGCTTTTCTCTCGGATAAGAAATGAACCAGCATCTGTGGAGAGACATTGGTGGTATAACAGAGGTCCACAAAAGAGAGATGACTGAGGAAGAAGTACATCGGAGTGTGAAGTTTTGAGTCACTTCTGATTAACAAAATCATGCTAACATTGCCAAGCACTGTGATAAGGTAGATGACTAGGAAGACCACAAAAAGGACAGGCTGCAACTCAGCTCGATCTGTCAGTCCCAGGAGAATAAACTCAGTCACTGCTGTGTAGTTGTTCTTTAACATTGTGTGTGCGTGGCTTCAAATGAGGGCTAAAAGAAGGGAAATAAACGTTTCATCATGTCATCTGATAAGTCTTCTCTAAAACTTTAAAAATTTGCAACATAAAAAAATAGCTTAGTCAATGCAATTGATATTTTAAATACCTAAATTAGTAGAGAGCTCCTTTTATAAAGGCAGTAATATTTTAAATGCTTTCCTGAAAGTCTTCACATTGAAAAGACTTTACCTTATCTGCAAGATTTATTACATTAGTGCACTTAAAATGTCCTTAAATGTTGCTTTTTGGTGGGGGGACATGGAAATCCTTGCTTTCTCAATGTATTTTTGATGTGGTATATAAATCATCATCTGTTTTGCACAACTGAATCAAATGATACATGTCCCTGTAGAACTGGGTTTTGTCCTCTTGCCCCTCTTGACTAAAGATCATTTCAAGCATTTATTCCCACTCAGCAATGCATGTCCTTCCCTTTATGTGTCCTCTGCTCAGGTGGTCCTTATATCACCAAATCTTACTTAACTTTAAGACTCAGCATCGGATCTCCTTTGTATTGTTTATTATGCCAAAAATCAGGGCCAAAATTTGGTTCATGAGGCACAAAAGTCAATTATATTTTTAGTATTAAAAATAATAATGTAGAGTATATAAACTGTACATATATATACACACACATATATATACACACATGCAGACATATCTATGTATAAGATATACACATACATATATATCAGTGGTATCAATGGTTCATCAGAAGAGAAATTAGGGAAAACATGCATTAAAAGGCTCCCAGGCATGGGGGAGGAGAAAATAATGAAAAAAAGATTAACGAACATATCCACACTTTATAATACTTCTAACTCTACCTCCTTTTAACTCTCACCAAAATTAAAAAATATTCTATAACATAAACTCGGAGTTTTACAATACATGTAAATATTCTTGCTGAAATAATAATATTGATCATACAACTGAGACAAGACATAAAATAACTCAAGTGCATTTCCCCACATGTCTGTAGGTTGAAAGTACCATAAAGACCATCCTGGAAAACCTAAACCATCCTTCACTAACACACACCCAGGTGTGGAATGTTACACTACTTCTTACTAAGAGTTATGGGGCCAAGGCAGGACAGGGATCATTGTAAGGTACTTTGTAAATATCTCCAACATTCTTGTCCATTGTGTTGTCCATTGTTTTGTCCACGTGTAGTCCCATGTACGTTACTCTGCACATGTGGATTTTGGACTTAAAGATCAGGATAATAAAATAAAATAAAAATAAAATCACCTAAATCAATGTAATCATAATTATTTTGTTGTTTTGAATACTCTTCAGTGCTGGGGTGGTATTTTAATAAATATTCGCTTATTAACACGTAAATCAAGTGTCAAAATAATTAATGTCTCTTATTTGTTACTGTAGGGTTAATGATGCAATGCAAACTTTAACACTTTAGATAATTTAACTGAGTATTTTGTGGCAATAACTTTCTTTCAATGAAACAAAACATAACATCCTACGTGATTTGAACAAAGAAAAACTCAGAGAGAAGTATTTGTAGGGAGACAGATGTGGTTCTGGGGACACGTGAGGCTTTGCTTTCTTAACATTCACCCTCACCCTGAAATTTTCTCATATAGATGCTTGCTGGAACTATACGGGCACCCAAAGATTGTAGATGGTTGGTCTTTATTTCAAGAAGACTTATATCTCCTAGTGGGTGGTCATAATTCAGTTTAAAGTGGAAAAGATTGAGTGAAGGCATCTTCATGAAATGCATTTTTAATTAACTTTAAATAATTAATGTAGATCATAAACCTAAGAGTGGCCGACTCTCTGTGAAGGGGTACAGAGCATTATACAATAGGACGCTTATAACTATAAAGAGTAGCATCATTAACTTGGAAGGAATCAGATAGATTGTTAACACCACTCCCTAATTTTCTTCATGAAATAAGAGAAAGTATTCATAGCTAGGGTTTGACAGTCATCAAGGTCAACAGATATTGGAAGTCCTCAGTGAGACCTCCTCACCAGAAAGCCCACATGTCCAATTCCTAGCTATGGGAATTGATCAAGTTACCCATCTCTCTGTGTCTAAATTTCCTCATGCATAAAATTTGGTTCTCATAGAAACTCCCTTCTATGAGGGATTTAATTCAGGTAAAATTTTAAAACATGTCTGATATGTAGGAAGCACTTAATAAGTTGTAGCTATTATTATAATGAGTGGAAGATCCAGGTCTAGCCTAAAATAATCCTCAACATTGAGGTACCTGGGTGGGTCAGTCAGCTCAGTGTCTGCCTTTTGTTCAGGTCATAGTCTCAGGATCCTGGAATTGAGCCACACTTTGGGCTTTCTGCTCCCTGGAGAGTCTCCTTCTCTCTCTCTCTCTGTCCTTCCAGCTCACCACTCCTGCTGGCTCTCTCAAATAAGTAAATAAAATATTTTTAAAAATAAAATACCACTCAACATCAAAGTGTGAGTCTCAGGGACAAGAGTTTATCTAATCATTACCTATAGCCTCAGTGGCACCTAGAACAATGCTTTCCCAAATGGAGCCAGTCGATTATTATATATGGAATGAATGTCTTCTCCGGTCAGTTTTGTTTCCATTTGAAGCACTACTCTACTGAACATGTATAAATACTTGTACTTTTAGAAGATCACTAAAATTTAGATCAAGGCATTTGCTAATTCATCATAATATGTTTCAGCCCATAATTTTATTTGTGTTGATTAAAAGATTTATTTCTTCATTCCAAGCTATATTTTCATAAAACCAAATCCTACCTCTGCAAGAAGCCTGATTTCCCAATGATAGCATGGATAGAAGAACCTGAGGAGTTTATAACAGATTTGTCATATAGGGACCAAATCCCCATGGTTTAATTATTCCTAGCAGCAAGTCATTCAGACTATGTACAGCCACTATCTTATTCTCTTGCAAATCCTAAGTTTGTCGAGGACTTAATTTGGGCCTGTTCCCCAGTATCAACAGGGAATCAAATCTCCTGAGAATCATAAAAGAATGGAATCCATCATTTATTTTAGTTATGGGTGAATATCTTTTTATTTTTTGACAGGGGGAGTAATAGGTTCTCTTGTTTACAACATATAAAGTAGAATGGTACCTAATATACAGAGAAAGATTTGGAGTCTAGAATGCCATTGGTAGATTGACTAACTTCTGTTGAACATGGGCGAGTTATTTACTAATTCTGAGCCTTGTGCTTTACCACTATTATTATTTTTGAGATAGAGAGAGAGAGAGAGAGAGAGAGAGAGAGAGTTAGAGGTTTGGGGCAGAAAGAGAAGCAGAGATAGAATCTCAAGTAGGCTCCACGCTCAGCAGGGATCCCAAGACTGGGCTCCATTATAGGACACTGAGATCATGACCTGGTCCAGAATCAAGAGCCAGATGTTAAACCAACTGCGCCACCAGCTTTATCTTTTTAATAGGAATAAGAACACATGGCTATATGTGTACTATGGGAACATTATGGATATACCAGTAATATAAAAATGTTTGCTGGTGATTCTCCCTTTGTCACCTCACCCCACCCAGGCTTTTTGCCTTTTCTTCTCTTTCTCCTTTGTCCCCCTCAAGTTGAACCCTTATGGATCACACCAATAGAGCTCCTTGGGTGTCCAGTTTCAGGTGAGTTTGGCCAATGCCAGAAATCAGCAGGGTATCAGAGGTAGGAGAAAGAGAAAAAGAACTCTATTTACTTCCCATTCTCTCCCAGATGCACAATGAAGGTGCTAGAATGGCTGCATCCTTCCAAGCAAAACTCCTCCTGAGCTGTGTGTTGGGAAAGAAGGTGGCCAGGGACTTGCTTCCTGCTTCTAGCTCTCTTTGGGTGGTGGTTGTGGTCACTGCATGCTCATTTCAGAACAGGGGATGGGCTCTACTTTCTGCTGCTAGCTTCCAGATGCTTCAACTTCTTTGATCAATTTCTGTAGCTTTGCCTGTATTCTGTGTCCTTTCACTAAATTCTCTCCAGGTAAAGAGTCTGAGTGAAATGTTGTTTCACACAGCATACTGTGTCCCTAACATAGGCCTGAGCAGTATGCGGTAGTTCTTCATACTGTTGCAATGGAAGTAGTAGCCGCAAGAATGATTATTCATTTTGTTATAGTTTGGGGATAGATCTGGGTTTTGAAGATTCTGGCCTGGAGCTCAAAAAAGACCATTGAGTTACCCTCTTTCTGGATCCTGAATCAACTGAGGACTACACATAGGAGTCAGCTATTGTTCATAGCAGCATTGTTGCAGGTAGAGTTGGATTTAACAATGTGGTTTAAACATGCTTTTCTGTTCCTTCCTTCTGAATTGAAGTCACCAAGCATAACTCTTGGTCCTTCTTTTCCTTTCCAGAGCCATGGCCAGTCACCACACCTGATTGATCGAGTTGAGACATGTTCATGAATCACATAGAGAATTAGATGACTTGTATTGTCTGCGTGGCAGCAGCAAAAATCCTTTCCATAATCTCACCCATCTCCCCTCACCCTACTTAGATAAGTGTGTGAGGGAAGTAGTAAGAGGAATTCAAAAAGTCCTTTAAAACTTTTCCCCAAAGTCCTTTAGAAATCTCTGCCTCGAGACGTCTGGGTGGCTCAGCAGTTAGGCACCTGCCTTCGGCTCAGGTCGTGATCCAGGACCTGGGTCGAGTACCACATAAGGCTCCCTGCAGGGAGCCTGCTTCTCCCTCTGCCTATGTCTCTTAGTCTATGTCCCTCTGAATAAATAAATAAATCTTAAAAAAAAAAAAAAAAGAAATCTCTGCCTCAATCCTTGTTACCACAATGGACACCCCTTTCATCTGTTTATGCATACCAGGAAAACTTTGTCCCTGACTATTATTCCCTCTTAGTTTCATTCTTTCCCAGAGACTAATATCATTTTCATGACTTAAAAAAAAATTCTGCCTTAAATTTTTGTGATTTTTAAGAATCCATTTATTTCATAGAACATATTGAGTGAATACTACATGAAAGGATTTAAGTGCTAAAATCCATAGAATCTCACCAATCACAAAATATTCCATATGGAAGTTATTTTAGAGATAATTAAGCCAAAGCACATGTAAGTGGTTAAGTCAGTTGAGTGTCAGATCTTTGGTTTTGGCTCAAGTTATGATCTCATGGGTCTTGAGATCACTCTCAGTGGGGAGTCTGCTTGAAGATTCTCTCCCTCTGCCCTTCCTCTTTCTCAAATAAATAAATAATTCTTTAAAAAAAGACTAATTAAGCCAAGTATTTCATCTTACATAGGGGTAAGCTAAGGCTGAGAATAGAAAGTTAAATGCTCAAAGTCACTTGGTAAATTAATGGATGGTTTCATATCCATATGGCTAGTTGTCTCTAGTTGCTAGTTTTCAGAAACCACTAAAGATAGCATTTAGATTATCTCTAGCTATTGCAAAATTTACATTTTTCTTTAGCATCGATACTTTCATATTTTGTCATTCCTTCTTAAATTGTTAGTCATACTTAGTACAACTAAAATAACTGATATCCATTAATACTGCTCTATTCTTTATATATACACATGGTTGACACATATAACGTACATAAATGGGACACAATGTTACATTAGTTTCAGGTGTACAACATACTGATTTGACAGCTCTTATATATTATGCTATAAATAATATGTATATGCTATCCTAATCCCAAGTGTAGCTACCATCTGTCACCATAAAGCACTATTACAGTATCATTGACTATATTCCCTATGATATACCTTTTATGACCATGATTTATTCATTCCAAAACTGGAATCCTGTATCTCCTACATCCTTTCCTCCATTTGTCCCTCTCCTACTCATTTCTCCACTGGCTACCATGAGTTTGTATTTAAGGATCTGTTTCTGCTTCTTGTTTATTAATTTCTTTTGCTTTTTGTTTTTTTTTAGATTCCACATATAAGTGAAATCATATGGTATTTATCTTTTACTATCTGGCTTATTTCACTTAGCATAACAACCTCGAGGTCAATCTATGTTGTCACAAATGGCTAAGTAATATTCTATTGTATACTTATATGTTTTTTCTTTATCTATTCATCTATGAAGACTTGAGTTGCTTCCATATATTGGCTATTTTAAACAATGCTGCAACAAACATAGGTGTCCATATATGTTTTAGAATTAGTGTTTTTCTTCTCTTTGGGTAAATACCAAGTAGTGAAATCACTGGATTATACAATATTTCTATCTTAATTTTTGAGGAACCTCTGTACTATCCTCCACAGTGACAGCACCAATTATTAATCCAGAGTGAATGAGTGTTGCTTTTACTCCACATCTTTGCCAACACTTTTTTCTTATCTTTTGGATTCTAGCCACCCTGATGGATATTAGGGGACATCTCATTGTGGTTTTGATTTGCATTTCCCTGAAAGGTAGTGATGTTGAGCATCTTCATATACCTGTTGGTCCTCTGGGGATATAAAAGAGGATGGAAAACACCCAACTCTGCAAAATGAGGAGAGAAAAAAAGAAAATGTGAAGGAGAAAAAAATCACAAAACAATGATAGAGCCCTGGTAAAAATATGCTAGAGGATAACACAGGTCAAAGGTTAGCTGCCTAGGTGAATTTTGTAGCCCATTCAATTATGAGTGAATGAGAAGACTTTTGTTTCCAAAATAAAGGAAGAAAAGTTAATAAAAACTGTTAGCAAGAATTCATTGTAAGAATGGTCTTTCAGCTTATTTTTTATATGAATTCAATGAAAAAACTAATGAAAATAATAATGTTAAGACAAGATAAATGAATCCACTCAATCTTACCAAAAAAACATAAGGGGATCATAGATCTAGCTCTCACTCTAAGGACTTCATTTAGGGTAAGCTCTATCCCATGCCTTAAAATGTCCTTGCATTTCACTATGTTAGTTAGGATAATTATTGTTTGCCTTTCTTAGTTCTTTTGCACCCATGAAACGTCTATAAAATATGTTCCAGGGAGATCAATGGAAAACTCAAAAAGCCTGTTGTCAGGGAAATTCATTGAGGTTCAAACTCAGAAGCTGAGAACAAGAGGCATTGCATGGGCATATTTCAAGCAAACAGGGTGTAAATTGGTGTGCCTCAGTTTAAGACTTTCTTACAGTCCCTTCCTGTCTAAAAATGAAGAACATAAAAATGTTCTAACTTCAATGACTAACTTCTGGTTCTAAAATGCACCTATTTTCTCACCTCTGATTAAGGAAGTTCACTGAGGCCCTTCTAAGCTGTAAATGTAGCTGCATTTATACCAGGATGTGGGAGGTAGGGACAGGTCTTCAAGCAAATCTCAGAACTTGAGAATAGTAGTGATGAGTGTTACGTTAGGGAATCATGCCTCTGAGATTAATTGGGACACTCTCAGATCAGAAAGCTAATCACATGCCTCAATCTTATAGTCCCTAATTTCAAATTCCCTATTTACCCTAAGACCTCTGGGGAAGGCACACAAAAGAGATTCAACTTCAAATTTGGATGATAGGCTGATTTTTTTTCTCATTTTGTTCTTTCACTCTAAAACTATGTCTTCTCCTAAAATCCAGAGCTCTCAGAATGTCCCCTCGGAAGAACGTCAAAGTCTTGGGGAAAGTGAGTCACAGGTAGAATGGTGAAACACAGGTGGTTGTCAAATGCCTTGGTGAGTACTTCCTAGATGTGGACAACTCTCAAGTAGATAATTCCATGTCCTCAAAATAACCCAAGAGGCAGGGACTCCATCGTGAACATTTGACTTAAAGAGACAGAGGTTCCACTAAAGCACCAGTGATGGACTAACACCCCTAGTACCATAGAGCTGCTAAGTGGCAGGGTAGACTTCCATGCCTGTCTTCATGTCCCAAGTGGACTCCATCTTCAATTGTATGTAGCTGTCATGCCTCAACCTGCAGTCACACTTTGTCCTTCTGTCCATACATAGCTGGCTTTAAATATTCTCTGAGCTTCCTCTCCACTCAGCATCTTCCTCATTCCCCCCAGATTCAAGTTGTTCTGCCCATAGGAAAGGCTCAAATACATGTCTTCCCAAAAGAGGCTTTCTCTGTCCCCCCTGAACCAAGACCTTAGTGCTCCGGGCACCCTGCCCCTATCCCAGTCTAACACACCCTGTTTAATTACCTGCCAATGTCTCTCTTGCCACCACGACATTGAAAGCCCATCTGGGCCAGGACCGTGATCTCAGCATGTAGCCTAGGCTTCCCACCAACCTGGAAGATGATAGTTGATCAACAGATACTTTTGGAATAATGTAAGGAGTGTGCAGTGTGTACCTAATTCTTTGAAGACGCAACAAGTTTTGGTTATCCCCTCCCAGGTAACTTTGCATTTTATGGAGCATACTTCTTTCTCTCATAAAAATGAAATCTGTAGGGAGATGAAATGGAGTAAGTGACTAATTTGGGTAAGAAACCACAGGAAAGAAATCAGAATGAGGGGAATTAATCATAGGCTTTAGGCATTGGACATGTAATATGTGCCAGGTATTAGGCTTAGCACTTTGCAAGCATGAATCCAGTAATTTTTCACACAACTCCATGGGGCATTAGTACTATTATCTTCATTTTACAGATGGGAAACTGAGGCTTAGAAAGATTAAGTAACTTTCCCTGGCCAAGGCAAATTACAAATTATGAGTCTGGGATTCAAACAGGCCAGTCGATAGTCCTTGATATCATGTTGTTGGACAAGCTCACATTGTGCTTAACTTTCCCCAGATTCACTGGCATTCATTCATTTGTTCATTCACTCATTCAGTCATTCATCCACAGGGTTAAAATTATCCAAGGAAAATTTTGTATTTACCACTGTACTGTCAATGTAGAGAATATAAGATAAAGTGTAAAGATTTGTGTTCTTAAACAGTTTCTGTATCATGGTGGGATGGATAAAGCAGGGATATATAAAGTGTCACAGTTGTGTTTTCAATAGGTAAGAATTCATTAAGATAATGGTGGAAAGTAAGGCAGAGGAGAGTTTACCATCAAGTTGTAATGCAAATGATATAATGAGAGTTTGTTCATCCAGATTTATTAAGAATCACTTATATTCCCCACATATTTGGGGAATATGCTGAATTTAAGATAATGAGTAAGGGCCAGCTGGATGACAAGCATCCTACTTTTAGTTTTGGCTGAGGTCATGATCTCAGGGTCCTGAGATTGAGCCCAGTGTAGGGCTCCATGCTCAGTGAAGAGTCTGCTTAAGGATTCTTTCCCTCTCCTGTTTCCTCTCGCCCTACTCAAGCACTATATCTCTAAAATAAATAATTTTGAGTGGCTCAGTAGTTGAGCGTCTGCCTTCAGCTTAGGTAGTAATCCTGGGTCCAGCGATCGAGTCCCACATCAAGCTCCCTGCAAGGAGCCCACTTCACCATCTATGTCTCTGCCTCTCTCTTTGTGCCTCTCTTGAATAAATAAATAAAAATATTTTAAAAACTAACTAAATAAATAGATAATCTTGAAAAATAAATAAAGTAAAAATGAGCAAAAGCAGACAAGGACCTTGCAAGGACTGACAATCTGGAGATGATAAAATCATTAATCAAAGTTATTTAATTCATTCAAGGAAAAGGGAGGAAAAGATAAATAACATATTTTAGAAATAAAAAAGAAGTTGTTAGAAAATAGATCTAAGTATGTATATTCACAATAAATTATGAAACTCAGTAATTAAAGGACTAAGAACCTGAAAGCAAAAAGGTAAAAATACATATAATGGGCAACAATTAACAAAAACAATGAAAAATACTGCTGGAGAAATATGAATATAGACAAAAACACTTCAAATCTTAATCACCAAAGATGGGATAGAAAATGCAAAATGCTAAAAGGGATAATGCTAGTTCATTACTGTACATGATTTAATAAAAGAGGAAAAAATACAAAGGAGAAAAAAATCCATAAACATCTCTCTCGTTTTTTATATATGAAGCAATTAAACATTTGTAGGCATTCTGAAGATATATGTAAAAATTAACTAGATTGACTTAGAATTCATAGAATTTTGCTGTGCTCAGCCTATCTCTTCTGAGAGTGTTTTTTGACATCATTGACTTCCAGAACTAGTAGTCTCAGAAGAAAAAGCTGAAGGTGAACAGTAGGGTACCATGACATGGATGGATGTACAAATTGCTCAGTGGGATTGGACCACTTCTAATGCCTGAAGAGGGAAAAACATAACACTCCACTTTTGTTGCTATTTTCCCTGTGAACTCTTACATCTGCATGTGGCAGATTCAGGTTTGGGAATCAGACCAGCCGGGGAAGAAAGAAAAGATGAGCAAGGCATGCACAACTGATGACAAATTGCAACACATGCTAACCCCCCTGGGTAAAGAAGCCCTGTGATGGCAAGTACCAAACAAAAGGGCTGACACAGAGCTCAGTACAGACTACGAATAGCTTTTTTTTTCTTGTTCATTCTCGTAGCCACACCTCTGGCCCAATGATGTGGTATCATGTGCCTTCTGGGAAGATAACAGGCCTGAAATCTGGAGAATAAAGTATTTCTATACGTCTTAATTGTATCTTCTCTCAGAGATGCTTCAAGAAAATTCTCCAGTGTTCAAACTTCCAGAAAAGGGGTGGTAAAACTATTTTTATAAATATAGTCTACTACATCAAGGAAAGAATTGACAGATTGGTCCTACAAGATAGAACCAGAAACAGACTGATACAAATATGAAAGCTTGATACATGACAGAATTTTCACTCAAATCTTAACGAGAAATGTATGGAGTCTTTTTTAAAAAATATAAAACAACTTTCTTTCACTAAAGATCAGAATTAAAGACTGTTTTGCAACATTTATAACACCAGCAAAAATAAAGACTTAAACATGAAATGTTTCAAAGCATTGAAAGAAAATACAAGAGAATATCTTTATAATAGGAAAAAGTTGTTTCAACAAGACATACAAAGCACAACCATAAAGGAACATTAAAATTGGAAGTCCGTTAAAATGAAAAATTTCTATCCCACCAAGTGTGTCTGGCACAAAGTGAAGTACAAGCTACAAACAGGTTGAAGCATCAACATTGCAGATATCATTAAAAGGTTAGTACCTAGTAGACAATATGAAAGCAGCTACTGCAAATGTATGGAATAAAGATAAAACAACCCACCTGAACAAAGAACAAAGAATATACACATACAACTAAAAAAAAGGAAAAGAAAGAAAACTCTGCCATTAGCATCAGAGCACTTAAAAACACTTCACATCCCTTATGAAGCCATTTTACACTGATCAGATTGGAAGACATTTTGAAGCCTAGCAATATATAGTATTGGCAAGAACATGGAGTGAAGACCAATCTCACACAGCGTTTGCAGGAAAGCACATTGGTAGAGCAATTTGGCAATATCTCCTAAATTTAAAGATGCTCTTTTCTTATGAACCAGAAATTACCTTCCAAGGAGTGTACATGAGAGGATCTCTTGAACTGGTACATACTGAAAGTTTCAAAGGAAAATGTCTTCCTAGATTTTCATATTATCCAGGAACAAGAAAAATCATTAACAGAATGGATAGAGCATCTGTGATATATTTATATACTGATCTAGACTATCTGAGTGAAAAAGATGCTACGTAATTCAGCATGGATGAATCTAACAATATTTCAGGAAAATAGAATAACTTACAGTAGAGCATGATTTCATTTATAACAAGTTTAAATATACCAAAATAATTTTATGTAATTCTGTGGATACATAAAGACCAGCAAATATTAGAACCCTACTTAGGGATTAAAAAAATACAAAACATTAAATTCAATGAGAGTTTAGTGCAGGCAAAGGAAAGAAGAACATAGTCAGGGAGGGCTCAATTTGAAAATATTTGATTATGTCAAGTGTCTGAAGCAAAATTGGCATAGGTGAAGACAATAATGATTAGCTTGCTTGCATAAGTTGTCTTTACATTATTTTCTATTTCTTTTTTTTTTTTTTTTTTTTTAATTTTTATTTATTTATGATAGTCACAGAGAGAGAGAGAGAGGCAGAGACACAGGCAGAGGGAGAAGCAGGCTCCATGCACCGGGAGCCTGATGTGGGATTCGATCCCGGGTCTCCAGGATCGCGCCCTGGGCCAAAGGCAGGCGCCAAACCGCTGCGCCACCCAGGGATCCCTATTTTCTATTTCTTAATATAAAATGGAAATAGTTCATAATGACACATTTAAAATGACCACTAAATCACTTTTATTATGGGAATGAATATTGATATAAAAACAATCTATAAGGAAAGTTGTCATTCTATCAAAAGTCTTATGAATGAGGATATCATTGGAACAGATTTATTGTTCTAAATGTTGTTTAGAGCAAAATCTGAGATACACAAAGACAATCATTGTTATGTGATTTCTATGAAGAGAAAAAGGGAAATAAAATTTTCACCTATGGTGATTGAGAAGGTTCTGGATATTAATTTGGAAATTGTTAAAAACTAAAATCTCAAATAATTATTGACATAGCATCATTTGGTAACTCTGTCTTTTATAACTACTTGTATGAGTAAGATGGATGGAATTTTCTGTTCTTTTTTATACTCATGGAGCAAAAAGAATGCCTTCTGGTTTTGTCCTTAAATTTCTAAGAGTTTTTTTTTTTAATTTACTGAGATGGAACTATCACTATTAGCAAATAATTTGATAACTTCTCTCAAGTTCCATATGTGATTAACAAAAGATAAAAGACAAGTCATGACAGAGTGACTCCCTAATTTTAAATATGCTCATTAGTTGGTCAGATAATATGATACACTACCTACCTGTGGCCAAAGTGTCTACTTAATTTAACAATTTCCTTTGGAAAACTTTCCTGATTGCATTTTTAACATCTTTGTTCCGCAGGCTATAAATAAAAGGGTTTAACATAGGACTCACAAAGATATAAAACACGGCAACAATTTTGCTCTGTTCTACAGATGTCTCAGAAGGGGGTCTTAGGTGCATGCAGAACAGAGTCCCATAAAAGATGGTGACAGCCGTCAAATGGGACCCACAGGTGGAGAAGGCTTTGCGCCTGCCCTCAGCAGAGTGGATGCGCAGAATGGTGGAGAAAATGAAAATGTATGAGATGAGAATGATGGCTAGAGAACAGGTGAGATTGAAACCAGCCACCACAAACATGGCAGTTTCTTTGACATAAGTATCTGAGCAGGCAAGGACTATGAGAGGTGGGTCTGCACAGTAAAAGTGGTTGATTTCATTGGGTCCACAGAAGGAGAGGCGAAGCATCAGGATGGTCTGTGCCAGACCATTCACAAAGCCATAAATATAAGGGGTGGCAACGAGAGAGAAGCAGACACACCTGGACATCTTGCTGCCATACAACAGGGGTTTGCAGATGGCCACGTAGCGGTCATAGGCCATCACTGTGAGCATATAATAATCGGTGATCACCAGGGCAATGAAAAAGTGGAATTGCAGAAGGCAACCCAGGAAGGAAATGGCTTTTCTCTCGGATAAGAAATGAACCAGCATCTGTGGAGCGACACTGGTGGTATAACAGAGGTCCACAAAAGAGAGATGACTGAGGAAGAAGTACATTGGAGTGTGAAGTTTTGAGTCACTTCTGATTAACAAAATCATGCTAACATTGCCAAGCACTGTGATAAGGTAGATGACTAGGAAGACCACAAAAAGGACAGGCTGCAACTCAGCTTGATCTGTCAGTCCCAGGAGAATAAACTCAGTCACTGCTGTGTAGTTGTTCTTTAACATTGTGTGTGCGTGGCTTCAAATGAGGGCTAAAAGAAGGGAAATGAAAATGCATGTCTCTTGTCACATATCTGTTACCCCCATCATGTCATCTGATAAGTCTTCCCCAAAACTTGTAAACATTTGTGACATTAAAAATAGCTTAGTCAGTATGCAATTGATATTTTAACATCTACATTAGGGCAGCTCAGGTGGCTCAGCGGTTTAGCGCCACCTTCTGCCCAGGGTGTGATCCTGGAAACCCGGGATCGAGTCCTAAATCAGGCTCCCTGCATGGAGCCTGCTTCTCCCTCTGCCTGTGTCTCTGCCTACCTCTCTCTCTGTGTCTCTTACGAATAAATAAATAAAATCTTTAAAAAAAAATCTACATTAATATACAGCTCCTTTTATAAAGGCAGTAATATTTTAAATGCTTTCCTGAAAGTCTTCACATTGAAAAGACTTTACCTTATCTGCAAGATTTAGTACATTAGTTCACTTACAATTTCCTTAAACGTTGCTTTTTTTTTGTGGGGGGGGGGGAGTGGCAATCTTTTGTTTCTTAGTATATTTTTGATGTGGTATATAAATCATCATCTGTTTTGCACAACTGAATCGAATGATGCATATACCTGTAGAACGAGGTTTTGTCCTCCTGCCCCTCTCGACTCAAGATCATTTCAAGCATTTTTCCCACTCTGCAATGCATGTCCTTCCCTTTATGTGTCTTCTGCTCAGGTGGTCCTCATAGCACCAAATCTTACTTAACTTTTAAGATATGATATGCATATGCATATGATTTCCTTTGTTTTGTTTATTAATGCCAAATATCAGGGCCAAAATTTGGTTCATGTGGCACAAAAGTCAATTATGTTTCTGGTATAAAAAAAGATACATATATAGTACATAAATATATATGTATGTATCTATAAAATAGATACATACATACATATGTATTTGTGATCCCCTTCCTTGGAGGAGAGATTAGGGAAGACATGTATTAAAAGGCTCCCTGGTATGGGGGAGGAGAAAATAATGAAGAAAAGATTAACAAGCATATTCACACTTTACAATACTTTTATTGTAACTCTACCTCTTTTTAACTCTTACAAAAATTAAGAAAAAATATATAACCTAAATTATATTTAAGGTTTTCAATATATGTAAATGATACTACTGGAATAATAATCATATTAATCATACAACTGAGACAAGACATAAGATACCCTCAAGTGCATCTCCCCAGTTGTCTGTAGGATAAAAATACCATAAAGACCATTGTGGAAAACCTACACCATCCTTCAGTAACAAACCCAGGTATGGCAATATTATGTTGCCTTCTACTAATAGGTACAAAGCCAAGGAAGGACGAGGGTCACTTTGTAAGGCATTTTGTAAATGCCTCCACCTTCTCGTGCATTGCATTATCCAATTCTACACATGTGGACTTTGGACTTATTTGTCCAGGATAATAAAATGCAAGACAAATCACCTAAATCAATGTAATCATAATTACTTTGTAAATTCTAACCTAACTTCTTAAGATTAGAGTAATTATCATAATAGACAAGTACTCTTTGATGCTGGGATGGCATTTGAATGAATATCTACTCACTGACATATAAATCAAGTGTCCATATAATTAAAGTGTCTATTTGTTACTGTGGGTTAATGATGCAATGCAAGCTTAAACATATCAGATAATTTAGCTGAGTACTTCATGACAACGACTTTCCTTTAATGAAACAAAACACAAAGTGCTACATGATTTCAACAAAAACTCAGAGACAGATATTTATAGGGAGACAGATGTGGCTCTGGGGACACACGAGGCTTTGCATTCTTGACATTCACCCTCACCCTGAGGCTCTCTCAAATAGATGCTTGTGGCACTATTCAGGCACCCAAAGATTGTAGAAGGTTGGTCTTTTTTTTTTTTTTTTTTAAGAAGGCTGATGTCTCCTGATAGGTGGTCATCATTCAGTTAGAAGTGGAAAAGATTCAGTGAAGGCATCTCCATGAAATGCATTTTTAATTAACTTTATTTAAATAATTAATGTAGATCATAAACCTAAGAGTGGCTACTCTCTATGAAGGGGTAAGGAGCATTATACAACAGAATGCTTATAATTATGAAAAGTAGCATCATTACTTTGGAAGCTATTTAACACAACTCCCTAATTTTCTTCATGAAGTAAGAGAAAATATTCATAGCTAGGTTTTGAGAGTCATCAAAGTCAACAGATATTGAGAGTCCTCAGGGAGACCACCTCACCAGAAAACCCACATATCCAATTCCTAGCTATGGGGATTGACCAAGTTACTCATCTCTCTGTGTCTAAATTTCCTCATGCATAAAATTTGGTTCTCATAGCAACTCCTTTCTATGAGGTTTTTGTTTTTTTTTTTTTTTTCAGATAAAACTTCAAATATGTCTGACGTGTAAAAAGTACTTAGGTTGTAGCTATTATTATATTGGGTACAAAATCCGGTCTCATCTTAAATAAGACAAAACCCAAAGTGTGATTCCAGGGATAAGAGTTTATCTAATCATTACCCATAGCCTCAGTGACACCTAGAACAATGCTTTCCCAAATGGAGCCAATCAATCATTATATATGGAATGAATATTCTCTCTGGTCAGTTTTGTTTTCATTTGAACTACTACTCTACTGAACATTTATAAATACTTGTACTTTTAGAAGATCACTAAAATTTAAATCAAGGGGTTTGTTAATTCATCATGTTTCAGCCCATAATTTTTTTGTTGTTGTTGAGTAAAAGATTTATTTCCTCCTTCCAAGATATATTTTCACAATACCACAACCTACCTCTGCAAGAAGTGTGATTTCCCAATGCTAGTGTGAATAGAAAGACCTGAGGATTTTATAACAGAATTGTCATATAGGGATCAAATCCCTATGGTTTAATTATTTCTAGCAGCAAGTCATTCAGACTATGTACAGCCACTATCTTATTCTCTTGCAAATCCTAACTAAGCTCACTGAGAATATGATTTGGATCCACTACCAACAGGGAATCAAATCTCCTGAGAATCATAAAGCCATGGGATTCATCATTTATTTTAAGTTATGGTTGAATATCTTACTATTTTTTGACTGGGGGAGTACTACAACATGTAAAGTAGAATGATACCTGGTATATAGAGTGGTTTTGGAATCTGGAATGCCATTGGTAGATCGACTCATTTCTGTTGAACTTGGACAAGTTATTTATTAATTCTGAGCTTTGTGCTTTGACTTTTTAACAGAACAATAACATATAACTATGTATATACCATGGGAACATTATGGATATACAGGTAATGTAGATGTGCTTGCTGGTAATTCTTACCTCACCCCTTTTGTCTTTTCTTCTCTTTCTCCCTTTACCCCCTCAAGTTAAACCCTTATGGATCACACCAATAGAGCTCCTTGGGTGTCCAGATTCAGGTGAGTTTGGCCAATGCCAGAAATCAGCAGGATATCAGAGGTGGGAGAAAGAGAAAAAGAGCTCTATTTACTTCCCATTTTCTCCCAGATGCACAATGGAGGTGCTAGAATGGCTGCATCCTTCCAAGCAAAACTCCTCCTGAGCTGTGTGTTGGGAAAGAAGGTGGCCAGGGACTTGCTTCCTGCTTCTAGCTCTCTTTGGGTGGTGGTTGTGGTCACTGCATGCTTATTTCAGAACAGAGGATGGGCTCTATTTTCTGCTGCTAGCTTCCAGATGCTGCAACTTCTTTGATCAATTTCTGTAGTTTTGCCTATATTCTGTGTCCTTTCACTAAATTCTCTCCAGGTAAACAGTCTGAGTAAAATGTTGTTTTATGCTGTGTCCCTAACACAGGCCTGAGCAGTATGTGGTAGTTCTTCAATACTGTTGCAATGGAAGTAGTAGCAGCAAGAATGATTATTCATTTTGTTATAGTTTTGGGATAGATCTGGGTTTTGAAGATTCTAGCTTGGAGCTCAAAAAAGACCGTTGAGTTACCCTCTTTCTGGATCCTGAATCAACTGAGGACTACACATAGGAGTCAGCTATTGTTCATAGCAGCATTGTTGCAGGTAGAATTGGATTTAACAATGTGGCTTAAACATGCTTTTCTGTTCCTTCCTTCTGAAATGAAGTCACCTAGCACAACTCTTGGTCCCTCTTTACCTTTCCAGAGTTATGGCCAGTCACCACACCTGATTGAGTTGAGACATGTTCATGAATCACATAGAGAATTGGATGCCTTGTATTGTCTGTGTGGCAGCAGCAAAAAATCCTTTCCATAATCTCACCCATTTCCACTCACCCTACTTAGATAAGTGTGTGTGGGATGTAGTAAGAGGAATCCAAAAAGTCCTTTAAAACTTTTCCCCCAAAACATTTAGAAACCTCTGTCTCAATCCTTATTACCACAGTTGACACATTCTTTCATCTGTTTATGCATTCTAGAAACATCTGGTTATTCTTGACTTTCTGCTTTCATTCCCATTCCCTTCAAAGATTATCTTCTTGACTTCGATTTTTTTTTTAAGATTTTATTTATTTATCTGAGAGAGACACAGAGAGAAAGCATGAGTGGAGAGAAGGGGAAGCAGACTCCCTGCTGACCAGGCAGCCCAAAGCAGGGCTTCATCTGTAAGAAATAAATTATATCTGTATTACAGGGATATTGTAGGTATTAAATAGAGTTTACTTTTTCTTGGTAATGAAGAAGGATGTTCATTTTAAAATGCTTAGCACACTAGTGGCTGGTACCTAGAAATACTCAAGAAATGAGAGTAGCTGCCATCATAACTGAGTTGTAAATTTGCATGCTCCACCAACAGATAATGTAAAGTAAATGTGAAAAAAATGTAACTTTAAAAATTCTCTGTATTGTTTAGTTTTTCCTTTGGAAACAATTCTGCTGAGCAGATATGTGGCAAAACAAGATTCAAAGTATTTTTTTTATAGTGAATCTGCTAGAAAACCAAATAACCATATTTGTCTAGAGTCAATTTATGAAAATCCAGAGATAATTTCAACTATCAAAGCATGTATACAGAGTGTATAATGTTGACATTGATTGTAAAAAACATCTGCAAGGTCATGAACAATAGGTCAATTATCATAAGAATGATGAGCAATTCAAATTTCTAAAATGAATACAATGGTCATCTTAAATGAGGAAACACAATCTTTTATCCAGATATTATAACAATTTCTTTTTACCAACATATTTTATGAAGGATTTGATGGTAGCATGGATTTAGAACTATTAAAAAATATAAGGGATAATTATATTATACTAGAGCTTCTACCCATCTCAACAAATCAACTAGACAGAAAAACATTTTCAGAATGACAAAGAGTATATATTGAGTTTTTGTTTGTTTGTTTGTCAATTTGTTTAACTAGCAGGATTTCTGCCCACCTGACAAGTAAAGGTCTTTTATTTACTCTTTGTATGTTTATAGCAACTTATATATACATATTTTGCATATTTCTCTTATATTTTCAGAAGAAAATTTAATGATAAAATATCTTTGTCATATTACCGAAGTCCTTATTTCAAGATATAATTACATATCACATAGACTTGTAATGTATGACTTTTAAGAGGAGCTTTGGACTTAAACCATCAAAATTTAAATAAACTCTTTGATTGATCTTTCACTTTAGATGAATGCCTAGTCTTTCAAATTTTAATCTTTTTTCCCTTTTATGACTTATGAGGCCCTTTATCGCTAGAGTCTTATCACTGATTTGAATCCATTATGCTTGTGCTTCCCTTTGGCCTTTTTTGGCCTCTAATCTACATGATTGCTTTGCTGGACTCCACCAGGAAAAGTGCATCTTGCACTCTTTAATCTTTCTTGGCCAGAAACAGCCTTCTATGTCTTCCCAGCTGACCCAGCTGCACCTTGGCTCTTGAGGAAACTATAGGCCCCCACTTAGGATCTGCTTCTTAGATTCTTTCAGACATGGCCTGAGAATGCTGCTATGTAGTACTCAGCCTCACTGATGCAACACTCCTCAGGTTCATCTCTTAAATATTTTTGTACTCCCCTACAAGGGGATGCAGAAAATTTGAAATTTGGGTGCTGCCCATGCCCCATGGAAACCAAAGAATCTGTGGAAACATTAAGTCAAGTCCAAGGAGCAACCATTTAAGTAAGCTAATCCCAAAGCCTACTTTTCCTTGGCTACCTGACATGTTGATTCAGAAAAAAAGCCCACAGCAAGGAGATCAGGAGAGCCAGTCTGAGAGTGAACTCCTAAGGCCCTAAATCTTCTTTTCTTTTTCTTTTTCTTCTCTTTCACTTTCTTTTTATTTTTTTTTAATTCACTCATTAGTATGCCTATGCTAAAGGACCAGGCTTTGGCTCTTTACTTTCTCTCCATGATAATCTACATCTTTTGATGTCAAGCATTAATGGCAGATGAACTTCAGAGGAGGAAAATCAGCTCAATCATATGAAAGATACAATATTATTTTTGTTATTCATAATGGTATTATTATGAACCTGGTCCAGAACTACTAGGACTTTCTCTCCTTTCAAATTCTAACATAGTTAAGACCCAAAGAGGAAATATTATATGAGTATAATATTATATATCAGGAATTAAAAACTAAACATATTGTTTAAGTGTCCACACTAACAAGTCTGAACCAGTTTCATTCAAACTAACCTATCCATGAGACCTGAGAGTCTAAAAATGTATTCCCTGCAACTTGCAATTTAATTCACAAGAAGAAATGATCTTAGATTACTAAATGAAAATGAAATAAGCTGCTGTTTACATGGAAGGCCACCAAGTCACAACCATCTGCATAGTTTTGTTGTTTGAGTATTCATCAGTAATTCTTCACCAAACATCAATTGTGCACCCAAAATGCTGTATAGATCTCTCCAGGAGATGGCAAATGAAATTGACAAGAATTATGTCCCCAGAGCACTGCCTGTCCTGTAAAAGAAATAGGGAGGTTATAAAAGGAGACAAATACCACAAGAGAGACAGAGAAAACCACCAATGGCATCTCCAAGGGGAAATACTATCCCAGCTGAGAATATGATGAGTAGAGTCATGGCAGAGAGCTTTTCATTATGAAGAATGCAATACCTTTTTACTTAGCCTAGAATGAATCTCCCTATCAAAATTGATACCCCCTGTTTTTCACATTTAATAAAAGATACTGCATGCATCTAAAGATTAACCCATAATTTAAGATCCCATCCATTAAGAAATTACTTCTGTCTTTTGTAAACATCCCCAGAGGGAATCCTAAGGATGTCCCATAGGTGATTTCCTGATGAATGTTTCAGGGATGAGTCATCCATAGTTAATCATTCAGGTATAAATCCTTCCACTTTGGGGACCTTCCAGGAGGCTTGGAAATTACTATCCCTCCACAGGTAAGTCTGACAGTTCTGAAAATCAAGAACTTCTAATACATTTTATTTGATTTTTTACCATCTTCTCTTTTTAATGTAAAATGGAATTATTAGGGGCACCTGGGTGGCTCAGTGGTTGAGCTTTGGCCTTTGGCTAAGGTCATGACCTCAGGATCCTGGGATAGAGTCACGCAGGAAGCCTGCTTCACCCTGCCTTTGTCTCTGTCTCTCTCTGTGTGTCTCTCATGAATAAAATAATAAAAATCTTTTTAAAAAATAAAAATAAAATAAAATGGAATTATTAGTGATTATAAGAATTGCCACATTAAGACAAAACTATAGGCAGGCAGACTCAGACTCTTTCTGACAAAGACAGATTATGACTGGTGGTATATTAAATCAAGCCTTGCAACCATCCCAAACTTAGTTACAAATCCATTTCACAATACAGCTAAGATTTAGATAAGCTTACATGTTGAGCTTTAGCCAATCCTTGGATTTCAAAAAATCTGTACATCACACTTCCCTTTTAACTTTTCCACCTCCAAGCCTAGAGCCTTAGAATTTGGCACAAGAAAATACATTCCCACTCCATATGTCTCTAACAATTTCATGTACTTTTTATTTATTAAGAGAAAAATTTAAAAGGGATTTGGGTAAATGAGTGATAGAATAAGGGTGAGAAAGAAAAAAATAAATGTGAATATCTCCCCATCCTCATTTGAAAGGGCTTCTCATAGACTTTTCCAATTCCAGTTTGCACTGAAATATAATGGCACTGCTATAACAGGATGATTAAAACAGGTTTACATTGTTTTGTTCAAGGGGAATACACTTTTCATTACTCTGTTTCTTCTTTTTTTAATTTTTTTTTTCCTTAAGTAAACTCCATGCCCAACATGGAACTGAAACTCACAACCCTGAGATCAAGAGTCACATGTTCCACCAACTGAATCAGCCAAATGTTCCTTCTTTACTGTGTTTCTGTCCCTTTACAATATTGCAATAGATTTTAATGACTTTTCAGCTGAAGCATCCCATTTAGATAAAGTTCTCAGAAAAGATTCCTAAAGGCTTGAAGCTTTTTGCTTTGTTTTGTTTTCTTCCCCCTACATTATTCATAGACCTTTAATTCCTACCTACACTAAGCATAATTGTGATTCTTTTTGATAATTCTGTTATTTGAACTATAATGATTTTATACATTTAATAATTATCTTCTTTTGGACTATCCTTATTCTTCCCCTTTTCTCACTAAACTTTCCCTTGGAATGAGAGAAGCACTGAATGATGAGAAGTGGGCGAGGGTCTCCTAACAACTTGGAATGCACCCACCTGATGGAGGCCCATGGCACAGTGGGCTATGCTGTGTGACATGTGACTGAAAACTTTTTGATGGCCATTTAACATGACCTGCATGGCATTTTTTTAGGTTGTATTTATTTATTCATGAGAGACACAGAGAGAGAAGCAGAGACATAGGCAGAGGAAGAAGCAGGCTCAGCAAGGGGAGCCTGATAAAGACTTGATCCCAGGATCCTGAGCCAATCAGGTGCCCCTGCACTGGCATTTTTAAAACACTGAACACTTTAGTGAGTATAAGAACACATGAGTTCTTCTCTTCTACTCTTTCACTTCAGGTCATAATTTGAGATAAAACTATATCAAATTTACTTCTGTAGAAGGTGTTTTTCCATGTGTATCCCCAAAACAAAATCCTAGACTGTGTGTAGTAAATGATAGGATGGCATGATCATTAATAAGAAAGCTTACTTCTTTTTCCTTTTATTTCTGAATGCAAGAAAATTTGACATAGGGTCATAGAGACTCTTAGAAAGATTCTCTTTCTTCATGCCCAAAAAAACAACAGAATGCCATCAAGCCTAAGTCAGAGGATGGGATGTTTCCTTCTTCAAACTAATGGGGAAATATTTTGTCTGTCTGCATTGATGACAGCAAGTTCTATACTTAGGGAAACTGTGGTAATACCTAAGTATCCTCTGTAAGGGGAAGGTGTAAATTCTCAAAGGATTAAACCACATGATAAACCTTTTTATTTAGTTTAAACAAATCATATCAACTGTCTCATTCAGTACTTCAATCCTGACTGTGCATTAAAATCATGTGGAAAGCTTGTTCAAAAATTTGTCAATGTGTGTACCCCACCTGAGCTGAGCTGTGACCCAAGTATCAGTGTTTTCAAAACTTCCACATTAGAACCCAATGTGAAGCCAAAGTTGATAACCACTAATCTGAGTGTTGTATATGTCAATATATTATTTTAATAAGAAACAGAGTTAGTCTTTAAAAGGTATAAACTTTTACTATCCTTCTGGCCTTAAAAAATTATAGGTAACTCATTTTTTCCTGAGTCCTGAGTAAACTTCCATCTAACAATCCAACTTGCAAATTTTAATTGTCAATATTCAAAGCTTTAGGTCAGGTACCATTATCACTAGCTCATGTTATAAAAACAAATCTATAATTGTACTTTCTCCTGTACATTGTTTAATGGCAGCTAAAATTTTTGTAGTAACTCAGACTCCACTGGTACATCAGGGAGATGAGAAATCTACACATCATGAAAAAAATCAGCTGATGTGAGTTGGCAAAGTTTCCTCTTTGATTCCTCCATTTGTTCAACTAATTATTATTGTGTTTCTACTGATTCAGGCATTGGCTGGTTCTAGGGATAGGGCACACACAAAGTTCTTGCCCTCCTGTGGTTAACCTTTAAATGGAGGAGAGACAACAAAATATGTAACTAAAAATTATTTATATAAATAAAAATTTCATAAGTTATAAATGAGCAAAAATAGATCGTGGGCAATGATTAAAGAGCTAGGGAATGAAGCTTAACTTGAGAGGTCTAAATGAAGTGATGAAATGAGTCACTCAAATGCCTTGTAGAACTTTCAAGGCAGAGACATCAGTATATGTAAAGGTCCCAAGGTAAGATTGTGTTCAACATGTTCAGAAAACACTAGAAGGACAATGTGGCCTGAGAAAAAGGACTGGAGAGAGACTTTTATATTAGACCTAATGATAGCAGAGGAACTGCTGACAAATTATTCTAAGATTCAATGTGTAATCTTTTGAAGGTAGAGCAAAAAAGGCTTCCTAATAGTTAAATACCAGGTTTGAAGTCAAAGGTATGAGATAAAATGAAATATGAATATTGTATATAAAAAATAAAATAAATTGGGATACTGTGAGATAAAAAGAGACCATGAGATCAAAGGGGATATTAGGTGAAAAACATTACAGACCATAAGTGACTGGTTTGGAACAAAGGAGATAAGATGGACAGATATCAAAGAAGCAGGAGAAGTGCATTGCTATAGGAGAATAAGGAAGAAATTAGAAAGAAAGTGAATATCAGTAAATAAGGATGAAATTAGGAAGAAACTGAACACCAATAAATACACAACAGGCTCCCAAGAATATATGTGACTCCAATTACAAAAGATTGTAGACAACCAGTCTACAGAGAGTCACCCCTTCTTCCCATTCCTTGATGAAGCATTTATGTCATAACCAGATTATGGCAGTAGTCATGTTTGAGTGCCAAAAATTCTGATCCTATAGTCTAATTAGGGACACCAATGAGTCAAGTTGAATTCCATATGTGCTAGGCAAGGAAAGGTGAGAGTGACAAAGCAGCCAGCATGGCAGATGCATGGACTTCAAATATATTGTCCATTTCTCCAGCACCACCAACCACCTTATGGCAACTACTGAAAATCTTCCACCAACTGGAGGAAGTAACAACCTATTTAAACCTCTCTTTTCAAAGCCAGTTTGTGTTATGCCCATTTACTTTTACTTTGTCTATTCTTGAAATGCTTACAATTTACTTCTGTTTTTATATTTGACAAATTATTCCCTTATTAGAGTAAATGAAGATGGACATATTTCTCCCACACAACAGCACTGAAGCAACTGAGTTCATCCTGCTGGGACTGACCAGCCAACAAGAGCTGCAACCCATCCTTTTTGTGGTGTTTCTACTGATTTACATCATCACCCTGACAGGAAACTTTGGATTGATTGCATTAATCAGATTCACTCCCCGGCTGCAAACACCCATGTACTTTTTCCTCACCCACTTAGCATGCGTGGATATTTTTTATTCTACTAATGCCTCTCCTCAGATGCTTGTTAATTTCCTCTCTGAGAAGAAAACTATTTCCTACACAGGGTGTCTGGCCCAGTGTTTTGTTTTTGTGACTCTGCTCCTTACTGAGTATTACATGCTTGGTGCCATGGCCTATGACAGGTACATGGCAATCTGCCATCCGCTGCATTACAACAGCAGAATGTCCAGGCCACTTTGCATCTGCCTTGTCACTTTTCCCTACCTCTGGGGTTCTATGGTGGGCACAATGCAAGTAATATTGACCTCTCGCTTGTCCTTTTGTGGACCTAACATCATCAATCATTTCTACTGTGCTGACCCACCTCTCCTCATGCTGACGTGTTCTGACACTTACATAAAGCAGACTGCACTATTTGTGTCTGCGGGGATTAACCTCACTGGTTCCCTACTCATCATCCTCATCTCTTATGTTTTCATTTTTATCACCATTATGAGGATCCATTCCAGTGAAGGGCAATGCAAAGCCTTCTCCACCTGTGGCTCTCACCTGACCGCTGTCACCATGTTCTATGGGTCCCTATTCTGCATGTATCTGAGACCAGCAAATAAGCAGTCTGTTGAACAAGGGAAAATTGTGGCAGTGGTCTGTATCTTTGTGAGTCCCATGTTGAACCCATTTATCTACAGCCTGAGGAACAAAGATGTGAAGCAGGCTTTGAGAATAGTATTTACGAGGAAACTTGGTACAGTGGAGAAAACGTCTATTTTGACAGTCTCCCAATGAAAAAAAATCTCAAAAACAATCAAAAAGCAACTCATGTTGGTTGTATCTGAATGCAATTCTCTGAAGTAACAGTAACATTTTTTTGTGTATGCATAGTTTAGGACAAAATGAGAATCCTAATGGAAACAACAAATGGGACCATTGTATGGAACTAATGACTGATAGGAAGCACAACAACAGAAGTCAGCTGATTATAATTAAGAAGGGCCATGTGTTTAGTTTCACTCAAGAACTGACTTCCAGTTGATTGGTAGGCAGAGAAGTTCTTCCTTTCAGTTCATAGGTCAACAATATTTATCATTACTGAGCTATTCTTACTAGCAAAGTGAGGTGCTTTGCAATATATTTTCTGAATATGAAAATGATTTACATCCAGAGGCACCTAGGTGGCTCAGTGATTGAGCATCTGCCTTTGGTTCAGGTTGTGATCAGGGTCCTGGGATTGAGTCCCACATCAGGCTCCCCAGAGGGAGCCTACTTCTCCTTCTCTCTCTGCCTATGTCTCTGCCTCTCTCTGTGTATCTCTCATTCATAAATAAATAAAATCATAAAAAATGATTTACATCCATATATTACATAGTTTATTTTTAATGAAAGCTGATTATCTTCTCAAAAACGCTCAAAGCTCTAATTTCAGATATTTGTTCTCAATACTTTTTTGGTGCATTGTTATGTCTACTAATCTTGAGTTGAAAACCATCTGTGTTTTATTATTTTCACAAATAACCTAACTTTTTACATTTTAATTACCCAAATTATTTCTTTCATTAGTTTCCCTAAATCAAAACAGATATCTATATGAATGGGAGATACCCATTCTGGATATAGAATTTTCATTGCTTACAAGGTTTTTATGATTTTGTTCTGACAATATTGACAATTATTTGCTCTATAATGCTGCATGTTACCTTTTAGTTTGTGTCTACCTATAAACTATTTTAAAATAACAGTTGCTTTAGAGATGCCTGGGTGGCTGTCAGTGAAGTGTCTGATTCATTTCAGCTCAGGGTATGAGCTCAGGTCATAAGATGGAGTCCCTCTGTGCTCAGCATGGAGTCTGCTTAAGATTCTCCCCTTCCTCTGACCCCATCGCCCCCCCCACACACACTTGCACCCTCTCTCTCTCAAATAAATAAATTAATCAAAAAATAAAATATATGCCTTTTCTAAGAGTTTCAGTTGATACAACAAAGAAATAAACAATCTTAAATGATGTCTTAATATTTTTCTAATATTAATAAAGGCAGAGTGAAATGGTCACTCTCAAACACAACTAGTCCTAAATGTAAATAGTTAATGCTTCCTGGAGAAAATTTACCAATAGAAAAAATTAACCAAAGCTTTAAAATTGTTCAGAGCATTTAATTCAGCAATTCCCCAACCTAAGGAAACAATTAAGTATGTTCATAGAACATAATAATAATATAACAATAATAGGGTACATTATTATGTAATAATCATAACAATAATAGGGTACAACAATATGATGGAATAATGGCTTACAAGACAAAGTATGTAAAAATAAAGTGCACCATTTTTAATAAGAGATTATAAGTAACTTTTGCTTTTATTCCAAAATTGAAGAATCCTTCAGTATTTTTCAATTTGCTTTTCTACAGTTGATATGTAATATTTTTGCAACCAAGTTCAAGGATGATTTAATTTTGTGTATAATACTACTTTAATATAAAAAAATAAAATAAAATAACAAAGAAAAAGTGATGTTGACTATAAATAGTCTGTATGAAAATATAAATATTATACTATCAAGTGAAAAATCAGTGTTTAAACTCATAAATGGTAAATGATTCAAATTTTGTTTCATGAATTATAAGAATATGCATACATATCAATTCATTGAGAAAAATATAACAAAATACAAATAGAAGTTGTCCATTGATTTAGGACATATCACCAACAAAATGTTACTCCATCACATCTGTTTACATTTTTATATATGTATAATAAACATGTTTGATAGAATCAGCCTTATTCAATCAACCGAGACATGAAAATGGAGCCTAACCGCAGGTCATTTAGGTTATGTTCTGGAAAATCATATAAATACATACAATAAATCAATGAATTGATTTCACATAAGTTTTTAGTACTGTGGTCTTAGTTAAAATAATAGCACACGATATTAGAATACCAAACATTTAAGGCAATTTAAACAAAGTTTTTTAAAAACAAAGTTTAACATATATTTCAAAATGCAGCTATCTTCTTGACTAATAATGCATAGGTGAATTATGGAACTCTTCATATAATCTTGTTTGCTATAATTTGCAAAATAGAAATTTTGTGAGTTACTGTAACAGCCTTGTCTATAGACTAATGAGTCACAGACACTTTTATGAACCAAAGTAAACATCGGATGTTCTCCTCCAAAAACACAAAGATACATCTCTCATTTATATACTGTTTCAAGACATTCTTAGGTTTACAAAGCCAATCGAAAGACTCTATTAACTCTGAATAAATTAGATCTAAGTCAGAACCACTACATTAAAAATATACATAGATTGTTATTATACCAAACTTATAAACAGGTGTTGGCAATTCATTTTAAAAATTGAGGAGCATAAGTAGTATCTACAATAAGACAAAAACAGGGAATCCCTGGGTGACTCAGCAGTTTAGCGCCTGCCTTCGGCCCAGGATGTGATCCTGGAGTCCTAGGATCGAGTCCCACATCGGACTCCCTGCACGGAGCCTGCTTGTCTCTCTCTCTCCCTCTCCCTCTCTCTCTCTCTCTCATGAATAAATAAATAAATAATTTAAAAAAAAAATAAGACAAAAACTTTCTCAGGATGTCTACAATATTGGTTGGGAAAATTTTATAGAATGCTTAAACCTAGGAGAGATTGATATATTTAAAATTTCCCTAAGGTGATTCCAGTGATTACTCAGGCACCAGAACCATTATTCTATACCATTCATTGAAGAATAAATTATTTCACAATTTTTTGAAGTATAAAATTAATCATTCTATTTTGAAAATCATTATGACTCTGTGGACAGCATAATTCAGAAAGTTGGATTTCCAGTATTCTTATCATACTGAATTAATTCTAATACTTACTCCCAAGTAAGTAAAGATGCTAAAATATTTTATGGAATTATTGGATACCACCCAATTTATATGTGCAGATTTTTTTGCTACAGAAAATATTGTTTAACTTCAACATTGCAGTTTTTATTAAAATGATTTATTTGAAGCTATTAATTTTGAGAGGAATTTGCTAATGTCATTGTGAGTTTATGAAGAGACTATATCATGACTAGAGAGTAGTAGATTTGCCCTGTGATGGGATTCACTATGTTATTACAAACGTTAAATAATTACAATGAACAGATGCCTACACTGCAATTTTATGAAAAATATTTCCCTGAATGATTTGCTGCATAGCATGGATCACATCCTTGTTCCTTAGACTATAAATCAATGGGTTCAACATTGGGCTTAAAAATGTATAAAAGACAGCAATTATTTTAGACTCCTCTATAGACTTCTCAGATGGACTCCTTAAGTACATGCAGAAGAGGGTGCCATAAAACAAAGTGACTGTTGTCAAGTGGGAAGCACAAGTAGAAAA
Source organism: Canis lupus baileyi (assembly GCF_048164855.1). Lineage (NCBI taxonomy): Eukaryota > Metazoa > Chordata > Mammalia > Carnivora > Canidae > Canis > Canis lupus. Next base: position 16,903,378 of record NC_132858.1, read on the forward strand.
GGCTTTGTGCCTGCCTTCAGCAGAACGGATCCTCAAGATGGCTACAATAATGAAAAGGTAGGATAGCACAATGATGAAGAGAGAGCTTGACAGAGTCAAGCCAGCTACTACCAGCATCGCCATCTTTTTGACATGGGTGTCAGAGCAGGCCAACAGGATAAGAGGAGGATCTGCACAGTAGAAGTGGTTGATTTCAAGGGAGTCACAGAAGGACAAGTGAAAAGTCAACAGTGTCTGGGAGAGTCCATTAAGGTAACCACAAGTATAAGAGATCACCACTAGGGAGATGCAAATGTTCTTGGACATTCTGGTACTGTAATGTAGAGGGCTACAGATGGCTACATAGCGATCCAATGCCATTGAAGCAAGGATATAAAACTCAGTGATCACCAGGGCAATGAAGAGAAGACACTGCGTGAAGCATCCAGCATAGGAGATGGTCTTCTGGTCTGAGAGGAAATTGTACAGCATGTTTGGAGTGATATTGGAAGAATAGCAGATGTCTACAAAGGAGAGGTGGCTAAGGAAGAAGTACATGGGAGTTTGCAGGTGGGAATTGGTCCCGATCAGTACAATCATGCACAGATTCCCTGCCAGTGTGACTAGATAGATCACCAGAAACACCCCAAACAGGATCTTCTCTAGTACTGGGTCATCTGTGAGTCCCAGGAGAATGAATCCCGTCACTGAAGTGTGGTTCGAGGAAGACATTTTCTTATTCCTTGAAAACTGAGAGTAGCAGAGAAGGTGAGGGATCCTGTCTAATCCAGATTCTGCATTTATTCCATCCATTTTTATCATTTACTCATTGATATATTCAGCTACTGAGACATTTCCCTATTCAAAAATCACATCAATATATCTACATAAATATTTTTATTCTGTATCTCTTCATTATCTCTCATTTATATTGCAAACACACATACACACACATATTTTCTCATATTTGTGTGTATACCTATATATTCATACATATGCATATTGTACATTAAGTAATAATATTACATATTTAATATATATACATATTTATACATTTATACCTGTGTTCTTGAGGAACTACATATTTGATATTTTTTCACACCTTAAAAAAAGCCAAAGGAAAGAAATTCAGATATGAAAAGCCACAGATAATTGGCATCATCCAAGTGGACAAAAACGTAATTTGGATATTTAGGGTCCCACTAACTAGGGTATGTTATTGTTTCAGATATATTATACAAGATAAATCTTCAGGACACTATTTTACTTGAAAACCATAGTAATCTGGCTTAATTTCATTCAGAAACATTTAGGGTAGCCAGGGTGGCTCAGCAGTTTAGCGCCGCCTTCAACGCAGGGTGTGATTTAGGAGACCCTGAATCGAGTCCCACGTCGGGCTCCCTGCGTGGAGCCTGCGTCTCCCTCTGCCTGTGTCTTTGCCTCTCTCTTTCTCTGTGTCTCTCATGAATAAATAAATAAAATCTTAAAAAAAATAAACACTTATTTAGTGAAACTTACATCTGGCATTTAGGCTAAGAGGTCAGAAAAAAAGAATTCTTTCTGTTCTGTAGATTCACACATTTATTTATTCATTTACACTGAAAAGGCTGATTTTTTTTCTGTTCTACGTTCTGTGGTTACAGCAGTGAACAAACTATCCAACTCATGGAGCAGTAAGAGACAGAACAGATTTAAACACATAGGCAAAGATATATATCATTATGTCAGTTAGAAACAAGTGCTATGAAGAAAAATGAAGAGGAGATGCATTTAGATACAATATTTTTCCACATCATTGAGATACTAATGTCCACAGAAAAGCCTATAATATATTTTTGGTGAGCAAATGTAGAAAGTGACCTACCTGTAAAGAGTTGGCTTACCAATTTTTGTAAAAGCAAAGTGGGCAGATATATAATGTATTTCTTAGATATATTCCATAGAGTATTTAAGAAATAATTCCAAAAAAAAAAAAAAGTTAAAAAAAGTCTTTGCTCCTCTGGGGCATAACTGTAATTTGATGGTCTGGGAACTGGATTCTCCTTTGAGGCCAGTATTCCCGTCTAACCTGTACATATATTACATAGTCCTGTATGTGAAATCTTTAGCATGATTAAAAAATGTAGCTGTCAGTTTTAATACTATAAAAGATAAAATAAGGGAGATAAGTTTTGGTTTTTTTAATGTAGTAAAGTGGGAATTCCAATTAGAAAGACTGTTTTTCCATGTAAACACTGAGGTGGCATGATGTAATGAGAGTGTAGAAGAGGAAGGTATAGTAGGTGAGAGATTTGAGGAGCACAAAGACCAGGCAAACCATAGATTAGGAGAAATATTCACATCAAGTAATTCTATTTTATTTTATTTTATTTTATTTTATTTTATTTTATTTTATATTTTATTTATACATACTTTTTTTTATTGGAGTACGATTGCCAAATAATTCTAACAAAGGATTTACATTCAGAATTTGTGCACATCTTCCACAACTCAGGGATGAAAATATAACCAGCCCAATTAAAAAAAAGATCTGAAGTGAACAGACATTTCATAAAAGATATATGAGCAGCCAATAATGACAGGAAAAGAATGTCAACATCTACGATTGTCAAATAAATGCAAATTATGAATGCAGGTAGGTATCACTTCACACAACCTCAATGGCAGGAATTTAAAAGATCGGCGGTGACTTCCTGGGAAGATGATGCAGTAGGAGAGTCCTTGGCTCTCCTCAACCCATGGACACATCTAGATCATGGCCTTATCAGTGTGGATAACCCAGAAAATGACTGGTAGAATCAACTCTCCACAGCTAAATGTAGAGAACAGGTCCCATCAGAGAGTCTAGGAAGGGTGGAAAATACAGTCCAGAGCTAAGTGGACCTGTTAAACCAGCCGTAGGATAGAGGAACATGGCAGACATGGAGAGGGGGGAGGAGCAGCCCGCCATATAAGCCACCTCAGATACACAGGATCCACATGGGGAATATGAATCCCCATAACATTTGGCTTCAAAAATCTGAGGGGTCTCTCTTCATGACTTCTTACAGTCAGGGGCACTTACCCCTGGAACTTTAAAAATCAGTGGGTTCAGCTCTGGGAGGGTTGGAAGAAAAGAAGAAACTGAGTCCCCACCTTTAAAGAGACAGTAAAACAAACAGCTCTGCTGAGATATAGCATAGAAGCAGCAATATGAAAACTGCCTGGGTTATAAGGGAAGATTTATTTACTAATCTCAGAGCATTTGCTAGGGAACAGGGATATTTGGGAGACTTCTTCACAAACAAAAGAGCTGGCAGGCACCACTTGTTCCCTAACACACCCAGCCTAGATACATGAACACCTATGGGGACCAGTGCAGCAAGAACCTTCTCCATTAGCTTGCTAACAATGCCCCTACTCCCATACTCTGCTGCAGGTGAGCATCGGCATTCTGGCCTGGGCAGGAAGTTTCCCAGGTGCCTTCAGGTCCCCTCCTGTAGTGGACTGGCTCAGACTTTGCTAGCCCCAAGTACCCTACCCTCACATTCTCCTGTGAACTTCCCCTCTCTAATATGCCCTTGGCCAGAGTCCATCCAAAGTGGTGCCACAAGCCTAGCAGTGTGCAAAAGGCCTGACGGGCCATCACCACTCCAAAATGACTCCTGCCCCTGGGAGAGGGCAAGATAATGATATATACCAGTCTGACTGCAGCTCCAGCAATGATCTGGGGATAGATATTGGGTCTAACCACAGGCTCTGCCCACCAATGAAAGCTTCTCAGGGACAACACAGATAAAGTGCTACCCAAGTACATAAAGCAACTAGTAACAGACATAAAGGAAGTAATTGATAGTTATACAATAATAGTAGTACAATACAATTATCCCACTTACATTAATGAGTAGATTGTCCGAACAGAAAATAAACAAGGAAATAATGGCTTTGAATTACAGACTAAGACAGATGGATTTAACAAATATACTCAGATGTTTCCATCCAAAAACAGCAGAATACAAAATCTTTTCAAGTGCACATGGAACATTTTCCAGAATAGATCATATGTCAGACCACAAAATAAGCTTCAATAAATTCAAAGAGAATGAAGTCATACCATGCATCTTGTCTGACCACATCTCTATGAAACTAGAAATCATCCACAAGAAAAAATCTGGAAAGAATACATACACATGAGGTTAAATAACATGCTACTAAACAGTGAATGAGTCAACCAAGAAATCAGAAAGGAAATAAAAAAATATATGGAGATGAATGAAAATGGAAACACAACAGTCCAAAATCTCTGAGATGCAGCAAACACTACTCTGAGGGAATTTTATAGCAAAACAGGCCTATATAAAGAAGCAAGAGAAATCTCAAATAAACAACCTAACTTACACCTAAAGGAGCTAGAAAAAGAAGAACAAATAAAACTCAAAACAAGTAGTAGGAAGGAAATAGTAAAGATCAAAGCAGAAATAAATGATATAGAAACTAAAAAAAAAAAAAAAAATAGATCAATGAAACCAGGAGCTGGTTCATTAAAAAGATCAACAAAATTGATAAGCCTTTTTAGCCAGACTCATCAAAAGAGAAAGAGAGACAGCGATAACTCAAATAAACAAAATCACAAATAAAAGAGGAGAAACAGGGACTCCTGGGTAGCTCAGCAGTTGAGCTAAGCAGTTGACCATCCAGTCCAATAACTTGTAGAATAGTTTGACCTCTGCCTTTTTCTACTTTTATTTCTAACTACTAATAAACACAAATCCTTTAATTTTATATCCTAGGATCTGAATCATACTGGAAATATCCAGGGTTTTTGTTTGTTTTCTTGCTTATAAAAGAGATAATTGTTCATCATAGAAAACTGATACAAAAATATACAAAGAACAAGGTTTACTTGTCCTTACTCCCAGTATAACAAAGTTATCATAATGTGTGTACCAATGCATGCTTTTTTCATAAAAATTATACAAAATCATTTGTCCTGTCCTTAACTGGTAACTTATTCATTTTAGTGTCTGTAGAACATTCTAATTTAAAAATCAGTCACGTGAGATTCAAACTCTCCTTTATGACCACAGCCAACACTCTCTTGCAAAGGCTCTGGTTACAGCCAGCTCCTGCTCTGTCAGGAGCATTGGCTTGTGCCTGTTACTGAATGCAGACTGTAATGGCAATTGAGATTCATGCAAAGCAGAGCACATTCAAATGCAGCACAAGTTTCAATTAAAACAATCCTATGCCAAGTGAGGGCAACCTGCATCCCATAGACCACTCCTTTCTTTTTTCTCAATTATAAACAAACATTACAATGAAAATCTTCACTCAAGTGTTTTATTATGGCTTTGGTACATTCTTAAAATTGGAAACCTGACTAAAATTATACAAATATTTTTTAAGACTCCTAAAACCTGGTTTTAGGAGATCCTGGTTGAAGGTCTGCCTTTGGCCAAGGTCATGATCCAGGGGTCCTCGGATCCAGTCCTGCAATGGGGTGGGGGATAAGCTTCCAGTTTAGCTGGAAGTCTGCTTCTCTCCATCTCCCTCTGCCCCTCACCTCCCTATCTCCCTGCCATGTCTCTCTCAAATGGGTAAATAAAATCTTAAAAAAAAAAAATGCTCCTGAAATCATAATGTTAAATTGATTTCCAGAAAAACATCGTTTTCTCAACACCCATAATGTAGAACATGCTAATCTTTCGAACTCAAATATAAATACACAAAAGTATCTTATTTCAAATATTTTTGTTTGAAATTATCACTATTTATTGGTGACTGATTTTTGCCTTAGGTTTACTTATAGTCATTTAGGACAAAGATCCCTTGAACTACAAATTATGTAAGACTAACCTGATAAATACTGGAAGGATAAACCACTGGTATAATGGTAAGTTGGATGGAGTTCTGATAGTAGCATTTGCCAGTTTCATTCTTGTAAATACTGCCACCCTGGCCATATTGCAAACCTGAATATTTAAGAATTAGCTCTCTGGAGTCAGCTCCAACTCATCATAAAGAAAACCTATCTAAACAAAACTGATAAGTTTTCCAATTCTCCATGCTATTTGAATGGTAGAGTGCCTATAAAAAAAAGGTAAACATCAGTTCCAGTACCTTAACGTATTGTTGCATTTTAGGTACAAAGTTGGAAAGTTGGCAACTGGAGCTCTTATTTCATATTATTTTTACTCATTAATTTTAGCATTTTTATCAATTTTCTATACATAGCCTTCAGTATTTATGTAGACTATGACAATGTTTCAGTACTTTGAATCATACCTTGTTTACCACTTTATCTTATCTGGGACAAATACTTTCCAAAATATAATATGCTCCTTAATTTTAGGTAGTTTTATCGTCATATTCAAGTAACTCTTCCATTATGAATTCCTCTACTCCAAATGACCTCAGAAATATTTCCTTCTGATTATTTAAAAGCTTAATATTTATTTTAATTAAAATCAACATAGGTTTTTTTTCCTTTCAGCATTTTATTTTTTTTGTTTTTTAAGATTTTATTTATTTATGGGGATCCCTGGGTGGCTCAGCGGTTTAGCGCCTGCCTTTGGCCCAGGGTGCGATCCTGGAGTCCCGGGATCGAGTCCCACATCGGGCTCCCAGCATGGAGCCTGCATCTCCCTCCTACTGTGTCTCTGTCTCTCTTTCTGTCTGTGTCTGTCATAAATAAATAAATAAATCTTTAAAAAAAAAAGATTTTATTTATTTATTCATAGAGACCGACAGAGAAAGAGGCAGGCTCTAAACCACTGAGCCACCCAGGGATCCCCCCTCCTTTCAGCATTTTAAATGACACACAATTGAGGATTATTGTGGGCACATCAGTCTTTTGGAGGACAGTTGCTGACAAAGGACAATTTAGTTGGGAATAAAAGTCTGTATTTAGATATCTTTGCTAAAAAATAGTCTTGCGTTATGGACACTGGTTTGGTGCAAAAATAAATGTGTAAAAATGTTAACAAATATGCCAAAGTTAAATGTTTTGCTCCTCATTTATAAGCCACACGATTTCTTTGCCTTTCTGGAAAAAAATTTTAACCTACCCATAGCCTTTCATCCAGAAAGAGACCTCTCTATGGCCATGATTCCATCAGATGTGGGGACCAAGTTATAAAAATACTAAGACTAAAATATCTTTCCATATTTTTCAAATAATTTATAAGGAATATGTATTGTAAATATAACCATATTTGATTTTCATATGTACATGTCCCTCTGCTATTCAGATTGAGCCACAATATGCATAATTTCTGGGTTAAAAATTTTAGATAGAAGCATTTTATTTGCATTATTCTACTATAAATTTAAAAGATAGTACTGATGGGATTTATCAGAAATTAACACTTTCAAAAAATCTATATTAATTATGTGAATTTGGTTTGAAACATATGTATAAACTGGTCAAAGGAGTAGAATTGGCCAGAAATAGATCCACTTAGTGTACAATAAAAGTGATGTCACAAAACAAGGAAAAACAAAGGGTAGTTTAATACCTAGTAGGAAAAACATGGTTTAAAAATGTAAGGAAAGGAGTTACAAACAATATTATAAAGTAAAACAGAATTTTATCCAGAATAATTCAAGACACTGCTATAAAATATGGTAATAAAAATATAATACAGATACCTCTTTATTTAAATTTAAGGTGGAGAAAAGCTACAAAACCAAAAAATGAACAAATTTTTTCTAAATAAAAACGTTAATATTCTTCATGTGAGGAATCATCAGAAATAAAATAAAAGGGAATCAGAAAACTGATGTATTCCCTTTACTTGCTAAATATATATTTCAAATACTCCTCTGTTAAAATAAAACAGATTCCTTTCCTAAGAATTTCTATTGAGATAGAAAGAAGGAAATACCCTTAGTGGATATTTCCTAATATTAATAACAGTACAGTGAGGGATCCCTGGGTGGCGCAGCGGTTTAGCGCCTGCCTTTGGCCCAGGGCGCGATCCTGGAGACCCGGGATCGAATCCCATATCGGGCTCCTGGTGCATGGAGCCTGCTTCTCCCTCTGCCTATGTCTCTGCCTCTCTCTCTCTCTCTCTCTGTGTGTGACTATCAAAAATAAATAAAAATTTAAAAAAAAAAAAAATAACAGTACAGTGAGATGTTTACTCTCAAACATGACTAGTAATAAATATAAATGGCTGATACTTTCTAGAGAAAAATTTATCTGTAGAAAACTTAGAGCTTTAAAAATGTTCAAAATATTTAATTCAACAATTACACTTCTAAGACTAATCCTAAAAAACAGAGGATATGTACATAAAGATATCAGTCAGTCTAAAAAAAAAAGATATCAGTCAGTCTTAAAAATAATAGGATTCATAGATATGATGGAATTATGGTTTGCAAGATAAACCAAATGGAAGAAAATACACTAAAATGTTGAAAGCAGCTATCTCTAGATAAAAGATCATAGGTAAATTTTGCCTTTATTCCATAAATATTTCAGTACTTTTCATTATTTATTTATTTTAGAGAAAGAAAGGAAGAGAGAGCACAAGCAGGAGGGGCAGAGGAAGAGGAAGAGAGACAGAGAATCTCATTCAGACTTCTGCTGAGTGCAGAGCCTAACACTGGGCTCAATCTCATGACCCTGAGATCATGACCTGAGTTGAAAACAAGAGCTGGACACTTAACTAACTATGCCACTCAGGTGCTCCAGATATTTCAGTATTTTCCAATTTGCTTTTCTATGATCAACATGTTATTCTCATAATTAAGTTCAAGGATAATTTAATTACTATAAAGTATTAAAATTAATTAAAAATGTGTTCACCAAAATTATTTAGTCTATATGAAACACAAACATTACATTATCAAGTGAAAATCAACATTCATATTTGCATTTGGCATATGATTCCAATTTTGTTTTATGAATCATCATAATACACATGCATATAAAATCACTGAGAAGAAATATGGAAAAACATAAACATAAATTATCCATTGGTTAGGATATCACTGATGCAAGTTATTTCTTAACATCTGTCTGTATTTTCCAGTTATTCATAATGGACATATGTGCTTTTTATAATCTGGAAAATATATTCATAAAACACAGTCTAAATATATCTACCATATATCAAAATTGTCTGCTTTACATAAAACAGTAAGATAATTCTACTTTGCACACAAATTATCATGTTTACCTAAAATGTCAGAGGAATTCAACAGTTCATGTTACACCCTCTTCACAATCACCAACATTTCACGTGGAGCAGTAACCTCATCCCCTCATTATCCCCAACACAGTCCACCCCCAGCACTAAGTTTAACCACAGTGAGTTGAAAGAGAAAATGGATCCAACGGATTTACCTTTTTGCTACTTAGTGGCTGAATAACTATAGAAAGTCATTTAATCTCTCTGTGCTTAAGACTCCAAATGTTATAAATGAAGATAATAAGTTTCTCACAAATTTAAGTATAAGAATTAAAGTAAATATTGATGGGATGCCTAAATGGCTCAGTCAGTTAAGTGTCAAACTCTGGATTTCAGCTCAGGTCATGATCTCAGGTTTGTGGGATTAAGTCCCACATTGGGCTCCATGCTGGGCGTGGAACCTGAAGATTCTTTCTCCCCCTCTGTCCTTCCCACTGTTCAAGCTCTCCTTCTTTAAATAAATAAATAAATAGATAGATGATAGATAGATAGATAATAAATAAATAAATAAAGATTTAAAAGTGACTATTAATTATACTTGAGTGACACAGGGTTTTTTGTGCATATTTATTTGTGTTGTATCCTATCTCTAAAGAATTTCTGAGGTGGCCTTTACTATTTATTCAATCTAAATAAATAGATTAAAAAGAAAGACTACAAATAGGTCAACCATTTGGTTTAAAAGACTTGCCAAGATTGAGTTTAAAGATTGGTTCCTGGAAGCCACAGTAGTTCTCAGAACTATAAAATAAAAGGAAGCATATGATTATTGAGACAAAATACAAAGTGCTTTTACAATGAATCTCAAATACATTTTTCAATTAAGAATCTAAATCTGGATATCAGCACCTTTTGATTGTAGATATGGGAATGCAACTCCTTGCTGAATGAACAAGACAGTTTATTATGACTTAAAGGAATGACCCACAAACTATATGATGATGATCTTAAAAAGAAATTGGAACAGGGCCTCTATTAGAGGTAGGACTTCTCTGTTATTTATTTCTAATCACCATGTTATTACAGACAACTAGTCATTTCAAATTAACAGAGACCCAAATTTCAATTGTATGAAAGAGATTTCCCTTAATCATTTGCTGCATAGCATGGATCACATCCTTGTTCCTTAGACTATAAATCAATGGGTTCAACATTGGGCTTAAAAACGTATAAAAGACAGCAATTATTTTGGACTCCTCTACAGACTTCTCAGATGGACTCCTTAAGTACATGCAGAAGAGGGTGCCATAAAATAAGGTGACTATTGTCAAGTGGGAAGCACAAGTAGAAAAGGCTTTGTGCCTGCCTTCAGCAGAACGGATCCTCAAGATGGCTACAATAATGAAAAAGTAGGATAGCACAATGATGAAGAGAGAGCTTGACAGAGTCAAGCCAGCTACTACCAGCATCGCCATCTTTTTGACATGGGTGTCAGAGCAGGCCAACAGGATAAGAGGAGGATCTGCACAGTAGAAGTGGTTGATTTCAAGGGAGTCACAGAAGGACAAGTGAAAAGTCAACAGTGTCTGGGAGAGTCCATTAAGGTAACCACAAGTATAAGAGATCACCACTAGGGAGATGCAAATGTTCTTGGACATTCTGGTACTGTAATGAAGAGGGCTACAGATGGCTACATAGCGATCCAATGCCATTGAAGCAAGGATGTAAAACTCAGTGATCACCAGGGCAATGAAGAGAAGACACTGCGTGAAGCATCCAGCATAGGAGATGGTCTTCTGGTCTGAGAGGAAATTGTACAGCATGTTTGGAGTGATATTGGAAGAATAGCAAATGTCTACAAAGGAGAGGTGGCTAAGGAAGAAGTACATGGGAGTTTGCAGGTGGGAATTGGTCCCGATCAGCACAATCATGCACAGATTCCCTGCCAGCGTGACTAGATAGATCACCAGAAACACCCCAAACAGGATCTTCTCTAGTACTGGGTCATCTGTGAGTCCCAAGAGAATGAATCCCGTCACTGAAGTGTGGTTCGAGGAAGACATTTTCTTATTCCTTGAAAACTGAGAGTAGCAGAGAAGGTGAGGGATCCTGTCTAATCCAGATTCTGCATTTATTCCATCCATTTTTATCATTTACTCATTCATATATTACTAGGAAATCTCTCATCTCTTTTAACAAACTCATCATAACATCTACATAAATATTTTTGTCCTGTATCTCTGTTATCTCTTTCTCTTTCTCTCTCTCACTCTTGCTCTTGTTCTCACTTGTGTGTGTGTGTGTGTGTGTGTGTGTGTGTGTGTGTAGAATCGCATTTATTCTTGCCTTCTTGGAGGACTCCATATTTGGGTTTTGTTTTGTTTTTTTTTTCAAATTTTGTAAAAAGAAAAGTATGGGAGTTTAAAGCAGATAGGAAAAGCAGCAGGTCATTGGTATAATTCAAATGGAAAAATGAAGGAAGTTGGATTTTGAGGGTCCCTCCAGATCTGGTATCTTTCAGATACAAAATAACAGAAATATTTAGTACAACATTTTCACCTGATATCCATAGTGGTCTGTCTTAATTTTATTCAGAAGCCATTGAATTAGTAAATTTACCTCTTGCTAAATGACTAAGAAGTACTGAAGAATCATTCTCTCTGCTTAGTGAATTTACTCACTCATTCACATATACATATACATGTACATGTACACTGAGAACATTTTTTCCGTTCTAAGTTCTGGCTTTACAGCATTGAACAAATTCCCCATCCTCATGAATCATATATTGTAGGAGAAGGAACAGATATTACCACATAGACAAAGCTATAGAATGTGATGTCAGTTAGAAGCCAGTACTATGAAGAAAAATGAAGGTAGGATGCTTTTAGATAAACATTCGGAGAAGGTTCTTTGAAGAAAGTCTAATTTCAACAGTAAATAAAGAAACCAAGTAGGAGAAGAATATGGAGTTTTTTGTTTCCATTTTTTAGCAACTAACACATACATGAACATATTTGTTTTGGAAAGCACAGATGATGTTTTTATGTGGCCTTAGCTTCCAGCTGGAGCCACCATCTCTCAATACTTTATGAAAATAAGGTATGACTGGAAGACAATGCACCTCAAGAACTATACCTAAAGCTATTTTTATTTAGTTTTCACATATACATGAGAAGGGCTTGCATATAATTGATTTTTTAGAGAAGTTATAAAATATTAACATATCAATAGAAAAATCAAGTACATTTGATGAAATTAATTTTGTCCACATTGGTAGCATATTCATCTTCATACAAAAGAACAAATATATTCTTAGTGAAGAAATGTAGAAAATGACCTACCTGTGAAAGTTGACTACTGTATTTTGTCAAAACAAGGTGGAAACATTTATAATGTATTTCTCCAGCACATTCTCTAGAGTATTTTAGAAATAATTCTGAATAACTCATCAAAATAGTCTTTGTTCCTCAAGGGCACAACCTTAATTTGGTGCTTTGAGACCCTAGCTTCTCCTTTGAGGCCAAAAATCTATCTATGTACCCCGCTTGGTATTGAGTGTGTGAGATCTTTAGCAACAATAGTGAAATTATCCATCACCTTTAACACCATGGAAGAAGAAAAATAAGAGTATATAAGTTTTGTATTTATACTGTATGTTGGCAAATTGAACTCAAATAACAAAATATACAAAAAAAAGTTGTTTTTTTGTATGGTAAAATGAGAAAATTCTCATCAGAAGGCTTCATTGTTTCTCTGTAGATACTGAGGTTAGGTCATCCACTGAGAGTGAGGGGAAGAAAGGTGAAGTCAGTGAGAGATTTGAGGAGCAGAAAGAATGTACAAAGCAGAAGACCAATGAAAGGAAGTAGAAGTAGAAGTCAGGGATGAGGACCCTTTAACAGTGGACACCATGGATTTATATTGGAACCAATCTGCCCCATTGAGTTAATTTCATCAACATGCTAACAATCAAAGATGAGTCTGAGAGCCAGGATCATTCATAAAATTGATGATTCATAAAACTGGTGATTTAGAAGGATGATCAAAAGTAGACTAAAGAATATTTGAACATTGGCACTGCATTTGTTAGAGAATGAAAGAATCTAGAGATGCTTTCACTAGTCTGTATCTTCTAGGGAACAGATATTTCCAAGTCAAAGTGTAGGTTATTCAAGAAAAGAGAGACATCTGATTCTGTTAGATGTCTAAATGGTGGTGTTAACCTTAAAAATAAACATTGCCAGTTATTTTGACAGCAAAAAAAAAATGAGTTTTGAGGGGAATAAAAGAGAATTACAATCCAGGACAAATTGTGGCAAAATTTTAGACAAATCGAAGGAACAAAGGAGAACTGCACTTTTTAAGGAGAAAAGGGGTATGTTGGGAAGGGTATTAGTACTAAAAGTCCATTGGAGGAAACGGAGTTCAGTGTGATGGCTTTTCATTGATGGAGCTGTTGCTGGGGTGGGGATTGAGGGAGCTGTGGATGAAGACAGCCTCTGTTCCTCAGGCTGTAGTAGTAGAGTAGTATCCACGTGCAAGGTCAAGTCCATGTAAGTTCACACCTGACTCTTCCTGTTGGGTCTGCAACTGACTACAGTATTAGAATGTGAGAGCTCTCCCTATGGAAACCTCCCAACTCCGTTGTAGTGAAGTTTCCCGTTAATAATTTTCATAGTGGGTTATGCTATGAGAAATTAGACATGGAGTAAAAGCTGCATATCAACATCAAAATGTAGATTGTTATCAACTCACCACATTTGAGATTTGAATGTGACCATATTATTTTCAGAATGAAGTGGAAAGATTTCTCTCTCAATTTTTCTCTCATTCTTATCCTGATTCCTTGCACAGATCACATAATAAAATTTAAAGAGTGAAACCTACTGTTTAATTATTCCCATGAAATAAGTTTCTTGTAGGATTATAAAGCTCATTGTAGGATGGTAGAGCCCTTACTTCCTGACCATTTACTGTGGAGATTCCTTGTTTTACATAAAAAGAGTTGGGCAGCCTGGGTGGCTCAGGGGTTTAGCACTGCCTTCAGCCCAGGGTGTGATCCTGGAGACCAGGATTGAGTCCCATGTCAGGTTCCCTGCATGGAGCCTGCTTCTCCCTCTGCCTGTGTCTCTGCCTCGTGTGTGTGTGTGTGTGTGTGTGTGTGTGTGTGTGTGTGTCTCATGAATAAATAAATAAAATCTTTAAAAAAAAAAGGATTGAAGATTTAAAGACACTTCTTTAAACATAATGCTAGCTTTTCATTTGAAGAAAACTTGTCCCAAAGTACCTGAACATGTATGTATTTAAGTATTTCCTAATATACTATAATATATGCATTGGAATAAGCATAGGATTTACAAAAAGACTTTTCCAATAGGACTAGCTCAATAGTAACTGAATAGGCAAAACGCAGTGAATTAGTTCTTTGAGCTCTGGAAGAGCAAAGTGTCTGGACTTTTCAGTATGGGATAGCTTCATCAGAAGTCCACACATAAAAAGTCAATATTCATAAGAACAAAAAAGTCTATATTCTTTTGTTTATATAGCAATGGATAAAGATAAGACTTTACCTAGATATATGATAATAATTCAAAGAAGAATTTTATGCATTCTTATTTTCCCAGAAAGTCTTCAGAGGACTCTGCTTAAATTATACTTGAAGACCTGAATTCCTTAGTTAATATCACCCTGCTTCAGTTGCAATAACCAATTGATCTGTCTGCTAAAAAGACACAGATACACAAATGTCACGACAGGTAGTAGAAAATATCATCCTGACATTGTTTGTTACTTACATTTTTGTGATTATTCAATTGGTTGTCTTTTTAAAAGTTACAGCAGGTCAAGGACACCTAGGTGGCTCAGTCTGTTGAGTGATCAACTCTTGGTTTTGGCCTGGGTCATGATCTTGTGGCCCTGACATCAAGCCCTGTGTGGGTCTCTGTGGGGAGTCTCCTTAAGATTCTCTACCTCTGCCCCTCCCCTCACTCTCTTTCTTTCTCTGGGATAAATAAGTAAATCTTTTTTCAAAAACATTTACAGCAGGTCCTACATTTTACTGGAAGTTCTAATCTATATAATAAAGTTATGCAGATATGACAGGATAAAATAAAATTATGCTATTCACAGATCATAGGACAGTTTACATACGATCTCCTTTGGAAGGTCATATTACACATAAATCATTTATATTATTATGCAAAAACCTATTGTAACCAAACTAACATGAATTACAGATAGAGATTATATCCGATGGAATTGTCATACACAAAAAACTTTATTTGCAGCAAATAAGGAGATCGTGAAGAATAACTTCCAAAGACTCCCTGAAAGGGGGTGAGCTGGTTCTTTCCATTTAGGGCTTAGAGTGAATATTCAAAAAGAGGAACTTGAGATACCTGAGTGGCTCATTGGCTTAGATCAGGGTTATCAATCTTAAAAAAAAAAAAACAGAGGAACTTGTCATTGCATGTAAAGCCATACACTTGTGCTGGGAGGTTTAAAAATCATGCCTAGACACCATTGAATGTTATATTAGAAGCATGGGCTCTTCCTAGGGCAGAGACTTTAATATAATGAAGCAGAAGAAACTGCCTGACAAAGGGAAGGGCCATGTCCCTGCTCTAAGAGCCGGTATAACCAGGATGGAGTCTTGGGCTTGATATTTCAGCTAAGAAATTCAGAGCCTTGCTTGTTCATGGACTGGAAGTGAAACCCCTATAGAAAGGTAAAGTTGGATGAGAATGAAGATGAACATACTTGTCTTTCAGGAAAGCTTGACTTTAAACTGAAATTTTTCCTTTCCTCCTTCTTGAAGCCGGCCCTTCCCCTTCACTTGCTTTTCTGTAGAATCTTTTTTTTTTTTTTTTTTTTTTTATTGGAGTTCAATTTGCCAACATATAGCATAACACCCAGGGCTCATCCTGTCAAGTGTCCCCCTCAGTGCCCGTCACCCAGTCACCCCCACCCCTCGCCCACCTCCCTTTCCACCACCCCTTGTTCTTTTCCCAGAGTTAGGAGTCTTTCAGGTTCTGTCTCCCTTTCTGATATTTCCCACTCATTTTTTTCTCATTTCCCCTTTATTCCCTTTCACTATTTTTTATATTCCCCAAATGAATGAGAACATATAATGTTTGTCCTTCTCCGATTGACTTATTTCACTCAGCATAATACCCTCCAGTTCCATCCACGTCAAAGCAAATGGTGGGTATTTGTCATTTCTAATGGATGAGGAATATTCCATTGTATCCATAGACCACATCTTCTTTATCCATTCATCTTTCGATGGACACCGAGGCTCCTTCCACAGTTTGGCTATTGTGGCCATTGCTGTTAGAAATATCGGGGTGCAGGTGTCCCAGTGTTTCATTGCATCTGTATCTTTGGGGTAAATCTCCAGCAGTGCAATTGCTGGGTCGTAGGGCAGGTCTATTTTTAACTCTTTGAAGAACCTCCACACAGTTTTCCAGAGTGGCTGCACCAGTTCACATTCCCACCAACAGTGCAAGAGGGTTCCCCTTTCTCCACATCCTCTCCAACATTTTTGGTTTCCTGCCTTGTTAATTTTCCCCATTCTCACTGGTGTGAGGTGGTATCTCATTGTGGTTTTGATTTGTATTTCCCTGATGGCAAGTGATGCGGAGCATTTTCTCATGTGCTTGTTGGCCATGTCTATGTCTTCGTCTGTCAGATTTCTGTTCATGTCTTTTGCCCATCTCATGATTGGATTGTTTGATTCTTGGGTATTGAGTTCAATAAGTTTTTTATAGATCTTGGAAACTAGCCCTTTATCTGATATGTCATTTGCAAATATCCTCTCCCATTCTGTAGGTTGTCTTTTAGTTTTGTTGACTGTATCCTTTGCTGTGCAAAAGCTTCTTATCTTGATGAAGTCTTAATAGTTCATTTTTGCTTTTGTTTCTCTTGCCTTCATGGATGTATCTTGCAAGAAGTTACTGTGGCTGAGTTCAAAAAGGGTGTTGCCTGTGTTCTCCTCTAGGATTTTGATGGAATCTTGTCTCACATTTAGATCTTTCATCCATTTTGAGTTTATCTTTGTGTATGGTGCAAGAGAGTGGTCTAGTTCCATTCTTCTGCATGTGGATGTCCAATTTTCCCAGCACCAACTATTGAAGACACTGTATTTTTTCCAATGGATAGTCTTTTCTCCTTTATCGAATATTAGTTGACCATAGAGTTGAGGGTCCACTTCTGGGTTCTCTATTCTGTTCCATTGATCTATGTGTCTGTTTTTGTGCCAGTACCACACTGTCTTGATGACCACAGCTTTGTAGTACAATCTGACATCTGGCATTGTGATGCCCCCAGCTATGGTTTTCTTTTTTAATATTCCCCTGGCTATTTGGGGTCTTTTCTGATTCCACACTAATCTTAAGATGATTTCTTCCAACTCTTTGAAGAAAGTCCATGGTACTTTGATAGGGTTTGCATTGAATGTGTTAATTGCCCTGGGTAGCATTGACATTTTCACAATATTAATTCTTCCAATCTATAAGCATGAAATATTTTTCCATCTCTTTGTGTCTTCCTCAATTTCTTTCAGAAGTGTTCTATAGTTTTTAGGGTATAGATCCTTTACCTCTTTGGTTAGGTTTATTCCTAGGTATCTTATGCTTTTGGTTGCAATTGTAAATGGGATTGACTCCTTAATTTCTCTTTCTTCAGTCTCATTGTTAGTGTATAGAAATGCCACTGATTTCTGGGCATTGATTTTGTATCCTGCCACGCTACCAAATTGCTGTATGAGTTCTAGCAATCTTGGGGTGGAGTCTTTGGGGTTTTCTATGTACAGTATCATGTCATCTGTGAAAAGGGAGAGTTTGACTTCTTCTTTGCCAATTTGAATGCCTTTTATTTCTTCTTGTTGCCTGATTGCTGAGGCTAGGACTTCTAGTACTATGTTGAATAGCAATGGTGAGAGTAGGAACTCGGTATGGATGTTGACACCTCGCTGACTTCAATGTACACTGAGTAACAACTCCCACACGGCCTGTATTTTCCTATAAAACTCCTCAGCCTTTTACAGCCCCCTGCCCCCCACCCTACCCTTAACCGCCTGCTAGCTTGCAGTGTTGGGAGGCATTACCCTTCTGCAGCCTCCTTTGCCTGGCAAAATAATAAACTATCCTCCTTCTTTTTCCCCAAAATGCCTTCTAGTTACATATTTTGGTTCCAGAACACAGAAGTTTTTGACAACAGAACCAAATGAATTCCCTGAGAAAACAAGCTTTAAATTTTCTACTGGTTTTAACCTCATTAACCCTATGGGGTATGGTTTCAGTTCTGCCAAAACAGCTCAAGAATGTGGGATCCCTGGGTGGCGCAGGGGTTTGGCGCCTGCCTTTGGCCCAGGGCGCGATCCTGGAGACCCGGGATCGAATCCCACGTCGGGCTCCCGGTGCATGGAGCCTGCTTCTCCCTCTGCCTGTGTCTCTGCCTCTCTCTCTTTCTCTCTCTGTGACTATCATAAATAAATAAACATTTAAAAAAAAATTTTTAAAAAGAATGTACTTTAGGTCACTCTTGACCATTGACACAGCACTGGGAATTTTACCATTGATTTATTATGTCTGATGTAGTTAGGCTATTTCCTGGCTAGGTAGACATTATTAGTTTCTGCATTCCCTTTGCTTCCTTAAAATCCTTAACTATTGAGGTTTTTGCATTTCTTGGTAATTTTTTTTTAAGATTTTTATTTGTTTATTCATGAGAGACACACAGAGAGAGGCAGAGACATAGGCAGAGACAGAGGGAGAAGCAGGTTCCATGCAGGGAGTCTGATGGGGGGCTCGATCCCAGGACTCCAGGATCACACCTTAGGCTGAAGGCAGGCGCTCAACAGCTGAGCAACCTGGGTGTCCCACATTTCTTTGTAATTCTATCACTTCCTTGGATGTCCTTGCAGAAGTCTGCTCCAGTTAGTAGACCCTTAGGGCACAGATCATGGAAAATAGCTGGGGACCTAAAATGACTTCTCCTAAAATGACTATGTCTCATCTTTCATTTTCTGGAAGCTACTAACTCTTTCTGCATACACTGCCATAACTGAAATTTAAAAAAAAAAAAAAAAAGTATTATTGGATGCCTGGGTGGCTCAGTGGTTTAACCCCTGCCTTTGGCCCAGGGCATGATCCTGGAGTCCTGGGATCAAATCCCACATCAGGCTCCTTGCATGGAGCCTGCTTCTCCCTCTGCCTGTATCTATGCCTCCCTCTCTTTCTGTGTCTCTCATGAATAAGTAAATAAAATCTTTTTAAAATTTAAGTATTATCTTAAGTATAATATTAAGTATAACCTCAAATGCATACACTACTTAGAAATGAATATAATAAAACTATGCAAGAGATTGGATCTGAAAACCACAAAACATTGCAGAGAGAAATTAAAGACCTAAATAGTGAAGAGATTGAGATATATCACTTGTGGATTGGAATATTTGATATTGTTAAGTTGTCAATTCTTCCTGAATTGATCAATAATTTTAATGCCAGTCCACTCAACATTTCAGCAGGCTTATCTTTTCAAAAATTGAAAACTGATTCTAAAATACATAGATAAATATTTTTAAAAAAGACTTAAATTAGCCAAAGAAAGCCATTTTGAGAGTGAAGAAAAATTATTAAATGATCTAGCCTACCTAATTTTAAGAGTTAATAGGAAGTGATAGTACTGAAAACGATGTATAGATCTGAGGATAACAAATAGATTAATTGCACAGAATAGAGAATCCAGAAGTATACTCACCCATATTAACTCAGTGGATCTTTAAACAAAGTTACAGAGTTATAGCAAAAGGGAATGCCACTGGAAAAATTAATCTCTAGAAAAATTTAACTTCAAGCTCTGTATCACATCTGTCATGAGCATGCTATGAAGGCGCACACACGATTTGTGTCTTTCCACAATGTCAGGTTTATTTAATCATAAAGCAAAGTTAAATAACAATTATAAAGCAGGTTCAGAGACCAAATTCAACGACATTTCCCCATGGTTAAACTTGGCTTCTTATACAGCACACAGAACAGACAAACCACACAACATACAAGATAACAGAAGAGTGTAGGAAGTTGGCTAGAACCAAACGTGAGATCAGTCTGTGAGTCTCAGTGTGGTCCAGGTCAGCTCTGGGCACTTCCTGACTATTCTGTTCAAGCAAGGGAGGATTTCAGATCTGTTTGGAGATCAGTTGGGCAGAGCTTTCTGTAGTGGCTGCTTTTTTTAAGTGCTCAGACATAGAGAGGTCACGTCTGAAGATTCTGACAGCTGCCCAAATCCACTCTTTTTTAAAAAAATTTAATCAGCTGCAGGTCCCCACAGACCTCCTCTGGTTCTGCTCATTATCAGTTCTTGGGGTGTCAGCTGATGCTGGTCCAGGCTGTGTCATCTAGCTGCAGTACCTTTAGTTGCTTGCATCATTGTTTGACATAGGCCCCTGCTTTACAAAGGCTCCTGCTTCACATGAGAGATTCCATTTGCTCACTACAATATCATACCCCAAAATTCCAATACTAACATGTATGGATCACAGGACTAAATGTAAACACTAAATCTACAAGTCCTCTAGGGGCAAAAATAAAAGAATGTCTTCATGATTTTAAAAAATTGACCAAAAAATTGACCAAAAGTTTCTCAGGGTGTACAGAAAAATCATTCATTGTGAAACAAATATATAAACTTTATGGGAACAAATCTCTTTTTTTGTGTGTATGCGTGATCACAGGTATTAGTTTTTAATACTATTAACTGAGCCACTTTCACCCCTAGTATGAAAGAGAAGTCCTTACATGGCAATGTATCTGTAAAAATTATGTGACCAAATTTCAAAACATGCACTCTTCAAAAATAATGTTAAAATAATGAAAAGGTGAGTCACAGACTAGAAAAAATATTCATATAGAGTAATTCTGATAAAAACTTGCATTCAGAATACATAAAGATCTTCCATAACTTACTGATCAAAATGAAACAACAAAATGTAAGAGACACTTCATAAAAGAAGATACAAGAATGGTCAAAAACCACGTGAAAATCATTTCAATATCCGTAATTGTCAAAGAAATGTAAATTATAACTACCAAAGGAAAACACTTCATACCCAACCTCCACAGCAAGAACTTAGCCGATTGTGACAAAAGGAAACAACTAGAATTCTCATAATATACCACTTGATGGAATGTAAAATAGTTTTTAACGACTTTAGAAGTTTTATAAGTTTATAAAATTTTACAAATTTTATAAGAAATAACCAGTTTATTTTGTAAGAAGTTATACCTTCTTACAAAACTATGACCCAGCAATTCTACTCTTAAGCATTTATCCAAGACAAAAGAAGACACATGTCCTTCAAGAAACTCAAATATATACTGGCAGATGCATAGATTGTGGTATGTCCATATTACGGAAATAAAAATGAACATACTAGTCGTACACATAAATGAATCTCAGAAACATTATGGGGGAGGTATTAACTTCCTGAATGGTAGAGTAGTGACCTCCTCAAAACTGCTCCTCCAAGAACACTGGCAAAAGGTATCTAAGTCAACTTTTTCAGAAGTTTTAATCAAAACTTAAATTAAGCAAAGCTTACAGCAATCCTGAGAGTGTTTATTCCATAAAAATTGCAGGGAATTCTGCTAAGAATGGTGAGCTTTGTGGCACATTCTACTTGCTCTATTCCCACATCCTCTCCTTAGTTACATAGTAATCTTGAAAACTGGAATTGAGATTACCTGGCTATGCACATTGGTCAGACTGCATTGAGCTTTACATTTAAAATTTCTGCACTTTATAAGGAGTAAATTTGCCTTCCTAAATATGACTTAATAGTAAATTTTGCTTTCTTCAGAGTAAAACATATCAAATGATTTACTGTTATTTCTAGGGTACCATGTTATAAGGGCTCTTTTATACTATAGATTATATACTATAGATTAACATGCAGAGCAAAAAGTTTAAGCACTGAGAACTAAAGTTCCCCTCAAACCTGGTCTTTACTAGAAATTTTTTAAACAATGACATCAAGAGTAGAACCCAGAAAGCTCTCCAGTTTATCTATTCATTCTTCTCTTGTCTTTATTTATCTATTGTCACTGAAGCCTGGGAGGAAAAGGGGTGAGTGAGGATGAAAAGGAGAGAAGGAGGAGAAGTAGCTAAATGAAGAACTCTTAGTAGTGAATAAGGGTCGTCAAGGCAACTACTTCTGGGATTTCTCTACACAAAAGGGGCTCAAAGAGTTTTTACACAGCCTGCTGGGACCATTTACTTCTCAAAATCCTGTCATCACGAATCCCATATTCTTAGAGAATCAAGTACATTGAATGATTAGTATAATAAAGGAAGATGATATTTATGTGTTGGGCAATCTAACAAAACCAGAAAGGAAAACACACATGAAACCCTCAAATCTAGGAACTATGGAAAAACCAAAAGAGCAAGAGCTGCATTTTACAAGTGTTAGCCTAAAAGTCATACTTCTGTACTACCTTGTGGCTAGTAGTTGTTTTTTTTTTTTTTTTTTCTTGATCCTGTACCCTAGAAGGAGAGCCTGGCTGCTAGTCTAATCCAAATATTTGTGTCTAACTATCATAAACATACTAAGAAGCCTCTGACTTCTGGTATCTATCTTTAAATATATTAGAATAAGTAGGCAGTCAGCAGGCTAGGAAAGCCAAAATGTAGCGACTTTAGTACTGTTATTGAGGGGACCCTGATCATTTCATTATGAGAAAAAGAAGCTCAAATCAATCACTTTCAATATAACAATACTGTTCAGCACTGCAGTGCAGTGTGCTTTTAAAAACACTGCACACACTTATATTTTTCTATTAGCAGAATTCTACATGCTGTGATAGGCAGGGTTGAAAATATGTAGGAATCCACAAATTGTATCATGTGGGAAAAAATCTAACCCATCTACTTATAAAGTTAACACTGGTTTTAACATTCCTGTTGAGTTGTAAACAGCATAAAGTGCCAGTGTCTAAACTAAGAGTCTATAAGTGAGCAGTGAGTAGGCAAGGAATTTAATTTTACTGAGCAAATGTGTAGTGGACTGCAGTAGCTATTATAAAGCAAGATTTCTTCTGGTATTTCATGACTCCACCCTCACCACCGACATACACACAAGTACACAAATACATACATACCCCACAACCATATACATGATGAATACCTGAGACTTTTTAGGCAATGCTGTCCTTTCTAAAGAGATGCAGACTTGCCTCTAATGCAATTGTCCCAAAAGTATGTAAAATTGAGGCTTCCAGGTGAAAAGTCTATGAAACAGAATGAGTGAATTTATAATATGAGAGAGGAAATGAAAGACAGAGAAAGAGAAAGAAAGAGAGACCGTGAACGACTTCATGGCACTAAGAACTCCAAGCCTACGATGGTTTGAATTAACTTGTGTTCCTTCACTGGATACTCTATTGCTATATTGAAATCACATTTACTTTATGCAATATGAAAGACGTAGGATACTGAAATATCATGTTTATTAAAATGTTTAATTTCAAAGAAGGCAAGACAAATAAAACATTATCCAACAAAGCATCCAACCAGCTACCAAAGAACTTCCTTTCTAACATTAACTTTCTGAAATAATGATTCTTGACAACTTTTAGTTCCAGGTGCCAGAGGCAATATTTTGTCTTCCATCACCCTATGCCCTCAATTGGAATGATTTCTTTCTTAATTTAAAAACTTTTAGTAATGGCCTGCTTATAAAGGCATGGAGATGTTCAGGTTGACATAAAGAGGTTTCTTTTCTTAAGGATGTCTTAATCAATTTTTTTTTTTAAGATTTATTTATTTATTTGAGAGCAAGAGCAGATAGAAGGAGGGGCAGAGGGAGAGAGAGAATCCTCAAGCAGACTCCCTGCTGCATGTGGAGCCTGATGTAGGTCTCAATTTCATGACCCTGAGATCATAACCTGAGCCAAAACCAAGAGTTGGTAGGTTAGCCAACTGAACCACCCATGTGCCTCTAGTTTATGTATATTACACTGTATTTTTATAATTAGTTTCTCTAACAAACAACTTGATTAAAGCTGTAATATTTATAGAATCACTGGAATAGGCATGTTTAAATATGTAGCTTGGAAAGAAAGATGGAGGGTCAGGGCAATCAAAAGGAGGTAATATTTATGCTGTCTTGAAATATGAAGAGCTCTCCAGAAAAAGAATGATAAGAGGAAACCATTGAATAAGACAGAAAAATGTGTTTTTGATATGCAGTATCTGAAATGAAGAATAAAGGAAGATAAAATGATAAGATTTGGAATCAATTTCTTATCAAAAACTCTAAGCTATAATGAAAGCAAAATGAGTTTTTAGTCTCTTTTAAATGGCTACTTTTCTATTATTATGACAGTCTTTCCATGAAATATACTAGCATCACACTTAGTATACTTTACCCAGTTCCAACCAGTTTAAAGCACTACCTGCTTACATGTCAATGGTCACTGTAAAGAAAATCCAGTCCTACTGGGGAGATATTCCATCAAGAAAATACCAGTCAAACCAACTTAAAGCTTTAAACATGCCCCAGTGAAATTGCAGCCAGCAGTAAAATAAATATGTATGGTTATTTGCTAAGGTATTAGGGAAAACCTACTTATCTTGCCCTGGCTCTTTAAGCTTAAACTTCTTACTCATTTAAAAATCAAACACATGACACTTTATCTACAGGAGTTATAAAGAATACCTCTTTTCTAAGCTCAGAAACCTCCATTCTATGGAGCCTTGGTGTTCTTGTTCTGTGATACCCCCTATATTTACCTTGTGGTTTGTTCCCATTATTCCCTCACATCAAGATTACTTGTCCAGATTAGAAATGTTTGACTCTGAGGGGGCCTGGGTGGCTCAGTCAGTTAAGCATCCAACCCTTCGTTTCAGCTCAGGTTGTATTCACAGGGTCAGGTGATTGAGCCCCGCATCAGCTCCATGCTCAGTGTTGAGTCCACTTGAGATCCTCTCTCCCTGTCCCTTTGCCCCTCCCATTCATGTGCTTGCACTCACGCTGTCTCTCACTCACTTTCTAAAAATAAATAATTCTTAAAAAAAAAAAGAAATATTTTATTCCAGCATCTCTGTCAGGATTAAGTTCTGATTTTTTTTCTGGTTCACTGGGGCTAAGAAGCAGTCTCTAAGCCTTTTGGGTCCTCTGGACAAGTTCTGACTCAGCCTACTCTTAATTACTTGTTCTCTGGCAGTTATATACACCACTATTCAATCATGAAACCATCAAATGGGGAAAAAATGGAATCATTCCTCCTGCTCCAGTCTTTCTCTATCTCACCTACTTTTATACTGGTGTTTTATGCCTCTGAACAGGGAGTTGAAATGTGATATCTGATTATTTTCAAGCATATAGGTTCTGTGGAATTTATACAGAGTGACCATATTCTCCAGGATGCAGAGACCGTTAGTCTAATTCCACTATCAAAAACAACAACAAAACTCATGACATGAAAAAAAGGAGTCAGGGTGAATGAAGGTTGATTTGGTCATTTTTATGTTCCCTCAGAGTCCTAAAATCCCATACTTTGTTGATTCTAAGTACAGAGGTAAAAACAAGTTGTTTTAAAAATTTTACCTAAGGAAGCTTTGACCTCCTTGTTTCTCAGACTATAGATGAGAGGATTTAACATAGGGATGACCACTGTATAAAACACAGATACCACTTTGTCCTGGTCCATTGAGTAGCTGGAGCTGGGGCGCAGATACATAAACAGAATTGTACCAAAGAAGATGGTAACCACCATCAAGTGGGAAGCACAGGTGGAAAAGGCTTTGTGCCTCCCTTCAGCAGAATGGATCCTCAAAATGGCAATGAGTATGTACAGATAAGAAATGAGAATAATCAAGAGGCAGCTCAGTTCATTAAAACTGGCAAAAGCAAAAATGACAACTTCATTGATATGTGTATCAGAACAAGAGAGTTTCAGGAGGGGTGGAGTGTCACAGAAAAAGTGGTTGATGACATTTGAACTGCAGAAAGACAGCCGAAAGGTGAAGCCAGTGTGAATGGCAGCATTCAGAAAGCCTGCAAGATACGTGGCCAACACCAGAAGGACATTAAGATGGGGAGACATAATAACTGCATAAAGAAGAGGCTTGCAGATGGCCACATAACGGTCATAAGCCATCACGGCCAACAGGAAGCCCTCAATGCCGGCAAAGGAACCAAAAAAGAAGAATTGAGTGGCACATCCATTAAATGAAATGACTGGGTTCTCCACCCAGAAATTCACTAGCATATTAGGGGCAATGACAGAAGAATAACAGAAATCAACAAGGGATAAGTTACTGAGGAAAAAATACATTGGAGTATGGAGATGTGAGTCAATCTTGATTAATAGGATCATGCCAAGATTTCCAAATACAGTGATCATATAGACGACCAGAAACACCATAAAAAGAAGGCACAGTAGTTCTGGATGATCCCCGAATCCCACAAGAATAAATTCAGTCACTGTTGTATGGTTGCTCATATCTTTGTCTCAGAATAGATGATTCATTTGCTAGGATAAGAAAGAAACCAAGGAAATACATTGTATAAAGAAAAAAAAATACCAGGAAAATAAAATAGTTCAATCTTATAAGTAAGATTAACTCTAAAATGCCCTGAGGATATGTGTATTAAACCTCTTTATTTTCCTATTGCAGTGAAAAAATTCCTTGAGTAAACAGAGTAACCTATTTTATTTAAAACTAATGTGTGTGTGTATGTGTGTGTGTGTGTGTGTGTGTGTGTGAAGTCTTTGATCGTTGACCCTATTTATCCATAGCCTATCTTAACTCTCAACTTTTTTCTCCTCCTCCCTTGGTCTTACTGCCTTCACCTCCTATGATCCAATTCCTTGCATTCATCTTGGCAATAAAACATACAATACAGTTGAATACCTTTGCTTGTATACAGTTCTACTTTTCCTATTTTCTCTCAAGTCCACTCTGACCAGGTTTCCACCCCAGCACTCCATGGAAACATCTCTTACCTAAAGCATCATGGATTTTTACATTGTCAATTTCTGTGGTCAATTCTCATTCCTCATCCTTTTGACCTATCAATAACATTTGACAGAATTGACTTCTTACTGCTCCTTGAAAGACTTTCTTATCTGATCTTCCAGAACTCCAGACTTCAAGTTTTCCTCCTACAGTTGCGTTACTCTTTCAAGTCTCTGCTTACTCCTTCTTTTCTCTATGACTCTTAAGGCTGAAGTACCTCAGTCCTTGGTCTACCTCTTTTTCCTATTTATACTCTACTCTGGTGACTATTCAATTCTGTAAATTTAATTATCATCTATATACTTAAAACTCCTTAATTTATATCTCTAGCCCTGACCTCTTTTCCAAATTTCAGACTTATAATTTAACTGCTTACTCACAATCTCCACAATACTATCAAATAGCAACTCAGAATGACCCAAAGCTGAATTCTTCATGCCCTCCCTAATTTGCACCAAACATAGCATTCCTTATCTCATGTTAATGACAACTCTATACTTTCATTTGCTTAGATGACATTAAATAAACAAATAAATATTCAAGATATTAATCTCTTCTCTTTCTTATATACTATATAACCAGTTAATCAGAAATTATGTTGGTTCTACCTTCAAAATATCCATATCAACTACTTCCTATCGTCTCTATTCCTATCAAGACCCAAGACGACATTACCTTTCACCTAGATTACTGTAACAGTCTTTCACTGATCTATCTTTAAAGTCAGCTAAATTCCTACCCTATAAAAAAAAAACTATTTTAAAATTTTGTAAAGCTCTGCTTTACACATACATATACAAACATACTTACATTATATATGGAATTCTTGCTACAAAAAAATTAATTAAATTTCCCTACTTTGCACATACACACACACACATATATACATGGATAAACATGTATATATACATTCATATATATAAGTGTCTGTATAAAATTCTCATTTGTTATTAGTCATCTTAAATTTCTGTTGCCTAAAAACAAAATCCAAATTAGTTTAGTTGGTAACATTAAATTTAGTATTTCAGACATATCCTAATTGAGATGTTTAATTACTTGATCTTTTTTGGGTCCTCTTGGAATCTTTCTATGTCTGAACACTTTAAGATCAACTAAATAATCTTACCTTTGTTCTTAAGAAATATTCGCCAATAATGGTTATTAGTTTAGTTTTGCTTTACTGCTTTTTGGAGGAATACAAGTTTTCTGTCTTACAATGTGAAATTTATAGCTATGATGAAGATGGAAGTGGCATAAGAGATCCAGTTATGACAGCATTAAGACAGGATTAATTCAACAGAGAAAATGCTGCTTCTGAATCTGAAGCAGTCAGCCTTATTCAGTGTGTGATGACTCTCTTGAGACTGCAAAACACTAAAAATCTAAAACTTGAAATGTGCTAATCCAGAATTAAAGCATGCACTTATTTTCCACTGAAATAATTGAACTACTTTCTCCCCAGTGAACCACTTATACCCTGGAGGGTAACTTTGGCATTTAGAGAAGTACAAAAATTATTTCATGGAGTCTCAAGACCATGAAATAATGAGACTCCATTGAGCATAACATTGAATTAAATGGTACAGGATTGATGCCTCAAACTTCAGAATTCCACTTACAATGTAATCCCTATTCATTTCTACTAGAATATAGCTCTCAATGTATTAATTAATTAATTAATTTAACACATATTTAGTGGACTTGTATTATGGAGCATACAAGTATTCTTGATACTGGGAGAGTAGCCAAAAAATTGATCTTATTCATTCCTTCATGCAGCTTGCATTCTGAAGTTAGGCTTAGATGGCTCTTGTAGAATGGTAGGAAAAAGTAAAGCCCAAAACTGATTTGTGAACTACCAGGCTTTTCTGATCAGTTACTTCGTCCCAAACACCCTCCTGATTGCAATTCATTTCCTTCTTTCATTTGCTCACATTGGTCCATATATATGTTGTTCCCTTATTATTCCTTGAAGAAACCAGGGAGAATCTTGCCTCGGGGCATTTATATTTATTGTAAGTATACCTAGAACGCTCTTCCACAGATAGTCAGATGGTATTATCTTTATTTAAGCCTTTCTCAAATGTTATTCCCGCAGAAAGCTCTTCTCTGATGCCACCGTTCCCTATTCTATCTCCTGCTTTATTATTCTTCAAAACACCACTCATACCCAGGTCAAACACACACACACACACACACACACACACACACACTTTACAATTCTATGCACTCATGCATGAACATTTGTAATAGACAATATAGTCTTCCTCACTTGAATATAAGTTAGAGAAGATCAAAAGCTTATTTTCTTTACCTGCTAAATCTCCAGTACATGTTACATACTAGTTTTTCTCTTAACAGTTTACCAGTTTTATTGAAGTTTTTGTATGCCCAAACTCAACAAATTATATACATTAAATGTATGCAGAGTTTTGCGTATCTATAAGTAATCCTTGGATGGATTCTGAGTAAAAATATAAAGGGCATCTATTTTCTTATTCTAAGTATAAACTAAGAATATATAACAGAAGACACAATTTGTAGCTTAACATGGAAAAGGATATTTTAAGCTCAATGACACATAGGTGTGATGCTAAGATACAGATCCTCCTTATAGTACAAAAGGTGTGATCATTCTATAGATGTTTGAGTATGATAATTAAGTTGGAAAAGCTAATTTTATAATCGTTTCATGTATTCAGAGTCACTAGATGCCAGATTCAATGTATGAATCTGGAACACAAGTGAGAGGTCAGGGGTAGACACGTGAATTTTGGAATCATTGCAGACTTCTTAGATCACCTAAGAAGTGGGTACAGATGGAGAACAAATGTGTCACAAACTAATGTGGAGAATTAAGTCTTTAGCTCCAAGATTTGGAGGTTAGCATGAGGAAGAGGAAAAGCTATCATAGTTACCTGGGAAGAAGCGGTAGTGGAAAAAGGAAAATCAGAAGATTGAAGTCATACAGAAATCTAAAAATATGTGGGTTTTTGGGTAAGGTGAAGGAATTATTGATGGTAAATCCTCTTGAGATACCAAGTACAACTATGATAGAAGAGCAATCTTTAGAGGCAATAATGTTAAGCATTCATGTGTCCATGAAAAGATTGGGTTCAATGGAGAAGTGGCACAGAAATACAATTGGAGCATGTAATGGGATCTGAGGAAGTAGGGACAAGGACCAGAAGTAGTTCTTTTGAAAAGGTTCATTGTAAAGAGAGCAGAGACATAAGCTGGTGACTGACAGAACTTTCAGCCAAAGAAATTATTAAGAGGGTGATACTAGATGATGTTTATAAACAAATGAGAACACACCAGTAGAGTTTGAGAAACCAGTCCTTGGGTAGAGTACAGATACAATTTCTGAAGTGAAATTCATGGAACCCTCCAAAGATATTCAGATGTAAACCTTGGTGGGAGGGTGAAGTGGTCTTACTTAGAGCATGAGAAGCACTGATGTTCTCTCTCAGGGTCTGCAGTGGATAGTGGGATGGAAAGCAATAGGGAGTAGATATTTACCTGATTCCAAATCATGCTTCCTTTGACATGCCATCTCATTAAAGAAGGCCATTTCCCCATTGCTCCTACATTGACAGTTCCCTGCCCCACCACAGTGAACAAGAGATAGATAATTTGTTTTCAGTAAATGTTTATTAAAAACTACCCCTGGGAAGGGTAAAGGTTAAAAGTTAAAGTACATTCACTACTCTCATAATATTCCAGTTAATTTACAAAATCAGTAAAATAATACCTCATTATTGCTGTGGTACCCATATTAGAAGCCCTGATAAGATTCTTTCTTGTATCTTGTTTGTTATTCTTGACATCTGTGTGAGTAGAGTAGTATTATTATTTATGACAGATGCTGTTCATACCACCCAGATTTGTTTTGCAGGGTTAAAGCATTTATTTTCTCAGCTTCCAAGTGCAATGTCAACTGACACTTCACAGCTGATTTCCACTCTGGGAATTGGCCCTGCTGAAAGGAATTACCATGTCCAAGTGGGTGAGCCATTTTCAAAACTGGTCATTATGAAAGTATAAACACTTGGTCTTTATTTTTTTTTTTTTCACAATCTGGGGAATCTCTGAAGGATCATCTTGGCCACAGAGCTCCAAGTGGAATCACATGACTACTCTATTGTAACTTCATCACTGTTCAACTTCTATCTACTCAGCTCTGCTTCCCTCATTCCTTTCTGGCCTTCTAGGTATAGTTCCTGGGAATGTTCTCCACTACAATTCCTGGCATGTATACAAATATCAGTCTGAGTCTATTTGCCCAGATCCGAGATGATAGATAGATGATAGGTAGATGATAGATAGATGGCAGATAGATGATAGATGATAGATAGATAGATGATAGATAGATAGATAGATAGATAGATAGATAGATAGATGATAGATAGATAATAGATAATAGATAGAATGTCAGATCAAGAAAAGATAAATATTGAAATTGGAACTTAAACCCAGTCAGTCATATCCAAATATTTTGATACTTTACTAAGCACTAACCTCCCCTACTATGTTTTTTCATCATGTAGGCCTATGGATAAACATTTAAGACACCAGAATATTTAGAGGGATGCCCCATTTTAACCAATTTGCTTTAATACACACACACACCAAAAGACATGAACAGAAATCTCACAGAGGAAGACATAGACATGGCCAACATGCACATGAGAAAATGCTCTGCATCACTTGCCATCAGGGAAATACAAATCAAAACCACAATGAGATACCACCTCACACCAGTGAGAATGGGGAAAATTAACAAGGCAGGAAACAACAAATGTTGGAGAGGATGTGGAGAAAAGGGAACCCTCATACACTGTTGGTGGGAATGTGAACTGGTGCAGCCACTCTGGAAAACTGTGTGGAGGTTCCTCAAACAGTTAAAAATATACCTGCCCTGTGACCCAGCAATTGCACTGTTGGGGATTTACCCCAAAGATACAAATGCAATAAAATGTCGGGACACCTGCACCCCGATGTTTATAGCAGCAATGCCACGATAGCCAAACTGTGGAAGGAGCCTCGGTGTCCAACAAAAGATGAATGGATAAAGAAGATGTGGTTTATGTATACAATGGAATATTACTCAGCTATTAGAAATGACAAATACCCACCATTTGCTTCAACGTGGATGGAACTGGAGGGTATTATGCTGAGTGAAGTAAGCCAGTCGGAGAAGGACAAACATATGTTCTCATTCATTTGGGGAATATAAATAATAGTGAAAGGGAATATAAGGGAAGGGGGAAGAAATGTGTGGGAAATATCAGAAAGGGAGACAGAACGTAAAGACTGCTAACTCTGGGAATCGAACTAGGGGTGATAGAAGGGGAAGAGGGCGGGGGGTGGGAGTGAATGGGTGACGTGCACTGGGGGTTATTCTGTATGTTAGTAAATTGAACACCAATAAAAAATAAATTAAAAAATAAAAAAAAATTAAAAAAATAAATAAATAAATAAAAAATAAATAAATAAAAATTAAAAAAAAATACACACACACACACACACAGAACTAAAGCAACCAGACAATAAAATTTATATGAAAACATATTTTCTTCTGCATAACAGGATGATATGTAACATGGTTTTACAGTAGGTGTTTCTGTAAAATCTTCTTTAAGGCCCCTTTCACATCCTTATTTTTCAAACTGTAGATGAGGGGATTTAGCATAGGGATCACTACTGTATAAAAGACAGAGACAATCTTGTCCTGTTCCATTGAATAGCTAGATGTAGGGCGCAAATACATGAAGAGAATTGTCCCAAAGAATATGGTGACAGCCATGAGGTGGGAGGCACAGGTGGAGAAGGCTTTGTGTCTGCTTTCTAAAGAAGGCATTCTCAAGATGGCAATGAGGATACACAGGTAGGAAATGAGAACAATCATAACACAACTGATGACATTAAAGCTGGAGAAAGCCATGATCACAATGCCATTGATGCGAGTGTCAGAGCAAGAGAGTTTGAGCAGGGGTGGGGTGTCACAGTAGAAATGGTTGATCCTATTAGAGCCACAAAAGGACAATCTGAAAGTCATTCCTGTGTGTATGGCTGCATTCCCAAAGCCTGCTAAGAAAGAGGTAGCTATTAGTAAGAAGCAAATTTTCCCAGACATGAGAACTGAGTATCGCAGAGGGTTCCAAATGGCTGCATAGCGGTCATATGCCATCGTGGCCAACAGAAAGCATTCAGTCCCCAAGAAGGAACCAAAGAAGTAGAACTGAGCAGCACATCCATTAAAAGAAATGGCTTTATTCTTGGCCATGAGGTTTACCAGCATCTTAGGAGTGACAGAAGAAGAGTAAGATGCATCAACAAAAGACAGGCTACTGAGAAAGAAGTACATGGGGGTGTGGAGACAGGGGTCAATCTTAATTAACACAATCATCCCCAAATTACCCACCATGGTTGCCATATAAATAAACAGAAACAATCCAAAGAGGACAATTTGTAGATCTGAGTTGTCTGAGAGTCCTAAGAGGATAAATTCAGTCATTTCTGTTTGATTTCTGCCTTGGACTTCTTTCATGTATCTGATCATTTCAGCTGCAATAAGAAAGAGAATGGAACTGACATTTGGTCAGGTGAATACATGAGAGAGCCATAAACATCTTTTCCTGAACATATATACATAAGAATTCTAGATGTGTTTTGGACATGATGTTAAGTCAAAAGACATCAAAAGACTATGCTAAGTTCTAGGTGTACTACTGCCTACTAACTAATGACCTTGAGATGAGTGACTTGATATATCCATTAACTAAGAGTACTTCTAGCTTTAACCATTTATTGGATAATTATAGTAACTTATCTCTCTTCATTATTTATGATAAATTAATTGATATATTAATATATACTGTCTGGCAAACTTCTGAAGAAAGATGGCAAATGAATTCAGGCCACTGCCTATTCTTGAGCAGTATAATGGAATGAGTTAAAAATAGTGAAAGTTAGTAAAAATTAGTCAAAAGTATCAAACAACAAGAAAAGAGTTGTATTTTCTGGAGATGGGGGAACTTTAAAACTCGATATTCCAAGGAAAAAAACAGAGGAACATCACATGCAACTAGAAAGGTTGCAAACCTGCTGGAATTTCCCAGTATCAGCATCTACAGGGGGCAGAAATCTGTTAAATATTGAGAACTTTGAATAATTCCCTCCAATATTTAGAGAATTTGATTTCAAGAATGAGGTGAAAGGAACAGAATAAGCCACAGCAGGGAGAACTTCTACCTAACACTCAGATTTACAAGATCACACCAGACCTGAAAACAGCAGCAGCAACATATGGAATATTCCAGTCACAATACTGAATTGGGGGAACAACACATTGCCAGGTCATCTAAATGGAAATAAGATTCATCCCATGTAAAATATAAAAAAGCCAAATACAGGACAAAAGAAAGGAAGGAAGGAAAGAAGGGAAGGGAAGGGAAGGGAAGGGAAGGGAAGGGAAGGGAAGGGAAGGGAAGGGAAGGGAAAGGGAAAGGGGAAGGAGGAAGGAAGGAGAGGGAGATGGAGCGAGAGAGGAAAGGAAAAATGAAAACCCAGTCTTGAGTTTTCAAGTAAAGTTTAGGTAACAGCTTCAGTGGAATTCTTCCCTACTTGAAATCAAATCCTCTATCCCCTCTATGACCTCGGGCTATTGAACAATAAATAAGACTGACTTGGGCTAGCTGTCCAGTCATAGCTCAAAGTGTTAAATCTTGTATCATTCTCAGCAGGAAGTTATCTTATACTATCTAAAATTAAAATACAGGACCAAAGTGACTTAATATCTGTGCTAACACTGGAGATCATAGATCTCTTGAGCACAGTTGGAGACAGATGTACAGCCCCGGTCCTCTTCCTTGGAATAACCTTGTTATTTGAATTTCAAAGAACAGCATCTCCAGAAGGAAATAAAAAAGAAGGAATGGATTTTTTTCTCTCATCTTCAATCAGAAACTTTCCCTGAGAAGATTATTCTATCAGCAATAGTGAAAAACAAATAAAATGCAGTACACATTGTGTGTGTGTGTGTATGTGCGTACTAGAGATACAAAGAAAGGTAACGATGAATTAAGTACTAAAATATGTTGAGGATCCTCTATGCTCTGCAGGCACCGTGTTAAGTATTTTTCCTGCAATATTTTATTTAAATTTTATGAGATAGGCAGTATTATAATCTTCATTTTGCACATGAGAAATAGGAGGAACAAAAGATCTGTGACTCTTCCAGAGTTATAGAATTAACCTAATGGAATCTAATTTATACCCAGCTAATGCAATACTCATTCTCTTTGCATTTGAGATCATTGAGAATGGACCCCTTGATAACAAATGTGAGCACTAATACACAGAATAATTGATATTGTAATTACCAGGATTTCATCTATATGCTAGAATACATTTAGTTACATTAAAAAAAAATCTATAGATCTCCTGGACAGAAAATATAATTGCAGTTGCTGAAAATTATCTTTCTTAGAATTTCCATTCGATTAATTTGCATTATTAGCAAAATACCATTTGTTTTACATCTGGTGCTATGAATTACATGCTACCATCTCCCCTCTACCCTGGAAAATAGACTCTCACTATAATCCCTTTGCTAAGATTTTGCAGTCATTAGTCCAGAGATTCTTAACAAAGGTTTTCAATTCCTAGGCATTTATGAAAACAATAGCAAGATTTCCTGAGAATTTCTGGCATTTAAATAGGCCTTCAAATCATATTATTTACTGCTGCTTATATTTCTCTTAATGGCTTACAAATCTTATAACAAGAAAAACGGACAATTTAACATACCTTCTTAGTCTCAGTGCTCTTAGAGCTTTGAGTATATAGGTATTTGAAGAAAGGTACAGCGTTGTGGATTTTTCTTCAGGTCATTAAATTACTTGGGCAGAACCCTTTATATATTTTCCTGACCTTTCTTGACTGCTTGACTTCTATTTGGTCCTTTTGCTTGTTTTTGTATAATGCTTAAAATCACCCAAAACAAAACACACATCAAACTTTCTTCTCAGAGAAGGCATTCATCAATTCTCCTAGGTCAAGTAGTAGACATAGTTAGAATGGATTTAAGGCATCACCCATTAGAGATAAGACAACTGAAACCCTTTACACCTTCCCTATCAAAAGAGAGTTACTTTGCATTCTTTCTTACTTTTCCTTGAAAATAAGAATCCTATTTTGTTATATGAAGGTAAAACAGATTTTAAAATATGCAGTATATCACTGCAGTGCAGCTTCTAATGTTTGCAATTAATTCCAATTGTAGAGTCTCTGGATCAGACTGTGGAGTAAGCATTCTGAATTATTTTAAATAGGATATTTTTCTTATTCTTTAGTGTCTGGGGATTGTATCCCTCATGTCATTTCATTTTAATCTACTTGTTTTTCCCCCCAAAGCTAAGGAAATCTCATGTCCTCTTCACATTTCTCTCCTTTGCCCTAGGGACACCTGGGCCCCGTGGAAAATGAATTTCCAGTTCCACATTTCTAGCCCTGGCTAAATATCCCTCTTCTGTCTCCCCCAAATAGCTGGTGCTCTGGTTCCCTTGAGAGCATTGAAATAATCCACAAAATAGCAGGTTGTCTCTATATCCACCTTCTGGAAAGACTTTTTATACATGTAAGAAGCTATGTTACTTGGATCATGGCTAAAGGCTGATAGAAGGAAACACACAGAGGTAGTTATGGAGCAAGAAATCTCAAAGAGCTTCAGAATAAGAAGAAACTCATTTCTAATCTTAGCCTGAGTGTCATTCAAGGAGGTACTAGATGCTGCTCTATATCCCTGCCACCAGGATGGGGACCATCAGAAATTAGGCTACAATGAGATCTCCATGGAGAACTGAGCACTTACACTGGATACTGGAATGTGAAGTTAGTGCCGTAAAAGATAACCCACTGACAGGTTGCAATGAGCTTTTCATGAAGAACCATGATAACCCTAAAGCCCAGAAAGAAGGCAACAAGCATTAATGATCAACTGATAGAGACTATACCAACTTGTAAAGATGACCTCCTCTTTAGAGAAGCTTATATATTAATATGAATTGTGACCCAGCTGGTGATCTCCCCAGTCATAATTAGAAGAGAATACGGCTAAACAATAATAACAACTAATATTAACTGAGCATATACCATCTGCTGAGTGTCCTCCTAAATACATGCATTTTTGGATTCCTATTAAGCATCTCTATCACAGATAAGTAAACTAGGGCCTCGAGAAGTTATTTTTCCAAATAGTTAATGCATACCAAAACTGGGACTCAAACACAGTTTTTTCTTGCTCCAGAATGAGCATTGTTGACCATTTTGTGTTACCGCAGCCCAAAAGTAGCAAAGAGTTTGTGAAAAATATCCTTCTGTGTTAAATATAAATAACACATAAACTACAATAATGACTAATGACTTATTTGA
This sequence comes from Canis lupus baileyi, assembly GCF_048164855.1. NCBI lineage: Eukaryota > Metazoa > Chordata > Mammalia > Carnivora > Canidae > Canis > Canis lupus. The sequence goes on from NC_132858.1 coordinate 16,940,943, forward strand.
CATCCCCTGTATAAGACTGATTAATCAGGAGTAATGTTTATGGTATTTGTGATGGCTAATTTTAAATCCCAATTTGACTGAGCTAAGGGATGACCAAATAGCTTATAAAACATTATCTCTGGATGTGTCTGTGAGAGTGTCTAAAGAAGAGATTAGCATGTGAATCAGTAGAGTGAGTAAGGAAGACCTCCCTAACCAGTGTGGGTGGGCATCATCCAATCCAATTCCTTAGGGGCCTGAATTTTTGCTCTCTTTGCTTGAGCTGAGACAGCCATCTTCTCCTGCCTGAAACATCAGTGTTCCTGGATTTCAGGCTTTCAGACTCAGACTAGAACTTTACCCTACTCCACACTGCCACCTCATTTTCAGGCTTTTTGACTGAATGACATCACTGGCTTTCCTGGTTCTTCATCTTGTAGATAGCTGCTCTTGGGACTTCTGAACCTTCATATCCACATGAACCTATTCACCTCTCATCTAGATATACATATTCATCTCCTATTGGACCTGCTTCTCTGGAGAACCCTGCCTAATACAGACATCTTGGTTGTGTTGGTTGCTAAGAAAAGAGTGCATCAGAAGTATTAGAAGTGGAAAGGTGGAAGAGTTGGATGTCTAACTTAGTAAACTATACCACCCCTTAATTGAGAATTATTATTTAATACCAGAGGCCTAGATTTCAAAAAGGTCTCAATGGAGGTAGTGTTTTTCCTCTGGGGACATTACAAAAATTGATGGTTTTCACAGTGAAGAGGGTACACTATAGAATCTAGTGGGTAAGGGGGCAAGGATGCTAAAAACCCGCAAAGTGCAGTACAATCCTAACAACAAAGCACTCTCCATGTTCCATGATATTCAAGTATATTTCAAGTATAAAATAAAGAATAAATGAATGAATGCTAAAGTATTTTATTGTAAATGATTTTCTTTTCATTTCTTCTCTTTAAATTATGTGTGTAGGTAAATTAAATTATCTCCGAATGTCATTTCAGGAACATAGAGGGAGCAATATAAAATACTTGCTATAAAAATATGTCATTTCAAAAAAAATGTCATTTCGTTTCTGAAAAAATACCTATCCACTGTCCCAGGGGATGGTTACATACCACTCACTAGCCACAAAGAGTTTCATCCAAATAGATTCTACATCAACTGGCAAAGCCAAGAGAAATTCTCTTGTTAAGCTTTGGAGGCTCATTTCATTTTAACTAAAGATTTATTTGGACAGCATAAGATGCTGCCACATTCTGACACACCGTACATAAAAATATTACTTCTACTAGTACTACTACTACTATACTATCAATTTTAAAAATAGAAAATTTAGTAAATTAGTAAAATGTAAAATCAATCTGATAACCTCATATAAACAAACAAATCTCCAATTAGAAAATTTATATGGAAGAGAAGATCCCCACTTTTGATTGCCAAACATAAAAGCTTTATGTATAAACCAAGTAAGAAATGTTCAAAACTTCGGTGAAGAAAGGGAGTAACAGAAAGATACAGAATAGACTTGAACAGGTATGAAGACATATACACTATCTGATAGCAAGACTTGATGGCATAAACGTGGCAATTCTTCCTAAGTTAACTTATAAATTTAATGTACTCCCAATAATAATATCCTCAGATTTGTTTCCCAAATAAGTAGAGCTTATCATTGAAAACTGTATTATTGATGGATAAATTGTATAGAATGGTGAAGGAACAAGGGAATAGAATAGAAAAATACAAAAATAGACAATATAAAACAAAATGAACGTTCAATTCAAAACAGTGGGGAAAGGATAATTTTTTTGAATAAATGTTGAGACAAATGGATATCCCCAAGGTTATTTATTGCTGCATTTTTTTCTTCTAATAGTAAAAGATCAGAATCAATTCAAATGTCTATCAATAGGATACTTGATAGGCAGAGGCACCTCCACACAATGGATTATTATGCAGTTGGAGAAAAGTTTGACTTGACGATAAATATTATAAATAAGTGAGTATGTCAATATTATTAAGAATTAACTATTCACCATAAAATAAGATTTAAGAATACAGATTTTTTTAAAAAGTTAGGGGGATCCCTGGTTGGCTCAGCGGTGTAGCGCATGCCTTTGGCCCAGGGCGCAATCCCCGAGTCTCAGGATCGAGTCCCATGTCGGGCTCCCAGCACGGAGCCTGCTTCTCCCTCTGCCTGTGTCTCTGCCTCTCTCTCCTCTCTTTGTGACTATCATGAATAAATAAATAAAATCTTTAAAAAAATAAATTTAATTTAAAAAATAAAAAAAAAGTTAGATATAAATAAATAAATAAGTCCACTACCTGCTGCCTACAAGACTCACTTCAGGTTTAATGGCTAAAAAGTGAATGAATGGGCTGAAAGGTGAAAGAATGGGAAAAGATATTACAAAAGCATTTTTTTAATTAGCTTTTTTGGTGTTATTTTTGCATCTCTTCTTTTAGGATGAAAATTTGTCTCAAGTCAAATAGCATTCCCAAATTAAGCAGCTTTTTAAAAAATACCATGTAGGTAGTGAGAATCTTACAACTCCTCATTTCCCTTTTTCTTCATGCGATGGGAAGCTAAAACAATTCATACGTCATCTCTCATATGCATCTCATGTACTTGTATGCAACCCTTATGCCAGACTCTCTCAGATTCAAGTCTGGTTTGAAGATGGCTAATCCATATAATATGGAAGGTATCACCCTCTGTGAAAGGACTTTCAGGCATCAACAAACAGATCTTTCTACATTACCATCAAAATCACACCCAGCAGGGAGCTTTTAGGGGCTGGAAAAACAGTGCATGTGGCTTTTCTTGACTCAATCACCACCACTCCCTGGAGTGGCAGAAAAGAATTCCCTTGTGTTTCCCTCTTTTATCATTAAGGTTCAAGGAGGAGAGAGTGAAATTCCTTAGGGGTGACAGTTCCTCAGCTCTTCCAGTCTCCCATGAGTGCAGATATCACTTCATCTCTTTTCCTCTGAGGATAACCTGTGACTCTGAAACTTGATAAAACTTCCTGCACACAGGAGCAAAGGTGGGTGATCAAGGAGCTCAGGCACAGCTACCTGAGTGAGTCACCATCTTCGGATTCTCCTCAGAATGTTTGTTCATTATAACTCATCAAGCGAAGAGGAGATAATCAACCTCTCACCAACAGGTAGAAAACAAGTCCGGGCAAAGGTCAGCCTTGGGACAGACAGAGAGAGATGATCCATTAAGAGTAGAATATGATCCTGCTCCCTGCTCCTTTGAGCATGGCTTTGCTTGGCTTCAGGTCCATGCCATTTTCAAATTTCAAAAGAAGACATGGACTATGGATTTGGCTTTTACACACCTCATGATTAGTAGGAACTCAGAATATGTCAGAATTGGAAAGTTACGTTGAGTTTGAACTCTTCACCTTATTCATTTCACAGATAAAGAAGCTGCATCTAATGCAGCAATTCATCAAGCTCAAACAACTACTTAGTGGCAAAAACAGGACAATAACCAGGATTCCAGATTTTACTCCAGAATTCTTTTCAAATAAACATGCAAAAATAGCTGATGCATAGAAATCTAGACTACATTTGGTCTGTATTTGCTTCCATAAGACAATACTTTTGCTGGTCTTTTTAAATAAACATGCAAAAGTAGCTGATGCATGGAAATCTAAAATACATTTGGTCTATATTTGCTTCCATAAGACAATACTTTGGCTGGTCTTTTTAATATTAGGGTTTATTAACTATGGAATATACTTACTTATTCATTACACTATCATTTCTTCAAGAGTCAGATCGGTTGAAGTTTAGTTACATGAGACTAAAAATCTATATATAAAGGTTTTCTTTTATCTTTTGAATTAATAGCCTCATCTCTACTCAATTTATCATTTAATAGAAGTACTGTGGAATTAAAATCACATCTTCACTAAAAATTAAAGCAGTCCATGATAGATCACATGTATGGATTAAGCATTGGAACTTTTTTTCTGGGAGTCGTAAGCACACAATCATCTACTGAATTAAATCTTACACAATTACACTTGCACTGGCACAATTGCCAAATGCATTAAGCACTTAGCACATGACAGTCACTGAATTTAGCACCAGATGATAGATGATAGACAGATAGAATATACATCATATTCTAAGCAATTTTTTGCAGAGATTTATTAAGATAGGCATTAATCTCATCCATAAGTGAAAAGCTGAGACTCTAAAAAAAAAAGTAGTATGCTAGGGATCCCTGGGTGGCGCAGCGGTTTGGCGCCTGCCTTTGGCCCAGGGCGTGATCCTGGAGACCCAGGATCGAATCCCACATCGGGCTCCCAGTGCATGGAGCCTGCTTCTCCCTCTGCCTGTGTCTCTGCGCCTCTCTCTCTCTCTCTGTGACTATCATAAATAAATTAAAAAAAAAAAAATTAAAAAAAAAAAAAGGTAGTATGCTAGAAATCAAAAGTAGTAGGTGGAAAAGCCTGGATTTGTCTGTCCACTATAAGCAAGAATGAGCAGGGTGCTTTATAATTGGTAAAACCCCTTCTCACACACTTCCTCTTTTAACTGGAATTTTGAATCTATAAGGGAGGAAAGAATGATTTTCTGATCCCATTTTCTAGTTGACTGAAGTGAATTGGTCAGCACATGCCCAGCTGCAGGTCAGCCCTGAGCCCTGTGCTGTGTTCCGAGCAGGTGTCTCTCACTCCTGAAACTACTGCAGCCTGGCATCACCCTGCACTTGCAAGTGGATGTTTGGGTCTGTCTCCTACTCTACAAAATTGAGGTAAGACGAAATGAATCCTCCCAGTTGCAATGATAGAAATATTTTTCCTTTTGCTAAAGTCAAAGAACAAGCTAAGTGAGAGGACTGAGATAGACCTCTCATATTCTTTTTGTGATGGTTTATTTTCCTATTTTTATGTGAAGTAGTGAGAGAAAAAATTGAACACAGTGCTATATATGAAATCGGTAGTCCCAGATTCAAGTGCTAGTTCTGCACCCAACACACTGTGTGACTTTACAGGTCCCCTCAGCCTGGTTTTATTTCCTCATTAATATAACCTGTGAAGTGATATATGCATCCACGTAAAGTGACCATGAGAGGAACCAAAGTAGGGACAAGTACTTTGTTGTTGCTGTTTTTTAACAGCTTTATTAAGCTATAGCTGACATACAATAAATCAAATATATTTAAAGTAAAAAAAAAAAATATATATATATATATATATATCCATGGAACTATCATCACAATCAATATAGGCAATGAATCTGTCACCTCAAAAACTTTCCTCATGCCCCTTGGTAATCCTTCCCTCCTATACCTCCCCACACACACCTCCACCCAGGCAATCATTGATTGATTGTCACTATGGATTAGCTTGCAGTTTCTAGATTTTTAGAAATGGAATCACATAAGGTATACTCTTTTATCTACATGTTTCTCATGTAGATAAGAAACATGGTTATTCTCATGTTTTCTCTCAACCTGGTTATTTTGTGATTCATCCATCATGTTGCCTGGATCAATAGTTTCTTTCTTTTCATTGTTGAGTAGTCATCTATTTTATGCACATACTAATATTTGTTTACCTTATTACTTATGGATGGGCTTTCGGGTTGTTCCCAGGTTCAGTCTTTTGGGGGAAGAATGACTGGATCGTACAATAGATATGTGTATGTTTAATTTTGTACCTGCCATGATATTTTCCAAAGTACTTGGACTGTTTTACATTCCTAGCAGCAGTCCACTGATGAAATGTCCACTTCCTCCACTTCCTTGTCAACAATTAATATGGTTCATCTTTTTAAATTTTAATCATTCCAATAGATGTGTAGTAATATCCTATTGTGGCTTTAATTTGTGTATCCCTAATACAAATGATTTGAGCATTTTCATGCATTTAGTTGCCATCCATCTATCTTCTTTGGTGAAGAAGGGGCACTTCTTTGGTGAAGTGCCCCTTCAAGTCTGGCCCATTCCTTCTGGGTTACTTGTTTTCTCATTAATGAATTTTAAAGTTCTTTCATATTATAGTTACAAATTCTTTATGAGAAATATGTTTTTCAAACAATTTCTCCAAGATTTATCTTTTCATTCTGTTTCCTAATTTACTGAATGTATGAAATGATGCACACATTCACAACCTATTAAGAATGAGTCAAAAAGTATTTTATAAACTATACACTCTCAGACAAATACATGGTACTGATTATTCATTATTATTAAACCCCTCATTGATGCAGTTGATTATATTTTTTGCAGAAACTGAAAGACGAAGGCACTATTTTCAACCACCCCAGGATTTAAGATAGCCTGTTATGAATGTCCACATCCCCACGAAAGAGACATTATACTACTCTGCTTTCTTGTCTTTCTTAAGCAGTAAATCAGTTAGAGGAGATACAGTCTGACTTCTTCCTCAAATTTAATAGAGAAAGCTACCTCTTTCTAAATTACTGCATGTTTTAGCTTGTTTGGTGTGGTGTGGTGTGGTTTTGCCCACTTCCTTGCTACAGCTCTTCAGTGGAGTGGATATGCATCCAATCACAAAGAAAAAAGCTAATAATGCATGCTGCTGTCTGACCACAGAGTTGGATAATGCTTTCTCTATTCCTCCTGAGTGAAGGATCCTGAATCTTAACTCTAACTGAGCTACACAACAACCTGTTGGCTAAGCAAAAGAATTGTCCAAAGACAGCTGTGTTTTCATCCCGATTATGCCTCATGCCAAATCCTGAGTACTTCTAAATATTAGGGAAGCCAAAGGACTAATTCTGGGTCCATGCATGTCAAGCAAGGCAGGAAAAAGAAAATTCAAGTGCAAAAATAAAGAGATTTAACCTTCATTAAATCACATATACACAGAAGACAATAAAGTGAAATGAACCCTAGAGTCAGAAAGACCCAGCTCCACTGCTTGCTGGCTACTGACTTTATTGAAATTATTTAATATCTAGCCTTATTCTTTTCAAGTATAAAATAGAGATAACAGTGGTACTTATTTCACAAACTATTGTGAGGATGCAATTATGTAATATGTAGAAGCAAGTTCTGGCATATGATTAATAGTATCTCCTGGCTTTTTTTTAAAGATTTATTTATTTATTCAGAGAGAGACAGAGAGGCAGAGACACAGGCAGAGGGAGAAGCAGGCTCCATGCAGGAAGCCCAACGTGGGACTGGATCCCGGGTCTCCAGGATCACACCCTGGGCTGCAGGAGGCGCTAAACCGCTGAGCCACCAGGGCTGCCCTATCTCCTGGCTTTTTAAAAATTATTATTACTCACTGCCTTTTCTAATATTGCTCACCTTCTGCTCCAGATATTTTGCTTTCCGTGTGTGAGTGTGTGTGTGTGTGTGTGTGTGTGTGTGTGTTATGGGTAATAATTTGAGATCCCTGGGTTTTTCAGTTTTCTTTTTGTGCCTACCTACAAAGAAAGTTAGTGCTTATTCATTATCTGTGTCCATATTTGCTTTGTTTTAGACAGAAGGAAGGGATGCTCAAAACTGTCCTTCATTAATAATTAATAGGGCAGATAATGGCACAGATCATGTCAAACATTTGGTAGCATGTGATAAATTACCTCAGAGCACCAAGGTCTATGGAGGAGCAGAATTTGCCATCCCCAAGATGCTAACATCTTCTATTTTGACTGGGCACCTGGAGAAGACATGCACCCATCACTTCTATTAAAGTCATTTGAGTTACCCTATGGGTCACAGAATCTGATTTCTGGGAAGATTTTTAAAACTCACTTCAAACAATAAACCAAATCCAGGCACACATAAAGTTAAAAAGATGGATAAAGAAAACCACTCAGTGGTGACGGAGTTTATCTTTATGGGCATCACTCAGGACCGTCAGCTGCAGATCATCTTCTTTGTGATTTTCCTCCTGGTCTACCTAGTCAATGTAGTGGGGAACATTGGTATGATCATCTTGATCATAGCAGATACTCAGCTTCACACACCCATGTACTTTTTCCTCTGCAACCTCTCTTTTGTTGACCTGGGCTACTCCTCAGCCATTGCCCCCAGGATGCTGGCTGACTTCTTAACAGAGCACAAAGTCATCTCCTTCTCTAGCTGTGCCACCCAGTTTGCGTTCTTTGTAGGTTTTGTAGATGCTGAGTGCTATGTCCTGGCCGCCATGGCCTATGACCGTTTCGTGGCCATCTGCCAACCCCTCCACTATGGCACTCTCATGTCCAAGCGAGTCTGCTTGGCCCTCATGCTGGGCTCTTACCTGGCCGGCCTGGTGAGTTTAGTGGCCCATACTTCCCTCACCTTCAGTTTGAGCTACTGTGGTTCCAATATTATCAACCACTTCTTCTGTGAAATCCCACCACTCTTAGCCCTCTCTTGTTCAGATACCTACATCAGTGAGATCTTGCTGTTTAGCCTGTGTGGCTTCATTGAATTCAGCACCATTCTTATCATCTTCATCTCCTATGCTTTCATACTCATCGCAATCATCAGAATGCGCTCAGCAGAAGGCCGCCTTAAGGCTTTCTCCACCTGTGGGTCTCACCTCACTGGCGTCACCCTTTTTTATGGCACAGTCATGTTTATGTACCTGAGGCCAACATCCAGCTACTCCCTGGACCAAGACAAGTGGGCCTCTGTGTTCTACACTATTATCATCCCCATGCTGAATCCCTTGATCTACAGTTTACGGAACAAGGATGTGAAAGCTGCTTTCAAAAAACTAATTGGAAAAAAACCTCAAGAATAACAAAATATGAAGATTTCTTATCACTACAGGTAATTGATAGAGATATAAGGGTGGTGGTAGGAGATAGGAAATGCTACTTTCCTAATAAACGCTACTGAAGCTACTATCTACTTGTATCAATCTTTAATTCTGTAGGGTTTCCTATAACCCTTAATACTCTGAAATGAAGGAAATATAAGTTACTATTTTTGAAAGGCATGCTGAGCAAGATGCATCTGTTTTTTTACTTGACTTTGGCTCACTCATTGCTTAGAAATGGAGACACAACTTGAATAGGGGACTATTTATTTAATAGTCAATTACTGTAAAGCATATTTTTTCAGGGTTATGAGGAATTAACAGATCCAAACATTGAAAATTTCTCTACATTAAAAACAATTCAGAGAAAATGTAGTTAAATATGTGGGGAATGGAACTGGTATGAGAGATGGCTTAACTCAGCCTAGGAGCTACCCATTCATATACTCAGCAAAAACTTTTAAGTGCCAGATATATGCCAGGTTCTGGAGGATACAAACATAAGAAGTGCATTTGCCAATGAGGAGTTTATTTTGCTTCCAGTTACTGTATTATCTCTCTGATACTATTACCATCAATAACTAAATAATGGGCTATGAAAACCCCAAGAATAAGAGCTGCAGACTTAGGTTCTGCTGCTAACTGGGTATGTGAGTTTTGACAAGACCCTTCTCTTTGGTGTCCTCAGTTTTCCCTTCAGTCTAGTGGTTGGTTTCACCTGGATCTCTTGGGTCTCCTCTGCCTAATATTTACATATTGTTAACTTCACATATTGACATCATTTTAGCTTTCAGGGAAGCCCAGGGACTCTGGGATCCTAAGAGACATACAATTTCTGAGGCTAATTTTAGCAAGATTGTAATGTCTACAGGATTAGTGTCCTATTCCCATCCCAAATCCCCTATGTCTTCTCTCTCTCTCTTCGATATAAGTTTAGTTTAGCCCTAGCCTTATCCTAGGGTGCTGGGAATCTTCATGATTTCCACCATCCATCATCACTGGGCCCTTATCCAAGAATAGTTTCATTAACCCTGAGGTATCAATGACTGACAATAGAAGAGACCTAACTCCTCTCTGCACATCTCAAAGCTACAAATCTTGAATCAAAAAACAAGTGCATCAGGTATCAACAGCAAGTAAAGGGGGCAGCCTGAGATCAGAGGATAGCTAAGTTTTTCTCAGATATGCTAAAATTCTATCACACCATCAGTTTCTAACACTTCCAAACAATAATGTTCCTATCTCCCACAGCCACCCCAAGGGCAATATAATTATCCTAAAGCATGTAGTATCCCCATTGATCATGAAAAGCACCAGAGTTTTAGGGATAAAAGACCCAAGATTTACTAGGCTTTTTAATGGGTATCATTGTACATGAATTAAAATTAGCCTGATGCAAATATACACAGCCATATCATGAACTTCTGAAAACATATTTCCAATGTCACATTATGAAGAAAGTACAGCAACTATGGACAGGTATAGAACTGGCAGTCCAGAAAGAGTCCAGAGATTTAGCCTTCAGTTTCTTTTTTAAAATAATCTAATGTGAAAATCCACATGATGTGTGAAAAATAATAGATATTTTCTATCTCATTAACTACAAACCAAGTATACATTATAATTAAAAGACTAGTTGCCTTAGAATCAGGAAGAACTTTGAGTCCCATTTCTGCATTTCTACTCAGTGATGTCCCTGCTGGAGGATTACTTTTTTTTTTTTAATTTGTTGTATTCAGTCAAAGTTAATGATAGAATCAAAAAGTGATCCAAGAGCTATGCTTTCTACTTTAATGGCAAATATTCAAAAATCCCTCATGTAAATTCTATTATTTTCTTGCTCTGACTAATGGCAAGTTACCTAATCTCTATCAGACTGTTTCTTCATCTATTAAATGAGAATAATAATGCTTACCTTCTAGCATTTTTCAAAGGATATGCTGTAATCTCTGTAAAGAATCCATCACATAAAAGATAATTAATAAACTTTAGTTGCTTCTATTTTTCCTTCATTTATATCTTAGATATCTATAATTCTGCTATTGATGTGATGCAGTATAATGAGGAAACTGTTTTTTTCTCATGTAATTGATAGTGAAAGTACACATATCAATCTATAATAGTGAGAGGAAAATGGATAGAAGTTGGGTCAACTTAGTGTTCATCCTACTCCCAGCAATAATCATGTCAGATAAATACCCTCGGGTCTCTGCAGCTCAATCTCTTCATCAATAAAGTGAGAATGAGTATTTACACCTTCTCAATTCTATTAGTTTGCTCAAATAAGTAATAAATAAATAAATGCCTTATGTTTGGAAAGGCCTGAATTATCTTCCATACATTAACTACTTTGCCCAGTGATAAAACCATAGCAAAGGTAAATATATCAATCATGTTCTCTAGAATAGACTATAAAAGTCACATGAGTAGGTATTTTCTCCAACCAACAAAGACTTGGCACTCATTCTACTGGGAACTTTGAAAAGCAAAGATTGATGTAAAAGTGATTAAGAGGGGAGATGTCAGAGTGAGATAAAGCTGAGATTAAATTCTTCTGCTGCTGCTTTCAAGCGATGTGACTTCAGTTGAGATTTTTTTTTAAAACAATCTGTGCTTAACACCTGGTGGACAATATGTAAATTACATATATATCCTGGCTTCATGGAATTGGCATACATAAAGAAATAAAATAAATGCAAATGTCTTGTGCTACAGGAGGAAAACTACCAAGAGAAGTGCAGACAATATGCTATAGGGATTCACACTTGAAAAACAACATTTCTTCCTGGGAGATTAAGGAATTTTCATGGAGAAGGGAGCATGTGAGTTATTTTGGGAAGCAGGGCCCAGAAATTAAAGAGAGAAGCAAATGAAGTGGGGAATGGCAGAAGAAGAAAAAAAAAAAAAACATAGTAAAGAAAGGCAAAGAGCTTGGAAACCAGGGGACATTTCCACAGGTTATTTTGCCTGGGTGTCTGTTAGGATTGGTGGTAAAGCTGAAATGTAGGTCAAGACTGCACACTAATTTAGGAAATGGCAATTTATTGCTTGGAGAGTAGGAAGCTTGTCATTTGTGATTCAAGAAAAGGTTCTTCTTTGTTCCTTGACATTCTGTCCCTTATCCATCAGCAGACCAACCTTTGGGGAAGCCAGTATAACAACATGGCCTTTATATTGGTAAATTCAAGTTGATTCTGGCAACTTCAGAAAGGTTTGGTGACATAAGATGGCATGTTCTTCTTAATGGAGCTTGGATGAAACTCATAGTTGGTTTTATAGCTGGTCTTCTCCCAGGGGAGGAATCCAAGCTGAAGTCTCTGCCTTCAATCTCTGCCTTAGAGAGAACACCTGGATCACAAGGATCTGAGATTTCTCATCTGCCCCATAATTATCCTTCTCCCTTAACTCAGGAGTTATGACATGACCAAAGTCCTTTGCTTAGCATTCCAGGCCCTCCCCCTTAAACCACCTCTCTGATATTCCTTCCTGCTATCTTTGAGCAACAGATTCTCCAGCAAAACCATTTCTTTAATGGTCCTCCAATTTTTCTACCTATGTATCCTTCTAAATCCCCTCCCCTCTCTCCTCTGTGCTTCCTTAATAGTCCCAGCTGCATATCTCAGGACATCCAAATTCTTCTCTTCCTTCAAGGACCAGCTCAAACATTACTCCTTGAAATGCCCTGTATCTGAGCTATTAGACTGGGAAAAAAAAAAATACCACTCTTCTGAACAGCAGCCTTTAATTTATAATTTCCTTATGGATGTGTGTGTAGATATTATAGTTATGCACATGCATGTGCAAATGTGTCTAAGGCAGACACTATAAAAAATGTACCTGAATTGCCCCATACCAATAATGAGGTTAGGATGGACACTGAAGGAACAGCATGCTTATGAAAAGAAAGGTGTGAACTGGAGGGTATTATGCTGAGTGAAATAAGTCAATCAGAGAAGGACAATCATCATATGGTTTCACTCATACATGGAATAAAAGAAATAGTGAAAGGGATTATAAGAGAAAGGAGGGGAACTAAATGGGAAAAATTAGAGACAGAGACAAACCATGAGATATTCTTAACTTGTAAACAAAGGGTTGTGGAAGGGAGGTGGGTGGTGGGGATGGGGTGACTGGGTGATGGGCACTGAAGAGGGCATTTGATGAAATTAGCACTGGTGTTATAATATATGTTGGCAAATTGAATTTAAATGTAAAAAATATTTTTTAAAAGGCATGAAATGAACCATTTGTTGGCTAGACTGCTTCTAACAGCTATATGCACTGTGAAAACGTGCAGCCACATGAGGGCTCTGGAAGCAGCTGTACTGGGATCTGTGTGTTTAACTCTGTTTGACTGAGTGTTAATGAGAAGAATAGGTTGCTGGAGTAAGGGTCCATGATAAAATCAACACTGTGAATGGCATCCACACATGACATCTGAAGATCTACATTTTCGGCTTCATCTTAACCATCTCCTTCCACATCCCACCTCCCAGAAGAAGTTCAAATCACATTGAACTCAAGGATATTGTGAAATCTCTCCCTTTGTATACTTTTGCTAATGACAGTCCTATGCCTCAAAAGCCACTAATCCACCTAGAAAACACTGTTTTATGTCTCAAATCAATCATCACTTCTGTAAATTATTCCTGGACTCACCCCTTCTAATCTGCAAAATGGCACCACTAATACCTACTCACGAAGTTGCAATGAGAACGAAAGATAGTCTAAATGTGGCCAGTTGTCCCTCCTGTGAAAGGCAGTTTTGTTTTTTCCTATTATCTTGAAGTAGGTATCAGTACTGCTACTTCTCACTCTTAAAAATGTCCTAGTTTAGGGGATCCCTGGGTGGCTCAGTGGTTTGGCGCCTGCCTTTGGCCCGGGGCACGATACTGGAGTCTGGGAATCGAGTCCTGCGGCGAGCTCCCTGCATGGAGCCTGCTTCTCCCTCTGCCTGTGTTTCTGCCTCTCTCTCTGTCTCTCTCTCTCTCTCTGTCTATCGTGAATAAACAAATAAGTCTTTTTTAAAAAACGTCCTAGTTTAGATATTGAAATATAAGAAAAACCTAAGTAGTTTATTTAAGCACTTTGGGGTTTAATAAATGGTGGCTTTCCTCTGTGCTAGGTACATACTCCTTTAATATAAAAGCTTACTTGATAGACTGTGAAACATTAAGGTAGTCTCATTTTTTTGTCCTTAAGTCCTGGCATATCATAAGTGAGTAACAAATGCTCATTGAACAAATGAATGATCATGCCTTCCTGGACTAGAGAACTACCAGAACCTGGTCCCAACTCTGGGCCTCAGGTAACCTGCCAAAGATACACATAAGATCTTGAAATTCATAGGACAAAATTATTGGCCCTATATTTTAAGATGATGAAGCCAGAGTTACGAAAGTTTAAATGGTATGCGAATGTGCTCTTGGCTTATAATTAGTAGAGCTGGGATTGAAACAAATAAAAATATTTGTTAAAATAAAATAAAAATATTTTAATTTTTTTTAAGATCTTATTTATTCATAAGAGACACACAGAGAGAGAGAGAGAGGCAGAGACACAGGCAGAGGGAGAAGCAGGCTGCATGCAGGGAGCCCTACATGGGACTCCATCCTGGGTCTCCAGGGTCACGCCCTGGGCCTAAGGCAGGCGCTAAACCGCTGAGCCACCCAGGGATCCCCGAAACAAAATTTTTAAATTTTTAACCTGGTGTTCCATAAAATAGGAAAGTGTGCAGCCTTAAAGAAAATGACAGGCATAATCAGAACTGGGGAACCCAAATAAAGGTCTGGTTTGCAGCTATATTAAGTTTTATGATTTGATTAAATTGATTATTAGGGATTTAGACAGGATTGTAGTGTGAAGCATCTGTTGAAAGGTTAACATTTGGGCAGCCCCGGTGGCTCAGCAGTTTAGCGCCGCCTTCAGCCTGGGGTGTGATCCTGGAAACCTGGGATCGAGTCCCACGTCGGGCTCCCTGCATGAAGCCTGCTTCTCCCTCTGCCTGTGTCTCTGCCTCTCTCTCTCTCTCTGTGTCTCTCATGAAATAATAGATAAATAAAATCTGAAAGAAAAAGAAGGAAGAAAGAAAGAAGAAAGAAGAAAGAAAAAGAAAGAAAGAAAGAAAGAAAGAAAGAAAGAAAGAAAGAAAGAAAAGAAAGAAAGCTTCACATTTGCCTATGACCACAGTGAGCTGAATCTTTGCAAAATCACATGGACTGGATGAGTCACTATAACCTGAAGAAGCAAGGGAAAGAGGCAAGATAGGAGATAATATCAAAGAAATAAGTGACTTTCAGATCATGCTGAAAGAATAGTATCGAGGAAGAATGATCAGTTTCACCATGACTTTCTTCCCATTCAGTATTTTACAATCCTCATACTTCTTGACTGGAATTAATGTTTTTCATTTCGAGGGGAAAGATAACTCATTGAGAAAGCTGGTAACATGATCTATGACAAGAGTGTGCATTATATTCTGTATACCTAAAGTGACATTAAAACCTTTCAGCATCGCATTATTCTTAAAGTAAATCAATCAAATCCAAAAAGTGAAACAATAAAAACATTTCAGAAGAAATTCTGACAGATTTATGATATATAAATTCAATAATAAACTTATAATAAGTCTATTCCAGAGAGGACAGAAGTAGCCAAGATGTAGATAGAGACATGATTTATTGATACTTAAAGATGATCTAATCCGACAACAATCTCATTTTGTAAATGAAAAAAGTGAGGTTTACAGAAATGGAATGATTTCTGCATATTAATATAGCTAAATTAAAACCTGAAATTATAACTTTATTATCCTCATTCCAAATATAGTCTCTTATGCTACACAATAATACTGATTAATCAAGCACTGAGAGAATGTAGCTCATAGCAAAAGTTCATTTTCTAATATTTTGTTTACTCTAGGCTTTAGTTTTATTTCAATATGAACAAAGTACTAGTTAGTACATTTCCTAGATATGCTGTTATCTCGTTACTGTGATCCTAAAAAAAATGTAGGAAGGAAATAATTCAGTAAGACATTTGATGTTGTGAAGGACCAATAATTGCTGAGTTCACATTATTTGTGTTAATCTTAAAATTGTTATTTGTTCTAGCGATGATCGTAACATATAGGACATAGAATTATCAGTTAAAAGTCTTTAAGTGTTACATTTTCCTTTTCTGTCAAAAGAAGCAAGCCTAGAAAAAGAATAAAGCTTGCATGAAAAGGTCTAGTTGGATGGGAAACAAACTGAGGGTTACTGGGGTGGGGGAGAAGAAAGACAGGGTAACTGGGTGATAGGCGTTAAGGAGGGCATGTGATATGATGAGCAGTGGGTGTTATATGCAACTGATGAATCACTGAACTCTACCTCTGAAACTAGTAATACAGTATAGTTATAGAATTTAATTTAAATAAACTTATTTTTAAGTTCTAGCTGGGTGCTAAGATAGGGTATTGCGTTATTATTCTTCATTCACACAACTCCAAGTTACTGATGAAAACAAACTAGTCATAATGAATTGATTAGGTCAAGTAATTGGTCTAAATAAATATTTTTAGAAAAAACACAGAAAAATGTTCACTTTCATTTGTTTACATGTTCTGGCTATGTGTCTTCCCTGTAAGAATGGTTTTGCAATTTTTTCTGCATTTTTAACTAGTTCACTCATTTATAGAGCTGAAAGGTAAGATGGATTAGTCATTTTTGTGAAACAAAAAATAAACTTTCCATTTGTTGTAACTTCAGGCATTTTATGCCCCTTTTTCAAAACTAATTTAAAGCTTCTAAATCACAAATAGCTAACTAAATATGTATTTCTTATTTGATAATATCTGAGAGAATTTTAAATATTACTTTTCACTTTCAATTGTCCAGAAGAAAGTTAATTAGAAGTATGTGTTTCTAATCCTCATTCACATACTAAGCAAATATATTATGTATAAAGTCATTTCTTTATCAAGGAAAATATGCAAGAAAAGCACCCCACTATGTAATGAATTTGACTAGTTGGTTAGTGATTTTGCTTTTTACTTTTTAAATCAATTTTAAACCAGTGAAGTCCTCTTTACCTATTTCATCAGAGATGCTTCACTTAACTGATTGCGTATGACCTTCATATTTAGATGGAAGAAATAGTTGCATTTTAGTTGTTGAATATATGTGAAAGTGAGTTATACTC
Organism: Canis lupus baileyi; assembly: GCF_048164855.1. Taxonomy (NCBI): domain Eukaryota; kingdom Metazoa; phylum Chordata; class Mammalia; order Carnivora; family Canidae; genus Canis; species Canis lupus. The sequence goes on from NC_132858.1 coordinate 16,957,862, forward strand.
CTTTTATTTTATTTTAAATTGTAAAACAGCAAGTGAGAAAATTTTGGAAATAAGGTATCTAACTTAATAACATGTTAATCAAAAGCCATATTTAAGCTTATTAAGTATAATAATGCTAAATTATTTTTTCTATTCTCTTCATTCAAAAAAGTAATTCTTTTTTAGAGACACCACTGGTGCAAAGCTTCAAAACACAGGAAATATTCATTTTCACAAATTTGTGAGATCATATATATATGTACACACACATATATATATTCAGAATATATTATATATTCTGTCTACATAGTAATCAGAAAACCTTTCAAAAAGTAAGTTGTGTCATATCACCCTCCTTCATAATACTTACATTTTACTAAGAATAAATCTTTACTCCTTACTTCTGAGATAACTGCATGGTCTGACTGCTGTATGAAAATTAAATGAAGTAATATTTTGATAGATTTGTTACAATGCAGGGCTATATGTAAAGGGGTCAAAATTGGTCTCAGAGCTGGTTTCCCTGTAAACTACAAAATTAGGACAGATGTGAAATGTTACATCCAAAAACCTTTATCTGAAGTTCTTTATTTGAGTTAAAAATTCAGAATGTTTCTCTATATGAAGATGCTTTAGATCCTCCAGACAGTAGTAAGATATTTCATCTTAGTCATAATTTCGAACATTAATTTCAGTTAGTCTATGATTTTAGAGAACCAAGATTTCTCAGGGAGTAAGAAAATAGTCATGCAACAAAAGGAGTTGTTTTGACACATTAAAGCCATCATTTGTCTTTGGGGCAGATATGTTTCTTGTTGAGTTTGCAGCTAAATTTATGTGTCCTTTATGAATGGCAAGAGAAACATTGACTGTACAAGGTCTTATTTATTGTCTAATTTAATATTCAGAAGTCAGTTATCTTACTAACAGCTTAAGGGTCCCATTAAGACCCCTCATGTCCTCCGTTTTGCAATAGCTCTCCTTAAAGCTCCTTTCACATCCTGGTTCCTTAGGCTATAGATCAAGGGGTTGAGCATGGGTGTGATCACAGTGTAGAACACGGCAATGATCTTGCCCCCAGCCCTGGAGGACTTCGACTGGGGTCTCATGTATATGAAGATGGCAGTTCCATAGAATAAGGCCACCACTGTCAGATGGGAGACACAAGTGGACAGTGCCTTGTGCCTCCCAGAGGCTGACCGTATCCTGAGAACTGATAGAAGGATTCGGGCATAGGAAACAACAATGAGGAGAAAAGGGATGAAGACAATGATGATACTAAAGATAAAAACAACCAGCTCTGTAAATGAGGTGTCAGTGCAAGCTAACCTCAAGACAGAAGGAACCTCACAAAAAAAGTGATTCAGGACATTGGGCCCACAGTAGGGCAAACTCAAGGTGAGGACATTGATAACCATGGAACTCAGGAAGCTACTGGACCAAGAAATGGCTGCCAATTGGACACAGATGCTTTGGTTCATAATGACAATATAATGGAGAGGATGACAAATGGCTACATATCTGTCATAAGCCATGACCCCAAGGAGAACACATTCAATCATTCCAAAGGAAAGGGAGAAGTACATCTGAGTAGCACAGCTAGAGAAGGGGATGGTCTTTTTTCCCATCATGTTGGACAGCATTTGTGGGACATTGGTGGATGTGTAGCAGATGTCCAGAAAGGACAAATTAGTAAGGAAGAAGTACATGGGGGTTTGGAGACGAGGTTCTATCTGGATAATAGTGATAATTATAATATTCCCCACAACTGTTAATAAATAGAAGAACAAGAACATAATAAAAAGAATGAGCTGCATCTTTGGCTGAGATGACAGCCCCAAGAACACAAACTCAGTCACAGTGAAGTTTGTTTTTATCATATGCATTTTTCAGGCCACCTCCCTCTCACAGGATCATCTACCTGAAGACAAACATCAGATGTCCTATATCTATAAGCACAGTGTCAGAAAGTCAAGACATAAGTAAGAAAGATTTCAAGTAATCTTGATCTGAAATTATATCTTGAATATCTGAGATGTACTATAAATGGAAAGCTTTTCTTCTACTTTTGGAGGGCATATTCTCTTGATGAGATTAAGAATTTCACATTCAGGGATGCTTGGGTGGCTCAGCAGTTGAGTGTCTGTCTTAGGCTCAGGGCATGATCCCGGGGTTCTGGGATCTTGTCCCTCATGAGGCTCCCTGTGGGGAGCCTGCTTCTCCCTCTGCCTATGTCTCTGCCTCTCTCTCTATACCTCAGATGAATAAATAAATAAAAGCTTTTTTAAAAAAGTAATTTCACATTCAAACTGAGTTAAGCAGATATTCTTAACTTTTCTCCAAGAATATGCTCTTTTGGCTCTTCATAATCTTTCCAAAACCTATTTATTCTTCATTCTTCAAAGCTTTACTCATGGCTCATCTCTTTAAAAAGATCAGATTATGTCTTTGCTCCACATCTAACAACTGAGCAGCATGATGTAGAAATTAATTTAAAAAATAGTGAAAGGCACTACTCCATGTGCTAACCTAAGAATAAAAGCAGGAACAGCAGCCTGTGCTTGTTTTCTATCACTCTGATGCAATCTTCCCATGCTTGGACATCCTGATACCCTAAAGAACAAAGACTGCATACACCACCAAAAAAACCAGTCACAGGTCACAATAATGGCCAGTTCCACCAGCTTCACCATTTCCATACTGTGGGGTCTTGGAGAATTTCATCATACATAAAATGGGAATAATTGTTAGATTAATAGGGATAAATTTTTTGCAGATTAAATAAATAATGTATATAAAGAATTTAGGACAATGTCTACATGGAGGAAATAATGCATATAAAACATCTATTATTAATAGTTCTATTAATGTACAGTGAAGAGCTACATTTATCTAAAATTTGCTTCTCTAATAAAACCTATTTCAGAGAAATATTAATAAAAAGAATCAAGACAAGTTAAAGTTACCAGGTCTATTCATTGAGAACCTCTTAGCCCCCTCCCTGTGTCTACTTTAATAAATTTATTTATGCACCGACTTAGCATGTTCAGTTAACTGACTTGCAGCCATGAGCAGATTAAAAGCAGTGACTGAAGACTGATGTAGGGTAAGGAAGAGTCCTAGAGGTAGGCACCATTACAGCAGCCAGAGGAAGCTGCCAATCATTCATTTGCCCATTTGTTCATCCTTTTTTTTTTTTTTTTTGGTCTTCTTTCTTTTTTATTCTTTCTTTCAAAAATCTCTTTGTGATAATCTAGTATGTACCAGATGCTGGGTATATACTAGTAAACACAACAGGCATTTTCAATAGTCTCAGAGCTTATAACCCAGTGGAAAGTTGTGATGAAGGTAACAGTTCCATCCCTTGATAGCAAAGGGGATGTTATCAGGAAGACATTTAAGAACCAAATAGTTGCAGGTCATGAAAAAGACTACTTTATGCAACACATCCTTTCTCAAATAACATCGATTTGCATGTAATATATTTTAGAGGGCTTTCTTATGGGGTACCTGGGTGGCTTAGTTAGTTAAGTATCTGCCTTTGACTCAGGTCATGATCCCAGGGCTGTGGGATGGAGCCTCTTGTGGGACTCCCTACGCAGTGGGGAGTCTGCTTCTCCCTCTTCCCCTGCCCCTTCCCACCCCAACTCTTAAATAAATAAATAAAATATTTTTTAAAAATAAGGTGTTATCTTATATTTTGATTTAATCAGGGTTTTTCAAATCTAATAATGCAGTGAAATGATACAATTAAATTATCAACAATCTGCGGTCCAGGGATAAAGGAGTGATGGGCCTGGAAAGAGAGGGGAGAGGTTAGGTCACAGCCCTATTTTCTCTAGAAGCATCAGGAAAGGGAGTGAACAGAAGGATATAGAGCTCCTGTCAAGCCCTTCAAACAGCACTAACCAAGTTCTGCTGCAAATAAGAAATGTTTTGGTGATTTTAGCAGTGATTATAATGACAATAAATGATATCCACAATGAGTTTTTCAGTTGACAAGGTGGCATATAATCAGGAGATCACATCATTGGTAGTGAAATACACAGAATCCGCCACTGGAGAGCAAGAGGACATGTCTGGTTCCACTATGTGCCAGCACGGAATACTTTGCACAAATCACAACACCAACCTGTGCCCAACCATCCTCATCTGTACAGGGCAGGCAGAGTGGCTTCATCAGAAGTGATACACAGGATAAATGAGATAATGCACGAAAAGTACCTAAAACAGAGTCAGACATATACAGTAAAGGCTCAATATATGTTAACTATTATCATTATGATCCATGTGATATGAAGTGAACAGATCATAAATTATTGGCATTCCCCACCCACTCCCCTATAGGCCAGGGAGACTAAGTCTTTGAGACAGTAAACAACTTGTCCTAAATCACTGAATTACTGAATCTATATGCAAGCACCTGCAACATGTGTGTGTATATAGCTATTTCTACAGTAATAAAACCACAAATGCAATAGTCTTGGTCTTCTAGGCATGAATGTATGTGTAGAATTGTGTTCACATAAAGGAACGTAAATATATTGATTCAACATTTAAACACTCTATATTTTGAAGCCTCAATAGAGGAGGATATTCCCTTAGTTCCCGTAAATAAAAAGGTTGCCTCAAAGAACATTTTTAGTAACTTGATGGCTGCTGCTGAAAGTGAGTTAGAACCCATTCTGTTGTCAGTTTCCAGGTTACAAATTTGTTTCTGTTCCTATCAGAACACAGAGTTATAAATCCATTATAAGGATAAAAGGAATAAAGACACTTTTGTGGATAAATGTATCTCCCACAATAAGAGGCAAATTCACCAAATTAAATGCAAGTTGAAAAAGCCCTTAATGGATTATAATTACCTGTAAATTCTATACAGCCATTTCAATCAAGCAACCAACACCTAGTTAGCTGCACACTCTCCATCTTACCTCACAAGGCAAAAGCTACCATTGCCATATGCCTCTTCCAACCTGTCTGCCTGGAAAACTCATATTTGATTATTTAAATGTTCGAATTGTTTAATGTAAGCATACAAGCATCCTCTTGGAAGCTCTCCCTAATCTAATTCATCCAGACAGAATTAATCAGAATCCCTTCTGCTGAATCATTTCCATCCTTTGAACATACTCGATTACTGTACTTATATGTGTGTGTGTGTGTGTGTGTGTGTGTGTGTGTGTGTGTGAATGAAAAGTTATGAGTCTATCTCTTCAATTGACTTTGGCTTTCTAAGGATCCTTTCATGTTTATTTATGTTGTCCCATTCCTTAGAACATAATAAGCACTGTTAAACATTGATAAAAACTCAGATAAGCTGATTCTATGTCCTATTTTTCTGAAGTTTTAAACTCAGATTAAAAATAATTTCAACCTCATGGTAGCCATAATTTCAGTCAAAGAATATGGTCCTGCAAAATCATTTACTCTCTAATTGCTTCTTTTTCTAAAGAGCACTGTCTGGCTCAAAAAGCCATCTAATTCAGTATTGGCGGGGAGGTGGGTGGCAGGGAAGAGGGGAAATGATTAATGTCACTTCATGCCAAGAAGGTACTACGTGTGCTAACAAATTTTACACAAGCTCAGGTTACTCTGGCATCATATAGACACAGTATATCAGGCATCTTATGTATTCACAGAAAAATGACTCCTTTTTCTGTCTGCAAGTCACAGGAAACAATCTAATATATATTTTATACAAAACTAAAGAGTTCTAATGTTCCTTCATAAATTCAGGATGTTAAAAAGCTAAACCTTTAAAAAGCTAAACCTTTAATCTTTGTAATCTAGATAATTTATAAACAACTGAATACGCTGTTTTCTCCAACTTGTAGTTAAATTGTTTATTAAGTTTGGTAAATAGATTTGATATATAGCAACGATATTTCTGGTCTTTGGTAATATCTCCTTTTTCCAGGATAAGTTTGCAAGGCACCCTCATGTAGGCATAAAAATCAACCTGAATATGAATTATATCTCCACCAGCTCTCTGCTGGGTCAGTTGGGTAAGTTTCTAAACTTTTCCAAGACTCTTTATCGCCTAGATTAAGTGGGAACTATATTAGTACCTAAGATTAAAGATTATTTAATTGGTTACATCAGAAAGTCCATGTAGCAGTTTTGGCAGAGTGAGAACTTAGGAAATTATAGCTCACAATGTTATATAAACGTCCGGTTTATTCAGTTTGCTCTAAATATACTTGTAGTCTGAGAGCAGAAAGACATAATTATATTGGAAGTTACTTACAACATCACTGTAGAAACATTTAGAGCCTACACAAACTCATACAATCCCTACGTGTGTGTCATAATGCCATAATTTGTGATGTCTTTTCATTCATTATCAGTTCATCAATTAACAAGATTTATTGTTAAAAATTAATTTAAGGACTAAGAATCTTAAAAATTAAGAAGACTAAAGATAGCATCCTAATCCTGTTTCCTACCTCGTTAAGGAAAAACATTAGGAAAAGCTACCAGGAAGACTTTAAATATTTTTCCTATGAATCCATTACTGACTTTTGAAAATTATCCTAGAAAAGGAGTGATTGTTTTTTTTATAAAAGCAGAACTTGCAGTGTTTACAAATTGCACTATAGTTGATAATTTACCACTTACTGTGAATTAGTTTCACAAAGCCTTTTAAACAAACAGGGGGATTTACTTTTGATGCAGCATGGAAGAGAAGGAGGAAAATATGAAAGCAGGGGCTCCTGGGAGGCCATGCTCTGAGAGGAGGCCAACTCCACACATGGGTAAGAATGCCATGATGGCAAATATCATAACACAGGTTAACAAATTGGTATATTCAGCACAGGCAATCAGAAAACCCCTCCACCCCAGCGGCAAAATAAGCTTTCTCTATCAGAAAGAAAAAAATCCACAAAAAACAAAAAAAACAAAAACAAAAACAAAAACACTAACTGCTATATATTATATGACTTTCTTAGATCCTTTGCTAATAATAAATAACATTTTTACAACTCCAAAATATATTTTAAAGATCAGAGAAGCTATACAGCTTTCTCAGAGTATTTAACAGAACCATGACTGGACTTTAGTCTACTTAATTCTAAATTATTTTATTTAAATAACTGGTAGTTTTATTTTACTATTTCTTTTACATCTCAGTAGACAATTGCAATCATAAGCACAGCAGATAAAACATACCCTAAAGTGAAAGCAATGTATGGAAATAATACCTGTCCTCACCACATACTCATGTACACAAAAACCCATAAAAGGCAGCAGACGTAATATCCATGAGCAAAAAATCTAATTCCATGGAGATAAAAATAAATCTCTTTTTATTATAACCACAAATGAGATAGTACTATGATCCAACTCAGCCCTTTTATAGACAAAAAATAAAGATAATGAATACATACACAGTGCAATCCCTAAGTCATCTGAGTTTTCTCACTTTAGGAGCTTCGGCTGAACTTTGTAGATTCTTGAGGGATAATGTCCCAGATCAGTAATTAAAACTTAATTATTTGTTCTGAGGGATTCCTGGTTGAGGCATTTGTTGGTTGCACTCCCTCTTCTTCCTCCCCTGCATATGACCTTGTACCATGGTTAAAGTGACCCTTCCAAGTGACCTGGGTGTCCTCATCCTTCAGAATTGCCTAATACTGGTAATCATGAATATGAGTGTATTCATCACAAGAAGAGAAAAACCTAAGAAGCAGAGTTCAGAGACCAAACGCAGAGTCATTTCCCTGGAATCTATTGGAACTTAGAGATGATAATGATGCTAGTATGCTCTCAACTATGCACATAGCAAATTTTGAACCCTACATTCCTTTCTCCCAGATCATAGCAAACTCTGGAAGCATCTCCTATTGCATAGTAACAATACACAAACTATTTATAAGGGCACAGTAGAGCCAGCATGGGAACTTCCTAGATGTGACCTCAAACATACCACTTCATTTTCCTGCACCTCAGCTTATTTATCTTTAAAATGGACATAAAAATATCAGGTGCCTGGGTGGCTGGCTCAATAACTTGACTCTTGATTTTAGCTCAGGGTCATGATCTCAGGGTCAGGAGATCAGGCCCCATGTGGGGCACTGAGCATGGAGTGTGCTTAAGATTCTTTCTGTCCCTCTCCCTCCCCTCCTCTCACACTGTGCTCTCCCTCTCTCAAACAAACAAACAAACAAACAACAAACATTAAAATATCTAGATCACTATATCACTCCCTTTTTATGGAATTACAGGGAGGAAATGAAGAAAAAGAGGAAGAAAACAAAGAAAGAAGACAGAAAAGGAAGGAAGTAAAAAGTTAACATTAATTCAGTCCTCCCGGTGTATAAAGAGCCAGTTGAGCCAAAATCATGCTTCTACATAATGATATCGCTTCATCTGATAATTCTCAAATTTTGAACGGTTGTTGTAGTTTGTTTGGTTTTAATATCAATGCCCAGACCTATCCTGAATCAATTAAATCATAATCCTTGCCAATAGGATTCTGGTATAGGTATTTTTAAAAGTTATCCAGGTGAACTCTTAAAGCCTGATTTTCCACTATTTTTGCTGGAAAAAAAAAGATATGCTTGTGGATTCACACAAAACTAAACCCAAAATATTCAACCTTTTAGGGAGTTCCATATTTTTACTTCTAATTTTTTCCCTACTATATTCAACTTTTAAGAACTGTTGGGTAAAAATAATGTAAAAAGTACTACATCCAAGACTTTTTGGAATGTCCAGTTCTACTTTGCTTTGATTAAACTGGAGACTCCCAGATTAGACCCTTACCGGGTGTCATCCCCTCAGAGTGCATTGACTCCGGAATTGTAATGGAAGCTACCCAGCACGTGAAGGAAAAACAACACATGGAACATATCTGTTACCATATATTTTCTTATTTGAGCCTCACAACTCCAGGAAACAGAGAGGACTCTGCTAGAATGAAATTCAGAAAAAGAAACCACTTTCCTAGGTTTGTGTAGTTCATAAGTGACAAGAAAAACACTTAAAGTTTTCTCACATTAATATGTACATTGTCTAGGGCCATGGTCAGCACAAAGACCTAATAAAAATTCTGGAGGTTTTTTGAAACCATATGGGATCCTATTGATGATATGATGACTGTCTATCTCGGGTCTCTATAGGACCCAAAGACTCCATCAAAAACTTGTTAGAACTAATAAGAAAATTTTTCAGTAAAGCTCCAAGTTAAAAAATCAATATACAAAAATCAGTTACATTTCTATACACTAACAATGAACTATCTGAAAGGGAAATTAAGAAAGCAAAGCAATCCCATTTACCATAGAATCAAAAAGAGTAAGATACTTAGGAATAAATTAGGAATACTTAGGAATACTTAGGAATAAATTTAACAAGGAGGTGAAAGCTCTCTACTCCAAAATCTAAAAGACATTGATGAAAGAAATTGAAGAAGACACAAATAAATGAAAAGATAGCCACTGTTTATGGATCAGAAAGAATTAGATCGTTAAAATGGTTAAAATGGTCCATATTACTGAAAGCAATCTTTAGGGATGCCTGGATGGCTCAGTAGTTAAGCATCTGTCTGTCTTTGGCTCAGGGCATGATCCCGGGGTCCTGGGATTGAGTCCCTAGCAGGCTCCCCAGAGGGAGCCTGCTTCTACCTCTGCCTATGTCTCTGCCTCTATCTCTGTGTCTCTCATGAATGAATAAATAAAATCTTTTTAAAAAAAGCAATCTATAGATTCAGTGTAACATCTATCAAAACACTAATGGCATTTTCCCCAGAATTGTTTTTTAAAAATGTTTTTTAATGCATATGGAGCCATGAAAGACCATAAATAGCCAAAAAATAAACAAACAAACAAAAAACTTGAGCAAGAAGAACAATGTTGTGGCATCGTACTTTCTGACTTTACAACATATTACAGAATACAATAATTGAAGAGTATGGTACTGGAATAAAAACAGACATATACACCAATAGAATAGAATACAGAGCCCAGAAATAAACCCATGCATATATGGTCAACTCATTATCAACAAAGGTACAAAAAAACACACAACAGGGAAAGACAATCTCTTCAAAGGATGTTGAGAAAACTAAATATACACAGGCAGAGGAGTGAAATTAGACTTTTATCACAAACCTTATACAAAAAATCAGCTCAAAATGGATTAAAAACTTAAATGTAAGACCGGAAACTGTAAAGCTCTAGAAGAAAACATAGGGAAAGAGGCTTACCAACATTCTCCTTGCAGATTGGTTTCTGCAATCAGTGCCCCCCAGTGGACATCTGTGATAGATAGAGCATGAGTATCTTCCCGCTGTCCTTTCCAAGAATTGCATCCATATACCTCTCTCAGACTTCCTTCTCACTAAATTTCCAGTCTTATTCTAAATTTTTTTTTAAATTTTTATTTATTTATGATAGTCACAGAGAGAGAAAGAGAGGCAGAGACACAGGCAGAGAGAAGCAGGCTCCATGCACCGGGAGCCCGACGTGGGAATCGATCCTGGGTCTCCAGGATCACGCCCTAGGCCAAAGGCAGGCGCCAAACCGCTGCGCCACCCAGGGATCCCTCCAGTCTTATTCTAAATCTCTGCTCAGTCAATCCACTAGTGACCATTCAAACAGTATAGTACCATCAAACAGATGCACTTCACTCCACCACTCTTTCTATGTTCAGAGGAGTCAACCCATTGTATCCTATTGTTCCCACGCTTGAGAACTTAATTTGTATCCTTAATACTACTACCCACCGAAGTATTTCTTAGAGGAGAGCTCAGTCTATGTTTTAGACTGAGAAAATAAATAGTACCTGCCTGAAATATTCTGGAATATTCTAGAATACACAGATATGTCTGCAAATAATAAAGACAGGAAAAAAAGGAACCAACTTAAAGGGTCCTGTGAAGTTGAAGTTGTGGAATTCTGAGCATCAAAGAAAAATTATGAAATAGCCAAAATAGTATAGTTTTTATTGCAACATGGTGAACCAATGAAAACCAAGGAGTTCAAGATACGAGAGAGAGAGAGAGAGAGAGAAGTGCATGTAGAGAATATAAGATAGCAATAAAGCAAAAGAAGGGGAAATATAACAGCTTATTTCATTTTGACTGGATTTTCAAGGGAAGCAATTTGATTAAATATTTAGCATAGAGAAATACATGAAGATTCAAATAAATACTGATATGTCCATGTTTTATTGGTTTAAACAGCAAATAATAATAAGTATAAAGAACTGTGTTTTCCAGACAATTCCAGTAAAATTAGGAGTTAAACAAGGATCAGAAAGGAATAATCAGTGCTGATGAATATGAATAATAATAATCAGTAGCAGATATCATACAAAATAAGCAAGTTGAGACAAAGGAGTTCTGATATTCTGAATTAGATAACAGATTTTATGTTTTTTTTAATGATTTATTTTTTATTGGTGTTCAATTTGCCAACATATAGAATAACACCCAGTGCTCATCACATCAAGTGCCCACCTCAGTGCCCGTCACTCAGTCACCCCCACCCCCCGCACACCTCTCCTTCCACCACCCCTAGTCCGTTTCCCAGAGTTAGGAGTCTTTCATGTTCTGTCTCTCTTAGTGATATTTCCCACTTTTTTTTTTTCTTCTTAGATAACAGATTTTAAATGAATAGTTAACTATGCCTACTCAATCTCTGATTTAACAGATGAATATTGAGTACACTTACTAATTAAAGCTATTATAAGGCTAAATTATTCCTAAATAATTCTCATGTATTAAATTAATATTATAATAATAACATAAAAGGAGTTATTTAATGTTGGCTGAAGATTTGAAAAAAAATATTTTATTTTTTTTATAAATTTATTTCTTATTGGTGTTCAGTTTGTCAACATATAGAATAACACCCATTGCTCATCCCATCAAGTGCCTCCCTCAGTGCCCATCACCCAGTCACCCCCACTCCCCACCCACCTCCCCTTCCACCACCCCTAGTTCATTTCCCAGAGTTAGGAGTCTTTCATGTTCTGTCTCCCTTAGTGATATTTCCCACTTTTTTTTTTCTTCTTAGATAACAGATTTTAAATGAATAGTTAACTATGCCTACTCAATCTCTGATTTAACAGATGAATATTGAGTACACTTACTAATTAAAGCTATTATAAGGCTAAATTATTCTTAAATAATTCTCATGTATTAAATTAATATTATAATAATAACATAAAAGGAGTTATTTAATGTTGGCTGAAGATTTGAAAAAAATATTTTATTTTATTTTTTTTATAAATTTATTTTTTATTGGTGTTCAGTTTGTCAACATATAGAATGACACCCAGTGCTCATCCCATCAAGTGCCCCCCTCAGTGCCCATCACCCAGTCACACCTACCCCACCCACCTCCCCTTCCACCACCCCTAGTTCGTCTCCCAGAGTTAGGAGTCTCTCATGTTCTGTCTCCTTTTCTGATATTTTCCACTCATGAAAAAATTATTTTAGAAGATACCATTTGGCAAAAATCCCACAAAATTTCTGTTTGAAAAGTCATATTAAAAGTTAAACAATTAAAAAGGAAACTTGATCATGTGACACGTTGCTCCTGTTTTATTGACTTTAGGAAATCCTCTATTTTCCAAATAAGAAACCACTGCCATCCTGAGAAGATATTTTTATTCATTTTTATCTTGTAAAGTTAATTCAACTCGAGGAAGGTCCAAATAACATGACTGAAACATGGGAAGATTATAAATAAACAAGTAATGCTCACAAGTTAGCACACTAAATATAGACATCATGAAGAAATTAACTATGCCTATGGTATTGATGTTAACCACATATTTTGTCATCACTGCATTGGGAATATTTTCTTTTCAGTAAGTAAACCGTTCAAAAAATCAATCCTATTGAGTATGTATAGCATAAATTCCTAGAGTTCTTGAGGAAACAGTGAATTCCTGAATTTTTCATGGATGCACCTGGGATGATAAATTTGGCTTAATTAATCCTTACATTTCATTCTCCTTGGCTTTTCACTTTTAGAACCCATTCTCATACATGCTTCCCAGATTCATGATAAACACATTGGTAAGATCCTATAAATTTCTTAGTATATAATTGTTCTAAGAGAAAGTCTTTGATTTCTTCATCTGTGTTAGATATTTAACTTTCACTACAGAGTTGGTGAGTGTGGTGAGGTTGGGTGTTGAGAATTACATGAGCTCATAAGGCAACTTCTTAAGTGCAGTCATTGGAAAAGTCCAGAGAAAAGCTATTTTCTTCAAGTAGGAGAAGTTAGGGATTACCTCTTCAAGCAGGGATTTTTATTTTTGGCTCTGTCCTTGTCTACCCAGTATCCCTATCCCATTGCTTTATGGTCCCAATTCTTCCCTCCATCAATTATTTTAGAGTGCCATAAAATCTCTGGCAATGTTTAGCATTTATGGCTGACCCTTGAACAACATGGGGGTTAGGGGCACTGACCCACACATAATTCAAAAGTCAGCATATAATTCCGGACTCCCCCAAAACTTACCTACTAATGGCCTACTGTTGACCAGAGCCTTAGTGATAGCATAAATAATAGATTCATACATATTTTATATGTTCTATGTATTCAATATTGTATTCTTATAATTAAGCTAGAGAAAAAAAAAGGTTATAAAGAAAGTCACAAGAAAAATACATTTCATTTATAGCACTTTTCTATATTTATTGAAAAAAATCTACATGTAAGTGGACCCACACAGTTGAACCCCATGTTATTCAAGGCTCAATGTTAGTAGTATTGCTTCTCTGCAATCCTCACAATCAGGCCCCAGCTTGGACCTCAACCATATCTTTCCTAAAGGATTGACGGAGAAGGGAAACTCCTTCAAACCTACAGTTGAGGCTTTCCAAATGCCCTTCCTGTTCACAGTCTGATAATATCATTTTCAGTTCAAAAGATCTCATGATTTTTCCAAACAATATTATTGTGATCACGATCAATGCTACAACCAATTGATTGTTCAGTGCTTTGCTCCTCAACTGCACTTCAAGCTGTGTCATTACTGGTGATGATTTAAATTATCATGATGCCATTACATTCCATGGCTTACCACTTCCCATTCCGGAGATTGTGATATATCTGCACATTTTTTTAATATGTGAGCAAATTAACCCCAGTGAGCCAGTTTAAAGATTTCATTCTAGGCTACTCCTAATATTAATTACTGTATCAGTCAGAATCCTGTCAGGAAACAGATGGCCCACTCAAATTGAAGAGAACTTAATAAAGGGACTATTTACAAAGATGTGAACAGAGCATTGAAAAGCCACAAAGGACAAACCAGTCCTCTGACAGAGCATCTTACTATACATGTAGATCTGAAGGGAGAAGAGGAGAGAGCAGTTATCAGAACCCAGAAAGAGAGGGAAAGGGAGAAATTTTGTGGTGAGGAAAACGGGATAAATGCTGTGGCATTAATCTAGGGGTTAATGTGGCCTTGGTTGGCTGTGCAGGAACAGAGTCTAGGAATACATATTCTATATCACTTTTTTCCTCCTTTTAGTTTCCTCCCCCAATGGCCAAGTTAACTGATACAATCTGTGCAGGATGTTTTCCTGGAGCAGAAAGCAAGGTGGCAAAGGATGTAGAAGGGCTAATGGAAGGTATCTTAGTACCCTACAGAAATATTATTACCCGTCTTGGTGGGTGTGAAGCCAAAAGACACAAGCAAGCTGAAGAGTAGCAAAAGGAACGGTTTTACTTACACCAAGTAAAGGAGAACTGGGATCTTTCACAGAGCATTGTCTCCTGGAACACTAAAATGGAGTTTTAAGCTAAGGATGTGTGCATATTCACAAAGAGGCTTGTCCAGTGGGCAATTCAACACAACATTGGGTGTTGGTGACTTAAGGTGACTGAGTCCAGGTCAAAGTCAAAAGAGCCGGCAAGGATCAGCATCATCAATTTTCTGGCTCCAGTTGCTTCAGTATCTGAGTGCTTAGAGGGATTTAGATCCTGCAAAGACAATTCAAAATATATATCAGGGCAATCTTCACTTTTGAATCAGCACTGGGAGTTTTACCACTGATTTATCGTCCTGGACATGATTAGATTATCTCCTGGCCTGATGACTGTTTGTTCTTACAATCTTCCACAAGATGGCCAGGGGCCTAAAATGACTTTTCTTAAGTTAAGGGAGCTACGTCTGACTTTCAGTTTCTGGGGACCTAACTCTTGCTGCTTACAAAGTCAGTACTTATGTGTTTACCAGTAGTCAAATGTATATATGTGAACTGTAAATATATGAATTTATGTATATAAGTCAATATAGAATGTGAAGGAAAATTATAGTTAAATACATCTATCATTGGGGAATCACAGTGTCTAAACAAAACCTTTCTGAGTCTTTATTAAATAAGGTTGGCCTGACTTTGTCAATGCATAGTGTTGTTTAATTGCCTTGTTTGCCATTCCCCAAAGCTACAAAACCATGAGGAATTCCATGGATATAAAGCCCTTGGGATTGTTAAATAACAAAAAATTGAACTGAGTAATTTAAAAGATCAAATTGGCTTTATTAAGTGATTCATAAATTGGGTAGCATCCACCTAGCAAGCAGAAAGGAGCTCTGTCAAGCTGTAGAAAAGGAAGAGTGTTTAAAGGGTAGAAAGGGGGTGGCAAAAGGAAGTTATTAGCAAAGAATACATTGTTCTGGGCCAGGTGATGTTCCTCAGGGGAATGGAAGGAATCTCTCTGGAGGAATATCTCACGAGGTAATTCCATGTTGACTAGTTAAAGGTTACCTTCTGGGGTGGAAGAGTGCAGTTGAAACTTCAGTTAGGTTAGCTGACATGGGCCTTAATTAACATAAGTGACTCCCATTATTTTGAGCCTGTGGTTTTCTTTTTAACAGGATCTACAAACAATTATAGAAGATTCTGGAATGAGCTGACTTGAATTTTAGAATGTTGGAATGAGATCTTGCACTGAATTTAAGTAAGTTATGGGATTTGGATATTACTGATGGCATAGAAATTAGGTTTTTTTCCCAGGACAGCTCAATAGCCGTTTACATTCTGTATATAGCAGGATGTAAACAGAAAGATCAAGCTTCTGAATCCCTGTCCTCAGCCCCAAGGCCCAGTGCTGTGTCTGGATGGACTACCCTGCAGTTGTGGCCACTTTCATTTCAAAGATATGGCTCCTCATAGCTCTTCAACATGAAAGAATTTGCTGCTCACGTGGAAACAACCTCCCTCGCAAATATACTCTATTTCAAATGCAATTATTATGCCTATAACAGTGGTCAGGCTGTTTATTCTTTAACTATTTGTCTCTGGTTTCTCGTGCACAGGCCTGTGACTAGCACAGAATACTCAGAGATTTCTGTTATTGCAAAGAATATAGAATAGCAAAGACGTCTTTGAAGGGTTAAATGCCATCATTGGCGCAGACAAGTATGTGGATTTGATTGAAACACTTCTCGAGAATTAGGGCCGTCCATCTATTCATCTATTCAGCAAATACTATTCATGCCTACTCTATGGCAGATACTGTTTTAAGCCCTGGCATCCAGCAGTGAACAAAACAAGCAACAGAACATGCCCTTCTTGCATTCACATCCTACTGGGAGGAGACAGGAAATAACATAGTCAATTATATGGTAACCCAGATGGTAAGTGCTCTGGAAAATAAAGCAAGGTAGGAGATAGAGAGTGCTAGGGGATGTGGAAGGGACACAACTTTGAAGAGGGTTATAAAGGAAGACCTTCCTGAGAAGGTGATATATTTCGGACAACTAAAGGAGATAAAATAATATTCTAAGCAGAATGAATAGCAAGTCCAAATACCTCACAAGTGAACATCCTCTGGTATACAAATGAAGTGTGTGTGTGTGTGTGTGTGTGTGTGTGTGTGTGTGTGTATACAGGAGAGTTCAGAGTTCCTGTGGAGACACATAGGCATCCCTAGGCAAAAGGTCCCCTGGGGTACAAATATTCCACTGCACTGTGAAGCTCTCCATTTTCCACCTATGCTGCCTCTCCCTAGGTTACCAATCATCTTTATGGGAGGATGGGTGAGTTAGGGCATGAGGTTTGGGAAGGTATGAGTCATTTGCCCCTTCTCTTCAAGATATCACTAGCAGCAAAAAAAAAAAAAAAAAAAAAAAAAGCCTAAAAAGATGAAGGATCTTTGTCATGGCAGGAAAATGTTTAGGAGGAATTTGCTGTTGTAGAAAAGAGCTCAAAAGGTAGAGTCAGAGTCACTGAGTTTAGACTCAGCCATACACACTGATTTGCTTTACAATCCCCAGTCACCACTTTCATCTTTAGGAGGCCTGCTCTCTTCCTATTTTTCTGATCTTGAATCAGGCGTGGAGTGGAGTGTCTATCATTCATTATTCAGACTTGGAGCACATATTGATTTGAGGAGTGCTAACTGCCTCCCTAATACCATCAAAGTTTTGCCAAAGCCATTCACATTTCAAGCATTTTTTTAAGACTTATCTATTTTAGGGATCCCTAGGTGGCGCAGCGGTTTGGCGCCTGCCTTTGGCCCAGGGCGCAATCCTGGAGACCCGGGATCGAGTCCCACGTGGGGCTCCCAGTGCATGGAGCCTGCTTCTCCCTCTGCCTGTGTCTCTGCCTCTCTCTCTCTCTCTCTCTCTGTGACTATCATAAATAAATAAATAAATAAATAAATAAATAAATAAATAAATAAATAAATTTAAAAAGACTTATCTATTTTATAGAGAGAGAACAAGAACAGAGGGGGACAGCCGAGAGAGAGGGAGTTTTCAGCAGACTCCACGTTGAGCACAGAGCCCACTCGGGGCTTGATTTCAGGACCCTGAGATCATGACCTGAGCTGAAACCGAGTCAGAAGCCTAATGGACTGCACCACCCAGGCACCCTTAAAGTATTTTAATGTTGGTCAAGGTTAAACCATAGTCTTCAAAAACATTCTGAGTATGGCATTAAAGGCCCTGCACAATCTCATCTAACATCATTCCAACAAAAACACACTATATTCCAGATGCATCTGACAAACTTTGGACAGTTTTCTCACCCTCAATCCCATGTCTTGCCTCTATGCCTTGATGGTTCTAGTTTCTTTTTTCTTTGCCATAAATGTCTCTTCAAGCAAGATATGTATCTCTTCCTCCCGTGTAAAATCTCCCATGGCACACATACAATGCTTCCCTCATTGCCCTTGGCAAGCTCTCCACTCTGGCCCGCTTCCCACCATCAGGGATGATAGACAATTTTATCATAACCTGTGGTGCTTATTTATTTATAAAGATTCTGTTTCCCCAAATAAACTACACCTTTCTTGAGATCAGATCTCATGCCTTAGTTCTCTCTCTTGTCTATAGTGCCTGGAAAAGCATCGAGAATATAGTAAATGCTAGATAGATATGTAGGTTTGGGAATAGATGATACCCTATGGGAGAACTGGTTTTGAATTTTGGCTCTAGAAGCCTCAAATTTTGTGACCCTGAACAACATATGTACAATTGTTTCTCTCAAATAGCTCATCTGTAAAATGGGACTAATAATCATACTTACTTCACAAGATTATTATGAAGGTTAAAATAAGGACTCTTTTAAAGCATTCAGCAGAGTGCCTGGGACATACTAAGAATTCAGTAAATGTTATTAGGATAATCAAGCTGCCTTGAGTTTAAATTCTGACTGCATTTACTTCTTTCTGAGCTTGACTTAGGAAAGTTAACTAAGTAGTCTGGATTTATTCTCTTATCTGTGATAGGAATTGCAATACCTATTCCACAGAGTTGTTTGACAATCAAATATAGTTTCCAGGAAAGTCTTTGGCAAAGAGTAGTTTCTCAAAATATCACAATAATTATTACTTTTAAAATCATTCTCTCTCTCTCTTTTTTTGTTTTTGTTTTGAGCAAGAAGAATCTCTCAAAGTTAATATGCTTTTTGGTTAATTGCCTTTTAGGCACTTTAAAAGCGAAGAACCCCTGAGGTACTTGAGGAATCAAATACACTGGGGATCCTGAACAAGTATAAGGTACTTGGATCCACAGTGTGGTCCTTTGTTGGCTGTGACTGTGAGTTTCAGGCAAGTGTCTTGGCCCTGGATGAGGTGAGTAGACCATTTCTGTGTTCATAATCAGGGTTGCCTGTAAATGTGAGACACAAGACTCTGCTAGATGATTTGAGTACTACTTAGAAGCATTTATCAGACCCCATATGTATAAGGTACTTATCTATGACAGCATCTGAATCTGTCAGCATTATTCTATTGGTTTTGAGTTAAGTTGTTATAACCAAAAAGAGAGAGACCCATGTATGGAGCCTATAAGCAACTCTTAACCTAATATCAAATATGAAAGGACATGACTTAGTGGTTAAATACCAGATCTCTGGAGTAAGACAGCACCTCTGCTAATTGTATACTTACTAGCTACTTATTAACACTGAATTTTGTCATCTGTAAAATTACTGCTATCAATCTTTCAGTATACCTGTCATGGAAGTTGTCCAGTGTTTCCCGCGGGAAACCCTTCATAGTTCTCATTGATCTGTGTTTTCAAAGATTTTGCTCAGTTGCACAATTGTTGTTATTGACTCATTTAAAACAAACAGCCCACAAAATCTCATAATAACCTACACATTAACATGAGATAAACATTGAAATGATATGTGTTTTCCATCAAAAACAGGTAGGGAAGGGTATATTGCTGAGACACAAAATTCAGTCCAGTCAAGTTGAAGATCCAATTGGCTTTATCTAGTGATTCATGAATCAAGCAAAAATCCATCAGGCAAATAGAAGGATTGGGAGCTGTACTGAATGGAATATTTTTGTAGGATGGACAGTGGAGCAAGGAAGTTATTAGCAAAAGAAAAGAGGGGATCCCTGGGTGGCTCAGAGGTTTGGATGTGAGGTGGTATATAATTGTGGTTTTGATTTACAGTTTCTTTTCTTAAGAATTTATTTATTTATTTGAGAGAGAGAGAGAGAGATAAGAGAGACACAGAGAGAGAGAGAAGGAGAGAGAAAGAAAGGAGGGGTGAAGGGCAGAGAGAAAGAGAGAATCCCAGACTCCCCGCTTAGCGAGGAGCTGGACATGGGCTTGATTCTACAAGTCTGATGTCATGACCTAAGCCAAAATCAGGAGCCAGATGCTGAACTAAGCCACCAGGCACCCCTTGATTTACACCTTCTTAATAACTAATGATGTTAAATGTCTTTCCAAGTGTTTATTGGCTATTTATCTTCTTTGCTTATCTTTTTATTAGTTTTATCTTCTTTGCTTATCTTTTTATGAGTTTCTTTTGTCTTTTCATTGTTGAATTGTAGTACTTCTTAAATTTTCTAGATGTATAAGTCTTTTATGATCAGATACAAGACATGCAAATATATCTTCCCATTCTCTGTGCTTTCTTTTTACTTTCTTGATGGTCTCCTTTGATGTACAATAATTTTCAAATATCATAAAGTCCAACTTAGATTTTTATTCTTGCTTGCTCTTGGTTTCTTATTTAAGAGACCATTGACTAACCCAAGTTCACAACAGTTTGCTCTGTTTTATCCAAGTGTTCTAGTTTTAGTTCTTATATGTATGTTAACGATCCATTTTGAATTAACTTTTGTGTATGGTGTGAAGTGGAGGTACAACGTCTTTCTTTTGATTGCGGATATCTCGTTCCAACAGCATTTGTTGAAAAGACTATTTTTTCCCTACTGGATTGTCTTGGCACCCTTGTCCAAAATCAGTTCACCATTATTTGTTTCCTATCGCCCTGGTAACAAATTACTTCACACGGAATGGCTTTCAGCAACAAAAATATCTTATCTTACATTTTGTAGAGAAAAAGCAGTCCAAAGTGGGTCCAGTTGGGATGAAATCAAGATGTTGGCAGGACTGTGTTCCTTACTGGAGGCTCCCACGGAGTATCATTTCCATGGCTCTTCCAGCTGCTACAGGTTGCTCACATTCTTTGGTTCATGGTCTGTCTTCTCCATCTTCAAAGTCAGCACCATTGTATCTATATGGCCACGCCTTCTTCTGACTCTCAACTCTTTTGCCTCTCTTTTCACTTTTAAGGACTCTTGTCATTATATTCAGCCTAGGTGATAATCCAGGACAATGCTTTTTTTTAAATTAATTAATTTGTAACAAGATATAATGTCCATTTATCCCTAATATGTGGAACATATCAGGATTTTATACAGAACAATGATTTCACTAAACCAAAGTAAAGGAGGAATTTATGTCCAGTTTTCCCTTTATTTAAAAAACTACATTAACTTGTAATATAAATGAGGATTCTCATCACTAAAAAATCTTTGATGTTGCTTTTTATTTCTAGTTGCATTTTTTTCATTTTTTTCCCTCTAGGGCAACTGTTGTTTAGATCTATCCATAAGCAATCATATCCACACCTTTATTCATGAAACAAATTGTGATCAGCTGCTCTTGTGAGATAGAGCATGATTTTATGTGTACAAAAACTTGTACATTATCCTCGTTTCAAAAATTTTTTTCTCTTTTTTGGGGATGGAGGAGATACGGCCCTAGTAAAAAAACAACATATAAAATAAAAATAAAAGATTATTTCTATCTACCATCACTTTGTCGTTACCACAACATAAAAAAGAAACTAAAACTTTTGTACAAAAAAAGAAAAGGAAAAAGGAAAGAAAAAAACTGAGGGTGTTTAATGTACAACTTCAATACACCTCATAGTGAATAAGCAATAAAAATTTATTTTCATTGATTATAGGAATTGTGAAGAACTGTCACTTGGAAGGTCAAATGAGACAGCAGACATGACGGTAGCGGTGAGATCCTCAGGACCATTTATTTTGTAAGTGGCTTTATCTTATTTCATCTTGAAGTGAACTCTACCCCCTAACGTGGGGCTTGAACTCATGACCCTGAGATCAAGAGTTGCATATTCTACTGAGTGAGCCATCCAGGACAATCTTTGATTTTTTTTAATAATAAATTTATTTTTTATTGGTGTTCAGTTTGCCAACATACAGAATAACACCCAGTGCTCATTCTGTCAAGTGCCCCCCTCAGTGCCTGTCACCCATTCACCCTCACCCCCTGCCCTCCTCCCCTTCCACCACCCCTAGTTCGTTTCCCAGAGTTAGGAGTCCTTATGTTCTGTCTCACTTTCTGATTTTTTCTACCCATTTCTTCTCCCTTCCCTTCTATTCCCTTTCACTATTATTTATATTCCCTAAATGAATGAGAACATATACTGTTTGTCCTTCTCCGATTGACTTACTTCACTCAGCATAATACCCTCCAGTTCCATCCACGTCGAAACAAATGGTGGGTATTTGTCACTTCTAATCCAGGACAATCTATTTTAAAGTCAGGTAATTGGCAACTTTAACTTCTACTTCCTTTATATTCTAACATATTCATGACTTCCAGGGGTTAGAACATAGGCAGTTTTGGCAGACATTATCCTACCTATCCAAACCATAAGTGTAAGTATTTGTTTCAGGATTCTCCAGTCTATTCCACTGATCGTTATGTCCATGTTTATGCTAATACCCCAAGGTCTGAATTACTGTCCCTTGGAGTAAGGTTTGAAATTGCTTTTGGCTCTTCACTTTTTAAAAAAAAATTTTTTTTTTGGTTTTTCTCTTTAAAGTAATTCTTTTCCTTTAGCCTCTCCATATATTTTAGTAACCCTTCCAAGGTTGCCCCTCTTTGTTCAACCTTGCAAAAGGACATTTAGGTTTTGTCACATTTTGTGGTCTTCATTTCCTTGTGAATGTTCCATACCATGTAACACTTATGTTACATACATTTGCGTGCTTTTCTCCTGTCAATCTCTCTCCTGCTAATTAAATTCTCAAGCCCAGCCCTGAACACTAAGGTAAATTTTATGTCTCCAATACAGTTTCACTCCACAATCACCAAACAACCTCTCCCCTCACTTATTGTGAAGAAGCCCTCTGGCATATTTATCAAAGTCTCAGGGAGAGAAATAGAGAATCAGAGAAACTTCAGAGTGGAGACCAAAAATATAATCCATCTGGTTATGCCAAGTAACAAAATATGTGATGTCATTGTAAATCTTTTGGGTCTAAAGCCTGGGACTTAATATTATTCTTCAGGTTTTATAGCTCATCACGTATTATCTTTAAAAAGACCCTTATCCCAACTGGATAGTGCTTGTTGTAATAGTCCCCAGTTTTATCACATTGAAAAAAGTCCACTTTATAACAAACATTTAAGAAACTTAGTTTATCGAGCTGAAATGCTTCTATGGTTAATACAACCTACTTACAAACATATTTGTAGATATGGGTAAAACATCTAATTCTTTTTTTTTTTTTAAGATTTTATTTATTTATTGAGATACAGAGAGAGAGAGGCAGAGTGTGTCACACAGGCAGAGGGAGAAGCAGGCTCCATGCAGAGAGCCTGATGTGGGACTCGATCCCAGGGCTCCAGGATCACGCCCCGGGCTGCAGGCGGCGCTAAACCGCTGCGCCACCGGGGCTGCCCCCAAAACATCTAATTCTAATTGCAAAGATGATAAAAAAGAAAAGTAGCTCATAATGTAACTATTCCATGGTAATAATTACAGGATGTATTCTAAAATATCCTGAATTTTCATATGTAAATCCTGCAACACTTGATGAAATGGTTATACATATATGTAGAGTCATCACAAATGTATTAGTGATTCCAATATCAGGAGTGGCATTTCCATCGGTGATAGGATATTTCCGACAAGGTGAATAGTTTTTGATAAAGTTCCAAACAAAATAAATGAGCCTCTTCTTTCCCTTTTGAATTCCTACGTGAGTTGATTTATAGTAAAATCTTGCAAAATGTAGTGTTTATTTGTAAAGCAGAGTAGACTTCAAACTCACACAATTACAAAGATCTTTTTCAATGCACAAATGTCCATTAAGACACTGGCTGTGCAGGGTGGGGCATTTTTTTCTTTGGATGAGAGTAGCCCCTAAGTGTAAAACCTTTTCATCCTTGTGTGCTGCTTACTAAATGGGCCCTTGATCTATGTGGCAGGCAAAGATCCAACGACACATTTCAAAAATGTTCCTTAAAGGATGTTATCAGTCTGTGAAGAAACTCCACTCCACAGGTTTGTATTTTACCTTGGACTTACGATCGGGTTCTTCTGGGAAATATGTGAAGAAATAGAAAATACCTGGAGAATATCTTTGAGTGGAAACTTCTACTTTTCATGGGCCTTCGGGGTCACTGAGGCCAAGAGGAGATAGGAGCCCACTAGGATGTAAATTCCACGAGAGCAGGAAGTTTTGTCTGTTTCATTCATTATTATATGCTTAGTGCCTAGAATAATGTCTGGCATATAGTAGACACATGATAAATATTGAATGAATACATGAATGAAGCAATGAGCATCCCTATTTGGAAAAGAAACAAAGCAATAGAATCGATTTTCTGGGTGGTTGTTAATTGGGTGTTTAACTGACTAAGCCACAACGGCGCCCCTTAGTTATATTATTCTTATTCTTTGTCACGGATGTCTGCCTGCCATTACAATGTTGTAAAGCCTGGAGGAGTTAAAGAGGAGTTGCCTAAGGTTTTACCTTTAACGAGATGAGCTATGAACAGATCTACTTTGAATGCTATGCAGGCACAGAAACAAGTAGGGCATACATTTCCTTGGATAGAGTGGCTTAAATAATTGACTTCTGTTTGGTTAATCTGGCTGGAGTAGTCTGGCCCTGTTTGCTACCCGGGGACCATATGATATGATATGATACTCTCTTATAGTGTATCAAACTGAAAGGGATTTTAGCTTTTCACGATGTCTTTGGCCTTTAATAATCTCTGGTAATCTCAGCTACTTCATCCTGTTGCCCAGATGCTGTCTAGATTCTAAGGACACTGTTTTTGTTGTAAATGGTTCCTGTATTGCTTGTCTGTGTACCTAGTTGTTTTTTTCTCCCTTGTCTTTTTTTTTTTAATTTTTTTTAATTCATTTATGATAGTCAGAGAGAGAGAGAGAGAGAGAGAGGCAGAGACATAGGCCGAGGGAGAAGCAGGCTCCATGTACCGGGAGCCCGATGTGGGACTCGATCCCGGGTCTCCAGGATCGCGCCCTGGGCCAAAGGCAGGCGCCAAACCACTGTGCCACCCAGGGATCCCCTCCTTTGTCTTTTTCTGTGATATTAACTGCCTTTTTTGGAATCTAAGAGTAAGATGTGCTCTTTCTCCTTGTAAACTCGACAGTTTCAGAAATTGTCGTCGGAGGGTGGTGAAGATATTTCAAAAGAAGTCCTTTGTTTAGCACTTAAGATATCATAGTATATACATGACCTTCATCCTGGTTGTGAGGAACAAGTAAAAATTTCCATCTACCTCTAACATCTGGATCAGAAAACTTACCTAAAGTTCTCAGCAATGCCATCACCTCAACAGAATTCAAATCCGCTTCCATCACATATCTTTATAGTAGCTTCCGGATCCCCAGAGTGACAGATTCCTGCAACACCCTCGGGATTTCATAAGCTTAGGAAATGCCTAACCAGACAATTAAAGAAAATTGTGTGTATTGTTTAATAATGGAGAATTCTTTTTTTGAGACTATGATTTCCCGGTGACAGTATAGTCATTTATAATTTGTATTCTCTTTTTCTTGACTTGTGTAGAAGCTAAACTAAGCCATATATGTGCACGTATATCATGTATAGAAATATATTCATATATTATGTACATATTAAAGTATTGTTTGTTCAACAATACTGATACTTGTGTTAAATGTCGAGTACCTTTCTTTTGTCCAAAATCCATTCTCCACTTTTTGAACCTCCTTTGTGCTCCATGATACTCAGCTGTATTAATTGCATGAGTGGGCTCCATTGGTCTCTGTGTCCTTAATGGGTTTAGCCAGTAGTTGTCATCGGTGGGGAAAGGATGGAGGTCTGAGTGGTTTTTTCCATTTTCCTTTCTTGCAAAGAAATGCCACAGCTGGCTCATCCAGGACCTAGATCATAGCTCCTACCAGCTTTTGACCCATTCAAAGCTCTCCTCCATTGCTCATGACCTCTATGACTTGATGCACCTTCAAAAATAGAGAAAGTTGGAGCTCTCAGAAGTTATTTGTTCTAGAGTTACTACATTATTCCTTAGGAGTTCTCTATACCACACACAATTCTTTTTGCAATAATCCTTTTAAACCCTCTTCAAATTAATCAGTTTAACTGGCTATCTGATCCTTACCAGATACCAATCCTAGAAGTATTGCCAGGAGATAATCCAAATGGGATTAGATCCTTCATATATTCGAAGGTTAAACATTTAAATCCGTCATGGTGGGAAATAGAACAATGGTAATGTATTGCATCCAGTAGCATCAAAATTACTTAAATTATCACCAGTGGCTTCATGGAATCAAGATCAGGTCGACAGCAAGGCATTATTTTTCTGTTGCACAGAGGCATGCCATAAATATCACGTGGTGATTTGGCTTCTGCAGCAGTTTAAAGCTGGACTTTTGGCTTATACCACCAGGCAGCTAGAGCACCATATGGCACTGAAAACTTTCAGAGACAGGATGGAAAGAGTTGCCCAGGAGATCACAGGTGGGTGGTAACCGAATATTTTGTTCAGGAATTTGTGGTAACGTCTCACGGATTAGGTGCTTCTTAAGGAGTGATGTCAATGGGAAACCAACCAAAGTGATATTTTTCTTATAAAGTAAAGAATTTCATTTTTACTTGGATAAAAAATAGCTCAGGATGTTCTAGTAAGGAATTACGACCTCTTATACAATTCTCTGACCTATTTCAATGGCCTTTTAACAGTTATAGGAAACATAAACTTATGGTGAGGTAGGATCCCTTTGAAGAGGGATCCTGAAACTTAGCCAAGATATACACTGTACATCTTCCTTGAAGCCTTCTTGGGAATGTCTGGCTGCCCTTAATGAGGGTAATCTCATTAGGAAAGCAGAAGTGCCCTGATCTTCTCTGGGTTATTAGTCATTGGTCCTGAACTGACTCTAATTTACAGAGATGGAAGACACTAGATGTATATACTCGTCAGTGAGGGTAATGGAAACAATGTAAAAGATAACTTTAGCCTGAGTGCATCTTTCAATGGGTCTAATGGGACAAGGTATTGAGCAGATCACTATATACCCAGACCCAGATATAATATAGTTATTGATATGTGGACATATACACAGAGTGAAATGGGATCCTCATATTAATTCCATTTCTGACCCTTGGAATGAGGGTTATTAGTTTCAAGGTTTATGATTCAAGTAGAAATTGAATTGCTCTGAAAAGACAGTAAAAAAGCAAACAAAACTCAACCTGAGGTAAGGGCAAAGGTTAGCATTTCCTTCAAAAACATGGAGGATACAAGAGTGGGGATTCCAATTCATCACCTTTAATCCTTTCTTTGGGGGCAAAAGAATTTCGGATCTGCAAGGTGGTGGTCATGAGAGAAACGTTTTTACAGATAGATTAAGGAAGGGTGTCAGGAATAATAACTTTTATCTTGAGAAATAAATGGAGTGGGTTAGTTTGTGTTGGAAGCCATATTGTATCCTCAAAGTCCATACTGTTCAACAGACATACACGGCATGAAGCAACTGTAGCTTTTGAGGAATAAACAATGTGTTTTAAGGTCACTTTGTGGGGGAGGCGGAGAGACAAGTATATTTCATTTTATTTGCAGAGTCATATACTTGGTTTAGAAGATATCCTAAACCGTTCGTGTTCATCGATATGTGCCGGATTCTTCCACACATGCATATACTGGGAGGTTGTCACTTATCAGGTCATTGAAATGACATGCTCTGTGAATGTCGGTCAGTCTCTTTCTCCACACACACAGCCTCCTTCTCCTCTTTCCCCTTTCATGCTCAACATGCCCTTATACAAATGGCTATTGCAGCTGGAATGGGCTCAACATAATGGTTTTCTTCACCAAGCCTAATTTCACTTCTTCCACTGTTAGGTATCCCAAATGCCAACAACAGAGGTCACAACTGTGCCCTGATATGCCATCATTTTCTGGGAGGATTGGTGAACCTATTGGCTAGCAGGGTTATTAGATTGCACAACTTCTTACTAATTCAAGATTACAGAGCTAATGACTTTCTTTCCACAATAATCACATTTTTAGGAGATTTATTTGGGTTACAGTACCCACTTTCCTACCAGTTGTTTTCCTGCTGGCACCTGCAGATGTAGACTTACATAATGCCTATTTTTGCGAACGTGGTATCCCATCAAACATTGTCTCTACTGAGAAATACATTAGATGGAAAAGAATAGTAACAACCCCCCACCCCCAATCCACAGAAATATTTGATTTTACTTTATGTCTTATCGTTCAGAACTGATTGGCCTGGACAAATCGTGGAAAGGTATATGAATGCTCAGTCATGGTTGTTGAGATATCCCCTAAGTATGCTGCATGCTCTAAAATGGTAGCCAATATATGGCTCCATCTTCTGTTTGAAGAAAGTACATGTCTATGAACTGAGGGGATAAGGCTGGCATGGTACCTGTGGTGACCAGGAATGTGAGCCTTTGAAAGCTCCAGTTACACCGAGTATAATTGGCACAGGTCTTAGCTGCTGAGCTTTGAAACACATTTCCACATTTGTATCAATGTCATGCTGCCCAGAGACTGCTGCTACCTAGTGACTGAACTCAGCAAGGATAGCAATGCAGAACTATCCCTCTTAGGCACTGGCTTGATGGCTAATTTTGGCTCAAGTACCTACCTTGCTGAGCTTACCATAAACTGGACAATGGTCTAGGATGCTTTTGCCCATCTTCCTTCCCTCTCTTCTTCACGTGTGCCTATACTTGCCTATGGTGTAGTTGCATTTGTTGTTCTTCTGGCTGCCTCTCTCTTTTCTCTTACACAGACACAACTATTTCCCCTAACAAAGTCCTTGCAATTTTAAGTCAACCTTAGTGTCTTCCTCTTGTAGAACTCTGACTACTGTGGCCTCTTTATTATTGCATAAAATGGCCCACTCGAATTTAATTTCCTTACCCATAACCATATAGTCAGTATATTTGGAGTCTGTATGTATAAGAGTATAATGTCCCTAATGTCCCAAAGGAAAACCCTCAGCACTCTGATTATTTGGAATTTGGGACTGTACTCTGGCCCTGTTCGACTCCTCATGCATTGATCTAAGAGGTGTCACTCCACTGAGTATGGTGATTGATCTCAATGACCTGGGAAAAATTAGTTAGTGGTACAGAATGAGATGAAGAAGAATTGTTTGGACCATTGGGATAGGGCATCATATTTCTTTTTTAAAAAAGGATCTTATTTATTTATTTGTGAGAGACAGAGAGAGAGAGAGAGAGAGAGAGGTAGAGACACAGGCAGAGTGAGAAGCAGACTCCATGCAGGGAGCCTGATGTAGGACTCCATCTTGGGAGTTGGGGATCACACCCTGAGTCGAAGGCAGGTGTTTAGCTGCTGAGCCAATCAGACATCTCAAGCACCATATTTCATAGTATGCTCTTGGCCTTCTCTTTGAGATGAAAAGTGCTACAACTAAATAAAAACAAGGTGATCAAAGACACAGACCTTATAATAAGAAATTAAGGACAGCTTATCAGATAATTCTGATCCAACCAAGGTGTTGAGAAAGAATGAATGAACCAGAGTAATACAAGAAGCAAGGTAGAGAGTGGACTTTAAAAAAATGTTTAATTTGGTAAAACTCGTATATATAAATAATACAACTAAGAAACTACTTTTTTTTAAGCTTCAAATTTCACTTGTGATCTGAGTAGCAAAATTCCCTTAGGAATATACGGTGTAGTTAATTATAAGTTAATATGGAAGATTCTTTTGAATCCTTCACAACCATAACTGCAGGTGAAGCATTCCCAAGTGTGCTTAACAACCTTACTGCCAAACATATACTTAAACATATTCTAAAACTTTTTCTAAAACTTTAGTACGACATATTTAATTTCATTCGTGTTATATACTTACATATATTTACATCTTCAAAGAGTATTCATAGCTGTACTTTATCTTTTCAGTGGGGTTTTAGTAATGTTATGTAGGCTTGATTTTGGCCTTGAGATAACTTTTCCATACACAAAATAATATGACTCTACACTTGGGCCAATGAAAGTTACAATATTTGGTAGATTAATAATTATTTGGAGAATAGGACTTGAATGCTTCTCTTAAAAGGATTAAAATAATAGTTCTTGATAAGTACTTTGAACATCTTTATTGTAGTAAAAGTCAGGATTTATAATATTGGGATGGTATTACACCAGTTTTACCTTTGTAGCTCCTTTTTCCCTGTGCAATGATTTTCTTGTTTCACCACCAACATTAAACAGATCTCTACACTGAGATCTGTTCACAGGACTTAAAAGTAATATAATTTATATGAATTTTAATATTATTGGTTGGGCCATAGAGAGCTTCAAGAAAATGGGAATCTGGGATGCTGGGTGGCTGGATGGTTGAGCATCTGTCTCGGCTCAGGGCATGATCCCGGTCCCAGGATGGAGTCCCACATCGGGCTCCTTGTGAGGAGCCTGCATCTCCCTCTGTCTATGTCTCTGCCTCTCTCTCTCTATGTGTCTCATGAATAAATAAATGAAGTCTTTAAAAATAAAAAAAAAGAAAGAAAATGAGAATCTGAATTAGCATGAATAGCTCTCCATTTTAGAGTTCTGTGTAATTCAAACATCTTGGAGTTACACTATTGCGCTCTGTCTCTACTGGGGTACTATGTGTTAAGACTCATACTGATTACACACCTTGGATTTACTTTACAGGTAATGTGTATTATTGCTGGTCTGATCAGGCTTTCCTGCTCTGTATGGAGCTCCTACAGTTTGGGGGACTACTTGCTTTACGTTCACTTTCTTGTGGTGTTTGTTAGTTTACTACTAATTTTACCACTAGAAACAAGAACATATTCATGTTGTATGAACACAAACAATATCTTCATTGCCCTACTTTTAAAAACCAAAATTAAATGTAACTTATCCTATTTTCACTTTGTTTTATCACCACCTGTTTGTATCACCTATACGAATTTTTCTCTGTTGAGTAATGGGTAGTCATAGACTTTTATTTCTCAAACTGTTTTAGCTCACTGTAGTTATTATTCTTTATCATCATAATTGTGCTTTGATGATCAGAATATCATCATTTGGATGTGGAAGACCTTGCAAGTTCACCCTTGTAAAATAAAAGAGGAACTCACAGTGATCACACAGTGATTTACAAAAGTCATATCTATAGAAACTTGACAGATTTTTCCTTAATTGAGGGACATATGGAAGAAATATAGATTGGAGAGATGATGCTTGGTGAGTTTAATCGTACCAGATTATTTCATGGGTACCTCTGGGTCTTCGTGCTAATGCTTCTGGGGGCAAAAGGTAGATAAAAACACTTAAGAAATCCTGGTGAGGCAATAGAAAGGGATAATTTCAACCAATTAACTTTCATAGGAAAATATTTAAAATGAACTCAGCATATTTGTTCTTATTTTCAAGAACCTAACAGGATAGAACTTATTCTGTGTATATCAATCAGTCATAAATATTCTTACACTAAAGATGTGAAGTGTTCTGCTATATTTTGAATGTAAAGGAGAATTTTAAGTTTTCATTCATTTTTAATCTAGAGTAGCATGAAATTCAATAAAAATTCTTAAATTTTGTATCTAAATTCTATCTCCTAAAATGCTCTAATTTTGTCTTCTCTTAAATTGTCATGGAACAAGGGTGCAAAGTCTTTAACTTGCATTGTCAGATTTCTTTTTTTTAAGGTTTTATTTTTTCATGAGACACACAGAGAGAGAGAGAGAGAGAGAGGCAGAGACACAGGCAAAGGGAGAAGCAGGCTCCAGGCAGGGAACCCAACATGGGACTTGATCCCAGGTCTCCAGGATCAGGCCCTGGGCTGAAGGTGGCGCTAAACAGCTGAGCCACCCAGGCTGCCCACATTGTCAGAATTCTTAATCATGATGGAACACAATGGCAGCTCTTCTTGAAATATAGTAAGTAACCTGATCAAAAATTGTCATTGCATCTCCTGAGAAGGAGAGAATCTTGATTTATTTAATGAGTTTATTCAGAGCCTCTTTCACATCCTTATTCCTCAGGCTATAGATCATGGGATTCAACATGGGGAACACCACAGTATAAAATGTAGAAACTATTTTGTCTGTGTCCAAAGAATAGCTAGATCGGGGACGAGAGTAGATGTAGAGAATGGAGCCATAGTACAAGGTGACAGAGACCAGGTGTGAGGAACACGTAGAGAAGGCTTTGAGGCGGCCCTGGGTGGAGCGGATCCTCAAGATGGTGGCAATAATAAACTGGTAGGAGGCTAGGATGAGCACTGTGGGGGTGATGACATTGGAGCACAGGATCAAATACAGCACAGTCTGGTAGCCATCTTTCCTGCCACAAGCCAACTTCACCAGGGGATACAAATCACAAAAAAAGTCATCAATGATATTGCCACTACAGAAGTTCAGGTCAAAAGTTCTTTTGGTGATGATAGAAGAGTTAATAAAACCACCAAGATATGAGGATGCTACCAAAAATGCACACAGCTTTATAGACATGGCCTGAGCATAGCGCAGTGGCTTTGAGATGGCCATATAGCGGTCATAAGCCATGGCAGCCAACAGGTAACACTCACTGTATGCCAGTCCAGCAGAGAAGAAGAACTGACATACACAGCCAGCAAAGGAGATGCTTTTGTCTTCAGAGATGCAGGTCAAGAGAATCTTTGGGGTATAGACAGAGGAATACCAGAGATCCAGAAAAGATAGATTCCCAATGAAAAAATACATGGGTGTGTGCAGCCGGGAGTCATTACAGATCAACACTATGAGGGTGGCATTTGCTACCACAGTCAG
Organism: Canis lupus baileyi; assembly: GCF_048164855.1. Lineage (NCBI taxonomy): Eukaryota > Metazoa > Chordata > Mammalia > Carnivora > Canidae > Canis > Canis lupus. The sequence goes on from NC_132858.1 coordinate 16,990,677, forward strand.
AGAGTACACACCAAGGAATACCACAAACAGGACCAGCTGCATCACTGGGTCTGTCGTGAAGCCCACCAGGATGAACTCAGTCACTGTATTGTTGCTTCTTTCCATGGCTTTCCTAAGAGGAGAGAAAATGTGATTTCAGCTTGCCTCATTGTGCTGAATAAATAGATAGTATGCTAAATTAAAAATTATATATACTGTAGTTTTATTTTCATTTTTTGTTTCCTGATCATTTTCTTTCCTCTGGACTCTAACTCATGAAACCAAATCTCTTCTTAGCATCTCTTATAGGACATCTACAGGCATTTTAAAAAAACCTGATTTCCAACAATTCCTCCTTACCCTGCTTTTCTCTCAGTGGAGTAACTGGCAGTATTCTAGTTTAGGGGAAACCATTTACTATTCTTGACTCCTCTCTGACTTTTACATTTTAACTGACTGATCAGAAACATCTTGATTCTACCCTCACAATATATCCAGAGACTGACCAGTGTTTTCCAGCTCTGGTGGGTGGTTCTGCCCTAGACTGAAACCCTTGAGATCTCCAGTGTGTGTTATCAGAGAGCTTCTAATGGTCTGCCCACAACCTCTCTCCTTCTATCCTTTACCCAGACCAGTTCTCTGAACAAGGCAGGCAGAGCGATTCTGTTAAAAGACCGGTTAGATTATGTTACTCTTCTGCTTCAAACGCTCCAGTGACTTCTCAACTTATTCATAATAAAGTCATCGCAAAGATGAGCAAGCTTTTTGCCTCTCTGCTTCTGACTCCTACTGTCCATTCTATCCATGACATCCTCCTTTCAATTCTTGGAATAAATAGAGGATGCTCTGAACCTTTGAAGTTGCTTCTCCGTATGACCAGGATGCTCTTCCTCACGTATCTTTTTTTTTTTTTTAAGATTTTATTTATTTATTCATGAGACACAGACAGAGAGGAGAGAGAAAGAGCCAGAGACACAGGCAGAGGGAGAAGAGGCTCCATGCAGGGAGCCTGACATGGGACTCGATCCCGGGTCTCCAGGATCACGCCCTGGCTAAACCGCTGAGCCACCTGGGCTGCCCCCTCACGTATCTTTATAGCAAACTCTCTGACATTTTTTAAAGTCTTAATTGCCACATATTACCCCTTTTCAGGTGTTCCTGATCACCATTTGTAATTTACTTTCCTGGCATTTCTTATATCCTTTTTCTACTTTATTATTCTCCTGAGGGCTACTCAGTATCTAATACTATGAACATCCCATTAATTTAACTTATTTTCAGGTGTTCCTGATCACCATTTGTAATTTACTTTCCTGGCATTTCTTATATCCTTTTTCTACTTTATAATTCTCCTAAGGGCTACTCAGGATCTAATACTATGAACATCCCATTAATTTAACTTATTTTCAGGTGTTCCTGATCACCATTTGTAATTTACTTTCCTGGCATTTCTTATATCCTTTTTCTACTTTATAATTCTCCTGAGGGCTACTCAGTATCTAATACTATGAACATCCCATTAATTTAACTTATTTTCTTTTCTTTTCACTAGAATATTGCTAAAATAAAATAAATAAAATCAAAGGACTCTGCCCCTACAGAGTCCTTTGATTCCTGGGACAACAATTGATTAGTAGCAATCTGAAATTTCCTGATCAGCACTAGTGAAGTCATTTGCATTATAAAAACTGTTTCCTCCTTTTCCCTCAAAATATGTTCTGGCTTGAAACAATCACTTCTTTTCTTTTCTTTTTCTTTACTTTTCTTCTTTTTTTCTTTCTTCTTTTCCCCAAAGATTTTATTTATTTATTCATGAGAGACACAGGGAGAGAGAGAGAGAGAGTCAGAGACACAGGCAGAGGGAAAAGCAGGCCCCACGCAGGGAGCCCCATGTGAGACTTGATCCTGGGCCTCTAGGATCACACCCTGGGCCAAAGGCAGGCACCAAACCTCTGAGCCACTCAGGGATCCCCTCTTTTCTTTTGCTAATAACTTCCTTGCTCCACTGTCCATCCTACAAAAATATTCCATTCAGTGCAGCTCCCAATCCTATTTGCCTGATGGATTTTTGCTTGATTCATGAATCACTAGATAAAGCCAATTGGATCTTCAACTTGACTGGACTGAATTTTGTGTCTCAGCAATATACCCTTCCCTACCTGTTTTTGATGGAAAACACATATCATTTCAATGTTTATCTCATGTTAATGTGTAGGTTATTATGAGATTTTGTGGGCTGTTTGTTTTAAATGAGTCAATAACAACAATTGTGCAACTGAGCAAAATCTTTGAAAACACAGATCAATGAGAACTATGAAGGGTTTCCCGCGGGAAACACTGGACAACTTCCATGACAGGTATACTGAAAGATTGATAGCAGTAATTTTACAGATGACAAAATTCAGTGTTAATAAGTAGTTAGTAAGTATACAATTAGCAGTGGTGCTGTCTTACTCCAGAGATCTGGTATTTAACCACTAAGTCATGTCCTTTCATATTTGATATTAGGTTAAGAGTTGCTTATAGGCTCCATACATGGGTCTCTCTCTTTTTGGTTATAACAACTTAACTCAAAACCAATAGAATAATGCTGACAGATTCAGATGCTGTCATAGATAAGTACCTTATACATATGGGGTCTGATAAATGCTTCTAAGTAGTACTCAAATCATCTAGCAGAGTCCTGTGTCTCACATTTACAGGCAACCCTGATTATGAACACAGAAATGGTCTACTCACCTCATCCAGGGCCAAGACACTTGCCTGAAACTCACAGTCACAGCCAACAAAGGACCACACTGTAGATCCAAGTACCTTATACTTGTTCAGGATCCCCAGTGTATTTGATTCCTCAAGTACCTCAGGGGTTCATCGCTTTTAAAGTGCCTAAAAGGCAATTAACCAAAAAGCATATTAACTTTGAGAGATTCTTCTTGCTCAAAGCAAAAACAAAAACAAAAAAAGAGAGAGAGAATGATTTTAAAAGTAATAATTATTGTGATATTTTGAGAAACTACTCTTTGCCAAAGACTTTCCTGGAAACTATATTTGATTGTCAAACAACTCTGTGGAATAGGTATTGCAATTCCTATCACAGATAAGAGAATAAATCCAGACTACTTAGTTAACTTTCCTAAGTCAAGCTCAGAAAGAAGTAAATGCAGTCAGAATTTAAACTCAAGGCAGCTTGATTATCCTAATAACATTTACTGAATTCTTAGTATGTCCCAGGCACTCTGCTGAATGCTTTAAAAGAGTCCTTATTTTAACCTTCATAATAATCTTGTGAAGTAAGTATGATTATTAGTCCCATTTTACAGATGAGCTATTTGAGAGAAACAATTGTACATATGTTGTTCAGGGTCACAAAATTTGAGGCTTCTAGAGCCAAAATTCAAAACCAGTTCTCCCATAGTGTATCATCTATTCCCAAACCTACATATCTATCTAGCATTTACTATATTCTCGATGCTTTTCCAGGCACTATAGACAAGAGAGAGAACTAAGGCATGAGATCTGATCTCAAGAAAGGTGTAGTTTATTTGGGGAAACAGAATCTTTATAAACAAATAAGCACCACAGGTTATGATAAAATTGTCTATCATCCCTGATGGTGGGAAGCGGGCCAGAGTGGAGAGCTTGCCAAGGGCAATGAGGGAAGCATTGTATGTGTGCCATGGGAGATTTTACACGGGAGGAAGAGATACATATCTTGCTTGAAGAGACATTTATGGCAAAGAAAAAAGAAACTAGAACCATCAAGGCATAGAGGCAAGACATGGGATTGAGGGTGAGAAAACTGTCCAAAGTTTGTCAGATGCATCTGGAATATAGTGTGTTTTTGTTGGAATGATGTTAGATGAGATTGTGCAGGGCCTTTAATGCCATACTCAGAATGTTTTTGAAGACTATGGTTTAACCTTGACCAACATTAAAATACTTTAAGGGTGCCTGGGTGGTGCAGTCCATTAGGCTTCTGACTCGGTTTCAGCTCAGGTCATGATCTCAGGGTCCTGAAATCAAGCCCCGAGTGGGCTCTGTGCTCAACGTGGAGTCTGCTGAAAACTCCCTCTCTCTCGGCTGTCCCCCTCTGTTCTTGTTCTCTCTCTATAAAATAGATAAGTCTTTTTAAATTTATTTATTTATTTATTTATTTATTTATTTATTTATTTATTTATGATAGTCACAGAGAGAGAGAGAGAGAGAGAGGCAGAGACACAGGCAGAGGGAGAAGCAGGCTCCATGCACTGGGAGCCCCACGTGGGACTCGATCCCGGGTCTCCAGGATTGCGCCCTGGGCCAAAGGCAGGCGCCAAACCGCTGCGCCACCTAGGGATCCCTAAAATAGATAAGTCTTAAAAAAATGCTTGAAATGTGAATGGCTTTGGCAAAACTTTGATGGTATTAGGGAGGCAGTTAGCACTCCTCAAATCAATATGTGCTCCAAGTCTGAATAATGAATGATAGACACTCCACTCCACGCCTGATTCAAGATCAGAAAAATAGGAAGAGAGCAGGCCTCCTAAAGATGAAAGTGGTGACTGGGGATTGTAAAGCAAATCAGTGTGTATGGCTGAGTCTAAACTCAGTGACTCTGACTCTACCTTTTGAGCTCTTTTCTACAACAGCAAATTCCTCCTAAACATTTTCCTGCCATGACAAAGATCCTTCATCTTTTTAGGCTTTTTTTTTTTTTTTTTTTTTTTTTTGCTGCTAGTGATATCTTGAAGAGAAGGGGCAAATGACTCATACCTTCCCAAACCTCATGCCCTAACTCACCCATCCTCCCATAAAGATGATTGGTAACCTAGGGAGAGGCAGCATAGGTGGAAAATGGAAAGCTTCACAGTGCAGTGGAATATTTGTACCCCAGGGGACCTTTTGCCTAGGGATGCCTATGTGTCTCCACAGGAACTCTGAACTCTCCTGTATACACACACACACACACACACACACACACACACACACTTCATTTGTATACCAGAGGATGTTCACTTGTGAGGTATTTGGACTTGCTATTCATTCTGCTTAGAATATTATTTTATCTCCTTTAGTTGTCCGAAATATATCACCTTCTCAGGAAGGTCTTCCTTTATAACCCTCTTCAAAGTTGTGTCCCTTCCACATCCCCTAGCACTCTCTATCTCCTACCTTGCTTTATTTTCCAGAGCACTTACCATCTGGGTTACCATATAATTGACTATGTTATTTCCTGTCTCCTCCCAGTAGGATGTGAATGCAAGAAGGGCATGTTCTGTTGCTTGTTTTGTTCACTGCTGGATGCCAGGGCTTAAAACAGTATCTGCCATAGAGTAGGCATGAATAGTATTTGCTGAATAGATGAATAGATGGACGGCCCTAATTCTCGAGAAGTGTTTCAATCAAATCCACATACTTGTCTGCGCCAATGATGGCATTTAACCCTTCAAAGACGTCTTTGCTATTCTATATTCTTTGCAATAACAGAAATCTCTGAGTATTCTGTGCTAGTCACAGGCCTGTGCACGAGAAACCAGAGACAAATAGTTAAAGAATAAACAGCCTGACCACTGTTATAGGCATAATAATTGCATTTGAAATAGAGTATATTTGCGAGGGAGGTTGTTTCCACGTGAGCAGCAAATTCTTTCATGTTGAAGAGCTATGAGGAGCCATATCTTTGAAATGAAAGTGGCCACAACTGCAGGGTAGTCCATCCAGACACAGCACTGGGCCTTGGGGCTGAGGACAGGGATTCAGAAGCTTGATCTTTCTGTTTACATCCTGCTATATACAGAATGTAAACGGCTATTGAGCTGTCCTGGGAAAAAAACCTAATTTCTATGCCATCAGTAATATCCAAATCCCATAACTTACTTAAATTCAGTGCAAGATCTCATTCCAACATTCTAAAATTCAAGTCAGCTCATTCCAGAATCTTCTATAATTGTTTGTAGATCCTGTTAAAAAGAAAACCACAGGCTCAAAATAATGGGAGTCACTTATGTTAATTAAGGCCCATGTCAGCTAACCTAACTGAAGTTTCAACTGCACTCTTCCACCCCAGAAGGTAACCTTTAACTAGTCAACATGGAATTACCTCGTGAGATATTCCTCCAGAGAGATTCCTTCCATTCCCCTGAGGAACATCACCTGGCCCAGAACAATGTATTCTTTGCTAATAACTTCCTTTTGCCACCCCCTTTCTACCCTTTAAACACTCTTCCTTTTCTACAGCTTGACAGAGCTCCTTTCTGCTTGCTAGGTGGATGCTACCCAATTTATGAATCACTTAATAAAGCCAATTTGATCTTTTAAATTACTCAGTTCAATTTTTTGTTATTTAACAATCCCAAGGGCTTTATATCCATGGAATTCCTCATGGTTTTGTAGCTTTGGGGAATGGCAAACAAGGCAATTAAACAACACTATGCATTGACAAAGTCAGGCCAACCTTATTTAATAAAGACTCAGAAAGGTTTTGTTTAGACACTGTGATTCCCCAATGATAGATGTATTTAACTATAATTTTCCTTCACATTCTATATTGACTTATATACATAAATTCATATATTTACAGTTCACATATATACATTTGACTACTGGTAAACACATAAGTACTGACTTTGTAAGCAGCAAGAGTTAGGTCCCCAGAAACTGAAAGTCAGACGTAGCTCCCTTAACTTAAGAAAAGTCATTTTAGGCCCCTGGCCATCTTGTGGAAGATTGTAAGAACAAACAGTCATCAGGCCAGGAGATAATCTAATCATGTCCAGGACGATAAATCAGTGGTAAAACTCCCAGTGCTGATTCAAAAGTGAAGATTGCCCTGATATATATTTTGAATTGTCTTTGCAGGATCTAAATCCCTCTAAGCACTCAGATACTGAAGCAACTGGAGCCAGAAAATTGATGATGCTGATCCTTGCCGGCTCTTTTGACTTTGACCTGGACTCAGTCACCTTAAGTCACCAACACCCAATGTTGTGTTGAATTGCCCACTGGACAAGCCTCTTTGTGAATATGCACACATCCTTAGCTTAAAACTCCATTTTAGTGTTCCAGGAGACAATGCTCTGTGAAAGATCCCAGTTCTCCTTTACTTGGTGTAAGTAAAACCGTTCCTTTTGCTACTCTTCAGCTTGCTTGTGTCTTTTGGCTTCACACCCACCAAGACGGGTAATAATATTTCTGTAGGGTACTAAGATACCTTCCATTAGCCCTTCTACATCCTTTGCCACCTTGCTTTCTGCTCCAGGAAAACATCCTGCACAGATTGTATCAGTTAACTTGGCCATTGGGGGAGGAAACTAAAAGGAGGAAAAAAGTGATATAGAATATGTATTCCTAGACTCTGTTCCTGCACAGCCAACCAAGGCCACATTAACCCCTAGATTAATGCCACAGCATTTATCCCGTTTTCCTCACCACAAAATTTCTCCCTTTCCCTCTCTTTCTGGGTTCTGATAACTGCTCTCTCCTCTTCTCCCTTCAGATCTACATGTATAGTAAGATGCTCTGTCAGAGGACTGGTTTGTCCTTTGTGGCTTTTCAATGCTCTGTTCACATCTTTGTAAATAGTCCCTTTATTAAGTTCTCTTCAATTTGAGTGGGCCATCTGTTTCCTGACAGGATTCTGACTGATACAGTAATTAATATTAGGAGTAGCCTAGAATGAAATCTTTAAACTGGCTCACTGGGGTTAATTTGCTCACATATTAAAAAAATGTGCAGATATATCACAATCTCCGGAATGGGAAGTGGTAAGCCATGGAATGTAATGGCATCATGATAATTTAAATCATCACCAGTAATGACACAGCTTGAAGTGCAGTTGAGGAGCAAAGCACTGAACAATCAATTGGTTGTAGCATTGATCGTGATCACAATAATATTGTTTGGAAAAATCATGAGATCTTTTGAACTGAAAATGATATTATCAGACTGTGAACAGGAAGGGCATTTGGAAAGCCTCAACTGTAGGTTTGAAGGAGTTTCCCTTCTCCGTCAATCCTTTAGGAAAGATATGGTTGAGGTCCAAGCTGGGGCCTGATTGTGAGGATTGCAGAGAAGCAATACTACTAACATTGAGCCTTGAATAACATGGGGTTCAACTGTGTGGGTCCACTTACATGTAGATTTTTTTCAATAAATATAGAAAAGTGCTATAAATGAAATGTATTTTTCTTGTGACTTTCTTTATAACCTTTTTTTTTCTCTAGCTTAATTATAAGAATACAATATTGAATACATAGAACATATAAAATATGTATGAATCTATTATTTATGCTATCACTAAGGCTCTGGTCAACAGTAGGCCATTAGTAGGTAAGTTTTGGGGGAGTCCGGAATTATATGCTGACTTTTGAATTATGTGTGGGTCAGTGCCCCTAACCCCCATGTTGTTCAAGGGTCAGCCATAAATGCTAAACATTGCCAGAGATTTTATGGCACTCTAAAATAATTGATGGAGGGAAGAATTGGGACCATAAAGCAATGGGATAGGGATACTGGGTAGACAAGGACAGAGCCAAAAATAAAAATCCCTGCTTGAAGAGGTAATCCCTAACTTCTCCTACTTGAAGAAAATAGCTTTTCTCTGGACTTTTCCAATGACTGCACTTAAGAAGTTGCCTTATGAGCTCATGTAATTCTCAACACCCAACCTCACCACACTCACCAACTCTGTAGTGAAAGTTAAATATCTAACACAGATGAAGAAATCAAAGACTTTCTCTTAGAACAATTATATACTAAGAAATTTATAGGATCTTACCAATGTGTTTATCATGAATCTGGGAAGCATGTATGAGAATGGGTTCTAAAAGTGAAAAGCCAAGGAGAATGAAATGTAAGGATTAATTAAGCCAAATTTATCATCCCAGGTGCATCCATGAAAAATTCAGGAATTCACTGTTTCCTCAAGAACTCTAGGAATTTATGCTATACATACTCAATAGGATTGATTTTTTGAACGGTTTACTTACTGAAAAGAAAATATTCCCAATGCAGTGATGACAAAATATGTGGTTAACATCAATACCATAGGCATAGTTAATTTCTTCATGATGTCTATATTTAGTGTGCTAACTTGTGAGCATTACTTGTTTATTTATAATCTTCCCATGTTTCAGTCATGTTATTTGGACCTTCCTCGAGTTGAATTAACTTTACAAGATAAAAATGAATAAAAATATCTTCTCAGGATGGCAGTGGTTTCTTATTTGGAAAATAGAGGATTTCCTAAAGTCAATAAAACAGGAGCAACGTGTCACATGATCAAGTTTCCTTTTTAATTGTTTAACTTTTAATATGACTTTTCAAACAGAAATTTTGTGGGATTTTTGCCAAATGGTATCTTCTAAAATAATTTTTTCATGAGTGGAAAATATCAGAAAAGGAAACAGAACATGAGAGACTCCTAACTCTGGGAGACGAACTAGGGGTGGTGGAAGGGGAGGTGGGTGGGGTAGGTGTGACTGGGTGATGGGCACTGAGGGGGGCACTTGATGGGATGAGCACTGGGTGTCATTCTATATGTTGACAAACTGAACACCAATAAAAAATAAATTTATAAAAAAAATAAAATAAAATATTTTTTTCAAATCTTCAGCCAACATTAAATAACTCCTTTTATGTTATTATTATAATATTAATTTAATACATGAGAATTATTTAAGAATAATTTAGCCTTATAATAGCTTTAATTAGTAAGTGTACTCAATATTCATCTGTTAAATCAGAGATTGAGTAGGCATAGTTAACTATTCATTTAAAATCTGTTATCTAAGAAGAAAAAAAAAAGTGGGAAATATCACTAAGGGAGACAGAACATGAAAGACTCCTAACTCTGGGAAATGAACTAGGGGTGGTGGAAGGGGAGGTGGGTGGGGAGTGGGGGTGACTGGGTGATGGGCACTGAGGGAGGCACTTGATGGGATGAGCAATGGGTGTTATTCTATATGTTGACAAATTGAACACCAATAAGAAATAAATTTATAAAAAAAATAAAATATTTTTTTTCAAATCTTCAGCCAACATTAAATAACTCCTTTTATGTTATTATTATAATATTAATTTAATACATGAGAATTATTTAGGAATAATTTAGCCTTATAATAGCTTTAATTAGTAAGTGTACTCAATATTCATCTGTTAAATCAGAGATTGAGTAGGCATAGTTAACTATTCATTTAAAATCTGTTATCTAAGAAGAAAAAAAAAAAGTGGGAAATATCACTAAGAGAGACAGAACATGAAAGACTCCTAACTCTGGGAAACGGACTAGGGGTGGTGGAAGGAGAGGTGTGCGGGGGGTGGGGGTGACTGAGTGACGGGCACTGAGGTGGGCACTTGATGTGATGAGCACTGGGTGTTATTCTATATGTTGGCAAATTGAACACCAATAAAAAATAAATCATTAAAAAAAACATAAAATCTGTTATCTAATTCAGAATATCAGAACTCCTTTGTCTCAACTTGCTTATTTTGTATGATATCTGCTACTGATTATTATTATTCATATTCATCAGCACTGATTATTCCTTTCTGATCCTTGTTTAACTCCTAATTTTACTGGAATTGTCTGGAAAACACAGTTCTTTATACTTATTATTATTTGCTGTTTAAACCAATAAAACATGGACATATCAGTATTTATTTGAATCTTCATGTATTTCTCTATGCTAAATATTTAATCAAATTGCTTCCCTTGAAAATCCAGTCAAAATGAAATAAGCTGTTATATTTCCCCTTCTTTTGCTTTATTGCTATCTTATATTCTCTACATGCACTTCTCTCTCTCTCTCTCTCTCTCGTATCTTGAACTCCTTGGTTTTCATTGGTTCACCATGTTGCAATAAAAACTATACTATTTTGGCTATTTCATAATTTTTCTTTGATGCTCAGAATTCCACAACTTCAACTTCACAGGACCCTTTAAGTTGGTTCCTTTTTTTCCTGTCTTTATTATTTGCAGACATATCTGTGTATTCTAGAATATTCCAGAATATTTCAGGCAGGTACTATTTATTTTCTCAGTCTAAAACATAGACTGAGCTCTCCTCTAAGAAATACTTCGGTGGGTAGTAGTATTAAGGATACAAATTAAGTTCTCAAGCGTGGGAACAATAGGATACAATGGGTTGACTCCTCTGAACATAGAAAGAGTGGTGGAGTGAAGTGCATCTGTTTGATGGTACTATACTGTTTGAATGGTCACTAGTGGATTGACTGAGCAGAGATTTAGAATAAGACTGGAGGGATCCCTGGGTGGCGCAGCGGTTTGGCGCCTGCCTTTGGCCTAGGGCGTGATCCTGGAGACCCAGGATCGATTCCCACGTCGGGCTCCCGGTGCATGGAGCCTGCTTCTCTCTGCCTGTGTCTCTGCCTCTCTTTCTCTCTCTGTGACTATCATAAATAAATAAAAATTTAAAAAAAAATTTAGAATAAGACTGGAAATTTAGTGAGAAGGAAGTCTGAGAGAGGTATATGGATGCAATTCTTGGAAAGGACAGCGGGAAGATACTCATGCTCTATCTATCACAGATGTCCACTGGAGGGCACTGATTGCAGAAACCAATCTGCAAGGAGAATGTTGGTAAGCCTCTTTCCCTATGTTTTCTTCTAGAGCTTTACAGTTTCCGGTCTTACATTTAAGTTTTTAATCCATTTTGAGCTGATTTTTTGTATAAGGTTTGTGATAAAAGTCTAATTTCACTCCTCTGCCTGTGTATATTTAGTTTTCTCAACATCCTTTGAAGAGATTGTCTTTCCCTGTTGTGTGTTTTTTTGTACCTTTGTTGATAATGAGTTGACCATATATGCATGGGTTTATTTCTGGGCTCTGTATTCTATTCTATTGGTGTATATGTCTGTTTTTATTCCAGTACCATACTCTTCAATTATTGTATTCTGTAATATGTTGTAAAGTCAGAAAGTACGATGCCACAACATTGTTCTTCTTGCTCAAGTTTTTTGTTTGTTTGTTTATTTTTTGGCTATTTATGGTCTTTCATGGCTCCATATGCATTAAAAAACATTTTTAAAAAACAATTCTGGGGAAAATGCCATTAGTGTTTTGATAGATGTTACACTGAATCTATAGATTGCTTTTTTTAAAAAGATTTTATTTATTCATTCATGAGAGACACAGAGATAGAGGCAGAGACATAGGCAGAGGTAGAAGCAGGCTCCCTCTGGGGAGCCTGCTAGGGACTCAATCCCAGGACCCCGGGATCATGCCCTGAGCCAAAGACAGACAGATGCTTAACTACTGAGCCATCCAGGCATCCCTAAAGATTGCTTTCAGTAATATGGACCATTTTAACCATTTTAACGATCTAATTCTTTCTGATCCATAAACAGTGGCTATCTTTTCATTTATTTGTGTCTTCTTCAATTTCTTTCATCAATGTCTTTTAGATTTTGGAGTAGAGAGCTTTCACCTCCTTGTTAAATTTATTCCTAAGTATTCCTAAGTATTCCTAATTTATTCCTAAGTATCTTACTCTTTTTGATTCTATGGTAAATGGGATTGCTTTGCTTTCTTAATTTCCCTTTCAGATAGTTCATTGTTAGTGTATAGAAATGTAACTGATTTTGTATATTGATTTTTTAACTTGGAGCTTTACTGAAAAATTTTCTTATTAGTTCTAACAAGTTTTTGATGGAGTCTTTGGGTCCTATAGAGACCCGAGATAGACAGTCATCATATCATCAATAGGATCCCATATGGTTTCAAAAAACCTCCAGAATTTTTATTAGGTCTTTGTGCTGACCATGGCCCTAGACAATGTACATATTAATGTGAGAAAACTTTAAGTGTTTTTCTTGTCACTTATGAACTACACAAACCTAGGAAAGTGGTTTCTTTTTCTGAATTTCATTCTAGCAGAGTCCTCTCTGTTTCCTGGAGTTGTGAGGCTCAAATAAGAAAATATATGGTAACAGATATGTTCCATGTGTTGTTTTTCCTTCACGTGCTGGGTAGCTTCCATTACAATTCCGGAGTCAATGCACTCTGAGGGGATGACACCCGGTAAGGGTCTAATCTGGGAGTCTCCAGTTTAATCAAAGCAAAGTAGAACTGGACATTCCAAAAAGTCTTGGATGTAGTACTTTTTACATTATTTTTACCCAACAGTTCTTAAAAGTTGAATATAGTAGGGAAAAAATTAGAAGTAAAAATATGGAACTCCCTAAAAGGTTGAATATTTTGGGTTTAGTTTTGTGTGAATCCACAAGCATATCTTTTTTTTTCCAGCAAAAATAGTGGAAAATCAGGCTTTAAGAGTTCACCTGGATAACTTTTAAAAATACCTATACCAGAATCCTATTGGCAAGGATTATGATTTAATTGATTCAGGATAGGTCTGGGCATTGATATTAAAACCAAACAAACTACAACAACCGTTCAAAATTTGAGAATTATCAGATGAAGCGATATCATTATGTAGAAGCATGATTTTGGCTCAACTGGCTCTTTATACACCGGGAGGACTGAATTAATGTTAACTTTTTACTTCCTTCCTTTTCTGTCTTCTTTCTTTGTTTTCTTCCTCTTTTTCTTCATTTCCTCCCTGTAATTCCATAAAAAGGGAGTGATATAGTGATCTAGATATTTTAATGTTTGTTGTTTGTTTGTTTGTTTGTTTGTTTGAGAGAGGGAGAGCACAGTGTGAGAGGAGGGGAGGGAGAGGGACAGAAAGAATCTTAAGCACACTCCATGCTCAGTGCCCCACATGGGGCCTGATCTCCTGACCCTGAGATCATGACCCTGAGCTAAAATCAAGAGTCAAGTTATTGAGCCAGCCACCCAGGCACCTGATATTTTTATGTCCATTTTAAAGATAAATAAGCTGAGGTGCAGGAAAATGAAGTGGTATGTTTGAGGTCACATCTAGGAAGTTCCCATGCTGGCTCTACTGTGCCCTTATAAATAGTTTGTGTATTGTTACTATGCAATAGGAGATGCTTCCAGAGTTTGCTATGATCTGGGAGAAAGGAATGTAGGGTTCAAAATTTGCTATGTGCATAGTTGAGAGCATACTAGCATCATTATCATCTCTAAGTTCCAATAGATTCCAGGGAAATGACTCTGCGTTTGGTCTCTGAACTCTGCTTCTTAGGTTTTTCTCTTCTTGTGATGAATACACTCATATTCATGATTACCAGTATTAGGCAATTCTGAAGGATGAGGACACCCAGGTCACTTGGAAGGGTCACTTTAACCATGGTACAAGGTCATATGCAGGGGAGGAAGAAGAGGGAGTGCAACCAACAAATGCCTCAACCAGGAATCCCTCAGAACAAATAATTAAGTTTTAATTACTGATCTGGGACATTATCCCTCAAGAATCTACAAAGTTCAGCCGAAGCTCCTAAAGTGAGAAAACTCAGATGACTTAGGGATTGCACTGTGTATGTATTCATTATCTTTATTTTTTGTCTATAAAAGGGCTGAGTTGGATCATAGTACTATCTCATTTGTGGTTATAATAAAAAGAGATTTATTTTTATCTCCATGGAATTAGATTTTTTGCTCATGGATATTACGTCTGCTGCCTTTTATGGGTTTTTGTGTACATGAGTATGTGGTGAGGACAGGTATTATTTCCATACATTGCTTTCACTTTAGGGTATGTTTTATCTGCTGTGCTTATGATTGCAATTGTCTACTGAGATGTAAAAGAAATAGTAAAATAAAACTACCAGTTATTTAAATAAAATAATTTAGAATTAAGTAGACTAAAGTCCAGTCATGGTTCTGTTAAATACTCTGAGAAAGCTGTATAGCTTCTCTGATCTTTAAAATATATTTTGGAGTTGTAAAAATGTTATTTATTATTAGCAAAGGATCTAAAAAAGTCATATAATAGAGAATTTTAATATATAGCAGTTAGTGTTTTTGTTTTTGTTTTTGTTTTTTTTGTTTTTTGTGGATTTTTTTCTTTCTGATAGAGAAAGCTTATTTTGCCGCTGGGGTGGAGGGGTTTTCTGATTGCCTGTGCTGAATATACCAATTTGTTAACCTGTGTTATGATATTTGCCATCATGGCATTCTTACCCATGTGTGGAGTTGGCCTCCTCTCAGAGCATGGCCTCCCAGGAGCCCCTGCTTTCATATTTTCCTCCTTCTCTTCCATGCTGCATCAAAAGTAAATCCCCCTGTTTGTTTAAAAGGCTTTGTGAAACTAATTCACAGTAAGTGGTAAATTATCAACTATAGTGCAATTTGTAAACACTGCAAGTTCTGCTTTTATAAAAAAAACAATCACTCCTTTTCTAGGATAATTTTCAAAAGTTAGTAATGGATTCATAGGAAAAATATTTAAAGTCTTCCTGGTAGCTTTTCCTAATGTTTTTCCTTAACGAGGTAGGAAACAGGATTAGGATGCTATCTTTAGTCTTCTTAATTTTTAAGATTCTTAGTCCTTAAATTAATTTTTAACAATAAATCTTGTTAATTGATGAACTGATAATGAATGAAAAGACATCACAAATTATGGCATTATGACACACACGTAGGGATTGTATGAGTTTGTGTAGGCTCTAAATGTTTCTACAGTGATATTGTAAGTAACTTCCAATATAATTATGTCTTTCTGCTCTCAGACTACAAGTATATTTAGAGCAAACTGAATAAACCGTAGGTTATATAACATTGTGAGCTATAATTTCCTAAGTTCTCACTCTGCCAAAACTGCTACATGGACTTTCTGATGTAACCAATTAAATAATCTTTAATCTTAGGTACTAATATAGTTCCCACTTAATCTAGGCGATAAAGAGTCTTGGAAAAGTTTAGAAACTTACCCAACTGACCCAGCAGAGAGCTGGTGGAGATATAATTCATATTCAGGTTGATTTTTATGCCTACATGAGGGTGCCTTGCAAACTTTCCTGGAAAAAGGAGGTATTACCAAAGACCAGAAATATCGTTGCTATATATCAAATCTATTTACCAAACTTAATAAACAATTTAACTACAAGTTGGAGAAAACAGCGTATTCAGTTGTTTATAAATTATCTAGATTACAAAGATTAAAGGTTTAGCTTTTTAACATCCTGAATTTATGAAGGAACATTAGAACTCTTTAGTTTTGTATAAAATATATATTAGATTGTTTCCTGTGACTTGCAGACAGAAAAAAGAGTCATTTTTCTGTGAATACATAAGATGCCTGATATACTGTGTCTATATGATGCCAGAGTAACCTGAGCTTGTGTAAAATTTGTTAGCACACGTAGTACCTTCTTGGCATGAAGTGACATTAATCATTTCCCCTCTTCCCTGCCACCCACCTCCCCGCCAATACTGAATTAGATGACTTTTTGAGCCATAGACAGTGCTCTTTAGAAAAAGAAGCAATTAGAGAGTAAATGATTTTGCAGGACCATATTCTTTGACTGAAATTATGGCTACCATGAGGTTGAAATTATTTTTAATCTGAGTTTAAAACTTCAGAAAAATAGGACATAGAATCAGCTTATCTGAGTTTTTATCAATGTTTAACAGTGCTTATTATGTTCTAAGGAATGGGACAACATAAATAAACATGAAAGGATCCTTAGAAAGCCAAAGTCAATTGGAGAGATAGACTCATAACTTTTCATTCACACACACACACACACACACACACACACACACACACATATATAAGTACAGTAATCGAGTATGTTCAAAGGATGGAAATGATTCAGCAGAAGGGATTCTGATTAATTCTGTCTGGATGAATTAGATTAGGGAGAGCTTCCAAGAGGATGCTTGTATGCTTACATTAAACAATTCGAACATTTAAATAATCAAATATGAGTTTTCCAGGCAGACAGGTTGGAAGAGGCATATGGCAATGGTAGCTTTTGCCTTGTGAGGTAAGATGGAGAGTGTGCAGCTAACTAGGTGTTGGTTGCTTGATTGAAATGGCTGTATAGAATTTACAGGTAATTATAAACCATTAAGGGCTTTTTCAACTTGCATTTAATTTGGTGAATTTGCTTCCTATTTTGGGAGATACATTTATCTACAAAAGTGTCTTTATTCCTCTTATCCTTATAATGGATTTACAACTCTGTGTTCTGATAGGAACAGAAACAAATTTGTAACCTGGAAACTGACAACAGAATGGGTTCTAACTCACTTTCAGCAGCAGCAGCCATCAAGTTACTAAAAATGTTCTTTGAGGCAACCTTTTTATTTACAGGAACTAAGGGAATATCCTCCTTTATTGAGGCTTCGAAATATAGAGAATGTTTAAATGTTGAATCAATATATTTACGTTCCTTTATGTGAACACAATTCTACACATACATTCATGCCTAGAAGACCAAGACTATTGCATTTGTGGTTTTATTACTGTAGAAATAGCTATATACACACACATTTTGCAGGTGCTTGCATATAGATTCAGTAATTCAGTGATTTAGGACAAGTTGTTTACTGTCTCAAAGACTTAGTCTCCCTGGCCTATAGGGGAGTGGGTGGGGAATGCCAATAATTTATGATCTGTTCACTTCATATCACATGGATCATAATGATAATAGTTAACATATATTGAGCCTTTACTGTATATGTCTGACTCTGTTTTAGGTACTTTTCGTGCATTATCTCATTTATCCTGTGTATCACTTCTGATGAAGCCACTCTGCCTGCCCTGTATAGATGAGGATGGTTGGGCACAGGTTGGTGTTGTGAATTGTGCAAAGTATGCCCTGCTGGCACATAGTGGAACCAGACATGTCCTCTTGCTCTCCGGTGGTGGATTCTGTGTATTTCACTACCAATGATGTGATCTCCTGATTATATGCCACCTTGTCAACTGAAAAACTCATTGTGGATATCATTTATTGTCATTATAATCACTGCTAAAATCACCAAAACATTTCTTATTTGCAGCAGAACTTGGTTAGTGCTGTTTGAAGGGCTTGACGGGAGCTCTATATCCTGTTCACTCCCTTTCCTGATGCTCCTAGAGAAAATAGGGCTGTGACCTAACCTCTCCCCTCTCTTTCCAGACCCATCACTTCTTTATCCCTGGACTGTAGATTGTCAATAATTTAATTGTATCATTTCACTGCATTATTAGATTTGAAAAACCCTGATTAAATCAAAATATAAGATAACACCTTATTTTTTAAAAATAATTTATTTATTTATTTATTTAAGAGTTGGGGTGGGAAGGGGCAGGGGAAGAAGGAGAAGCAGACTCCCCACTGAGTAGGGAGTCCCACAAGAGGCTCCATCCCACAGCCCTGGGATCATGACCTGAGCCAAAGGCGGATACTTCACTAACTAAGTCACCCAGGTACCCCATAGGAAAGCCCTCTAAAAGATATTATATGCAAATTGATGTTATTTGAGAAAGAATGTGTTACATAAAGTAGTCTTTTTCATGACCTGCAACTATTTGGTTCTTAAATGTCTTCCTGATAACATCCCCCATGCTGTCAAGGGATGGAACTGTTACCTTCATCACAACTTTCCACTGGATTATAAGCTCTGAGACTATTGAAAATGCCTGTTGTGTTTACTAGTATATACCCAGCATCTGGTACATACTAGATTATCATAAAGAGATTTTTGTAAAAAAGAATAAAAAAGAAAGTAGACAAAAAATAAAAAAGGATGAACAAATGGGCAAATGAATGACTGGCAGCTTCCTCTGGCTGCTGTAATGGTGCCTACCTCTAGGACTCTTCCTTACCCCACATCAGTCTTCAGTCACTGCTTTTAATCTGCTCATGGCTGCAAGTCAGTTAACTGAACATGCTAACTCGGTGCATAAATAAATTTATTATAGTAAGTAGGCACAGGGTGGGGGCTAAGGAGTTCTCGATGAATAGACCTGGTAACTTTAACTTGTCTGGATTCTTTTTATTAATATTTCTCTGAAATAGTTTTTATTAGAGAAGCAAATTCTAGATAAATGTAGCCTCACTGTCCATTAATAGAACTATTAATAATAGATGTTTTATATGCATTATTTCCTCCATGTAGACAGTCCTAAATTCTTTATATACATTATTTATTTAATCTGCAAAAAAATTATTCCTAATAATCAAACAATTATTCCCATTTTATGTATGATGAAACTCTCCAAGACCCCACGGTATGGAAATGGTGAAGCTGGTGGAACTGGCCATTAGTGTGACCTGCGACTGGTTTTGTTGGTGGTGTATGCAGTCTTTGTTCTTTAGGGTATCAGGATGTCCAAGCATGGGAAGATTGCATCAGAGTGATAGAAAACAAGCACAGGCTGCTGTTCCTACCTTTATTCTTAGGTTAGCACGTGAAGTAATGCCTTTCATTATTTTTTAATTAATTTCTACATCATGCTGCTCAGTTCTTAGGTGTGGAGCAAAGATATAATCTGATCTTTTTAAAGAGATGAGCCATGAGTAGAGCTTTGAAGAATGAAGAATAAATAGGTTTTGGAAAGATTATGAATAGCCAAAAGAGCATACTCTTGGAGAAAAGTTAAGAATATCTGCTTAACTCAATTTGAATGTGAAATGCTTTTTTTTAAAAAGTTTTTATTTATTTATTCATCCGAGGTACCAAGAGAGAGGCAGAGACATAGGCACAGGGAGAAGCAGGCTCCTCTCAGGGAGCCCCATGAAGGATTCGATCCCAGAACCCCAGGATCACGCCCTGAGCCGAAGGCAGACACTCAACTGCTGAGCCAGCCAGGCATCCCTGAATGTGAAATTCTTAATCTCATTAAGAGATCTCCAAAAGTAGAAGAAAGGCTTTCCATTTGTAGTATACCTCAGATACTCAAGATGCAATTTCAGATCAAGATTTCTCTTTGCTTTCTTACTTATGTCTTGACTTTCTGACACTGTGCTTATAGATACAGGACATTTGATGTTTGTCTTCAGGTGGATGGTTCTGTGAGAAGGAGGTGGCCTGAAAAATGGATATGATAAAAACAAACTTCA
The DNA here is from genome assembly GCF_048164855.1 of Canis lupus baileyi. Lineage (NCBI taxonomy): Eukaryota > Metazoa > Chordata > Mammalia > Carnivora > Canidae > Canis > Canis lupus. Next base: position 17,010,576 of record NC_132858.1, read on the forward strand.
CTGTGACTGAGTTTGTGTTCTTGGGGCTGTCATCTCAGCCAAAGATGCAGCTCATTCTTTTTATTATGTTCTTGTTCTTCTATTTATTAACAGTTGTGGGGAATATTATAATTATCACTATTATCCAGATAGAACCTCGTCTCCAAACCCCCATGTACTTCTTCCTTACTAATTTATCCTTTCTGGACATCTGCTACACATCCACCAATGTCCCACAAATGCTGTCCAACATGATGGGAAAAAAGACCATCCCCTTCTCTAGCTGTGCTACTCAGATGTACTTCTCCCTCTCCTTTGGAATGATTGAATGTGTTCTCCTTGGGGTCATGGCTTATGACAGATATGTAGCCATTTGTCATCCTCTCCATTATACTGTCATTATGAACCAAAGCATCTGTGTCCAATTGGCAGCCATTTCTTGGTCCAGTAGCTTCCTGAGTTCCATGGTTATCAATGTCCTCACCTTGAGTTTGCCCTACTGTGGGCCCAATGTCCTGAATCACTTTTTTTGTGAGGTTCCTTCTGTCTTGAGGTTAGCTTGCACTGACACCTCATTTACAGAGCTGGTTGTCTTTATCTTCAGTATCATCATTGTCTTCATCCCTTTTCTCCTCATTGTTGTTTCCTATGCCCGAATCCTTCTATCAGTTCTCAGGATACGGTCAGCCTCCGGGAGGCACAAAGCACTATCCACTTGTGCCTCCCATCTGACAGTGGTGGCCTTATTCTATGGAACTGCCATCTTTATGTACATGAGACCCCAGTCGAAGTCCTCCAGGGCTGGGGGCAAGATCATTGCAGTGTTCTACACTGTGATCACACCCATGCTCAACCCCTTGATCTACAGCCTAAGGAACCAGGATGTGAAAGGCGCTTTAAGGAGAGCTATTGCAAAACGGAGGACATGAGGGGTCTTAATGGGACCCTAAAGCTGTTAGTCTAAGATAATTGACTTCTGAATATTAAGTGAGACAATAAATAAGACCTTGGACAGTCAATGTTTCTCTTGCTATTCATAAGGACACATAAATCTAGCTGCAAACTCAGCAGGAAACATATCTGCCCCAAAGACAAATGACGGCTTTAGTGTGTCAAAACAATTCCCTTCATTGCATGACTATTTTCTTACTCCCTGAGATATCTTGGTTCTCTAAAATCATAGACTATCTGAAATTAATGCTTGAAATTATGACTAAGGCGAAATATCTTATTACTCTCTGGAGGATGTAAAGCATCTTCATATAGAGAAACATTCTGAATTTTTAACTCAAATAAAGAACTTCAGATAAAGGTTTCTGGATGTAACATTTCACATCTGTCTTAATTTTGTAGTTTACAAGGAAACAAGCTCTGCATCTATTTTGTGGTTGAGACCAATTTTGACCCCTTTGCAAATAGCCCTGCATTGTAACAAATCTATCAAAATATTACTTCATTTAATTTTCATACAGCAATCAGACCATACAGTTATCTCAGGAGTAAGGAGTAAAGAATTCTTACAATGCAAGTTAAAGACTTTGCACCCTTGTTCCATGACAATTTAAGAGAAATAAGACAAAATCAGAGCAGTTTAAGTGATAGAATTTAAATACAAAATTTAAGAATTTTTATTGAATTTCATGTTACTCTAGACTAAAAAAGAAAGAAAAACTAAAAATTTTCCTTTACATTCAAAATGTAACAGAACACCTCACATCTTTAGCGTGAAAATATTTATGACTTATTGATATACACAGGATCGGATCTATCTGGTTATGTCCTTGAAAATAGGGACAAATATGCTGAGTTAATTTTAAATATTTTCCTATGAAAATTAATTGGTTGAAATTATACCTTTCTATTGCCTCACCAGGATTTCTTAAGCATTTTTATCTACCTTTTGCCCACAGAAGCATTAGCATGAACACCCAGAGGTACCCATGAAATAATTTGGTACAATTAGACTCACCAAGCATCATCTCTCCAATCTATATTTCTTACATATGTCCCTCAAGGAAAAATCTGTCGTGTTTCTATAGATATGATTTTTGTAAATCACAGTGTAAGTACCAGATTTCCTCTTTTATTTTACAAGGGTGAACTTGCAAGGTCTTCCACATCCAAATGGTGACATTCTGAGCATCAAAGCAATATTATGATGATAAACAATAATAAATACAGTGAGCTGAAGCAATTTGAGAAATAAAAGTCTATGACTTCCCATTACTCAACAGAGGAAAAATTCTTATACATGATACACATAGGTGGCGATAAAACAAATTAAAAATATGGTAACATACATTTAACTTTGGTTTTAAAGTAGGGCAATGAAAATATCGTTTGTGTTGATACAACAGGAATATATAGTTGTTTCTGGTAAAAGTAGTAGTAAACTAACAAATGCCACAAGAAAGTGAAAGTAAAGCAAGTAGTCCCCCAAAAGTAGGAGCTCCACACAGAGCAAGAAAGACTAATCAGCATCAACAATAATAAGTATTAACATGTACTGCAAATCCAGGTATGTAAGAAGTACGAGTCGTAACACATAGCACCCCAGTAGAGACAGAGCACAACAGTGCAACTCCAAGATGTTTGAGTTACACGGTGCTCTAAAATGGAAAGCTATTCATGCTAATTCAGATTCTCATATTTTCTAAAAACTTTTTCTAAATAATAATGATAAAATTCATATAAAATATATTCTTTTTAAGTAGTGTGAACAGATCTAATCAGGTGTTTAATGTTGGTAATGAAACTAGAAAATCAGTCATTGCATAGGGAAACATCAGTTACAAAAGGCAAAACTGGTGTGATAATACCCTAATATCATAAATCATACCTTTTACTACAATAAAGATGTTCAAAGTACTTATCAAGAGCTATTATCTTAATCCTTTTAGAGAAGCAATCAAGTCCTATTTTCCAAATTATTATTATTATCTACCCAACATTTGGTTGGGCCAAGTATAGTCACATGAGTTTGTGTAGGGAAAAGTTATCTCAACTCCAAAGTCAAGTCTAAATAACATTACTAAGAAGAGAAGATCAAGTGAGCTAAGAATACTCTTAGAAGACATAAAAATAAATAAGTACATAACATGAATGTAATTAAAAATGTGTTTCTAATGTTTTAGAATATGTTAAGTGTAAGTTTGGCAGTACGGTCGTTAAGAACACTTGGGAATGCTTGCTTCACCTGCAGTTTATGGTTGGGAAGCATTCAAAAGAATCTCCCATATTAACTTATAATTAATTACACCACGGATTCCTAAGGGAATTTTATTACTCAAGTACCAAATGAAACCTGAAGCTTAAAGAAAGTAGTTTCTCAGTTGCATTATTTAGATATACAAGTTTTACCAAATTAAACACTTTTCAAAAGTCCACTTCCTACCTTGCTTCTTGTATTACTCTGGGTCATTCACTCTTTCTCAACACTCCAGTTGGATCAGAATGCCTGATAAGCTGTCCATAATTTCTTATTACAAGGTCTGATCTTTCATCATCTTGTTTTTATTTGATTGCAACACTTTTCATCTCAAAAAGGAAGCCAAGAGGATACTATGAAATGTGGTGCTCAATCCCTTGGGTTCCAAACAATTCTTTTTTTTTTTTTTTTTTTTTTCGATCCAAACACATGAGGGTTTATTTACAAGCTCGAGCTTGGGTCCTAGAATACCCAACACAACGGAGCAGGGACTTGGACCCCGAGGTGGGTTTCAGACTAGTTTTAAGGGCTGCTCTAGGGGACCTCCAGAAAGGGTGGAGCAATTCCTCAAGTTCTGCTTACATTTTGATATGGGGCCTTCAAGGGCATTGAGCTCTGTTCTTATTCTAATAGGGGCTTCCTGTCACTGGCTTGGGCTCTGTTTTTATTTGAATATGGGGCTTTCTAGGACGTTAAGCTGTAAGCTGTTTTCTTCCTTTTTTTCTTTTTTTAATTTATTTTTTATTGGTGTTCAATTTACTAACATACAGAATAACCCCCAGTGCCCCTCACCCATTCACTCCCACCCCCCGCCCTCCTCCCCTTCTACCACCCCTAGTTCATTTCCCAGAGTTAGCAGTCTTTACGTTCTGTCTCCCTTTCTGATATTGTGGGAAATACCAGAAAGGGAGCTGTTTTCTTCCTGTAACTAAAGTAAGGTAAAGTTCAGCTCTTATTCACAGGGGCCTGGGATGGCTGTACTTGTGATAACACTGAAGTTAAGGTGGAATGGCCTTAATTTTCTCGGCCTCCACATTTCCCCCTCTCAGAGGAACCTAAGGAAGGACCCAATCATGGGTCCAGGTTGCTCTCAGAGTGAGCCAGGAGGAATGATTAAACCAGGATTCAAAACAACCTTGTTGCTGTTCTCGTTCCCATTTACATTTCAGTGAAGAAGCAACATCCTACTATTCACTTGTCGTGTTTTACTACAGAGACTGAGAAAACTAAATATTCCACTGCCCAGCTCCTTTGCAGCTAAGAATGGCCATATGACACAGATCCGGTCAAAGATACAAATAAAAGTCTGTTCAAATGTTGCTGAAGTTAAGGCAGCACATAACCCTCCTCCCACCCTTTGTTGTAAGAAGACTAAGTCTAATCTCCTTCTATTTTGAAAGACAACCTCAGACTAGGGGGTCTTGGAGGTGGGAAATAAGTGAGAACGGTGCAGTCCTAGCTTTAGGGGATTGTCCTTGTCCGGTTGGCTTTTCCATTCTGGAGCAAAGTCCTTGAGAACGGCGTGTGGGTCAGCTGGCCGGACGTGGGTGTAGTGGACCCAGGGAGTAATCCCGTGGACCTTGAGAGCGGTGGGAGTGGTCAGGATCATGATGTAAGGTCCCTTCCAGCGAGGTTGAAGTGTCCGGTGTTGGTATCTCCACACGTACACCCAGGCACCCGGCCGATATCGATGGGGATCCGGGGGTGGCCCAGTCTCATAGAGGGCCCTCAGCTAGGCCACACCTGCTCATGGGTTTGTTGTAACATTTGGAGGGAGAAAAGAAGTTGGTGATCATCAAATTCAGCAAGCACCTCAGGTTTTAAATTTTAAATTGGGGATAATAGGTGAAGGAAGACCGAACATGATCTCGTAGGGAATCAGTCCCATCTTATATGGGGAGTTCCTCACCCTATATAGGGCGAAGGGGAGGAGAGTCACCCAGTCCCCACCAGTCTCCAGGGCTAATTTAGTTAAGGTCTCCTTTAATGTTCTGTTCATCCTCTCTACCTGTCTTGAGCTTTGGGGCCTATACACACAATGTAATTTCCAATCTGCCCCAAGTACTAGTGCCACTCCCTGTGTTACCTTAGAGATGAATCCTGGGCCATTGTCTGACCCAATTTTAACAGGAAAACCATACCTCGGTAAGATGTCTTCTAGCAGTTTCTTGGTCACAGTCTGTGCTGTTTTATGTTTGGTGAGAAATGCCTCTGTCCATCCAAAAAAGTATCTACAAACCTGTATCCGTATTTTCCAGGTTTTACCTCAGTGAAGTCCACTTCCCAGTAGGCTCCTGGGTGGTGCCCCCGGAGCCGGGTGCCCGGGTTAGATCCATGGGCGGTGGCATTAGTTAACTGGCTTGGGTGGCAGCTCGCCACAATCTGCTCGATCTTTGCTCGAGAGTCTTTAATAGTGATATTTGCATGTCATATGAGGTCTTCCATCTTCCTTGTTCCCATGTGAGTGCTCCGATGTATTCTGGTTAGGACTCTCCGTCCTAGTTCCTCTGGCAGGATGATGCTGGAGTCTGCAGCCCTCCACCAGCCACGCAAGCACAGGTCATAGGCAAGCGTTTGATCCAGGGGAAATCAGCACCAATATAGTTGGGGGTGTCGGGCAGGGTCGGTGCCCCCAGATCGGGTCTCTGTTTCCATGGTTACAGGAAACCCCCCAGGCATCCGATTCCATCTCAGAGGAAACTGCTGCCTTCGGAGTACCAGGTGACGTCCGCATTCGGCAGCGGCTGGTCCTGGAGATCAGCCCTGATTCCATGCACCTGTGCCAAAATTTCTTGACAGTCATGCAGAGGGGCGTCCCAGTCTGGGTTAGGGAGACGAGAGGCATGGGGTATTGGCAGACCCTGACAGGGTCGGCACCTGGTTTTAGTTATGGCCGGTTGGTGCCAGGCCAGCCCAATTCCCCCAGGTTCTGCCCATGCTTGGGGAAATTCCTGCAGCCAACAGTCAATGTCAGTCACTGGGGCTGAGGGCGTTTGGTGGAGACAATATTTGTCTTCTGAACTCAGGACAAGCACCTGAATCGGGTGCCCCTCTTTGTTTAGGATTTTTGCCCCTTTGGGGTGGAAGCGAATTTGTGCCCCAATCTTGGTGAGCAAATCCCGACCTAACAATGGGTATTCTAATAGGGACACTCAGGGATGACCATGAAGGAGTGGGATACCTGGCCCATGATGAGATCCACAGTTCTTTGGGTAGTCCATGAGTACTGTTTGGTGCCCGTGGCCCCTTGCATAAAGTCTTGCTTGCCAATTTCCCTTGGGGTTGTAATAAAACCGAATGTTGTGCTCCAGTGTCCACTAGGAATTCAACAGGTTGCCCCTCCACTCTAATTGTTACCCTGGGCTCGGGGAGGGGTGCCAAACCCCAACTCCCCTAATCATCCAGGTCCTCCATTTCCAAGATCTTGGCAGGGGCCTTAGATCTTTTGTTAGGGCAGCTTTTTACCCAGTGGCCCTCTTCTTTGCAATAAGCGCATTGGTTTTTGTTCAGCTTAGGGCTCTCCCGATGGGGACCAGGGCCATCCTCCTTACCTGTCCCTGAAGCCAGCTTCTTGAGGTGCTTCCATCTTTCCTGTGGGTCATTCATGGTTGTGGCCAGCAGGATCTTGGCCAGGTTTCAGGTCTGCCGGTCACTTAGTTTGGTTTATTGTTCTTCCGGACTTTATTATTATAGACTTGTTCTGCCACTATCACTAAGTCCTGCAAACTCTTCTCTCCCAGTCTCTCTACTCTTTGCAATTTCTTTTTAATGTCTGGCTCGGCCTGGTTAACAAAAGCCATGAAAACTGTGGCTTTTGTTTCCGGGGCTTCTGGGTTCATAGGGGTGTACTGCCTAAAAGCCTCTAAGATTCTCTCTAAGAAGGCTGCTGGACTCTCATCCTTACCCTGTCTCACGTCATAGACCTTGGCCAGATTGGTAGGCTTGCGCTCGGCAGCCTTGAGACCTGCCATTAGAGTCTGGCGGTGGACCCGAAGCCTCTCCTTACCTTCCACAGAGTTGTAGTCCCAGGTGGGGCGGGATAAAGGGAAGGCAGCATTTATGAGGTCTGGGTTTTGAGTTGGCTGTCTGTCCTCTCCCAGGACAGACTTCCGGGCTTCCACCTGAATCCGTTCTCTCTCCTTGGTGGTGAAGAGAACCTGCAAGAGCTGTTGGCAGTCATCCCAAGTAGGCTGGTGGGTAAAGAGAACAGTATCTAAAAGCCCGATTAGATCTCTCGGATTATCAGAGAACTTTGCATTTTGGGTTTTCCAATTATATAAATCACTGGTGGAGAATGGCCAATATAACATTAGCTCTTTGCCAGTCTCGTCAGGGGGCCCCATGGCGTGGAGAGGAAGGGCAGTGGAGTCAGCCGGCCTGCATTCAGAGGTGGGGCAGACCGGTGGGTCGACCGCGTGTCCCCGCTACTGGACCGCGCACAGGGAGTCCCTCATCAGGGAGGGGTGGCACCCCTTCTGCAGCCCCCGGTGCCTCCAATGGAGGGGCGGAAGGGGGAGGGGGTGCCCAGTAGGGCAGCAGGAGAATCAGGTCCTCTGGGGAGGAATCCTGGAAGACCCGATATAGGGGCGCTTGGAGCATAGAGTCTGTCTCCTTCTCAGCTTTCCGCAGGGCTAGAATCTCGGTGGGTCCTGCTTTTGGGGGGTAAAAATGGTTTTAGCCAAGGAGGGGGATTCTTGATCATATCCTGCCAGATCAGGATGTAGGGCACCTGGTCAGAGTGGTTGTCCAGATTGTCCCTGAAGATCACGGCCTTAACCTGTAAGATAATAGGTAGGTGAAAAGTTCCTTCTCGGGGCCATCCCACATCAAAGGTTGGCCATTCTGATATGCAATAAATTTGGAATCTCTCTCTCTCCGTATGTCTATGCTCAGAATACAAGCTCTTTCCCTAACATCCAAGAAGTAGGAGAGCATAAGAGACAGGGGAGTGGTTTCTGTCTCCCCCATTATGTCCCCAATCTACACCAAGACACAGACAGTAAAAATGATTAACAAGGACCCAACAACACAGACAAATGCACAAACAGTTAACAAGGACATAGTAACACAGACCAACGTTCCAATGTGACCGCAGAGACAAAACAGAAAGTAACCCGAAGGGCTGGCAGCTGGTCCTCCTTACAGATGAGGACCCCTGTCCTCCTTACAGACGAGGACTCCTGTCCTTCTACAGATGAGGACCTCCATTCCCCCTTACAGATGAGGACCCCGTCCTCCAGGTGAGGGCAAGGGACATCTCCTCAAGACCCCGGGTCAACGGCCCACCAGCACGTCCACCTAAGCCAATGTCAACCCAATTACAGATTGGAATTCCTACAGGTAAAAGTACAGTTTAGAGCTCTCAGAAAATATGCGCACAAAAGGTGGAAAAAGTTGAGTGCACTCACCACACGTGAAACCCTCCGGATGGGGTCCTGGGGGTTTCTTGGATCCCGGACGAGCCCCCAAATGTTGTGCCCAAGATCGCGAATCCGGGAAACCACCAAGGAGTTGACACTGATGCAAACACACAAGGGTTTATTTACAAGCTCGAGCTTGGGTCCAAGTATACCCGACACAGCGGAGCAGGGACTTGGACCCAAACAATTCTTCTTGATCTCAATCTGGACCACTAACTAATTTTTCCCAGGTGATTGAGATCAATCACCCTGCCCAGTGGAGAGACACCTCTTAGATCAATGCATGAGGAGGCCTACATGGCTAGAGTACAGTCCCTGATTCCAAATAATCAGAGCATGGAGGGTGTCCTTTAGGACATTCTACCCTTGTGCACATAGACTCCAAACATACTGAGGATATGGTTATGGGTAGGGAAAATAAATTTGAGTGGACCATTTCATGTAATAGTAAAAGAGGCCACAGTAGTGAGAGTCCTACAAGAGGAAGACACTAAGGTGGACCTAAAACTGCAAGGATTTCGTTATGGGAAACAGTTGTGTCTGTGTAAGAGAAAAGAGAGAGGCAGCCAGAAGAACAACAAATGCCACTACACCATAGGCAAGTATAGGCACACGTGAAGAAGAGAGGGGAGGAAGATGGGCAAAAGCATCCTAGACCATTGTCCAGTTTATGGTAAGCTCAGCAAGGTAGGTACTTGAGCCAAAATTAGCCATCAAGCCAGTGCCTCAGAGGGATAGTCCTGCATTGCTATCCTTGCTGAGTTCAGTCACTAGGTAGCAGCAGTCTCTGGGCAGCATGACATTGATACAAATGTGGAAATGTGTTTCAAAGCTCAGCAGCTAAGACTTGTGCACAATTATACTCGCTGTACCTGGAGCTTTGAAGGGCTCACATTCCTGGCCACCACAGGTACCATGCCAGCCTTATCCTCTCAGTTCATAGACATGTACTTTCTTCATAAGGGAATACGGAGCCATAGATTGGCTGCCAATTAAAGCATGCAGCATACTTAGGGGATATCTCAACAAGCACGACTGAGCTTTCAGATACCGTTCCCCGATCTGACCAGGATAATCAGTTCTGAATGATAAGACAAAAAGTAAAACCAATTATTTCTGTGGATTGGAAGAGATTTGTACTACTCTTTGCTATCTAATGTATTTCTCAGTAGAGACAATGTTTGATGGGATACCACGTTCGCAAAAAAAGGCATTATGTAAGTCTACATCTGTAGGTGCCAGCAGGAAAACAACTGGTAGGAAAGTGGGAAATGTAACTCAAATAAATCTCCTAAAATGTGATTATTGTGGAAAGAAAGTCATTAGCTCTGTAATCTTGAATTAGTAAGAAGTTGTGCAATCTAATCACCCTGCTAGCCAAGGGGTTCACCAATCCTCCCAGAAAATGATGGCATATCAGGGGCACAGTTGTGACCTCTGTTGTTGGCATTTGGGATACCTAACAGTGGAAGAAGTGAAATTAGGCTTGGTGAAGAAAACCATGAGGTTGAGCCCATTCCAGCTGCAATAGCCGTTTGTACAAGGGCATGTTGAGCATAAACAGGAGAAAGAGGCTGTGTGTGTGGAGAAAGAGACCGACTGACATTCACAGAGCATGTCACTTCAACTACCTGATTAGTGACAACCTCCCAGTATATGCATGTGTGGAAAGAATCGGGCACATATGGGTGAACACAAATGATTTAGGATATCTTCTAAACAAAGTATATGACTCTGCACATACGATAAAATATACTCGTCCCTCAGCCTCCTCCACAGTGACCTTAAAACACTTTGTTTGTTCCTCAAAATGTACAACTGCTTCATACCAGTGTATGTCTGTTGAACAGCATGGATTTTGAGGATACAATACTGTTTCCAACACAAACTGACCCACTCAATTTTATTCCTCAAGATAGAAGTTATTATTCCTGAATCCTTTCTTTAATATATCTGTAAAATGTGTTCTCTTGTGATCTGCAACCTTGCAGATCCTCAGTCACTTTACCCCCAAAGAAAGGAGTTAAAGGTGATAAATTGGGATCCACACCCTCATATCTTCCACATCTTTGATAGAAACACTAATCTTCACCCTTCCTCTCAGGTTGAGGTTTTGTTTTTTGTTTTGTTTTACTGTCTGAGCAGAGCAATTTTAACATCTACTTGAACCTTGAACTTTGAAACTAATAACTCTAATTTCAAGCGTCACAGATGGAACTAAACTGAGGATTCCATTTCACTTTGTATATCTTTCTATATACCTATAACAATATTATTTCTGGGTCTGGGTAAATAATGAACCACTATATCCTGGTCCCATTAGACCTATTGAAAGATGCACTCAGGCCAAAGTTATCTTTTACATTGTTTCCATTACCCTCATTGGCAATATATACCTCTAGTGTTTTCCATCTCTGTAAATTAGAGTCAGTTCAGGACAGTGACTAATAACCACAGAAGATCTGGGCACTTCTGCTTGCCTAATGGGATTACCCTCATGAAGGGTAGCCAGCCATCCCCAAAAAGGCTTCAGGGAAGATGTACAATGTATATCCAGGCTAAGTTTCAGGATCCCTCTTCAAAGGGACCTTGCCTCACCATAAGTTTACGTGTAATAAAGTTTAGTGTACTACACCGTAAGTGTAGTAACTCTAGAACAAATACTTCTGAAAGCTCTAACTTTCTCTATTTTTGAAGGTGCATGAAGACATAGAGGTCATTGAAAAATGGCTATAAACAGGCTTAGGTCAGAAAATTAAATAAAATGTAGTACTTACCTACTAGAACATCCTGAGCTCATTTATCCAAGTAAAAATGAAATTCTTTTCTTTAGAAGAAAAATATCACTTTGGTTGGTTTCCCAGTGACGTCACTCCTTAAGAAGTACCTAATCCAGGCAGCCCGGGTGGCTCAGCAGTTTAGCACTGCCTTTAGCCCAGGGCCTGATCCTGGGAACCCGGATCAAGTCCCACGTCGGGCTCCCTACATGGCGTCTGGATCTCCATCTGCCTGCATCTCTGCCTCCCTCTCTCCCTCTCTCTCTTTCTCTCTCTCTCTCTCTCTCTCACACACACACACACACACACACAAATAAACAAATAATTTTTTCTTTTAAAAAAAGCACTTAATCCATGAGATATTACAACTAGTTCCTGAACAAAACACTTGGTTACTACCCACCTATGGTCTACTGGGCAATTCCTTCCATCTTGTCTCTGAGAGTTACTCACTTCCATATGGCTTTCTAGCTGCCTGGTTGTTTAAGTCAATAGTCCAGGTGTAAAATGCACCAGAAGGGCAGCCTTGGTGGCTCAGTGGTTTGGGGCCACCTTCAGCCCATGGCGTGATCCTGGAGACTCAGGATCCAATCCCACCTCAGGCCCCTGCATGGCACTTGCTCCTCCTTCTGCCTGTGTCTCTGCCTCTCTCTCTCTCTCTTTCTCTCTCTCTGTCTCATAATAAATAAATAAAATCTTTAAAAAAATAAACTGATGCAGAAACCAAATCACCACATGATATTTATGGCATGCCTCTGTGCCACAAAAAACAATGTCTTGCTGTCTACCTGTCCTTCATTCCATGAAGCCACTGGTGATCGTTTAAGTAAGTTTGATGTTACTGGATGCAATACATTATCATTGTTCTATTTCCCACCATGACGGATTTATATATTTAACCTTAAAATATATGAAGAATCCAATCCCATCTGGATCATCTCCTGGCAATACATCTAGGATTGGTTTCTGATAACGATCAGATAGCCAATTAAACTGATTAATTTGAGGGGGTTTAAAAAAGGGTTATTACAAAGAATTGTGTGTGGTATAGAGGAGTCCTAAGGAATAGTGTAGTAACTCTAGAACAAATAGTTTCTGAGAGCTCTATCTATTTTTGAAGGTGAATGAAGACATAGAGATCATGAGAAATGGAGGAGAGCTTTGAAATGGGTCATCTGGAAGGAGCTATGACCTAGGTCCAAGGATGAAGCCAGTCAACTTTGCAAGAAAGGAAAATGGAGAAAACCACTCAGACCTCCATCTCTTCCCACCAATGACAAATACTGGCTAAACCCATTAAGGACACAGAGGCCAATGGAGCCCACTCATGTAGTTAATACAGCTGAGTATCATGGAGCACAGAGGAGGTTCAAAAGGTGAAGAATGGATTTTGAAGGCCAAAGAAAGGTATTCGACATTTAACACAAGTATCAGTGTTGTTGAACAGAAGTACTTTAATACGGAGATATATAAGAATATATATTTATATACTTGCACATAAATGCTTAGCTTAGCTTCTACACAAGTCAAGGGAAAAGAGAATACAAATTATGAATGACTATATTATCACCAGGAAATCAGAGTCTCAAAAAAACTCTCCATTATTAAACAATACATACAATTTTCTTTAATTGTCTGGTTAGGCATTTCCTAAGCTTATGAAATCCCGAGGGGTTGCAGGAATCTACCACTCTGGGGATCCAGAAGCTGCTATAAAGATATGTGATGGAAGCAGATTTGAATTCTGTTCAGGTGATGGCATTGCTGAGAACTTTAGGTAAGTTTTCTGATCCAGATATTAGAGGTAAATGGAAATTTTTACTTGTTCCTCACAACCAGGATGAAGGTCATGTACATGCTATGATATCTTAAGTGCTAAACAAAGGACTTCTTTTGAAATATCTTCACCACCCTCCTACTACAATTTCTGAAACTGTCAAGTTCACAAGGAGAAAGAGCACATCTTACTCTTAGATTCCAAAAAAGGCAGTTAATATCACAGAAAAAGACAAGGGAGAAAAAAACAACTAGGTACACAGACAATCAAGCAATACAGGAACCATTTATAAGAAAAATAGGGTTCTTAAAATCTAGAGAGCATCTGGGCAACAGGATGAAGTAACTGAGATTACCAGAGATTATTAAAGGCCAAAGACATCCCAAAAAGCTAAAATCCCTTTCAGTTTGATACACCGTAAGAGAGTATCATATCATATGGTCCCTGGGTAGCAAACAGGGCCAGACTACCCCAGCCAGATTAAACAAACAGAAGTCAATTCTTTAAGCCACTCTCTATCCAAGGAAACATATGCCCTACTTGTTTCTGTGCCTGCATAGCATTCAAAGTAGATCTGTTCATAGCTCATCTCGTTAAAGGTAAAACCTTAGGCAACTCCTCTTTAACTCCTCCAGGCTTTACAACATTGTAATGGCAGGCAGACTTCTGTGATAAAGAATAAGAATAATATAACTGAGGGGCGCCCTTGTGGCTCAGTCAGTTAAACACCCAACTGGATCTCCACTCAGGTCTTGATCTCAAAGCTGGGAGTTCAAGCCCCATGTTAGGCCTCACACTGGGGATGAAGTCTACTTAAAAGAAAAAAAAAAAGAATATGAATGATACTTCTTTCAGCATTTGTCAGACTTGATCTATGGATAATCTGTATACAAGCCCTTGGGCTGCTTTACTGAAAATAGGTTCCTAGGCCCTATTCACAGCCTGCTAAACTAGAAATTCTGGAGCGTGGCCACATGACTCTTACAGGCACAGAATGTGAGAAGCACCTGAGTGTTTACAATGTGCCAGGCCACTATGCCCACTCCTTACTCGAGTTATCTTCTTTACAAAAGCCTACAGAGATACGTTATCCCTGCCTGACACATGAAGAAATTAAGGCATTACGCTGTTGACTAGTGATGGCCAACCTGAATCCTTGCTAATCTCCTGAAAGTCAAATGCTTTTTCCATGATATCCTAGGTATCTCTGGTTAGGAGCAGTCAGCTCTGATTTTAGAGTCATGCTCCCAATGCATCACGACATCTGAGGATGGAAAAATCTGTTGTTGACGTGAAAAAAAGAATCTTCACAGACTCCATATAGGCTAAGAAATATTGGGTAAGCCTTTTGCATAGGCAGATTCCTTTTTATTGGATGAGCTTCTTCCTATTTCTAATAGGCTTCTTCCTATTTCTGTGTGCAAAGTCAAGGCAAGGATTACTAGTGACAGAAAATGCAAGCGGGATTGTGCTGTTTGTTTAAGAGTAAAATGACAATATTAGAAGCCACCCAGAAAATCGATTCTATTGCTTTGTTTCTTTTCCAAATAGGGATGCTCATTGCTTCATTCATATAGTCATTCAATATTTATCATGTGTCTACTATATGCCAGATATTATTCTAGGCACTAAGCATATAATAATGAATGAAACAGACAAAACTTCCTGCTCTCGTGGAATTTACATCCTAGTGGGCTCCTATCTCCCCTTGGCCCCAGTGACCCTGTAGGCCCATGAAAAGTAGAAGTTTCCACTCAAAGATATTCTTCAGGTATTTTTCTATTTCTTCACATAATTCCCAGAAGAACCTTATCATAAGTCCAAAGTAAAATACAAAGCTGTGGAGTGGAGTTTATTCACAGACTGATAACATCCTTCAAGGAACATTTTTAAATGTGTCCTTGAATTTTTGCCTGCCACATGGATCAAGGGCCCATTTCATAAGCAATACACAAGGATGAAAAGGTTTTACACCTGGGGGCTACTCTCATCCAAAGAAAAAATGCCCCACCCTGCACAGCCAGTGTCTTAATGGACATTTGTGCATTGAAAAAGATCTTTGTAGTTGTGTGAGTTTGGAGTCTACTCTGCTTTACAAATAAACACTACATTTTGCAAGATTTTACTATAAATCAACTCACGTAGGAATTCAAAATGGAAGGAAGAGACTCATTTATTTTTTTTGCAACTTTATCAAGAATTATTCACCTTGTCGGAAAAATCCTATCACCGATGGAAATGCCACTCCTGATATTGGAATCACTAATACATTTGTGATGACTCTACATATATGTATAATCATTTGACCAAATGTTGCAGGATTTACATATGAAAATTCATGTTATTTTAGAATACATCCTGTAATTATTACCATGGAAAGTTACATTATGAGCTACTTTTCTTTTTTTTATCATCTTTGCAATTAGAATTAGATGTTTTACATATATATATAAACATGTTTGTAAGTAGGTTGTATTCACCATAAAACCATTTCAGCTTGATAAAGGAAGTATCTTAAATGTTTGTTATAAAGTGGAAATTTTGAATGTGATAAAATTGAGGACTAAACAATATCCAGTTGGGATAAGTGTCTTTTTAAAGATTGTATATGACCAGCTATAACCTGAAGAATAATATTAAGTCCCAGGCTTTAGACCCAAAAGATTTACAATGACATCACATATTTTGTTACTTGACATAACCAGATGGATTAATTTTTTGGTCTCCACTCTGAAGTTTCTCTGATTCTCAATTTATTTCTCTCCCTGAGAATTTGATATATGTGCTAGAGGCTTCTTCACAATAAGTGAGGGGAGAGGTTGTTTGGTGATTGTGGAGTGAAACTGTATTGGAGACATACAATTTTACCTTAGGGTTTGGAGCTTGGCTTGAGAATTAAATTGGCAGGAGACAGATTGACAGGAGAAAAGCACACAAATGTATGTAACATAAATGTTACATGGGATAAAACCTTCACAAGGAAATGAAGACCCCAAAATGTGACAAAAACCTAAATGTTCTTTTGCAAGGTTGAACAAAGAGGGGCAACTTTGGAAGACTTACTAAAATATGGGGAGGCTAAAGGAAGAGAATTATTTTAAAGAGAAGAGCCAAAAGCAATTTCAAACCTTACTCCAAGGGACAGTAATTCAGACATTGAGGTATTAGCATAAAGATGGACATAATGATCAGTGGAATAGAATGGAGAACCCTGAAATAAATCCTTACACTTATGGTTTGGGTAGGTAGGATAATGTTTACCAAAAATGCCTAAGTTCTAACCCCTGAAATCCATGAATATGTTAGAATACAAAGGAAATGGAAGTTAAAGTTGCCAATTACCTGACTTTAAAATAGATTGTCCTGGATGGCTCAGTCAGTAGAACATGCAATAAAATCCTTTTATGATCCACATCTTAGGGATAAATGAACACTTACAGCTTATTATAAATTAATTAATTTAAAAAATGGATTGTCTTGGATTACCACCTAGGCTGAATATAATGACAAGAGTCCTTAAAAGTGAAAAGAGATAAAAAAGACTTAAGAGTCAAAAAAAGGTGTGGCCATAGAGATACAATGATGCTGACTTTGAAGATGGAGAAGACGGACCATGAACCAAAGAATGTGGGCAACCTGTAGAAGCTGGAAGAGGCAAGGAAATGAATCCTCCCTAGAGCCTCCAGAAAGGAACACAGTCCTGTCAACTTTTTTTTTAAGATTTTGTTTATTTATTCATGAGAGACACAGGGAGAGAGAGACAGAGACACAGGCAGAGGGAGAAGCAGGATACTCGCAGGAAGCCTGATGAAGGACACAGTCCCAGAACCCTTGCGACCTGAGCTGAAGAAAGATGCTCAAGCACTGAGCCCCAGGAGTCTTTCTCAGTGTCTAAGTTTAATTAGCCTTTCCCCTAGTACATTTTCACACAGTCATCCAGTTTCATTTTCTTAATATCTCTGACATTAACTGAAAATATTTCTACATGTATTTGTTTATTATGTAGTACACCTTCTAAATAAAGTCTCCATAGAATGGGGGTCAGCCCTCTGTCCTCACTGCTGTATCCCAAAGCCTAGAGGATACCTGGCACTCAATAAATAGTTTCATGGGATGCTTGGATGTCTCAGCAGTTGAGCATCTGCCTTTGACTCAGGGGGTGATGGCGGAGTCCTGTGGAGTCTCTGATCAGGCTTCTTGCAGGGAGCCTGCTTAACCCTCAGCTTATGTCTCTGCCTCTCTGGTCTCTCATGAATAAATAAATCTTTAAAATATATTTTTTCATAAAATATTGATAAACCCCAATAACATTAAAGCTTTCCTGTTTTAAATGCATTTCATTGAAATGAATATGTTGACACTCAGAAAGCTCCTTTCATCTGCCCTACTTAAGCAAAATTCCTGCTCTGATCTCCCTTGCCCTGACATCCATGGTCTTGACCACATGTCACAGGCCTAACACAGAGAATGTTCTGTAGTATTGGCTCAGGCAATTAAACTCTTCACTCTTTCACTTCTAGGTGAGATCTCTTTAAGCCATGGAGAGAGGCAATCATACAGTGACTGAGTTCATCCTGGTGGGCTTCACGACAGACCCAGTGATGCAGCTGGTCCTGTTTGTGGTATTCCTTGGCGTGTACTCTCTGACTGTGGTAGCAAATGCCACCCTCATAGTTTTGATCTGTAATGACTCCCGGCTGCACACACCCATGTATTTTTTCATTGGGAATCTATCTTTTCTGGATCTCTGGTATTCCTCTGTCTACACTCCGAAAATCCTCATGACCTGCATCTCTGAAGACAAAAGCATCTCCTTTGCTGGCTGTGTATGTCAGTTCTTCTTCTCTGCAGGGCTGGCATATACTGAGTGTTACCTGTTGGCTGCCATGGCTTATGACCGCTATATGGCCATCTCAAAGCCACTGCGCTATGCTCAGGCCATGTCTATAAAGCTGTGTGCATTTTTGGTAGCATCCTCATATCTTGGTGCTTTTATTAACTCTTCTATCATCACCAAAAGAACTTTTGCCTTAGACTTCTGTAGTGGCAATGTTATTGATGACTTTTTTTGTGATTTGCTGCCCCTGGTGAAGTTGGCTTGTGGCAGAAAAGATGGCTACCAGGCTATACTGTACTTCCTTCTGGCCTCCAATGTCATCACCCCTACAGTGCTCATCCTAGCCTCCTACCTGTTCATCATTGGCGCCATCTTGAGGATCCGCTCCACCCAGGGTCGCCTCAAAGCCTTCTCTACATGTTCCTCACACCTGGTCTCTGTCACCTTGTACTATGGCTCCATTCTCTACATCTACTCTCGTCCCCGATCTAGCTATTCTTTGGACACAGACAAAATAGTTTCCACATTTTATACTGTGGTGTTCCCCATGCTGAATCCTATGATCTATAGCCTGAGGAATAAGGATGTGAAAGAGGCTCTGAATAAACTCATTAAATAAATCAAGATTCTCTCCTTCTCAGGAGATGCAATGACAATTTTTGATCAGGTTACTTACTATATTTCAAGAAGAGCTGCCATTGTGTTCCATCATGATTAAGAATTCTTACAATGCAAGTTAAAGACTTTGCACCCTTGATCCATGACAATTTAAGAGAAATAAGACAAAATTAGAGCAGTTTAGGAGATAGAATTTAAATGCAAAATTTAAGAATTTTTATTGAATTTCATGTTATTCTAGACTAAAACTAAATGAAAAATTTTAAGTTCTCCTTTACATTCAAAATATAACAGAACACCTCAGTTTATCGTGAGAATATTTATGACTGATTGATATACACAGAATAGGATCTATCCGGTTATGTCCTGAAAATAGGAACAAATATGCTGAGTTAATTTTAAATATTTTCCTATGAAAGTTAATTGGTTGAAATTATCCCTTTCTATTGCCTCACCAGGATTTCTTAAGCATTTTTATCTACATTTTGCCCCCAGAAACATTAGCATGAACACCCAGAGGAACCCATGAAATAATTTGGTACAATTAGACTCACCAAGCATCATCTCTCCAATCTATATTTCTCACATATGTCCCTCAAGGAAAAATCTGTCGCGTTTCTATAGATATGATTTTTGTATATCACAGTGTAAGTACCAGAGTTCCTTTTTTATTTTACAAGAGTGAACTTGCAAGGTCTTCCACATCCAAATGGTGACATTCTGAGCATCAAAGCAATATTATGATGATAAAGAATGATAACTACAGTGAGCTAAAACAATTTGAGAAATAAAAGTCTATGACTTCCCATTACTCAACAGAGAAAAATTCTTATATGTTATACACACGTGATAAATTAAAAATATGGTAACGTACATTTAATTTTGGTTTTTAAAGGTACAACAATGAAGATATCATTTGCGTTGATACAACATGAATATGTTCTTGTTCTAGTGGAAAAATAAGTTGTAAACTAACAAACACCACAAGAAAGTGAAAGTAAAGCAAGTAGTCCCCCAAACAGTAGGAGCTCCACACAGAGCAAGAAAGACTAATCACCATCAGCAATAATACATATTAAAGTGTAAAGCAAATCCAAGGTATGTAATCAGTATGAGTCTTAACACATATACCCCAGTAGAGACAGAGCACAACAGTGTAACTCCTAGATGTTTGATTCATACAGTGCTCTAAACTGGAGAGCTATTCATGCTAATTCAGATTCTCATTTTCTAAAAACTTTTTCTAAATAATAAGAGTAAAATTCATATAAAATATATCCTTTGTAAGTAGTGTCAACAGATCTAATCAGATATTTAATGTTGGTAATGAAACTAGAAAACCAATCATTGCATAGGGAAACATCATTACAAAAGGCAAAACTGGTAAAATTATACCCTAATATCACAAATCATTACTTTTACTACTATTAAGATGTTCAAAGTACTAATCAAGAGCTATTATCTTAATTTTTTTAGAGAAGCAATCAAGTCCTACTTTCCAAATTATTATTATTATTATTATTATTATTATTATTATTATTTATGCTGCTGTATTCTTTTATTAGCCAAGAAGGACAAAGAACAGGTCACAACATCACAGGAAGTCAGACGGACAGACGGATCACAGGACAGAGTCTCATGCTGCACTACGCAGGAGGCAGGGCAAGGAGGGGGGAATCTGAGTCTTGATTTTTTTCAAATAACAGAATGAATAAATACGGTACACAGTGTTTTTGCCACGGCCTGGCACGACCTCTAAGCACAAATGGTCACAAAACAGCTGGTTTGGAAAGCAGTCTGTACAGCCCGCCAGCTGCGGAGTCGGGGTGGGGGCCCGGGCCCCTGGACCATGCTCTGTGGCGGGGGGGGGGGGGGGGGGGGGGGGGGGGGGTGTGAAGCAGTAGAGAGATGGAGACCTCAGTAAGAGGGAGAGGTGGGGCCTGAGGCTTTCCTGGAAGGGACAGCCAGAGACAGAGCCTCGGGGTGAGCCTGCAGTCCTGGAGGGGCCCACCCCAAGCCCCTGCCCTGGGACGCCCTCCTGTGGCTCTCTAGCCGCCTGCAGTAACACGTGGTTCTAATGTTTTAGAATAGGTTTATTTTTTTTAAATAATAAATTTATTTTTTATTGGTGTTCAATTTGCCAACATACAGAATAACACCCAGTGCTCATCCTGTCAAGTGTCCCCCTCAGTGCCCGTAGCCCATTCACCCCCACCCCCCGCCCTCCTCCCCTTCCACCACCCCTAGTTCGTTTCCCAGAGTTAAGAGTCTTTATGTTCTGTCTCCCTTTCTGATATTTCCTACCCATTTCTTCTCCCTTCCCTTCTATTCCCTTTCGCTATTATTTATATTCCCCAAATGAATGAGACCATACACTGTTTGTCCTTCTCCGATTGACTTACTTCACTCAGCATAATACCCTCCAGTTCCATCCACGTCGAAGCAAATGGTGGGTATTTGTCGTTTCTAATGGCTGAGGAATATTCCACTGTATACATATCCACATCTTCTTTATCCATTCATCTTTCGATGGACACCGAGGCTTCTTCCACAGTTTGGCTATTGTGGACATTGCTGCTAGAAACACCGGGGTGCAGGTGTTCTGGCATTTCACTGCATCTGTATCTTTGGGGTAAATCCCCAGCAGTGCAATTGCTGGGTCTTAGGGCAGGTCTATTTTTAACTCTTTGAGGAGCCTCCACACAGTTTTCCAGAGTGGCTGCACCAGTTCACATTCCCACCAACAGTGCAAGAGGGTTCCCCTTTCTCCACATCCTCTGTAATATTTGTTGTTTCCTGCCTTGCTAATTTTCCCCATTCTCACTGGTGTGAGGTGGTATCTCATTGTGGTTTTTTTTTTCATTGTGGTTTTTTTTTTTGTATTTCCCTGATGGCAAGTGATGCGGACATTATATGGTCTCATTCATCTGAGGAATATAAAAAATAGTGAAAGGGAATAAAGGGGAAAGGAGAAAAATGAATGGGAAATATCAGAAAGGGAGACAGAACATGAGAGACTCCTAACTCTGGGAAACAAACTAGGGGTGATGTAAAGGGAGATGGGCGGGGGGTGGGAGTGACTGGGTGATGGGCACTGAGGTGGGCACTTGATGGGATGAACACTGGGTGTTATTATATATGTTGGCAAATTGAACACCAACAAAAATTAAATTTATAAAAAAAGTAGTTTCTCAGTTGCATTAGTTAGATATACAAGTTTTACCAAATTAAACACTTTTTAAGTCCACTCCCTATCTTGCTTCTTGTCTTACTCTGGATAATTCACTCTTTCTCAACACTTCAGTTGGATCAGAATTGCTTGATAAGCTGTCCATAATTTCTTATTACAAGGTCTGATCTTTCATTACCTTGTTTTTATTTGGTTGCAGTACTTTTCATCTCAAAGAGGAGGCCAAGAGGATACTATGAAATGTGGTGCTCAATCCCATGGGTTCCAAACAATTCTTGATCTCAACCTGGACCACTAATTTTTCCCAGGTGATTGAGATCAATCACCATGCCCAGTGAGAGACCTCTTGGATCAATGCATGAGGAGGCCTACATGGCCAGAGTACAGTCCCTGATTCCAAATAATCAGAGCATTGAGGGTGCTCCTTTAAGACATTCTACCCTTGTGCACATACACTCCAAACATACTGAGAATATTGTGATGTGTAGGGAAATTAAATTCGAGTGGGCCATTTCATGTAATTGTAAGAGGTGCCACAGAGGTCAGAGTTCTACAAAAGGAAGACACTAAGGTGGACTTAGAACTTCAAGGATTTCGTTAGGGGAAACAGTTGTGTCTGTGTAAGAGAAAAGAGAGAGGCAGCCAGAAGAACAACAAATGCCACTACACCATAGGCAAGCATAGGTACACGTGAAGAAGAGAGGGAAGGAAGATGGGCAAAAGCATCCTAGACCATTGTCCAGTTTATGGTAAGCTCAGCAAGGTAGGTACTTGAGCCAAAATTAGCCATCAAGCCAGTGTCTCAGAGGGATAGTCCTGCATTGCTATCCTTGCTGTGCTCAGTCATTAGGTAGCAGCATCTCTGAGCAGCATGGCCTTGATACAAATGGGGAAATGTGTTTCAAAGCTCAGCAGCTAAGACCTGTGCACAATTATACTCACTGTACCTGGAGCTTTGAAAGGCTCACATTCCTGGCCACCACAGGTACCATGCCGGCCTTATCCCCTCAGTTCGTAGACATGTACGTTCTTCAAACAGAAGATGGAGCCATATATTGGCTGCCATTTTAGAGCATGCAGCATACTTAGCGGATATCTCAACAACCATGACTGAGAGTTCATATACTTTTCTGCGATTTGTCCAGGCTAATCAGTTCCGAAAGATAAGATATAAAGTAAAACCAATTATTTCTGTGGATTGGGGGGGGGGGTTGTTACTATTCTTTTCCATCTAATGTATTTCTCAGTAGAGACAATGTTTGATGGGATACCACGTTCGCAAAAAAAGGCATTATGTAAGTCTACATCTACAGGTGCCAGCAGGAAAACAACTGGTAGGAAAGTGGGTAATGTAACTCAAATAAATCTCCTAAAAATGTGATTATTGTGGAAAGAAAGTCATTAGCTCTGTAATCTTGAATTAGTAAGAAGTTGTGCAATCTAATCACCCTGCTAGCCAACAGGTTCACCAATCCTCCCAGAAAATGATGGTATATCAGTGCACAGTTGTGACCTCTGTTGTTGGCATTTGGGATACCTAACAGTGGAAGAAGAGAAATTAGGCTTGGTGAAGAAAACCATGAGGTTGAGCCCATTCCAGCTGCAATAGCCATTTGTACAAGGGCATGTTGAGCATGAACAGGAGAAAGATGAGAAGGAGGCTGTGTGGAGAAAGAGACCAACTGACATTCACAGAGCATGTCACTTCAACTACCTGATTAGTGACAACCTCCCAGTATATGCATGTGTGGAAAGAATCGGGCACATATGGGTGAACACAAATGATTTAGGATATCTTCTAAACAAAGTATATGACTCTGCACATACAATAAAATATACTCGTCCCTCAGCCTCCTCCACAGTGACCTTAAAATTCATTGTTTATTTCTCAAAAGGTACAACTGCTTCATACCAGTGTATGTCTGCTGAACACTATGGACTTTGAGGATACAATACTGTTTCCAACACAAATTGACCCACTCCATTTATTTCTCAAGATAAAAGTTATTATTCCTGACTCCCTTCTTTAATCTATCTGTAAAATGTGTTCTCTCATGAACTCTACCTTGCAGATTTGAAATTCTTTTGCCTCCAAAGAAAGGAGTTAAAGGTGACGAATTGGGATCCCCACTCGTATCCTCCATGTCTTTGATAGAAACATTAATCTTCGCCCTTCCTCTCAGGTTGAGATTTGTTTGTTAGTTTTTTTACTTTCATTTCAGAGCAATTCAACTTCTACTTGAACCATACATACACCTTGAAACTAATAACCCTCATTCCAAGGGTCAGAAATGGAATTGATATGAGGATCCCATTTCACTCTGTGTATATGCCTGCATATCGATAACAATATTATATCTGAGTCTGGGTACATAATGATCGATTATATACCTGGTCCCATTAGACCCATTGAAAGATGCACTCAGGCCATTGTTTCCATTACCCTCACGGGCAAGTATACACCTCTAGTGTTTTCCTTCTCGGTAAATTAGAATCAGGTCAGGACCAATGACTAATAACCCACAGAATATCAGGGCACATTTGCTTTCCTAAGGGATAACCCTCATGAAGGGCAGCCAGCCATCCCCAAGATGGCTTCAAGGAAGATGTACAGTGTATATCTTGGCTAATTTTCAGGATCCCTCTTCAAAGAGATCCTACTTACTTATCATAAGTTAATGTTTCCAATACTGTAAAAAAGCCATTGAAACAGATCAGAGAATTGTATAAGAGGTCGTAATTACCTACTAGAACATCCTGAGCTATTTTTTATTCAAGTAAAAAAAGAAATTCTTTACTTTACAAGAAATTATCACTTTGGTTGGTTTCCCATTGATGTCACTCCTTAAGAAGGACCTAATCCGTGAGACATTACCACAAGTTCCTGAACAAAATATTCGGTTACCACCCACCTGTGACCTACTGGGCAATTCTTTCCATCCTGTCTCTGAGAGTTATTCACTGCCATATGGCTTCCTAGCTGCCTGGTTGTTTAAATCAATAGTCCAGCTTTAAACTGCAGCAGAAGCCAAATCACTAAGTGATATTAATGGCATGCCTCTGTGCCATAGAAAAATAATGCCTTGCTCTCTACCTGTCCTTCATTTCATGAAGCCACTGGTGATCATTTAAGTAAGTTTGATGCTACCGGATGCAATACATGACCACTGTCCGATTTCCCACCATGACGATTTATATGCTTAACCTTCGAATACATGAAGGATCCAATCCCATTTGGATTATCTCCTGGCAATGCTTCTAGGAATGGTATCTGGTAAGGATCAGATAGCCAGTAAACTGATTAATTTGAGGAGGGTTTAAAAAGGATTATTACAAAGAATTGTGTGTGGTATAGAGAACTCCTAAGGAATAGTGTAGTAACTCTAGAACAAATAACTTCTGAGAGCTCTAACTTTCTCTATTTTTGAAGGTGCATGAAGACATAGAGGTCATGAGATATGGAGGAGAGCTTTGAATGGGTCAAAAGCTGGTAGGAGCTATGACCTAGGTCCAGGGATGAAGCCAGCTGTGGCATCTTTGCAAGAAAGGAAAATGGAGAAAACCACTCAGACCTCCATCTCGGGATCCCTGGGTGGCGCAGCGGTTTGGCGCCTGCCTTTGGCCCAGGGCGTGACCCTGGAGACCCGGGATCGAATCCCACGTCGGGCTCCCGGTGCATGGAGCCTGCTTCTCCCACTGCCTGTGTCTCTGCCTCTTTCTCTCTCTGTGTGTGACTATCATAAATAAATAAAAAATTAAAAAAAAAAAAGACCTCCATCTCTTCCCCACCAATGACAACTACTGGCTAAACTCATTAAGGACAACAGAGACCAATGGAGCCCACTCATGCAGTTAATAGAGCTGAGTATCATGGAGCACAGAGGAGGTTCAAAAGGTGTAAAATAGATTTTGAAGGACAAAGGAAGGTATTCAACATTTACACAAGTATCAGTATTGTTGAACAAACAATACTTTAATAAGAAGATAAAATATGAATACATATTTCTATACGTGATATGTGTGAACATATATGGCTTAGTTTAGCTTCTAACAAGTCAAGAGAAAAGAGAATACAAATTATGAATGACTATATTATCACCAGGGAATCATAGTCTCAAAAAAAGAACTCTCCATTATTAAACAATACATACAATTTTCTTTAATTGTCTGGTTAGGCATTTCCTAAGCTTATGAAACCCCAAGAGGTTGCAGGAATCTACCACTCTGGGGATCCGGAAGCTACTATAAAGATATGTGATGGAAGCAGATTTGAATTCTGTTCAGGTGATGGCATTGCTGAGAACTTTAGGTAAGTTTTCTGATCCAGATGTTAGAGGTAAATGGATATTTTTACTTGTTCCTCACAACTAGGATGAAGGTCATGTACATGCTATGATATCTTAAGTGCTAAACAAAGGACTTCTTTTGAAATATCTTCACCACCCTCCTACTACAATTTCTGAAACTGTCAAGTTCACAAGGAGAAAGAGCACATCTTACTCTTAGATTCCAAAAAAGGCAGTTAATATCACAGAAAAAGACAAGGGAGAAAAAAACAACTAGGTACACAGACAATCAAGCAATACAGGAACCATTTACAACAAAAACAACGTTCTTAAAATCTAGAGAGCATCTGGGCAACAGGATGAAGTAGCCGAGATTACCAGAGATTATGAAAGGCCAAAGACATCCCAAAAAGCTAAAATCCCTTTCAGTTTGATACACTGTAAGAGAGTATCATATCATATTGGTCCCCGGGTAGCAAACAGGGCCAGACTACCCCAGCCAGATTAACAAAACAGAAGTCAATTCTTTAAGCCACTCTCTATCCAAGGAAACATATGCCCTACTTGTTTCTGTGCCTGCATAGCATTCAAAGTAGATCTGTTCATAGCTCATCTCGTTAAAGGTAAAACCTTAGGCAACTCCTCTTTAACTCCTCCAGTCTTTACAACATTGTAATGGCAGGCAGACATCTATGACAAAGAATAAGAATAATATAACTGAGGGGCGCCCTTGTGGCTTAGTCAGTTAAGCACCCAACTGGATCTCCACTCAGGTCTTGATCTCGGGGCTGTGAGTTCAAGCCCCATGTTGGGCTCCACACTTGGTATGGAGTCTACTTTAAAAAAAAAAGAAGATAAATGATACTTCTTTCAGCATTTGTCAGACTTGATCTATGGACAATCTGTATACAAGCCCTTGGGCTGCTTTACTGAAAATAGGTTCCTAGGCCCTATTCACAGCCTGCTAAACTAGAAATTCTGGAGCGTGGTCATATGAATCTTACAATCACAGAATTTAGGAAGCACCTGAGTGTTTACGATGTGACAGGCCACTATGCCCACTCCTTCCTTAAGTTATCTTCTTTACAACAACCTACAGAGATACATTATCCCTGCTTGACACCTGAAGAAATTAAGGCTTTAAACTGTTGACTAGTGATGGCCAACCTGAACCCTTGCTAATCTCCTGAAAGTCAAACGCTTTTTCCATGATACCCTAGGTATCTCTGGTTTAGAGCACTCAGCTCTGATTTTAGAGTCATGCTCCCAATGCATCATGACATAAGAGGATGGAAAATCTGTTGTTTATGTGAAAAAAAGAATCTTCACAGATTTCATTTTGGCTAAGAAATATTGGGTAAGCCTTTTGCATAGGCAGATTCCTTTGTTTCTTCCTATTCCTGTGTGCAAAGTCAAGGCAAGGATTACTAGTGACAGAAAATGCATGTAGGATATCATACAATTGTGCTGTTGGTTTAAGAGTAAAATGACAAAATTAGAAGCCACCCAGAAAATCAATCTCTTGCTTTGTTTCTTTTCCAAATAGGGATGCTCATTGCTTCATTCATATAGTCATTCAATATTTATTATGTGTCTACTATATGCCAGATACTATTTTAAGCACTAAGCATATAATAATGAAAGAGACAAAACTTCCTGCTCTTGTGGAATTTACATCCTAATGGGCTCCTATCTCCCCTTGGCCCCAGTGACCCTGTAGGCCCATGAAAAGTAGAAGTTTCCACTCAAAGATATTCTCCAGGTATTTTTCTATTTCTTCCCATAATTCCCAGAAGAACCTTATCATAAGTTCAAAGTAAAATACAAAGCTGTGGAGTGGAGTTTATTCACAGACTGATAACATCCTTCAAGGAACATTTTTAAATGTGTCCTTGTCTTTTTGCCTGCCACATGGATCAAGGGTCCATTTAGTAAGCAGTATACAAGGATGAAAAGGTTTCACACCTGGGGGCTACTCTCACCCAAAGAAAAAAATATCTCACCCTAAATAGCCAGTTCTTGATGACATTTGTGCATTGAAAAAAATTCTTTGTAATTATGTGAGTTTGAAGTCTACTCTGCTTACAAATAAACACTACATTTTGCAATTTTACTATAAATCAACTCACGTAGGAATTCAAAACGGAAGGAAGAGTTTCATTTATTTTGTTTCGAACTTTATGAAGAATTATTCACCTTGTCGGAAATATCCTATCACCGATGGAAATGCCACTCCTGATATTGGAATCACTAATACATTTGTGATGACTCTACATATATGTATAACCATTTCACCAAATGTTGCAGGATTTACATATGAAAATTCATGTTATTTTAGAATACATCCTGTAATTATTATCATGGAATAGTTACATTATGAGCTACTTTTCTTTTTTATCATCTTTGCAATTAGAATTAGATGTTTTACGTATATATAAATGTTGTGGTAACGACAAAGTGATGGTAGATTGAAATAATCTTTTATTTTTATTTTATATGTTTTTTCACTAGGGCCATATCTCCTCAATCCCCAAAAAAAGAGAAAAAAAAATTTTAAACGAGAGTAACGTACAAGTTTTTGTACACATAAAGTCATGCTCTATCTCACAAGAGCAGTTTATCACAATTTGTTTCATGAATCAAGGTGTCGATATGATCGCATATGGATAAATCTAAACAACGCTTACCCTAGAAAGAAAAAAATGAAAAAAATGCAACTAAAAAGAAAAAGCAACATCAAAGACTTTTTAGTGATGAGAATCCTCATTTATATTACAAGTTAATGTAGTTTTTTAAATAAAGGGAAAAACTGGGCATAAATTCTTCTTTACTTTGGCTTAGTGAAATCATTTATTCAGTATAAAATCCTGATATGTCCCACATATTAGGGGTAAATGTACATTATATCTTGTTATAAATTAATTAATTTTAAAAATGCATTGTCCTGGATTATCACCTAGGCTGAATATAATGACAAGAGTCCTTAAAAGTGAAAAGAGAGGCAAAAGAGTTGAGAGTCAAAAGAAGATGTGGCCGTAGAGATACAATGGTGCTGACTTTGAAGATGGAGAAGACAGACCATGAATCAAAGAATGTGAGCAACCTGTAGCAGCTGGAAGAGGCATGGAAATGGATCCTCCTTGGAAGCTTCCAGTAAGGAACACAGTCCTGCCAACATCTTGATTTCATCCCAACTGGACCCACTTTGGACTGCTTTTTAATCTACAAAACTGTAAGATAATATATTTCCGTTGTTGAAAGCTATTCCGTGTGAAGTAATTTGTTACCAGGGCAATAGGAAACATATAATGGTGAACTGATTTTGGACAAGGGTGCCAAGACAATCCAGTAGGGAAAAAAATAGTCTTTTCAACAAATGCTGTTGGAATGAGATATCCGATATCAAAAGAAAGACGTTGTACCTCCACTTCACACCATACACAAAAGTTAATTCAAAATGGATCGTTAACATACATGTAAGAACTAAAACTAGAACACTTGGATAAAACAGAGCAAACTGTTGTGAACTTGGGTTAGTCAATGGTCTCTTAAATAAGAAACCAAGAGCAAGCAAGAATAAAAATCTAAGTTGGACTTTATGATATTTAAAAACTATTGTACATCAAAGGAGAACTTCAAGAGTGTAAAAAGAAAACACAGAGAATAGGATAATATATTTGCATGTCTTATATCTGATCATAAAAGACTTATACATCTAGGAAATTTAAGAAGTACTACAATTCAACAATGAAAATATAAAAGAAACTCATAAAAAGATAAGAAGATAAAACTAATAAAAAGATAAGCAAAGAAGATAAATAGCCAATAAACACTTGGAAAGACATTTAACATCATTAGTTATTAAGAAGATGTAAATCAAGGGGTGCCTGGTGGCTTAGTTCAGCATCTGGCTCCTGATTTTGGCTTAGGTCATGACATCAGACTTGTAGAATCAAGCCCATGTCCAGCTCCTCGCTAAGCGGGGAGTCTGGGATTCTCTCTTTCTCTCTGCCCTTCACCCCTCCTTCCTTTCTCTCTCCTTCTCTGTCTCCATTTCTCTCTCTCTTGTCTCTCTCTCTCTCTCAAATAAATAAATAAATTCTTAAGAAAAGAAACCGTAAATTAAAACCACAATTATATACCACTTCACATCCAAGTATCTAAAAGATAATTACTTGTATCAGGATGAGGAAAATCTGGAACCCACATACTTTGCTGATGTGATTGAAAACTGGCAGGGTTAATTTGGAAGACAGCTTGGTAATTTCTCAGGATGTTAATTACAGGTACATCATGTGAATCAGCAATTCTAGTCCTAGGTATCTTCTCAAGACAAATGAAAACATATGTCCATACAAAGTTTGTACAAGAATGCTCATAGCAGCATTGTTCATAACTGGCAAAAGTAGAAAATATAAAACATGTGTCAGTTGATGAGTAAGTAAACAAAATATGGTGTGTTCATATAAAGGAATATTACTTGGCAATAAAAACAAAGTAATGATACATGCTACAACATCAATGAAAAAGAAAAATACCACAAAATGGTCTATTTGGGGATAGCATATTTTATCACCTTTCAAATGTCACCACCTTCTCAACCACAGGGACTTTCCCATCTCTTGTGGACTTTGAAAATTTTGTGTATTTGTACCTCACAAACAAGAAAGGACTTTTCCCTCTCAGAGTCTAAGTTTAATTTCCCTTTCCCTAGTTCATTTTCACCCAATCATCCAGTTTCATTTTCTTAAAATCTCTAACATTAACTGAAAATATTTCTACATGTATGTGTTTATTTAGTATGTAGTCACTCTTCTAAATAGAGTCTCCATAGAATAAGGGTCAGCCCTGTTTTCCTCACTGCTGTATCCCAATGCCTAGTTGACACCTAGAACTCAAGAAATATTTTCTTAAAAAAATGAATAAGCCCCCAAAAGCACTCAAGCTTTCCTGTTTTAAATGCATTTCATTAAAATGAATATGTTAACACTCAGAAAGCTCTTCTCACCTGCACTAGTCAGGCAAGATTCCTGCTCTGATCTCCCTTGCCCTGACATCCATAGCCTTGACCACATGTCACAGGCCTAACACTGAGAATGTTCTGTAGTATTGGCTCAGGCAATTAAACTCTTCACTCTTTCACTTCTAGGTGAGATCTCTTTAAGCCATGGAGAGAGGCAATCATACAGTGACTGAGTTCATCCTGGTGGGCTTCACGACAGACCCAGTGATGCAGCTGGTCCTGTTTATGGTATTCCTTGGCGTGTACTCTCTGACTGTGGTAGCAAACGCCACCCTCATAGTTTTGATCTGTAATGACTCCCGGCTGCACACACCCATGTATTTTTTCATTGGGAATCTATCTTTTCTGGATGTCTGGTATTCCTCTGTCTACACACCAAAGATCCTCATGACCTGCATCTCTGAAGACAAAAGCATCTCCTTTGCTGGCTGTGTATGTCAGTTCTTCTTCTCTGCTGGGTTGGCATATAGTGAGTGTTACCTGTTGGCCGCCATGGCTTACGACCGCTATGCAGCCATTTCCAACCCCCTGCTGTATGCTCAGACAATGTCAAGTAGACTGTGCATCTGTTTGGTTGTATACTCTTATACTGGTGGTTTTGTCAATGCAATAATACTTACCAGTAACACATTCACATTGGATTTTTGTGGTGACAATGTCATCGACGATTTTTTCTGTGATGTCCCACCACTGGTGAAATTGGCATGTGATGTGAAGGAGAGCTATCAGGCTGTGCTGTACTTCCTTCTGGCCTCCAATGTCATCACTCCCACGGCGCTCATCCTTGCTTCCTATGTGTTCATCATTGCTGCCATCTTGAGGATCCGCTCCACCCAGGGCCGTCGCAAGGCCTTCTCCACATGCTCCTCCCACCTGGTCTCAGTCACTTTGTACTATGGCTCCATTCTCTACATCTACTCTCGCCCAAGTTCCAGCTATTCCCTTGAGAGGGACAAAATGGTATCAACATTTTATACTGTGCTATTCCCCATGTTGAACCCCATGATCTATAGTCTAAGGAATAAGGATGTGAAAGAAGCTCTGAAAAAGCTCATCTGGTTAACACAATCAGATGTCTAAGTTGATACATTTCTCAAATCAGTGCTCAGGAAAAAAGGGCTGCTTCAGGAGAAGTTTAGGGAACTGACTTTTTTAAACAACACCCCTTTTTTCTAGTCAAATCCAGTGACAAAAATTTTGTGTGTATTAATTTGATTTGCTTTAGCTATCAGACTATAATTTATACTACAACATATTGATTCAATTCAATATTAATATAGTTTTTAAAAAGCAATATTAGGGTTTAATGCAAAATAAAACTGTATATGTTGTTTCTACAATTCCAAAAGATTAAATTTACTTTGCTATCTCCCCTAGGATTGGCCTATTTTTTCCCCTACATTCTGAAAATGTGAAGAAATTCTGGAGACTTACGTAATATACCCCAAATCCTTCTCATCCAGTACTTACAGTTATTCTGTGATAGAAGAATTAAAAAAAGTTGGGGCACCTGAGTGGCTCAGTTGATTGAGCATCTGACTCTTGATTCAGGGTTGTGGGATCGAGCCCCACATTAGGCTCTATGCTCAATGGAGAGTCTGCTTGAGATTCTCTCCCTCTCCCTCTAGCTCTCTCTCTCTCTCTCTCAAATAAATTAAATTAATAAATAAATAAAAATCTTTTTTAAAAAGAATAAGAAAATATTAAGAATATTGTGATGAAAAGAGAAGGTGTTATTTGATGAATGCAGAGGAAAAGAAACACTGGAAGTGTCAGAAGAAATGCTGAAGTGACTCCATCTAGTTCTAAAATTTTAATTTAAAAAAAATAAAAAATAAAAAATAAAATAAAAAAATAAAAAAATAAAATTTTAATTTAAATGTATTTTATAACTGTGTCCATTACAGTAATAGCTATTGTCTTTCAATAATAAAGTACTAACTGGTGAGGCACAAGCTACTCATTTGTTACATGTAACTAATAATCCTTAATATTCACTGTGTTTGTAAGTATTGAAAAAATATCAACTAAATCTGTCATGTACTGGTTATTGAGCTGTAAGTTTCTTCACGTATAAGATGTTCTGGTGGGGGAAAAAAGAAGTATTGAGTCTAGAAGACAGTGGGGTTTTGTTAGTTGGTTTGTTTCAGTTCTTTCCTGATCTTTTTCTCCATGGAGACTATGTGATGGTATGAGGTGAGAGAGTATAAAGTAGAACACTCATTCTGTTCTCCATGGAGAAATCACTGTTTTTAGGTGATATCAAATTTCAGAGATACATATCTCTCCATGGAATTAGAAAGGTACTTTGGCTGTTTGTTTATTTGCTTGTCCTAAAAAACTATTAAACATATTGCCTAACATTAAATTGATGTAGAAGATACAAGATTTACAAAGATATTTTCTATATACTCAATTAGACCTTTATGAAGAAATATGGAGGGAATGCCTTACTAAAAATAAATATTTGTAAAATCTTGAGCAAATTTCCAGAAGTTTAGCCAGTCTAGATATTTTCCCCACACAATAAAATCGGCTTGCCAAGGTTCAAAGACAAACTGGATGCACAAAAACTATCCAGTTACTTTTTTCTTTCCAAGATCCCCCAAAGATAATCAAGAGGATGAGCTTTGTGTAAATGTAGCACTACTAAAAATAAAAGACAATATTATAAAACATCAAACAACCCGACGTTATAGGTTTAAAATAGTTTAATCACAAAATAATAATAAACAAAGAGTGATGTGTCACTCTTTTCCTCAATGTGTCATTCCTTTAAGTATGGGTTATGTTTACTTGAGAATTTCAATGATTACCAACATACATATAAGCCAATAATTTGGAAAATTATGCAATAAGAACATTCTGCATAAAGATAACCTTCATCTCTGCAGCCTTATGGTTTGTGTTGCTTTCCAGAAGGCCTCTTTGACGTCTTTGTTTCTCAGGCTATAGATGAGAGGGTTGAGCAATGGGTTGACCACAGTGTAGAACAGAGCAGCCACTTTGTCTCTCTCCAGGGAGTAGGTGGAACTTGGCCTTGAATACATGAAGAGCAAGGATCCATAGAAGAGCATGACCGAAATGAGGTGTGAAGCACAGGTGGAGAAGGCTTTGCGCCTTCCTGAAGCCGAGCGGATCCTCAGGATAGCCAGAAGGATGTTGCAATAGGAAACCAGGATGGCAAGAATGCTGGAGAGGACTGTGAAGCCCACCACACCCAGGAGGACTTTTTCATAGACATGGGTATCTGTACAAGACATTTTTACCAATGGTGGTGCATCACAGAAGAAGTGGTCAATGATATTTTTACCACAGAAACTCAAGCGGAAAGTGTTAGCAGTATGGGCTATGGCATTCAAAAGTCCTCCTAAGTAGGAGCCAGCAACAAGCCCAGTACAGAGAGAATTGGACATCATACTTGAATAAAGCAATGGGTTACAGATTGCTGCATACCGGTCATATGCCATGGCGGCTAGGAGATAGCATTCTGTGTAGGCTACAACACAGGAAAAGAACAACTGGGCTCCACATCCAGCCAAGGAAATACGTTTATCTTCTGAGACACAATTAGCCAAGATTTTGGGAGTATACACAGAAGTGTACCAAAAATCCAAAAAGGACAAATTGCCAATGAAGAAGTACATAGGGGTGTGCAGGCGGGAATCAATTCGGATTAGGATAACCAGGGTCATGTTCCCTGACAAAGTCATCAAATAGAGCATCAGAAATATTCCAAATAGAATCAGCTGCCACCGTGGGTCTGCTGAGAAGCCCACCAAGATGAATTCAGTCAGAATGGTACGGTTTCCTACTTCCATGTCCACAGAGGAGAAAGCCTGACAAAGGTTTTGAGGGAAAAAAAATCATTTTGTGATTTTTTCTATTGAAATAAACAAAGGTATAAGTTAAATCAGTAATTACTAGAGCATTTATGGACTTTTATCTATGATTAACTAGAATGATAGAACTTCAGTCTGTGACTTGGGAAGACCACAGGAATTGCTATTCAAATCTGATTGTGAAATTAGGGCTTTCACTTATTAATTTTTTAATGCAGGGTAAGTCCCTTAGTCCCACCAAACAGAGAAGAAAAATGAAGCCCTAAACAGTTTGTTTGATTGAGTGAAGAAGACATGCATGAAAATATCTAATCCCATGTCAAGTACATAGTAAGTGCTGAAAAAATTTTAGTATACTTCATGCATTGTTGAGAATTTATGTGTCAGGCTTTATGCTGATAATTATACAGATACCAATATACTATACCACTCCTGTGACTATCAATACAACATTTACATATAATATGATATAATATAATATATATGTTACTCGCTGTACCAGTTAATATCCTAAATCCTAACCCTGAACCACACAATCCTTTCCACAACTTTATAAAGTAGATACTATTATGATTCTCATGGAGTTTAAGAAAAAATTCCACAGTCACAGAATAGATCACCAGCAGAGCTGGTATTTGAACCCAGAATTTTCCTTACCAAGAGTATGTGCTTGGGATGCCTGGGTGGCTCAGTGGTGGAGCATCTACCTTACACTGAGGTCGTGATCCCAGGATCCTGGGATCCAGTTCCGTATCAGGCTCCCCGCAGGAGCCTGCTTCTCCCTCTGCCTGTGTCTCTGCCTCTCTCTGTGTGTCTCATGAATAAATAAATAACATCTTTTAAACAAAAAAGAGTATGTGTTCTCAATTGTTAAGCCATTTATGTTTTTTAGAAGTAAATTTTTTTCTCTTGCTCGGCTGGCTAAGACAATATATAATCCTCTGATAACCTGAATTTCTTTAATTAACAAAAAGATCTTTTAAAAAGCCTTTTTTTAGAGAGGTGGGGCAAGATGGCAGAGGAGTAGGGTCCCCAACTCACCTGGCCCACCAACTTACCTAGGTAACCTTCAAACCATCCTGAACACCTACAAATCTGACTTGAGATTTAAAGAGAGAACATCCTGAATGCTACAGAGAGAAAGGTTCTGGATTCTAACAACGTAGTAAAGTGGGAAAAAATAAAATAAAATAAAAGAGTCCAGCAGGGGAGGGACCCCTTGAAGAGCCGGGCTAAGAGGGCGGCGGGAGCCTAGGGACAGGAAAGCCCCGCCCCAGAGAAGCGGGAACCTTAAAAAATCCACACTGGATTCTTCCCGGAGGGAAAGGCGCTCAGCAGGGAGCTCGGGCAGGATACCAGGAGGGGCATGGAGCCCCCAGATCCCCGGGGTCACTAACAGAGGAGGTGCCCCCCGGGGGAGAGCTGCCGCACACGGTGGGCCGAGCTCCCTAAAGGGCTGGAGGGTGCCCGGGGAGCCTCAGGGAAAGCTCGGGCAGCTCAGCTCTGAGGGGCCTGCCTGCACAGCTCCAGGAGCAATCCTAGCAGTGCAGGTCCCGAATCCCAGGGCATCAGGGGACACAGCCCAGGATCCTGCACTTCCCCCGGGACAGACAGAGGCGGGGAGGGCCCAGGACAGGGAGGACGCTCCTGCTGCAGGGTGCCCTGAGCTGTGCAGGTCAGTGCCCCCTGCCCCTGGAGCATCCAGGACCCTGCAGACGGGGAGCTACAGGAGTTACTGCAGGAGCTGACTCCAGAGCTGGAGAGCTGGCTGCAGCCGGGGTGGCTGTTCCTCCTGGTGTCACCCTGTGCCTGGGACTGAGTGGGGCCACCAGGGAGCAGGGGCCTCACGTGGGAAACAGCTCCCACTGAGCCCGCAACCTGGCGAGGGGCGGGGCATCTCCTCCAGGTGCACACACCTGAGAATCAGCACAGCAGGCCCCTCCCCCAGAAGACCAGCTGGGAGGACCGGGGAAGAGCAAGTTCTTAACCGAGCAGAACTGGAAAGTTCCAGGGGAAGTCGAGAGATTTACAGTATATAGAACTAGAGAGAAACCCCCCTCCTTTTTTCTTTTTTCCTTTTTCTAGTACAACTCGTTTTTATATCAGACTAAAAATTCCCAATATTTTTTCTCTTTTCCCATCTTAACTACAATATTTTACCAATTCTTAATTTTTAACTTTCTTCCATTTTGGCTTTCATATTTCTACAATTACAGGTCTTAGATATATTTTCCACTTCTAGATTCCTTTCAACATACTCAACTTAATTTTGGGAGATATATAAGATAGGTGTTTGTTTGTTTGTTTGTTTGTTTTCCCTGCCTCATATTGTTCTACAAAGGCAGAAGTTAATACCTTCTAAAAGATGATCAGCATGCACCCAGAACCAAGTGGTATACCGAGCTGGTTCATTCTGTGAGATTCCTCATTCCCATTTTGCCCCCCTCTTTTATCTCATTTATGCTTTGGTGGTCAATGTTGGAGCTTCCTACAAATATTTCTGGTTTATATAAATTTGGGACTGAGCATCTTCTAACATACAGAGATTAATATACTCAGAACCAAGAGGATCACACTCTAGGAACCCTCAGATAGACTACATTCTCCCTCTACTACAACTTCGTCACAACCATCTCCCAATCCCCGCCCCTTTTCTCTCTCTTTTTTTTCTTTTTTCTTTTTTTCTTTCCTCTTTAATTTTGCTTTTTTCTCTTCTTTTTTTGCTTCTTCTTTGGGATTGTTGGCTTTTTATTTTTACTACTTTGTTTTAAAATTTGTTTTTCACTTTAGTGGTCCTTTTGTTTTATTTTGTTCTGATCTTTGTTTTCAATTTCTGGTCTCTGACCTCATCAGAATCATCTAGGGTGAAATTTGCTTAGGTTGTGGTTGATTTTCTTGATGCAGCCCGCTCATACAGCCACTCTGCACTAAGCAAAATGACTAGAATGAAGAACTCACCACAAAAGAAAGAATCAGAAACAGTCCTCTCTCCTACAGAGTTACAAAATTTGGATTACAATTCAATGTCAGAAAGCCAGTTCAGAAGCACAATTATAAAGCTACTGGTGGCTCTGGAAAAAAAGCATTAAGGACTCAAGAGACTTCATCAGTGCAGAATTTAGTCCTAATCAGGCCAAAATCAAAAACCAATTAAATGAGATGCAACCCAAACTGCAAGTCCTAACGATGAGGGTTAATGAGGTAGAAGAAAGAGAGTGACATTGAAGACGAGTTGATGGCAAGGAAGGATGCTGAGGAAAAAAAGAGAAAAACAATTAAAAGACCATGAGGAAAGGTTAAGGGAAATAAATGATAGCCTCAGAAAGAAAAATCTACATATAATTAGGGTTCCAGAGGGCACCGAGAGAGACAGAGGGACAGAAAGCATATTTGAACAAATCATAGCTGAGAACTTCCCCAATTTGGGGAGGGAAACAGGCATTCAGATCCAGGAGATAGGGAGGTCCATCCCAAAATCAATAAAAACCATTCAACACCTCAATATTTAATAGTGAAACTTGCAAATTCCAAAGATAAAGAGAAATTCCTTAAAGCAGCAAGAGACAAGAGATCCCTAACTTATATGGGGAGAAATATTAGATTAACAGCAGACCTCTCCACAGAGACCTGGCAGGCCAGAAAGGGCTGGCAGGATATATGCAAGGTCCTAAATGAGAACATGCAGCCAAGAATACTTTATCCAGCAAGGCTCTCATTCAGAATAGAAGGAGAGATAAAGAGCTTCCAAGATAGGCAGAAACTGAATGAATATGTGACCACCAAACCATCTCTGCAAGAAATAGTAAGGGGGACTCTGTAAAAGAAAGAGGAAGCACAAAGAAATAATCCACAAAAAAAGGGACTGAAAGGTATTATGACACTAAATTCATATCTTTCAGTAGTAACTCTGAACGTGAATGGGTTAAATGATCCCATCAAAAGGCACAGGGTTTCAGACTGGATATCTACAAGAGACTCATTTGAGACGTAAGGACACCTCCAGCCTCAAAATGAAAGGTTGGAAAACCATTTACCATTCAAATGGTCCTCAAAAGAAAGCAGGGGTAGTAATCCTCATATCAGATAAATTAAACTTTATCCCAAAGACTGTAGTAAGAGATGAAAAGGGACACTATATCATACTTCAAGGGTCTATTCAACAAGAGGATAGACCTAACGGTCATGAATATTTAAGCCCCTAATGTGGGAGCTTCCAAGTATATCAATCAATTAATGACCAAAGTAAAGACATATTTAGATAATAATACACTAATACTGGGAGACCTCAACATGGTGCTTTCTGCAAATGACAGATATTCTAAGTACAGCATCACCAAAGAAACAAGATCTTTAAATGATACACTGGACCAGATCGATTTCACAGATATATACAGAACTTTGCATCTGAACCCAACTGAATACACATTTTTCTCAAGTTCACATGGAACTTTCTACAGAATAGACCACATACTAGGTCTCAAATCAGGTCTCAACCAATACCAAAAGATTGGGATTGTCCCCCGCATATTTTCAGACCACAATACTTTGAAACTAGAACTCAATCACAGGAAGAAATTTAGAAGAATCTCAAACACATGGAAGTTAAAGAGCATCCTGCTAAAAGAGGAATGAGTCAACCAGGAAATTAGAGAAGAATTAAAAAGATTCATGGAAACTAATGAAAATGAAGATATAACCATTCAAAATCTGTAGGATACAGCAAAAGCAGTCCTGAGAGAGAAAAACATCTCAATACAAGCATCCCTCAAAAAATTGGAAAAAAACTCAAATACACAAGCTAACTTCGGACCTAAAGGACCTGGAGAAAGAACAGCAAATTAAACCTACACCAATCAGAAGAAGAGAGTTTATAAAGATTTGAGCAGAACTCAATGAAATAGAGACCAGAAGAACTATAGAACAGATCAACAAAATCAGGAGTTGGTTCTTTGAGAGAATAAATAAGATAGATAAACCATTAGCCAGCCTTATTATAAAGAAAAAAGACTCAAATTAATAAAATCATGAATGAGAAAGGAGGGATCACCACCAATACCAAGGAAATACAAACAATTTTAAAAACATAATATGAGTAGCTATATGCCAATAAATTAGACAATCTAGAAGCAATGGACACATTTCTGGAAAACCACAAACTACCAAAATTGGAACAGGAAGAAATAGAAAACCTGAACAGGCCAATAACCAGGGAGGAAATTGAAGCAATCATCAAAAACCTCCCAAGGCACAAAAGCCCAGGGTCAGATGGCTTCCCAGGGGAATTCTATCAAATGTTTAAAGAAGAAAGATTACCTATTCTACTAAAGCTGTTCAGAAAGATAGAAAGGGGCGGAATACTTTCAAACTCGTTCTATGAGGCCAGCATCACCTTAATTCCAAAACCAGACAAAGACCCCACCAAAAAGGAGAATTATAGACCAATATCTCTTATGAACACAGACGCAAAAATTCTCAACAAGATACTAACCAATAGGATCCAATCGTACATTAAGAAGATTATTCACCATGACCAAGTGGGATTTATCCCCAGGATGCAAGGCTGGTTCAACACTCGTAAAGCAATCAATGTGATTGATCATATCAGCAAGAGAAAAAACAAGAACCATATGATCCTCTCAATAGATGCAGAGAAAGCATTTGACAAAATACAGCATCCATTCTTGATCGAAACTCTTCAGAGTGTAGGGATAGAGGGAACATTCCTTAGCATCTTAAAAGCCATCTATAAAAAGCCTACAGAAAATATTATTCTCAATAAGGATCACTGAGAGCCTTTCCTCTAAGATCAGGAACACAACAAGGATGTCCACTCTCACCACTGCTATTCAACATAGTACTAGAAGTCTTAGCCTCAGCAATCAGGCAACAAAAAGAAAAAAAAAAGCATTCAAATTGGCAAAGAAGAAGTCAAACTCTCCCTCTTCACAGATGACATGATATGCACATAGAAAATCCCAAAGACTCCACCCCAAGATTGCTAGAACTCATACAGCAATTTGGCAGTGTGGCAGGATACAAAACCAATGCCCAGAAATCAGTGGCATTTCTATACACTAACAATGAGACTGAAGAAAGAGAAATTAAGGAGTCCATCCCATTTATGATTGCACCCAAAAGCATAAGATACCTAGGAATAAACCTAACCAAAGAGGTAAAGGATTGGGCAGCCCAGGTGGCTCAGTGGTTTAGTGCTGACTTCGGTCCAGGGTGTGATCCTGAAGACCTGGGATTGAGTCCCACATCGGACTCCCTGCATGGAGCCTGCTTCTCCCTCTGCCTGTGTCTCTGCCTCTGTGTGTGTGTGTGTCATGAATAAATTAATAAAATCTTTAAAAAAACAAAGAGGTAAAGAATCTATACCCTAAAAAATACAGAACACTTCTGAAAGAAATTAAGGAAGACACAAAAGAGATGG
The DNA here is from genome assembly GCF_048164855.1 of Canis lupus baileyi. Classification (NCBI taxonomy): domain Eukaryota; kingdom Metazoa; phylum Chordata; class Mammalia; order Carnivora; family Canidae; genus Canis; species Canis lupus. Next base: position 17,051,969 of record NC_132858.1, read on the forward strand.
AAAAATATTCCAGGCTCATGGATTAGAAGAATTAATATCGTTAATATCGTGAACATGTCTATGCTGTCCGGGGCAATTTACACGTTCAATGCAATCACTATCAAATACCATGGACTTTCTTCAGAGAGTTGTAACAAATCACCTTAAGATTTGTGTGGAATCAGAAAAGACCCAGAATATTTTAATATTCCCAGGGGAATATTAAAAAAGAAAACCAGAGCTGGGGGCATCACAATTTCAGATCTCAGGTTGTACTACAAACCTGTTATCATCAAGATAGTGTGGTATTGGTACAAAAACAGAAGCATAGATCAATAGAACAGAATAGAGAACCCACAAATGGGCCCTCAACTCTATGTTCAACTAATAATTGACAAAGCCAGAAAGACTATCCATTGGAAAAAGGACAGTCTCTTCAATAAATGGTGCTGGGAAAATTGAATAGCCACATGCAGAAGAATGAAATTAGACCATTCTCTTACACCAGACACAAAGATAAACCCAAAATGGATGAAAGATCTAGATGTGAGACAAGAATCCATCAAAATCCTAGAGGAGAACACAAGCAACACCCTTTTTGAACTCGGCCACAGTAACTTCTTGCAAGACACCTCTATGAAGGCAAGAGAAACAAAAGCAAAAATGAACTATTAGGACTTCATCAAGATAAAAAGCTTCTGCACAGCAAGAGAAACAGTCAACAAAACTAAAAGACAACCTACAGAATGGGAGAAGATATTTGCAAATGACCTAGCAGATAAAGGGCTAGTATCCGAGATCTATAAAGAACTTATGAAACTCAACAGCAAAGAAACAAACAATCCAATCATGAAATGGGCAAAAGACATGAACAGAAATCTCAGAGGAAGACATAGACATGGCCAACAAGCACATGAGAAAATGCTCCGCATCACTTGTCATCAGGGAAATACAAATCAAAACCACAATGAGATCCCACCTCACACCAGTGAGAATGGGAAAAATTAACAAGACAGGAAACAACGAATGTTGGAGAGGATGTGGAGAAAGGGGGGGATCCCTGGGTGGTGCAGCGGTTTAGCGCCTGCCTTTGGCCCAGGGCACGATCCTGGAGACCCAGGATCGAATCCCACGTCGGGCTCCCAGTGCATGGAGCCTGCTTCTCCCTCTGCCTGTGTCTCTGCCTCTCTCTCTCTCTCTCTGTGTGACTATCATAAATAGATAATAAAAAATTAAAAAAAAAAAAAGAGAAAGGGGAACCCTCCTGCACTGTTGGTGGGAATGTGAACTGGTGCAGCCACTCTGGAAAACTGTGTGGAGGTTCCTCAAAGACTTAAAATAGATCTGCCCTATGACCCAGTAATTGCACTGCTGCGTATTTACCCCAAAGATACAGATGCAATGAAAGACCGAGACACCTGCACCCCAATGTTTATAATAGCAATGTCCACAATAGCCAAACTGGCAGGATCCTCAGTGTCCATCGAAAGATGAATGGATAAAGAAGATGTGGCCTCAGGGCGCGATCCTGGAGACCCGGGATGGAATCCCACGTCGGGCTCCTGGTGCATGTAGCCTGCTTCTCCCTCTGCCTGTGTCTCTGCCTCTCTCTCTCTCTCTCTCTCTCTCTCTCTGACTATCATAAATAAATTTTAAAAAATTATAAAAGAAGATGTGGCCTATGTGTACAATGGAATATTACTCAGCCTTTAGAAATGACGAATACCCACCCTTTGCTTCAACGTGGATGGAACTGGAGGGTATTATGCTGAGTGAAGTGAGTCAATAGGAGGAGAAACATTATATGGTCTCATTCATACGGGGAATATAATAAATAGTGAAAGGGAATAAAGCGTTAAGGAGAAAAAGTGAGTGAAAATATCAGTGAGGGTGACAAAACATGAACCTAGGTCTGGGAAATGAACAAGGGGTGGTGGAAGGGGAGATGTGTGGGAGGATAGGGTGACTGGGTGATGGACACTGAGGGGGGCACTTGGCAGTATGAGCACTGGGTGTTATGCTATATGTTGGCAAAGCAAACTCCAATAAAAAAAACATACCAGGGAAGCCCAGGTGACTCAGCGGTTTAGTGCTGCCTTTGGCCCAGGGTGTGATCCTAGAGACCTGGGATCAAGTCCCACGTCGGGCTCCCTGCATGGAGTCTGCTTCTCCCTCTGCCTGTGTCTCTGCCTCTCTCTCTCTCTCTCTCTCTCTCTCTCTCTGTCTCTCATGAATAAATAAATAAACTCTTTAGAAAAAAAAATACTAAAAAAAGCCTTCTTTAAAAACATTTTCCCCACCTTCTCTTGTTGATATGAGATTCATATACAGAGCTGAGTTATTTTTTGATATAGTAAATGCTGAACATTAGGAAGAGCCCAAATTTTGGCGTCAAGAATTCATTAAGAAGCTGTGAATACTTCCAACTTATCTTTAGCTTTAAAGCTCTGAGGGACGCTCAGCTGTTTAAACTCCTGCCTTCAGCCCAGGACATGATCCTGGAGTCCCAGGATCGAGTTCCACATGGGGATCCCTGCGTGGTGGCTGCTTCTCCCTCTGCCTATGTCTCTGCCTCTCTCTCTCTCTCTGTATGTGTCTCTCAAGAATAAATAAAATCTTTTTTTAAAAAACACTTCTGATGGATAAGCTAAAAAGAGGAGTCTAATTTAAAACATACAGAATTGGGGCTGATGCCCCAGTAACCAGCTGACTGTCCCTTAGCTAAAAAAGGTAGTGGGAGAAAGCCAATACTGAGAGAGGATTGTGGTTTATTTCCATGTTTGAAACATTTTCCTTTGAGCTAAGACAGAACCAGTTTGTAACTAGGATGTAAATGTGAATTTTCTACCCCAGGGTCTACTATTGCTGCTTGTTAGGAAGGCAGGTATCTTAATCTTTAAATATTAAGAGTCCTGGAATGCCTGGGTGGCTCAGCAGTTGAACGTCTGCCTTTGGCTCAGGGCATGATCCCAGGGTGCAGGATCAAGTCCTGCATTGGGCTCCTCGCAAGTACCCTGCTTCTCCCTTGGCCTGTCTCTGCCTCTTTGTGTGTGTGTGTGTGTGTGTGTGTGTGTGTGTGTGTGTCATGAATAAATAAATAAAATATTTTTAAAAAATATTAAGTGTCCTTATGTTTCAAATGTAGCTGATAATGTTCAGAGAAAACATGACTTGATCAGTGACATTGTGGTCGGTAAAGCTTGGAATCCTGAACATCATTCATTTCTCCATTATCGTATAATGGATCTCATCTCTTTAGCACACAAACCACACATGCCTTAGTCTTACACCCCCTTCCATAAGTAGGCTTTAACCTATCTTTACAACTCTCTCTCACTACTTGTCTTCATCTATTTAGGACTTCAGCAAAACTAAATTACTCACATAATTGATTTCCCCTTAAAAATCTTACAACTCACGAGCTTCACATTTATAGTGCTATGCTGGTATTCATTTGTACACTCTAATTTTTTTCTGAATTTGCTCATGCTTGAGTAATTGTTACCTTGACAGGGATTTATGGTCATTACATTGATAATGTGCAAACCGGTGGGTGATAGTCATCATCTCAATAGTTACTATGAACTTCCTCTGCTGTGTTATGGCTTATATATATAATGAAAAATACCTGTGCCTTATTAAGTTTATCTTTAATATGATATAACTTGGGGGGAAATGGAAATATCTGACAGTGGCCATATTGCTACTTGTCTACTCTTATCCTCTGGAGTGGCAAATAACTGAAAAAAATTAATAATTTTTTGGTCTACTGATCAAAGTCTTCACAAAAGAAGATATACTGAAATAAGACCTGAGAAATGACTCCAGTGCTAGCCCACTGTAGGAGTAAGGAGGAGAAGACACCAGTTCCATGAGAAGAAAGAACATATATCAGAATCCTCACATGAGAGAGTCTGGTGGGCTCAAAAGGCCGAAAGAGATTAAGTAAAGATGTTGCAGGGAGGAACCAGTGAGTGAACCACAGGAGTGATCAGCTCACAAAGCCTATTGAAAGCCACATTAAGGATTTTGGATCTTGGGGAAAATAGAGCAGAGTTTGAACTAAACAAGAGGATGGGGATTGTTGGTGTTAAGAGGGCCTAGTATTTTAATAGAGTGATGAGAACAGACCTTTGCCAGACATTTGAATGGGATTTTCAGGAGATTAGGGTATGAGCACAGACTCTGATCTAGTTTCCCCAAGACATACTGTCATCTTCTAACTCCTGAATATGGTTTATTGTCTATTTTTGTCCATCAGCATGCAATGACACAATAAGATCTCTCTTTTTTCTTTACTGCTGTATCTAGCACATAAAAAAACTGTTCCCATCAACTAATTGTCACTTAATAAATATTTCTAGAATGAATAAATGGGTAATTATCTTTATATCTTGAAGCTGTTTTCCCCCAAAGTACCATCTACTTCTAAACTAGCACAGACTACTTAGGACAAATTTACCTTCAACTGGACTTTCCTATTCAGTGTACTTTATCACTTTAGAAGGAAGATTATTAAAGGAAGGACTCATAACTATCACACTCATAACCATCCAGATGTCCCAAAATCCACCTTGAATTTGAAATAAATTGCAATTATAGTGTTGTGAAATAAAAGACACAGAAAAAGTCTGAGCCAATCATGCTAAAGCATCCCATATAGAATAGTTGTTCAAGATGTGTGTTCCCCTCTTCCCTGCTCCTTCCACTGGAGCACTAAACATTTGGGGGGAAGAATATGTCCCTCTAACACCTGAAAACTAGTGGCAAGATGTGATAATATCACACACTAGTAGTTTGGACAGCACAGAGCACCAGAACCAATACAGTCCAAAAGCACGTCAATTTTATTCCCCTCTTGTTTACCCTACTGAGTAAGTGAATATATGATGACACTGTGTAACTACCAGACTGAATTTCAAATTCTAGATGAAGGCTAGGTATATCATTAGTGAACTCCTTATTTAGAAACTTGTGTGTCTGTGTGTAGATGTGTGTACATTTGGCATAACAATGATCCTTTGAGAGCCACGCCTGACACTGCATCCCACTTCTAACTGAGCTAAGGCCAAAGAGAGACCAAACCACTTAACTACTCCTGGTTCCAGTTGCTTACCCTTGACCAGAAAGGACAGATGCTGCAAGCGACAGGCTTTTCCCTTTCCTCTGATATTTTGGCAGGCTTTGTTGAACTCAATATATGTGTTTTCTCAACAGACCTTTGAGACCTCTTCCACAGAGTAGCCCAGTCTCTACACCTCAGTCTCTAAAGAATTAATTAAAGTGCATTTAGAATATGGGGATGATATACTAATTAGGATATGATGAGATGAAAAGTATTTCACTAAAATTTTACACTTTTTTATCATTAATCTCAATATAATCATAAATGTGTCTGAGAATAGAAACTCTCCAAATTATTTGAATTAAACTTTTTTTAGAGTGTGTCATTTGTGGTCCATAATTTTTTTTTTTACTACCAGAAAATATTCTACACTTCCTTGTCTACACTACACTTCCAGGGTACATTTCCCTCTCTCATTTATTAAGAAATTCCTATTAAACCCTGATGCTATGGGTCGATTGGAAACTCCCTAATTCATATGTTGACTGATAGTGACTCAGAATGTGTATTTGGATATAGGGTCTCTATAGAAGTGATTAAGTTAAGAGGCACCTGGGTGGTTCAGTAGGTTAAGCATCTAACTATTGATTTCAGCTCAAGTCATGATCTTAGGGTCCTGGGATCAAGTCCCAAGTCTCCATGCACAGTGTAGAGTCAGCTTGAGGATTCTCTCTCTCCCTCTCCCTCTCCCTCTGCCCCTCCCATTCATGATTTCTCTCTCTCTCTCTCTAATAAATAAATAAATCTTTTTAAAAAATAATTAAATTAAAATGAGATGGTTAGGATGAGCTCTAATCCAATCTGACCCGTCTTCACAAAAAGAAGAGATGGAAATTTGGACACACAAAGACATACCAGAGCTACTTGTGCACAGAAAAGACCATGTGAGAAAGCAGGAGGGTGGCTGCCTGCAAGCAAAGGAAATAAGCCTCAGAACAAATCAACCTTAATGGCATCTTCATCTTGGCCTTTTAGTCTCCAGAACTATGAGAAAGCAAATTTCTGTTGTTTCAGCCACCCAGTCTGTGGCATTCTGTTATGGCAACACTAACAAATGAATATACTTGGTCACTGACACTAGGGCTCTTTTGTGTGGTATAGTTTCATGTTTTATATTTATTTTTATTATTATTATTATTTATTCATTCATGAGAGATACAGAGAGAGGCAGAGACACAAGCAGAGGGAGAAGCAGGCTCCCTGCAGGGACCCTGATGTGGGACTCGATCCCAAAACTCTGGAATCATGCTCTGAGCCAAGGGCAGATGCTCAACTGCTGAGCCACCCAGGCATCCCGCTTCATGTTTTATACATAAAAAGACTTAAAATTAGGAAATGTGAGACATCGTGATGAAACATTCTCTAAGTTGCTATGAATTCATATATAAAACTGAATCAGCAAAGAAACCCAAACATTCATAGATCTTTAATGGCTGTCAATTATTGATTCACCTAATAGAGATTTTCACAATTAATCTTCTCATTGGGTATAAAACTTTTTAAAATCTGTCTAGTTACTATTTCTATCTACATCTCCATTTCTATCTTCATACAGCTCCTATTCTTTTTTCCTTGATTATTCTAATTGTTAGGAAACATTCCTTCACTGGAAGCTCACTGTGACTCTGGGTTATTTGTTCTTTCCTGCGTCTGCTGCCAAAAAAAAAAAAAAAAAAAAAAAATCTTTGAATAATAGCAAGCAAAAAAACAGAATAGAACAAAACAAAACAAAAACTACTCCCTTTCACCCTTCTCAGGTGAAATTCTGTTTCAGAATTCTAAGAATTTTAGACTCTGTTCCCAGCTGGCAGGCATAGCAGTTTTTCCAAATATACCCACTTATTTATTTTAAGCACATATTCAAATACATTAGCACCAACTTAAAAAGACTATTGCAGTTAAGGGTTTCCACATTCTCCAATAATTTTATTTTTTGCTTTTTTCATTATGTCTGAGAGTCTTGGCTAATAGCGATGATGTGAAGATCACCAAAAAAAACCTATATAGCCATGTTTCCCAAGTACTTTCATTTAAGAAAATGGTGCCTTATCTAACATTTTCTTCAGAGCCTCTTTAACATCCTTATTTCTTAAGCTATAGATTAAGGGATTCAACAATGGTATCACCACAGTATAGAACACTGACACCACTTTATCCCTTTCCAGGGCATAGCTGGTACTTGGTCGGGAGTAAATAAAGAGAATAGAGCCATAGTACAAGGTGACAGCTGTCAGATGAGAGCCACAGGTGGAGACAGCTTTGAGGCGGCCCTGAGTGGAGCGGATCTTCAAGATAGCAGCAATGATGAAGAGGTAAGAGGCCAGGATCAGCACAGTGGGAGCAATGACATTGGAGGCCAGTATGAAATAGAGCACAGCCTGGTAGCTCTCCTTCACATCGCAGGCCAGCTTTACAAGGGGTGGCAGGTCACAGAAATAATCATCAATGACATTGCTCCCACAGAAGCTCAGGGTAAATGTCTCGCTGGTAATGATGGTTGAGTTAAGAAAGCCACCAAGGTATGAAGCTGCAACGAGACTGGCACATAACCTTGAGGACATTGTCTGGGAATAAAGCAAAGGGTTGGAGATGGCCACATAGCGGTCATAAGCCATGGCAGCCAACAGGTAACACTCACTGTATGCCAGACCAGCAGAGAAGAAGAACTGAGCTAGGCAGCCAGCAAAGGAGATGCTTTTGTCTTCAGCCATACAAGTCCTAAGAATTTGGGGAGCATAAACAGAAGAGTACCAGAGATCAAGGAATGAAAGATTCCCAATGAAGAAATACATGGCTGTGTGGAGCCGAGAATCAGCACAGATCAGAGAAATCAGAGTCATGTTCCCTGAAAGACTGGTAACATAGATGAAGAGGAAAATAACAAAGAGTACTTTCTGTAACCACAAGTCCTCTGTGAACCCTAGAAGTATAAATTCTTTCACTTCGGTGAAATTTTTCTCATCCATTGATCTTGGGTTTCGATGGTCCTTTCCTGTGAAAAGATTAATAAATATATCAGTAGATCAGTATATCAACCTCCCTCATCATTTGCCATTTTAGATCACTAAAATACCCAACTGATGCATGTATGTTGTTCATTGTGAGACATAAACACCATGCCATAATAAGTATCACGCATTTTAGATGATCAGAGATCAGTCTTATGCTGCCAAAGGAGATCAATTATCATGCACATAACATAACGTGTGTCACCATGTTCTTTTCTTTGAGTATAGTTGACACACAATGTTACATTAGTTTCAGGTGTGCAACATAGTGATCCAACAAGTTTATACATTATGTTCTGTCACCACAAATGTAGTCATAATCTGTCCCCATACAAAGCTATTAAAATTCCATTTTTTTCAACAGTTCATAATATTTTTGTATATTTTTTATTGGAGTTCAATTTGCCAATATATAGTACAACACCCAGTGTCCAATCCATCAAGTGCTGCCCTCAGTGCCCGTCACCCAGTAACCCCATCCCCCTGCCCACCTCCCCTTCCACTACCCCTTGTTTGTTAGAATACTCACTATGCTGTACCTTTTACTTCCTGTCACCATATATCTTTCAACTAATTTTCCCTCCTTTTCGGGAAAGGGTGATTGAGTTATCTTTTCTCTTTGCATTTGATGGAGCACCTTGTGAAAGATATAAAAAAGAAGTTCTGGTTTCTGTGCTTGTCATTGACTCCTTTTGTCTTTACTAGAGAATTCCATGAAGAAGCATTCTTTTATTATTCTAATAATATTTTAGAATATCATCAGAAATGCATTTACTATAATTTCCTTGAAAGCAATAACTACATTGTATTCAACTTTTATCCTCAAAACCAATTTTATGCATCTATGCATAAAATAAAAGTATGTAACTTGAATAATAGAATAGTTTTCCTTTGACAGTAGGAATGTGAGCTCTAGCTATTTGTATGACACTCAAATGGATGCTGAAAAGAAGCAACTTGTTCATCAATGGATAATTGTGTTCATAATGTGGTTGAATTTCCTATAAAGAGTTAAAACAAACAAAACACTTGAACTGGCCAAACTGAATGGTTTAGAGCAATACCACAAGCTGAATATGGCCCATAAAGATATCTAGGTTCTAGTTCCTGGAACCTGGGACTATTACCTTATATGAGGAAAGACTCATTAAGTTCAAAATTAAGAATCTTGATATGGGAAGATTATTGGAGTGGGCCCTTAATGCAATCACAAATACCCTTATAGGAAAGGGGCAGAGGAAAATTTGACTACAGACACATGAGGAGGAGGCAGTGTGGCCATAGAAGCAGAGACTGGAATGATAGAACCACAGGGAATACCAGCATTACCAGGCCTTTGAGGCAAAGATTGGATTCTCCAATGGAGCCTCTGGGTGGACAGTAGCCCTGCCAACATCTTGATTTTGACCCAGTGATATTGAGTTTGGACTTATGACCTCCAGAACTTTGAGAAAATAAATTTTTCTTGTTTTATGCCACCAAGTGGATGGTGATTTGTTAATACAAAAAGTTGTGGAACTGAATGTTTGACAGTTTTTTTTTTTCTCTTTCTGGGGCAGACACAGGAGGTGGGTGTATTGCCAGCAATGCAGGAAGCACCATTTCCACTTGTCTGTGTTAAACCCCCAGAGCATCTACTACTCCAGCACAGGACAAAGAAAAAAGAGCTAAATTATCACTGTCAGAGTTCTGAGCTAATATTTATGCTTTAAATCCAAGGCTTTAAATTCTTTTATGTTTGAGAAAAAAAAAAAACGTAGTTTTGCTCATGTGCTGCATTATTAACTTAAAATCAAGGGAGAAAAATTAAGAATTGCTCTTTTGGAATTGTATCTATTTGATTGTAAGAATCTATACTTTTTAACTTTAAAATACATAAATAAAAATGCATGTATACATACATACTAATGCTATATTGATTGCCAAGGTAGAAATTCTTCATAATAAGCAAAAGAAGTTTGGAATAAGTGCTATTTTAATACTCTTAGAATTCAAGGTGGTCATTTTCACAAAGCATATTCCTAAAAGAGTCTTAAGCCCAAGAACCAAAAGACCTGAGTTCTGGTCTTGATGCTGCCAATTTTATTTTATTATTTTTAAGATGTTATTTACTTATTCATGAGACACACAGAGAGAGAAGCAGAGACATAGGCAGAGGGAGAAGCAGGCTCCCTGTGGGGAGCCTGATGCGAGACTCAATCCCAGAATCCCAGGATCATGCTCTGAGCCAAAGGTAGACGCTCAAACACTGAACTACCCAGGTGCGCCAGCTGCTGCAATTTTAAATGAACTTAAAAGCTCAAAACTCTACTGTCTCACCTACCTTCCTTAGTTGGGAGGACCTCTAAGAGATCACAAATGTGATTAAGCACTTTGAAAACTAGAAGTTAAAAGTACAGATTGCATTCTCTATGACTTCGCAATTTCTTCACCTCAGTCATCTGTCCTTCAGATATATTTGCTTTACCTTCCAAGGACTTCCAACTGCAGCTATGCTATGAGTCCTTACAGTTTCACGTGTTGTCATGCAGAAACCTCCCCTATTCAACATGCAGCTTTTACACAAGGTGGGAAATTGCTGGGCTTGACTGAAGAATCATATTGGGAATGAAAATTGCAAGAGACATTTCTTCCCCAATCTCTCATATTTGCCTCTCCAGTTATTAAAATATAGAATATACATACATGTCAATATATACATATGTTAATATGTATGTCAATGCTTTTACATATTAACAAAGGGTTGCAGGTGTTTAGGGTGAGACATGAGACACAGGTAAGTAGCATAAATAAGAAAATGTGGAAAAGGAAAAACAAGATCAGGACAAAAAAATAAAGGCAAGAATAAAACCTGTTTCACATGAGGAAGTCTTACCCACTACTTTGTGCAGACCAGAGATTTCCCTCAAAAGGCTTTAGAAAAAAAAAAAAAAAAACCTTTTAGCAGCCCATATATACAATTAGTAGCATCCAAAAGACAAGTAAATCAGCCAGGAATTTAGGCAAAACATTACCATTCTTGTTACCAACTTTGAAATCTTTTATTCCAAAAACCCTTGTGAAGAGAATGAGTTTAATATGATGCATGATATACTGAATGGTGTTCTTATATGTGGAGACACACAACATAGAGCTTTTTTGAACTACTTTTACTTGTCATTCATTTGTAGACTTAAAGCTCCACTGCATGCTTTGTTAGAGTCAAGGAATGCTCAGAAACTTTCTCCCCATAAAACATCTCTCCTCTCCATATCTCAAACACCTCCTTGTAGGGAGACGTTTCTAAAAGGTAGATGCTTCTGAAAATGGTCATCCACAAGTAACTGAGTTCTTAGTTCATCCTCTCCAGGCCACATGCACCTGCCATCATTTTATCTATTATCTACATTTCTATATATAGATCTTAGATATCTAAGAAAGTGAAAAAATAAAAAGAGGCAAATAGATACAGATATAGGTACAGATAGATATATAGAGAGAAATCTATATAGCTGGATTACATGTAAATAGGGGTAGAGATGATAGATTGATGATGATAAATGATAGATAGATAGATAGATGATAGATAGATAGATAGATAGATAGATACATAGATAGATGATAGATGATAGATAAAAATTGTACTCCTCTTGAGCTCTTCTTCCATGTACTACCTAACATAGAAAAAGAAATGTTTTAAGGTCATGAAAATAATGACTCAAGTTGATATTTCTACAATTTGACCTACTTTACAGGCTAATAAGTTTCCTGCAAGATATAAGGAGAGACAATAGTGGGCCATACACGATAACATAGAGCTATAGAGGATTCATGAAGATGAAGATATCTATCACATGCACATCTAATTGCCTGTTTCACTGAAAAAGATAGGAACTGAACTATGACCCAACAATTAAACTACTGGGGATTTACCCCAAAGATACAGATGCAGTGAAACACCGGGACACTTGCATCCCAACGTTTATAGCAGCAATGTCCACAATAGCCAAACTGTGGAAGGAGCCTCGGTGTCCATCGAAAGATGAATGGATAAAGAAGATGTGGTCTATGTAGACAATGGAATATTACTCAGCCATTAGGAACGACAAATACCCACTATTTGCTTCGACGTGGATGGAACTGGAGGGTATTATGCTGAGTGAAATAAGTCAATCAGAGAAGGACAAACATTATATGGTCTCATTCATTTGGGGAATATTAAAAATAGTGAAAGGGATTATAGGGGGAAAGAGAGAAAATAAGTGGGAAAAACTAGAGAGGGAGACAGAACATGAGAGACTCCTAACTCTGGGAAATGAACAAGGGGAGGTGGAAGGGGAGGTGGGCGGGAGGATGGGGTGACTGGGTGACAGGCACTGAGGGGGGCCCTTGACGGAATGAACACTGGGTGTTATTCTATATGTTGGCAAATCAAACTCCAATAAAAAATATATACAAAAAAAAGAAGAAGTCACGGGAATAAAAGGCACAAAATAGGGAATATACTCAATGGTATTGCGATAGCATTGTATGGTGGCAGATTGTAGGTACACTTGTGGTGACCACAGTATGATGAATAAACATATTGAGCTGTAAAAAAAAGGAACTGAACACAAGACATTTGTAGACATTTCAGCTATTTTCATCAAATATGCTAATAAGAAAGAAAAACTTAATTGTATTTCATAAAGTCAAATTATGTTATGGTTTGATTATAGGAAGAATGGGGGAGAGTGTTGTCCATATAGTGATTTACCGAGCATTTTCATCTGGTTAAACACAACTTACTTTATGAATGTAATGACTTCATTTGATTTTCAACTCAATTCCACAATTTTTCACATTACCTTAGGAAAAAAAAAAAGTGCCTTCAATTCACGCCACAGGAATCCTCCTTCTAGTGGTAACAATGCCAGGAGAAAATATAAGCCTGAGCATCCCTTTGGGATATGCCACTCAAAGCAAAATGGATCTTCATGTGCTCTTCTGGTGCCAAGTGAACAATTATAATGCTCAGTTATCTTTCTAGAATGAAGTGAGAGATCATTTATTATGAATATAATTGGTCCAATTAACATGCAAAGTCCATTTCCTTTGTGAGTATCATTTATGTATTTGAGATAAAACAGAATCTGGGAGAAAGGAATAACCAATAGAATTATTTTCACACAATAGATTCTCAAGAATTATTTGTAGTCCATAATGATAATGGTGATAATGAAGATAATGCAAAGACTAAAGAATTTTAGCTCTGAACCATATTGAGTGTCACTTAACCATTTTGTAAGCAATCAAATTGAGAGACGGCATTTGAGAAATTGAAATTGAGAGACAGAAGCAAAGCCACATGGTTAGGGCAAACTTTATCTCTACATCAAACTTTATATTTATACATTCAAAATATATTTATCAAGCAACTCCCAGATATCCAATACTGAGTCAGATGTTGGGATAGATATAACCATGAGTCAAGGTAAGGTCTTAGGTGAGTTTGTAACAGTTAAGAAGCAAGCCAGGACTGAGATTGCCTAAGTGTGACCCCCAAGTCTAGAACTCACTACCTGTGTGACCAGGAGCAGTGCAAGTAAACTCACCAAGCCTCAGTTTTCCTATCTATAAGATGGAAACAACTTGTTTTCCCCATAGAATTGTTATAAGGGTGAAATGAGATAACATATATAAAGGTTTTAATAAATATCACTTAAAATCAAAAAACAAGTAAAAATTAAAATAAAGATACAGTGCTTTTTGGAACCTACTGCCGTATGGGGGAAGAAATCAAATAATTATATAACATGTATTTATGCATTATGACTAGTGTCATGGAAGCATCACAATAAAGTGTCCACAATTGTATTACAAGACACGACATAAGGTGTAACCTTAGGGAAGATTTATCTGAGGAGCTAATATTAAACTTAGAAATGAAGGATAACAGGAACAGGAGTTTGCTGGGTAAAGTGGTGACAAAGATGGGGTGGCAGTGCCAGGAGGCTACAGAGAGCAGTCTTACAGTGGTTATAGACATGCAAACCTCCGAGTTGAGAAAAAGCAATGTGGATTCAAGGAAGTTCAGGGTGGCTGGACCCTGGAGAGAGAACTAGAGCAGCACTGAATTAAGCAAGAGCGGTGGGCAAGACCAGATAGCACAGGACTGGGAAGTCCATGTTAATGGCTGTGGTGTATATTCTATGGACCATGTGGAGCACTGGCATTTTAAGAAACAATACTATGTCAGGCAAAGGGCTATATCTTTGGGTCTCTGTAAAACCTACAGGTCACCCCTATACCGTGACTTAGGAAGGTGTATCACCATTCCAGGTGGGACTGGGAGAGCACTTCTTCCATTCAGTGCAAGCCACACAATGCACATCCACACATGACCAATCTCAAAGCACAAAATGGAGGGGCAACTAATGTAAGGCGAGAGATGGAACACATTATAGAGCGCCTAGAGTTGCTAGGAACCACACAGAGATTGCAAAAGGACAGAGCTGCTTGGTGCAACTGTGTCAAGAACGAGGCGCCAGAGGCCATTTTTTTTTGGAAGGATAGAAAGAAGGAATAGATTCATACTCACTGACTGTGTTCTTCGACTTTAGGAAGAGACTCTTGCATGATGGGAGAGACTCTCCCCCCAAAATATGACTGTACAGATTAGAGTGGGTCATTAGGACTTCTATAAGTAGAACATAAATCAGAAAAAAATGTTACTGTTGTTGTTTATGACCCTATTATAAATCGCCTGTCCATCTCAATAACCTCCAGAACACTATGGCAACTGGACAAGATAATGTGTCAAGGTCCTCTGCAAGACACAAAGGCTCATCAGTACAGCCTTCCTCTTCAGCCACTTCTGCTACTCACCACCACCATGCCCTTGATGGTGCAGGCCCTCAGGACTCAAGCTGTGTTGCCTGGAAAAGCCTCCAGTGTTACCACCTATCCTTGATTTGAGCATGCTGCTGCTTAGAATGTCCTGACATGGTACTATATCTGGCATTGCTTCCTACTCATGCCACATGCTTTAGCCAGAAGTTAACCAAATATATTTGGTATTCCTCATGCCCCCCACACCAACAAAATTAATTATTCCCTGTGCTTCGTACTAGGTGATCACCAGCCCAATGCATTCTGTACAAACTACAGTGTGTAATATCCAGAAGTTAGGGTCCCCTCCATTCTTGCCCCCATTCTCAAATATTAATAAGAGGAATAAGCTACAATTCTAAGTATTTGTGAGATGCCAGGCACAAGGTGGAGCATTTTATGGACATTATCTCCTTCAAACCTTAAACAATTCAAAGAGAGAGAAACCTGTGTAGGGCAGCGGAGAACATTCCTAAACAACATACAACAGAAAAATGAGAAATGTATGAAACAACAATTCTTTAAGAAAATTGTTTTGGGGCTCCTGGGTGGCTCAGTCAGTTGAGCCTCTGCTTTCTGCTCAGGTCATGATCCTAGGGTCCTGGAATTGAGCCCTGTGTCAGGCTGCCTGCTCAGTGGGGAACTTGCTTCTCTCTCTCCTGCTCCCTCTTCCTGCCACTCCCCCTGCTTGTGTGCTCTCTATCTCTCTATCTCTCTGTCAAATAAATAAATAAAATATATTTTAAAAAAATAAAGAAAACAAAATTGTTTTTAAAAAAAAAACAGAAAATGTCAGCAACTGCATTTAAGCCTGTGAATCATTTGATCGGTTAATACACTTAAAGTGTTTAGAACCTTATTTAGAATGCACAATAATGATATATAAATTTAGGATATTAATATTGCTCCTGAGGTTTCACTTATCTGTTTTGAACATTGCAGTGCATTTTGCATCTGTCTTGAGGAGGTGAAGGACTAAATTTTCAGAAATTACAGTTTTTCTGCTAATGTGAAATTGCTAGCTAGTTTTATTGAAAAATTCTACCCTTCAGCACCCTGAGGAGAGTATAATAATGGGACAGTGGGGAGACAAAATGACAATAGCATCAGCCAGAAAAAGGAAGCTCTATTAGGATATTCCCAAATGCAAGAGACACTGATCCTAGAGGAATAAGGAAATGGAATACACACAGAGATTCTGTGGTATGTATTTATGACCCAAATCCCAATCATTACGTGGTGATGTTAAGAAACAGAAGGCCTAACACACATGTGTGCACACACACACACAGACACAAATATTCAAAGAAAGAAACACTTAGGAAATGCCAAATACTCAAACATACCTCTCTGCTTCATAATAGCTAACTTACACAACCAAAAAGTCAACATATTTGAAGGTCTGAGTTTGGTTTACCTTGTCATGTTATCTTCTAAGGATACAATGAAAGCTGATAACAGGAGGAAGTTGTTGTGTTAGATACATGTTAGTTGCAGATACATCTCTGAGCTCTGAGGATCTGACATATAGCCAGCTAACACTTAAATAAAGGAAGACCAATATGGATGGTTTGAAGCATCCATAGGGCTTCAAAGAGAATGAGATACACAAATTAAGAGAAACCTCTGAGGAAATTGATGACGTTCTCCAATGGGTTTTGCAAAACTAACACCCTTCATGAATGAATAAGCGATAAAAACCATTATGGAATGCTGAAAATAATATGCTCTTCACAGTATTTAATTTTATTAGTTTTTCTGTATAAATTTCATAATTGAAATTTGGTATAGCATTTCATAGTTTTTGTTCTGTTTTTCAAGATCCATTCCATCAAACACTTCATTGCAATATAATAGAAAATGTTGGTTTTGTTTTCCATGTTGGTGTATTTCATGAACATTTCATGAACATTTGCCTGATATTTGTTTACATCAGATAATAAGGACCTTCTGGGGGCACAGTTGGTTACCTAAGTGTCTGACTCTTGATCTCAGTCCAGGTCTTCACCAAACTGTCGTGAGTTCAAGCCCTGTATTGAACTCCACGCTGGGCATGAAGCCTACTTAAAAATTAAATAAATGAATGAGTGAATGAATGAATGAATGAATGAATAAATAAATAGAACCTTCTGTATTTGTGAATGGTTAATTCTTCTGTACAATGTACTTATAAAATAGCTTACTTATTCAGGGCAGGAAACTGGAGCAGAAGGGTCACAAGTCCCCTCAATCCTTTTAGAGAGTCTGTATTTCTCTTGTCCCTTGAGCCCAGTGTTCCATGAACAATGTGTGTGTGTCCAAGGCCACACTTCTAAATACCTGATTCTGTCTTTTGCCAGGAGCTAGTTCCTCAAGTCCAGTGTAGTGGTAGAAGGACTTTCTCAGTGTTCATAGATAAATAACTGAATAAAATTATTTTTGGCCAACTTTCTTTTTTTCATGAAATTGATTTTATATCAAATCAGAGACAGAATCAAATAGCAATAATTTAGGTCCCGTGTGGCCATAGGTCAAATATTTATTGAACAGTGCCTATGGACCATTTATCCAATTATGTGCTAAACACTAGAGATAAAGCAATGAACAAATCAGAGGTTTCTTGCCCTTGTGGTGCTTTTAGTTCAGGTTGTCACAACTGCAGAGGAAAACAATTGTTTAGTGTGATTATGAGCACTTCTATGATTTGCCCAGGATCATGAAGAGAGTTAATGGCAGAGTCAGTATAATCAGAACTCATCCCAATGCATCTTGTATATTTAGGAGCTCTAGCACTTAGTTTTCAATCTTCTTTTTTTTTTTTTTTTTCTTCTTCACCTGAATGGTTTTCTCTACCTCTGCTAAAGCAGGAGTTCTAATTTTAGGTCCATTGTTCATTAGGAAGAACACAGGTGAGTTTCAAAGGGTCCAAGATTCTCCCTGAAAATGTTCAGTAGAAATCTTGTTTGTGTGCTTACTTATTAGTAGGTCTATTAGATTCTCAGTAGAAGTTTTCACAGCCATTGGGCTAGAGGTTTCAGATTTTCATTCCTCAAAAAGAAAGCCTTCCAGAGTGATGTTGACACTTCTTGAAATGGATTGTCAAAGGAATTTGGGCAAAAAAAAAAAAAAAAGTTAATTCAGTAAAATTTCCTTGAAAGTGCCTTAAAATGCTGACCTGCCAGACTTGATTGTTGAAAATATTTGTCAAACACTAAAATGATTTTGCATTCTGTCATTTTGTACATATTCAGAAAAAGAAGAAACCTAGGCTAAATGAAACTTTGCCAAGAGGAGGAAATAAATGTATGCTGATATTTCACATAGATCTTGTTGAGAAAAATAAAGAGAAGACGTCCTAATGAAGAATTACTGGTTTCCTAAGAATGATTTTCAAATCAGAGCAGAGTGATTGGGAATTTTAAGTGTGTATAATAGCATCAGTGTAGGCAAACATTGGTAAGGAATGCTTGTTCTTCCACTTAATTTATCTTAAAAGGAAAAAAGATGTCCAAGTTCTCAAAGAGCTTCCCCTCTACTAATATAGACAGGCTAGATGCTCACTGAGCCCATCTCCTCTTTCTGGGTACACAGGACAACCACATATCTCAGCCTATTTTGTACTTGTCAGGATCACACGATTACATTCTTAACAATGGGATACAAAAAAAAAAAAGTGAGGTACACTATTTCTATTTCTGGCTATAAAACCTCATACACATCATCCAATCTATCTCTTCTCCTTCTGCCAAATCATGGTGGCCACGTATTGGTGATAGTGACACCAAAAGAGGGAAGGAAACTGGCTTATTGAAGTCATCAATTAGTAAAAAGACGATATGTCTCATGGACTTGAAATATAATGTAATCTAGCTTATCCTGACTAAAATAGTCCTGATCATTCATTTAAATATTAAACAAATATATTCTGTGTCAACCTCAATATTTTTTTTAAATCACACAAATAGGTTTTTAAAACCTGCCCT
Source organism: Canis lupus baileyi (assembly GCF_048164855.1). Classification (NCBI taxonomy): domain Eukaryota; kingdom Metazoa; phylum Chordata; class Mammalia; order Carnivora; family Canidae; genus Canis; species Canis lupus. The sequence goes on from NC_132858.1 coordinate 17,070,892, forward strand.
TACAATTGCTAAAAGTCAAAGACAAATAAAAATGCAGTCCCTACCTCCAAGTAAGAAAATTTAATTGTGGAAAATGTAATTGCAAGCAGATTTTTTTAGAAAGAGAAAGAATGCATGCATGCATGGGAGGGGAGAGAGGGGCAGAAGGAGAGGGAAAAAGAATCTTAAGCAGGCTCATGAGTAGGTTGCTACTTCATGAGAAGAAACTTGAATGTCAGCGGGATGAATATGAGGTGGAAAGTTGAGTGGGTTTTCATTTTTCTTCTGTCTACTTCAATATTGGATTCTTTTTAGTAACAGGCACATTTTAATATACTACCTATATCATGGAAATAAAAGGTAATTAAAGATTATTTTCCAAGACTAACAAATATATTAAATGTAATTAATGACATTTTTAATAAATATTTAAAATTCTTGCCTTTTTATATAATTATTTACCCATACATGGACAGCCAAAAAAATATATTCCAACTTCTGCTTAGCAGGGAGAATTTTGATACCTTTTGCTGAATAATAGCAATAACACATATTTAGTGTATCCATACTTCTGTTCAGCAATATACATCTTTCATTAGCCAGGCTCTGCTGCTTTAAACACTTTTGTAGAATCTACACCTTTCAAGGTATCCATGACCAAGAATCCTTACTTTATGGTACTATACCATATTTGTGGCTCTATACCATAAACCCCAAGAAGGCAGGTCTATATCTGTTTTTACTCACTAAGGTACTATATCCCTGACCTGATAGCCCTCTACATAGCACCTAGCACAGTAGTACTTGATAAAAATTTGTGGGGTTAGCTACTTAATTAATTAACATACTGAAACATAATAATGTCTAAGGTTTTTTTTAATTTAAAAAATCAATGCACAGTGTATGCAGTATCTTTTCATTTGCCTGTGTATGTAAAGATATGTTCACGTATATTCTTATGAGGGATGAAAATCTTCTGGAAGGAAACACAGAACTATTAATACTGCCCCACACCAAAGAGGGAAGCTGGAGATCTGGGCTGTGATCACTTCTTGCCAGGTATTCATTTGCATGCCTTCTTGGAATATTTACCATGAACATACATTATTTTTTAATATAAAAGCATAAAATCAAATAATAAGTTGTGTAATCATCACCAAATGTGGATGGTAAATTACTTGCATTTTACGCAATTTGTAAAAATAAGAAAATAAAATTCCACATGCCTCTTTAACTTGATTTTTAATAAAAATTGTATATATTTAAGGCATACAGTATGATGTTAGCATACATATGCATAGTGAAATAACTATAATCAAGCTAAGTAACATATCCATCTCCTAACATAGTTATCATTTTTGTGTGTTTAATGAGAGCACCTAAGAACTACTCTCTTCACATATTTTCAGTATAAAATACAGGATTAATTACTCTAGTCCCTATCCAATACATTAGATTTCTGGAACTTATTCGTTCTACATAACTGAAATATTGTGCCCATTGACTAATCTTTCTGTTTCCCCCAAATTCCCTGCCCTGAGTAATCATCATTTTCTTACTATAAACTTTACTTTTTTAAATTTCATATCTAAGTCAGATCCCACATATAAGTAAAACCATGTATTATGTGTCTTTTCTGCCTCTGGTTTATTTCACTTAGTGTAATATCCTCCAGATCCATCCAATCCATCGCCAAGACAGTATCTCCTTCATTTTTAAAAAGCGAACATATATAATCACAATGTCTTTATCCATTCATTCATCAATGGACACTTAGATTATTTTCAAATCTTGGCTATTGTGAATAATGTTGCAGTGTGGTGCAATTGTTATTTTCTCATAATAATTTTCTTGTCTTTTTTTTTAAAAAAAAGATTTTATTTATTTATTTTTTTGAGAGAGAGAGTGCAAGCGTGTGCATGAGGTGGGGGGGGCAGAGGGAGAGAGAGAGAATCCCCAGCAAACTCCATGCTCAGCACAGAGCCCAATGAGGGGCTTGATTCCATGACCCTGAGATCATGACCTGAGCTGAACTCAAGAGTCTTTTTGATATGAGGATAATTAAGATATCTATTATATGTCTAACATTAGATATCAAAAGAAATCTGAAAAGTTAAAACATGCTCTCTGCCATGGACAATTTTCCAATTTTATGTATATATAAACATTTATATATACATATATTTTGCTTAACCAACTGAGCCATCCAGTTGCCCCTACTTTACTGTCTTTTTTGATGTATCTCCTCCTGAAGCTGAAACTCCTTCACTGCCATAACTTCCAGCCTACAGATGATCTAGTCAGGGATTCAAACCTGTTGTCTACCTTGGGTGCAGCTGCCTCTACATTTTGTAACTCCTATATATAAATTCCCCAACTGACCCATAGGTAGAGACATCTCTGCTCCCCTCATTCAGCAGGAAGAAGCTACTGAAGATGAGACTTCTGCCCAAATGCCAAAGATTTGTCATGGTTGACCTGTCAGCGGGGATGTAAAGGCTGCTTTTAGGCAACAGGCTAGAGCAATGTAAATTTGAGCAAGGCACAAGGACTCACGGTGGCAACCGCACTGAATGCAAAACAGGCTTATTAAGGGACCCACCTTGAAATAGCCACAGGACCTAACTAACCAATGGGCTACTTACAACCAGGCACAGTTACCAAAAAAGGGGAAATTCTATTCGTTCCCATACCCCCCTCACCACCACCTCCTCACAGTCTCTCCTGCCCACTGCTCTCCTACAGTGTATTCAATAAACTTCAATCAAAAAAAAAAAGAAGGAGAAAGAAAGAAGAAAGAAAGAAAGAAAGAAAGAAAGAAGAAAGAAAGAAAAAAGAAAGAAGGAAGGAAGGAAGGAAGGAAGGAAGGAAGGAAGGAAGGAAGAAGAAAGAAAGAAAGAAAGAAAGAAAGAAAGAAAGAAAGAAAGAAAGAAAGAAAGAAAGAAAGAAAGAAAGAAGAAAGAAAGAAAAGAAAGAAAGAAAGAAAGAAAGAAAGAAAGAAAGAAAGAAAGAAAGAAAGAAAGAAAGAAAGAAAGAAAGAAAACATGAGAATGCAAATATCTCTTCAAGGTACTAATTTCATTTTCTATGAATAAATATCCAAAAGTGGATTGCTGGATCATACGGTAGTTCTCTTTTTAGAGGAAATTCTGTACTGTTTTTCCATAATGCCTGTAATCATTTACATTCCCACCAAAAGGGCACAAGGGCCCTTTTTTCTCCACATCCTTCACAACACTTGTTATCTTTTGTCTTTTTTTTTTTTCTTATATGTGAGCCCAATGCAGGGCTTGAACTCATGACCCTGAGATCAAGATCTGAGCTGAGATCAAGAGTCGGGCACTTAACCAGCTGAGTCACCCCAGAGCCCCTCTGTTGTCTTTTTTTTTTAATTTATTTTTTATTGGTGTTCATTTACTAACATACAGAATAACACCCAGAACCCGTCACCCATTCACTCCCACCCCCCGCCCTCCTCCCCTTCTACCACCCCTAGTTCGTTTCCCAGAGTTAGCAGTCTTTACGTTCTGTCTCCCTTTCTGATATTTCCCACACATTTCTTCCCCCTTCCCTTATATTCCCTTTCACTATTATTTATATTCCCCAAATGAATGAGAACATATAATGTTTGTCCTTCTCCGACTGACTTACTTCACTCAGCATAATACCCTCCAGTTCCATCCACGTTGAAGCAAATGGTGGGTATTTGTCATTTCTAATAGCTGAGTAATATTCCATTGTATACATAAACCACATCTTCTTTATCCATTCATCTTTCGATGGACACCGAGGCTCCTTCCACAGTTTGGCTATCGTGGCCATTGCTGCTATTCCTCAAACAGTTAAAAATAGACCTGCCCTACGACCCAGCAATTGCACTGTTGGGGATTTACCCCAAAGATACAGATGCAATGAGACGCCGGGACACCTGCACCCCGATGTCTTTTGATAATAGTCATCACAACAGGCATGAGGTGTTATCTCACTGTGCTTTCGATTTGCATTTCCCTGATGATTAGTGGTGTTGAGTATCTTTATATATACTCATTTATGTCTATTTATATGTCATCTCTGGAAAAATAACTATGAATATTCTTTGCCCATTTTGTAACCAAGTTTTTGTTGTTTGGATTGGTTTGGCTTGCCATTGAGTTGTTTGAGTTCCTTATATAATTTGGATGTTAATCACCTATCAGATCTATGGTTTGCAAATATTTTTTTCTCAATAAATAAGTTGCCTTTTTTGGTATGTATATTATTTGCTTTGCTATGCAGGAGCTTTTTACTTTGCTGTAGTCTCACTTGCTTGTTTTTGTTTTTGTTTTCGATGCTTTGACATCAAATACAAAAAAAAAAGTATTTCTAAAATCAATGTAAAGGGTCTTTCCCTCTATTTTTTCTTCTAAGAGTTTTTATAGTTCTGGGTCTTACATTTATGTCTCTAATCCATGGTGAGTTGATTAATGATTATGCTATTAGACCAGGGTCCCTGACTGCTCTTTTGCATAAAAGAGCCTTTTGTTGCAACTTTCTCACTTTTATCTTAAACCTTAACACTGTAATATCTATTTAAATATCTCATTCCAGAACCTTGCCTCCCCCCACCAGGCTAGTATAATGTTTGTTCTGACATATATTTGCTGTATTGTGCGTGTGTGCAACGTTTACACATATAAGAAAACATAAAATATATATTTGCACGGCTATATCTCATCAAGAGATTATATCAATCAAATATTTCTCAGAGAAAAGATCTAATTTTTAAAAAATGAGTAAAAAGAGAATAGAGGTAAAGGTTTAAGCTAGTGTCATTATTTCCCTGAGTGCTCAAAACTACTTCCTTGCCTTCACTGGCTTCATCAGGAAGTACCAGAAAGCACTGATTCTCTTTTTTATTTTTTTTTTAAATTTTTATTTATTTATGATAGTCAGAGAGAGAGAGAGAGAGAGAGAGAGAGAGGCAGAGACACAGGCAGAGGGAGAAGCAGGCTCCATGCACCGGGAGCCTGATGTGGGATTCGATCCCGGGTCTCCAGGATCGCGCCCTGGGCCAAAGGCAGGCGCCAAACCGCTGCGCCACCCAGGGATCCCCTGATTCTCTTTTTTAAAAATTCTCCTTTGCTGCTCTATCACAAGTTTCTAAAATTCCATAAGAATATAATTGTCTTTTTTTTTTTTTAGAAGCTCCTTTGGAAATAGCCACAAGTTAATTATAAAATGTCTAATACTCCCTGCCAGTGTGAGAGTTGTTGGAGCTTTCTCTTCTTCCTTCACTTCCTTTTCCTTCTCTCCTGCCTTCCTTCTTTCTTTCCTTACTTTTTCAGGAGCAGGTGTCATGGTACCTGACAAGGAGTAATTGCTCTACATTCAAGAGGACCAGGTTCTTGACAGAATTGTGCCTCTAACTTCAGGACCTTGAGCAGATCACTTTCTTCCCTTGACAAAGAAAGGGCTCAGCCCAGAGTTTGTCTAAGGTAGTTTTCACTTCTAACATTTCTTTGACTAAAAAAGACTATATGCGAGTTTGAAGCCTGAGCCATCAGTATATTCTTCAGAGAACCCCTTACAGCAAAATGCTAACTTAAACTCATCTTGCTGGTGTAAGATTGAGACTTCAAAGCCCAACATTGCTACTGTTCCCCTGTCTAACAAGATGCCTTGGGCATCATTAGGATTGATTGCGTGCATAGAGATCTGCAATTACTGAACTCAAAACTAAGTATTTATTTCACTTCTAAACAAGTTTCAGAGGAACTAATTAATCAAAGTAATTTTAAATGAGAAAACTTCCTGTGTGATAATTGCTGTTCAACTCTGAAAGTTGGCTCCCAGGGCCTGACACAGTAGAGGCAGCAAAGAAGGACTGACCCAAGGGATGGGTGATGCCTTTGTAAATTGATGCAGAGCAGAAGGGCCACTTTCTCGCATGATCATTTCATTGATTGCAATCCTGTCTCCTTGCAGCTTTACCCCCGACCCTACAAAACAAAATAAAAACTTATTCCAAATTCAGCAAAATCTGGCAAACCCAGAAGGTTAGTTATAAAAATTAGAAGCTGTAGGAAAAACTGTACTTCAAATCTTGGCTGCGTTGAAGAACACGTGTCTTGTCCACGGACACTTCTAGATTGCAACACCGTCTCTTGATCTCAAACAAATTAAATTTAGAACTCTCATTTTGATTCCTTCCAATGCAATAGCAGTTAAAGAACAGTGCCTACAGTGGAAAATTAAATAAGGCACATAATGTGTCTGGGATGTAGCAAGAGCTCAACCAATAATAAGTGTTCTCACTGTATGGCCATCACTCTCCTCACCCTGGCCATTGTGTTAGCTCCTATCAGGCCCTAATCTCCAGTCTCTCCTCATTGCTGACCATTCTCCACAAGGCCACCTCTCCAACCTAGTTGTCCTACCTGGTAGCCCTACCACTATAAATGTCAGCTTCTTGCCATGGAAAGAATAATGCCCCAACTCCTCAAACTGATTATGGGATCTTACTCCATCTCTTCTTCTATCCATCTGCCCCTACCCCTTTACTTCACAGTTCCTATGACCTCAGCTAAATCAGATCCCTTCTCTGTCACATCACTGAGTCCTTCCTTGTGCCATTCTCACCACCTGGTATCCTCACCAGGGCTAGACATCCAACCTCTACCTTGGCTGCCAATCTCAAAGATCACTTCCTTTGTGAAATCATTCACTGCTTTAATCCAACATGAAGCTTCCTTCTTCCTTTTCTTCTTATATTTTTTCCTTTATTCTTTCCTTTGAGCCTCCATTAAACCATATACTTGCTTCTTATAACAATATAATTAATCTTAGTCATTTATACATTAGCCATGCTTTATTTGGTTGGAAGCCTCTTGAGGATAGACACTATATCTCTCTGGTTATTTTGATTAACACTAATAATAAATGTCAAAAATTTCTATACTATTTAACTTCCATATATAATCTTTATTTCATTGTTCATAAATACTTAAAATTCTATTTTATACATGAGGAAAATGAAGCTGTCCTAGAAGCAAATTAGCTCTCAGAGATCACATCGAAAGTTAGTAAGAGAGTCTAAAACTTTGACTTCATATCCAATGATCTTCGGAGTCCAATATTTTCTTGATAGTATATAGACAAGATTGATGGTCTTTTATCAATGTTGTCAATGATTCTTATGCCTTCAGGCTTCCCACATAGCTACTCACATATTTACCAGAGTATTAGTTGGATCTCAATTTTATAAAACAAGCTTAGTGAAACTGTAAGTGTTGCTTCCCCAGCCCCATCTCCCATTCCCCCTTTCTGCTCCTTCCCCGTCCTCCTGACACAGTCTCCCACCAGAGGGTCCAGAGGCTCAGAACCTCCTAAGAACATCTCATCAGGTAGAAAATCCATGGCACAGGGGCCTCAGGTATAAAATCAGGCAAATCAAGATATGGAACAGGAGTGGTGATGCATCTTTTACACCAGCAAATAGTAAACTAAATACTTTAAGTCTATACATTGGCAAGACAATGCTTAAAACAATATTATTGACTGAAAATGAAGAATACATGAGTTAAACAGGATTCTTCTCAAATCCTAGCCTCAATTAAAAATAAATAAGAGGGGATGCCTGGGTGGCTCAGTGGTTGAGTGTCTGCCTTCGGCGCAGGTCCTGATCTCAGGTCCCAGGATAGAGCCCCACATCGGGCTCCCTGAGAGGAACCTGCTTCTCCCTCTGCCTATGTCTCTGCTTCTTTCTGTGTGTCTCTCATGAATAAATAAATTATATTAAAATTAAATAAATAAATAAACAAACAAACAAACAAATAAATAAGAGGATAGTCACTATCCTTGAGAAAGACAGTAGAGAATTAAGTGGACATTCCAAAGAAAATTCCAGGGCTTTTTAAAGTAGATTTTTAAAACGAATTTTTTTAACTCAATATAGAAATATACAGAGAAATTTTTTTTAATTTATTTTTATTGGTGTTCAATTTACTAACATACAGAATAACCCCCAGTGCCCGTCACCCATTCACTCCACCCTCCTCCCCTTCTACCACCCCTAGTTCGTTTCCCAGAGTTAGCAGTCTTTACGTTCTGTCTCCCTTTCTGATATTTCCCACACATTTCTTCCCCCTTCCCTTATATTCCCTTTCACTATTATTTATATTCCCCAAATGAATGAGAACATATAATGTTTGTCCTTCTCCGACTGGCTTACTTCACTCAGCATAATACCCTCCAGTTCCATCCACGTTGAAGCAAATGGTGGGTATTCATCATTTCTAATGGCTGAGTAATATTCCATTGTATACATAAACCACATCTTCTTTATCCATTCATCTTTCGTTGGACACCGAGGCTCCTTCCACAGTTTGGCTATCGTGGCCATTGCTGCTATAAACATCGGGGTGCAGGTGTCCCGGCGTTTCATTGCATTTGTATCTTTGGGGTAAATCCCCAGCAGTGCAATTGCTGGATCGTAGGGCAGGTCTATTTTTAACTGTTTGAGGAACCTCCACACAGTTTTCCAGAGTGGCTGCACCAGTTCACATTCCCACCAACAGTGTATGAGGGTTCCCTTTTCTCCACATCCTCTCCAACATTTGTTGTTTCCTGCCTTGTTAATTTTCCCCATTCTCACTGGTGTGAGGTGGTATCTCATTGTGGTTTTGATTTGTATTTCCCTGATGGCAAGTGATGCAGAGCATTTTCTCATGTGCATGTTGGCCATGTCTATGTCTTCCTCTGTGAGATTTCTCTTCATGTCTTTTGCCCATTTCATGATTGGATTGTTTGTTTCTTTGGTGTTGAGTTTGATAAGTTCTTTATAGATCTTGGAAACTAGCCCTTTATCTGATATGTCATTTGCAAATATCTTCTCCCATTCTGTAGGTTGTCTTTGAGTTTTGTTGACTGTATCCTTTGCTGTGCAAAAGCTTCTTATCTTGATGAAGTCCCAATAGTTCATTTTTGCTTTTGTTTCTTTTGCCTTCGTGGATGTATCTTGCAAGAAGTTACTGTGGCCGAGCTCAAAAAGGGTGTTGCCTGTGTTCTTCTCTAGGATTTTGATGGAATCTTGTCTCACATTTAGATCTTTCATCCATTTTGAGTTTATCTTTGTGTATGGTGCAAGAGAGTGGTCTAGTTTCATTCTTCTGCATGTGGATGTCCAATTTTCCCAGCACCATTTATTGAAGAGACTGTCTTTCTTCCAATGGATAGTCTTTCCTCCTTTATCGAATATTAGTTGCCCATAAAGTTCAGGGTCCACTTCTGGATTCTCTATTCTGTTCCACTGATCTATGTGTCTGTTTTTGTGCCAGTACCACACTGTCTTGATGACCACAGCTTTGTAGTACAACCTGAAATCTGGCATTGTGATGCCCCCAGATATGGTTTTCTTTTTTAAAATTCCCCTGGCTATTCGGGGTCTTTTCTGATTCCACACAAATCTTAAAATAATTTGTTCTAACTCTCTGAAGAAAGTCCATGGTATTTTGATAGGGATTGCATTAAACGTGTATATTGCCCTGGGTAACATTGACATTTTCACAATATTAATTCTGCCAATCCATGAGCATGGAATATTTTTCCATCTCTTTGTGTCTTCCTCAATTTCTTTCAGAAGTGTTCTATAGTTTTGAGGGTATAGATCCTTTACATCTTTGGTTAGGTTTATTCCTAGGTATCTTATGCTTTTGGGTGCAATTGTAAATGGGATTGACTCCTTAATTTCTCTTTCTTCAGTCTCATTGTTAGTGTATAGAAATGCCACTGACTTCTGGGCATTGATTTTGTATCCTGCCACGCTACCGAATTGCTGTATGAGTTCTAGCAATCTTGGGGTGGAGACTTTTGGGTTTTCTATGTAGAGTATCATGTCATCGGCGAAGAGGGAGAGTTTGACTTCTTCTTTGCCAATTTGAATGCCTTTAATGTCTTTTTGTTGTCTGATTGCTGAGGCTAGGACTTCCAGTACTACAGAGAAATTTTTTTAAGAAGTCATGTTTGGCCAGTCTCACCACATGAATATAACTGCTACTAAGGTAGATGATTTCTTTCTTTTATTTCCTTTTTGTCTTTTGTCCATATGTAGTGCTTTTAACACATATATATATCATCTTATTTTTACTTCACTTAGCATAATATCTTTTTTTAATTTTTTTTATTTTATTTTACTTATTAATGATAGGCACACAGTGAGAGAGAGAGAGAGAGGCAGAGACACAGGCAGAGGGAGAAGCAGGCTCCATGCACCGGGAGCCCGATGTGGGATTCGATCCCGTGTCTCCAGGATCGCGCCCTGGGCCAAAGGCAGGCGCTAAACTGCTGCGCCACCCAGGGATCCCAGCATAATGTCTTTAAGTTTCATCCATGTTGTAACATAAAGAAAAATCGTTTTCCTTTTCAAGGCTGGGTAATATTCCACTGTATGGATAGACCACATTTCATAATCCAATCATCCTTCAATGGATATTTAGGTTGTTTCCAGCTTTGGGCTACAGTAAATAGTGCTGCTATGAATGTCCATCAGCTCTGTAGACACACTGAGACAAAGAAAATATTTTCTGCTGAAATAAGGATGAATATGATAATATTAAATATTGGACAGCTTTTTCATTCAACAATTCATTCAGCTTATTCATTCAACAGCATTATTACTTACTCTGTAGTAGGCATTCTTCTAGGGGAACATTGGTGAACAAAAAGGGCTTTTCAATCAACATGCAAAGTATAGCTGTGCCAAGAAACATGAGGACAAAGATAGGGCAGCTTGCCCCCGCCTGGCCTGGTAAGCTCCAGCTGTGGGCAGTTGTGAGCAACCAGCTGTGGAGTTTATCTGAGAACTGAATCTTGTAGTCCTGGACACACTGGGGATTCGTGAGGTGCTGAGCCTGTCCACTGACTCTTGACCACATTGTTCTCCAGATACAGCTCCTCTGCTCCCCCCTCCTTGAGTTAATAGCCTATTCTTTTACCCTTTGAAATAAACATGTTTTTCTCTGCTTCCCAAAATTAATAATTCCTATAGCTAATCTGCTAGCCCTCTTAATAAAAGCTGGAGGAGACAAAGCCTCAGGGTCTGAGTTCGAGTGCTCTTGGTCCTCCTGTTTTAGTCTGGATGTTTCTGTGAGGGTGTCTCTGGATGAGATCAACATTTAAGTCAGTGAAGTTTGAGGAGATTGCCCTCCATAATGTGGGTGGGTCTCATCCAATCACAGAAGCAAGCCGCCTACAGACTCAGGGGGGCCATGTTGTGGCCCCAAGTTATCCCTCAGAATCACACAACTCTGTCGTTACCTACAGTCTTTACTTAAGTCTTAGTAGGAGTTGTAGTCTGGTATCAACTATACTGTGGATGACTTAGAAAAAAGTGGGTATATTTGCAAGTTATTGAGGACATGGTGGAGTCTTGGAAGAGTGGCTGCCACTGAGAAGAAGAGGAGGCTTGCACAATGGGAATCAGGGCCTCTGGGTGGAACAGTAGTGTTTTTCTTAGTTTCTTAGGGAAAAGAAATGAGAAATATGTGAAGAATTGGGGGTGGTGGTCAGTCTTTGCTTTGAAAAATTACTCAGAGCAGGAGTAGCAAATGTAAGCATAATAGCAGGAAAACATTACCCTGTGGGGGTAATGGTGCATTTTCTAAGCTTAACATCAGTGCAAAAAATTATAGATTTGGCTACATATCTTAAAACTTCCATAGGTCAAAGAATTAAAAGTTCATTTTTAAAGGGGGAAATATTTGTAGGAAATACATACTTGGTGCTTTTCTTATTAAGTGTTTTTGTAAATGAAAAAATATTCTGAACAGAATATCAGGAGAAGAGGAAAGCTCTGTCACTTCTCAAAGCTCAATTAATTCTATTTCAAGTGAAAGGAAATATCTGGATCTCTATCACATCCTTTCTTTCCCTACAAGACAGTTTTTTTAAACTGCAACATGGAATAACATGTCACCAAGAATTCTTTTAAAAGGGCTCCATTGCCAAATAAGTTTGGGAAACATGGCCTTAATCAAATATAAACAGACTTATTTAATGTCAGATTTCTATGAATATTTTTTAAATCACCACAAAGAAGGGATGTGATACATATAAGGTGCAGTCTTCCTCAATTTATTTTGTAGACCTAAAAATTCAATGATTATTATATTCCAGAGGATGTGTAAAGTGCTTAATGATACCTCACCCTTTTTTTAAGATGTATTTATTTATTTTAGAGTGAGACAAAGAGTGCACATGTGAATAGGAGGAGGCTCAGAGGAGAGAATCCTCAAACAGACTCCGCGCTGAGCCTGGAACCCCACATGGAGCTCCATCCCAGGACCCTGAGATTGTGACCTGAGCCAAAATCAAAAGCCACAGCTTAACCAACTGAGCCACCTAAATGACCCAACACATTCCCTATTTTTTTTAATGTTTCAGTGTCTCATCCCCAAAAAGGTTTCACTGTGGTATGTTGTTCTAAAACACTTTACCATAATACAGAAAAAAATCTCAAAAATAACACTCTAGGGTAATTATCCTCAGTTTACCTACAAGAGCAGACTTACAGTTAAAATCACACAGATAATTCATTAGGAATCTGGTATTCCTATTCTCATCTCCTAATCCAAGATACAAGTGAGAAAGGAGTTTCCGTGTCTCATTATTTTCCCTACCACCTGAGAGTATTATCAAGGGCAGGATACAAATATTACTGAAGTTCTAATGTGAAGGTTGTGGGTAAATTAACTTCAACTGTTATTTCTAAGGTTTCATTATTTAAACAAAGCAAAAAGTAAAGTCTTTATTTCTATAATTCATTACTGTGCAAATATAAAACATAACTGCGATTTGTACATTTTCTCAGGGAATGGGAAATCGCTAAACTAAAAATTGTAATTGTAAACTAAAAAATTGTAATTTTTTTTAGTAAGGATGATGAAGTATCTGACAATAAAAGAGAAAATTTTTTACATGCAGTAATATTTAGGGATTGTCACAGGTGAAAAAATACTTTAGCCAATGTCCCAAGAGTAATATAGTCTGTATTTTTTGACCATTTATTATAGCAAGGCACAAAACTAAGCACCTAACACTTATTATCTGATTTAAATTATACCAGGATGCTAAATGTTATCTCAGAGTTTTAGCAGAGATTCCCGAATCAAGTACAAGCTGGCATAGCTGAATCTGTTGACTTTTAAAGCAGAGTATGTGGACATCTCCTTGTGGGAGCATCCACCCTGAATCCCAGATCCTCCAGCATTAGCAGATTGGATCACTTTCCTCTACTTTCCCTGAGCCTAGAAGAGAAGCACCTGGGGGAATGAAGTAATAATTTTGGGAGGATTTCTTTGGAAAGAATTGTCACTGTGACTCTCTTTTACCTTCACCCAAGCTAAGGGACAGAGCCTATTCTTCCAGAACTTGGAAGGCACAACAGTGCCTGTGTTTTCTGGAGCCAGGCATGGGCCACATGAAAGATGGAAGATTCTGGGTCATCTTAAAAAAGAACTCCCTCAAGTCAGCCTCCTGGTAGGATAATATCATCACAGTCCAGGAGTCAAGACAAGAAGCCAGGGAGCTACTGAAGGAGCCATATATGTCCAGCCAGAAGGGAAATTGGCTTCTCAGAGGACTAACAGATTGAACTCAGAGGTCAGGGTTAGTGGGGCTGAGGGGCATTCTGGCTCTGAAGAATGCAGGAAAGAATCCCCCAAGAGAAAGAGGCATGCCTCTGTCACTAGATTCCAATTATTCCAGCCAGCTCTTTCTGTCCTCTTCTTTGCATCCTGGCTTTGATCATGGACATAAGAGGGAAGGCCAGTAGTAGTGACTTGGGTTTGCCCCCTTTGACCACTGTCAAAAGCACCTGAGGCAGGAGAGGAGGATGTTGTAATTGGGAGAAGGGTATGTAGTCTGACATTACAGTCAGAGGAGGAAAGAAAACCATTTGTTTCCTGCTTTCAAGGAAAAACTATTAGATCTGCCTGTAATGTTAGTAAGTGGGAGGGAGGTCTGAGATAACACAGTAACTTTTTGAAGGGGCAATGATGAAAAATAATAAAGTTGTCTCCTACTTACACTCTGTGAACTTCAGCCCCTTCAAGAAACTGGTTACAAATCCTCAGTACCTGGGCGTTATTATCCCTAGATTATAGGTAAAATTAAAAAGACATCCCCAAAATCAGAAAACTCAAGTGATGGATCTGGGATTAGAATTGAAGTGGCTGTCCCAATGGCTTTTGTTTTCCCTCCCAGTACTGCACCCTAAGATTCTGCCAAAGCATCAATACTGGGAGATCTGACACACTTCCAATAACACTCTCGTTCCAGACTTTTGCTGTTTTCATTGAATGGTTTTTATTGAGAAGCAGTAAAAACTGTTTATAGTTTATGCAGTGATTCCACATCCATTCTTTAATTTAATCTTCATGATAATCTATGATAAGGAAGATATTATCATTACTTCTGTGTATCTCATTATGGACTTGACTGACACATCAGAAGGGTAATGAGCAGAAGAACATCTTGGATCTGCTATCTTACAAACTGCACAGATGCAGGAATGATGTTTGTTTTCTTCACTGTTGTATGCAGCACAAGGCTTGGTGCCTGGCACATAAAAGAAGTTCAATAATTATTTGTTGAATAAATGAATGCATGGTGTTTTCCAATTCTAATTTTTTTGTTATTATATCATGTTGCTTCTCTACCAATGAATGGTCTTGGAGAAATCTTACTCCATCTGGGAAACTCACTGTAAAACAAAGTTCCTGAATTTTAAATGAGTCTATCATAAATACATTTTATAGCAAATCATATTTTGGGCTTTTGCAAAGCATAAAATAGTAAAAAATATTTTCTCCTGAGCCAGTAATCTGATGAGGATAAATTATCTCTAAAGCCCCATAGCTATAAAGCATGCTATGATTGTGGAAGTGGGAATTCACTTATGAATTGTCTATTTTCAGAGACTGCATTGTACAATAATCAATAGAAAATAACCCATAATACTTTGTATGTAGAAAGTACTCAAGAGTTTAGGACATTTATTTATTTATCTAAACCATAGCCATGATTCTCAGTAAAAAGCTTCTTCATTAACTTTGCCAAATTCATTTTTGGCAAATAAGTGGATGTAGGAATTCCTTAGAATTCTGAGGACATTTCTACCATGATTTAGCTATGATGTTACAATGTCACCTAGGAATGCTGATCCATTTTTTCCATGAAACTCTCTGTTATTTATGTCTTCATTATAGGCAGAAGGAGAAGCAGGCTCCATGCACCGGGAGCCCGACGTGGGATTCGATCCCGGGTCTCCAGGATCGCGCCCTGGGCCAAAGGCAGGCGCCAAACCGCTGCGCCACCCAGGGATCCCCTATGTCTTCATTATAGAAGAGATAAAGCTATATTAGAAAGATAAGATAGAAGTGGGTCACTTTGTTGGGTCTCTGAGAGGACATGGAGACCCTGGTGTGGGTTCCCACTCTCCACATGCAGTGATGGTGCTCAGACCTGGAAGGCTGTCCAGCGCTCATCTTGCCCTGGAATCATAATCATAAAATTAAGCTGCATGTATGAATTCCCTTGTGGCAATACTACAAACCTACTAGCCTTACTAGAAACAAGTAGGTCTAGACTGAGAGCCTGTCTTCAACTATGGTATTTCTCTTTAAGTTTTTGGTTGAGTAAAAAACATTATTACCAGAGTTTTAAAGGCACCACCATATACACAACCAAGTCCCAACCTGCAGAAGTTTAGGTAATAATCCTCTCAACATTTTCCAGAAAATTGAATTCTTAGAAAATACAGGCTTAACACCTTCAATCAGAAGCTCTTTCTGTGTTAAATGCACTAGAGATGAGCACAAGTCTCTGTTACTATAAATGATCCCTATGGACCATCCACTTGTCAGAGTGGAACACAGATCCATCTCCAGTCCCTGAGATATACATAGTTCTTTGTGTCAAGGTCATCCCCCCCCAAAAAAACTAGTGTATACAGCCAAGGATTTCATTCCACTCATGAGGTTAAGCATAAAATCCCATGTCTTTTTTTTTATATATAGATTCCTATTGATGGGAGTTAGATGTAAGTGCAAAACACAGAACACTGCATTTTTTTAGATTTATCTATTTATTTTAGAGAGAGAGAATGCAGTGGGGAGAGGCAGGAATAGAGGGAGAGAAAGTCTTTAGTAGACTCTCTGCTTAGCACAGAGCCAGAGGTAGGGCTCAGTCTCATCACCCTGAGTTTCAGGACCTGAGCCGAAACCTAGAGTTAGACACTTAACCAACTGTGCCCCAGGTTCTCCCAGAACACTGCATTTTAGAACTCCAATGTCAAGGGGTCATCAGGGAAAGAAAATATATTAGCATAATTAATCATTGAAACCTAACTGAAATTAAATTTTTAAAAACACTCTTTAAAAAATAATTAAACTGTGAAGTATCTAAGAGAAGCAAAACTAAGTAGTCTGTAGATGTGAACTATAATATTGGTATATTACATAGAATAGATCATATACAGGACTGAGTGGATCCCAATTGATTGACTAAATAAGTGGAGAGGTGAATGGATAAAGGGATACCAATCAGCCCCCAACACTTGCAACTGGCCTGGAATCTTAGGAATCTACACAGATAATCTGTCTTTTTAGATTTCTCCTCCAATTTCCTTTCTACATAAGAATTTATGCCCTACAAAACTTCCTCCTAGTAATAGTCCTATGGATGGCATCTTTGACCTCCTTGTTCCTCAAGCTGTAGATAAGCGGGTTCAACATGGGGATCACTGCTGTGTAAAATACCGACACCACTTTGTTGAGATCCAGTGAGAAACTGGCACTAGGCCGTACATAAATAAAGAAAAGAGTACCGTATAGGATGGAGACAGCGGTCAGGTGAGAAGAGCATGTAGAAAAGGCTTTGCGCCTCCCATCGGCAGAGTGGATCTTCATGATGGCAATGAGGATATAAATGTAGGAGACCACGATAGTCAAACCACTGAAGACTCCCACAGCTCCAGCCACAACAAAAACTACCAACTTAGTAAGCCTGCTGTCAGCACATACAAGGGAAAGCAGGGGGGACATATCACAGAAGAAATGATTAAGAACATTGGGGCCACAAAAAGGAAGACGAAATGCATTCGTTGTATGGGTCATGGTGTTCACAAACCCGATGATGTAGGGACCAACCACCAGCTGGACACAGAGTCTCTGGGACATGGCAACTGAATACAATAATGGGTTGCAGATGGCCACATAGCAGTCATAGGCCATGGACGCCAGGAGAAAACACTCTGCTGCCACAAAGAACCCAAAAAACCACTGTTGCAAAGCACAGCCCAAGAAAGAGATGGCCTTCCTCTTCACAAAGAAGTCGGTGAGCATCTTTGGGCTCACAACAGAGGAGAAGCAGATATCCACAAAGGACAAGTGGCTGAGAAAAAAGTACATGGGCGTGTGAAGGCGGGAATCAACCCGAATCAGAATAATCATACCCAAGTTTCCAGTTAGATTGATGAAGTAAAAACTCAGGAAGAGCAGGAAGAGGAAAACCTGCAATTGTGGGCTGCAATTCAAACCTGTGAAAATGAATTCGGTGACCCTCGTATAGTTTTCAAAGGCCATTGACTGGTTCTGGTTTTCACTAGAAGAACAGAGGAGTCACAACATATTTGATCAACATATCTTCAAAAATGGGACACAGAAAAAAGCATACCAGTAACTGGGAGAGCATCAGGGGGTGAGATGACTTAGTTGCATGCAGTAGACAAGGAAACAAAAGTAATATATGGACCAGTGCAAAAGATCAGATCTGAAGCTATTACATTTTAAGATTCTGCAGAAATCCACCAATATAGAAAGGAGAGGACAAAAATCTAGAAGTGAGAAGCAGCTTCCTCAGGGTCCCATGGCTAACTGATTGCAGAGATGGTTCCAGAACAGATGTCTAATAACTCACTGCAGCGAACTTTGCGTGAGTTCACCACACATGCAGCAGGGTGGAAGTGAAGGAATCTGCAGAAGAAATGAGAAGCCACTTATTTTTAGGACAGGTACCATGCACTTTGTGATTATAACCCAAGGCTAAATGCACCTGGAGCCCATCTTCTCTGACCCTGGAAAAGTCTTCGTTGTGAAACAGGAGTAATCATAGTTAGAGCTACCTTGTAAACTGTTGTGAGGGTACAGAGAGATAATGCATGCAAAGAATTTAGCAGAATCTCATTAGGTACCTTGATGAGTATACAATAATTGTTAATATTTTCACCTTACATGCTCCATTTAATAAGCCTTCAAGCTAAATATCATTATTTCATTTTACATAGGAGGAAAATTGAAGCTCAATCCACGTTCATGATGCTGATGACTGGCAGAGGTGGGCTTTGCACATGTATAAGTCCAAACGGACTGTGTTTTTTCCTTTGTCACACTGCAAAAATTGTGTGCTCACAATTCCAGTCCTCACAAAGAGATACGCAATTCAGTCCACTAGGAGTACAGAATGATGCAAGTTTGGCTGCTTATTCCTGGTGTTAAGGTTACAGCCAATGGCCACTAGTGAGAAGACCTTAGGATAATAGACTCTTGCCCTTGAGTATCACCTTTACGGAAATGTACAGGAAAGAAATCTGGAAAAGAGCCTAAATTATCCCACCTGTATACCCTCCATCTATCCCTTATCACCCTCTCTCACGGTGCCTTTGTGTAGGTCAGCTGATCTCTTTGACCCTGAGCTGCTTCATGTGTTCAGTGTAACTAAAATTCTGTCTCCTGCTCTCTCAGAACTCTCTTCCACTTAGAATGAGAGGAAAATATGTAAGTACTCTGAAAACTCTGAATACTTTACTTTTAAAAAAAATATATTTATTTGTTTGTTTGTTTGTTTGTTTATGAGAGAGAGAGAGAGCAGGGGAGGAGCAGAGAGAGAGAATCTCAAATAGACTTCATTCTGAGCTTGGAGTCTGATGCTGGGTTTGATCCCATGACCCTGAAGCTGAGCTGAAGTCAAGAGTGGGACACACTTAACCAAATGAGCCATCCAGGCACCCCTATACTTTAAAGAAGTTTTATTAGCCCAGGACTAGTGGAGTGCAACAATCATTCTTAGGCTAGATACTTTTCTTCCAATTTTCCAATATGAAATGTATTATTCAAAATTAGCAGGGTCTCCTCTTAGGCCAATAATACAGCTTACATTATATCCTCTGCTTCAGAGGGTTAAAGAAGAAGATGGGATGGTCAGGAAGACAGTCCGCCCATCACACTCAGCTCTTTCTTAGGGCTCTTCAAGAGTCTAGGAACACCTCCAGAGTCCTCATACACTACATATCAGTCTTCCATTTGACAGTTGCCCAAAGCTCTTGGACAAGGCCTTATCAACCTTGGTTTCTAAACCTACCCAAGCCTTCCACGCACATTTTAATTTCTCAGCTTCTCTGCTGTATTTGATTCTTAGAAGAGAATATAGTGCTCCACAAAGATTGAACTACACAGAGCAGGGGAACACAACCAGCTCTCATGTTCAGAGCACTAGTAGAATATCAACCCAACCTATAATAATCTTCTCATAGCAAGGAAGACACCCAGGTGGTACAGATAGGGATGTGAGTTGAATTCATTGTTCTTTTTCCTTTTTGCTGCTACTAAAGCATCTCTGTCCCATTTTATACCAAGGCAAGTATATTTTGATCCAGTTGCAAAATCTAAGCTTATCTCTACATAAATTATCTCTTCTTAGATCTTGCTCAATGATCCAACAAAGATAAGGATCATGCCAGTCCTGGCCTTGAGCCAGACATATAATTTATTTTAATTCTACTTAAAATAATCTGTGTTCTCTTGAGCGTGTTGAAAAGCAGGTAGAAAAAACAGAAAATGATTTAGAAGTTCTCAACTTACATTCTAATAGGCTCTCTCTTCTTTGAAGATGGCATGAAGAACTACCGTAAGAACGAGCCAAGTTTGTCAGCTTTCCTCTCTCCCTTTAACGTGGCCACCTTCTCATGCACAATAGGTCCGAATTTTTAATAGTCATTTGGTTTTACTGTTTCTTTTCTTCCAAGAAGAAAATGTGGAATACTTGATGCAAAACATATCCAGAGGCTTCATCGATTAGATAAAAGTTCCCTAAATTAGTTACATCATCTTTTCTTTGTGGTTGCTATGGAAGATCCTCTGTCCCCAAAGTCTACCATATCTTGGGAATGAACCACTAAGGGAAAGTGCAAAGTTTTGCTTCATATCCTACATAAGTCCAAGGAAATCTGTTTTCTGATCATTTTATATTTGTTTTTTTTTTTGAACCACGGGAATTTTTGTATATATATATATATTTTTTTTTATTGGAGTTCGGTTTGCAAACATATAGCATAACATCCAGTGCCCATCGCATCAAGTGCCCCCCTCAGTGCCTGTCACCCAGTCACCCCATCCCCCTGCCCACTTCCCTTTCCACCACCCCTTGTTCATTTCCCAGAGTTAGGAGTCTCTCAAGTTCTGTCTCCCTCACTGATATTTCCCACTCATTTTCTCTCCTTTCCCCTTTATTCCCTTTCACTAATTTTTATATTCTTCAAATGAATGAGACCATATAATGTTTGTCCTTCTCCAAATATATTTGTTTTTAACTGGAAATAGTCCCTCCTTTCTCTCTGTTTCCAGGCTAAGCCAGGAACCACTATGGCATCCCTAGTAAACTGAAGTAGCATGGAGAGGGTGGGCCACTGGAGGACCTTAGTTCTCCCTGCCTCTCTTTCTATTGCATTCATATCTTGGGAGCGAGAGCAAAGAATCTGAAAAATGAACTTTTCTCAAAGATAGCATGTAGCCAAATAAATTAATCTTCCTAGGACTTCATCCAAAATATACAAAGAATTTAACCAAGGGCTGGAAGCGAATTTCTGAGAACACGGATCATTAAACTTTATAGCAATTATATTTGAACTTTTAGCCTATGGCAAGAGAAATACATTTCTAATTGCCAAGAAAAGAATACAAATAAATAAAACAAAATACTTTAGGGTCCTGTTTCATCTGCAAAACAAACACCATAAGCCTGACAAAACAGAGTCAATATGGGTTCCACCCTGAGTGATGAAAAGTGTAAGCCCTTCAGCAAACAACACAACTTCCCTACTCTAGGAGGTTTTATTGGTTTCATTTTTAATTTCTTAGAACGCTGCTATATTCTTTAAAGCAAATTTCTCCATGAAACCTTACTTTTTGATGATAACTCTCTGTTGACTCCACATATGAAAGACAATTCTGTTTCTTCCCTGAAGACTATTCAGATTTTGCTCATTTATTTATTTATTTTTAGTTTCAAGTTTTTATTTAAATTCTAGTTAGTTCATACACAATGTAATGTTGATTTTTGATATAGAATTTAATGATTCAACACTTAGATACAACACTCATTGCTCATTACAAGTGTCCTCCTTAATGTCCATCACCCATCTAGCCCATCCCCCCACCAACCTCCCCTCCATCAACCCTCAGTGTCTTCTCTGTCATTATGAGCACTGGGTGTTATTCTATATGTTGGCAAATTGAACACCAATAAAAAATAAATTTAAAAAAAGAGTCTGTTTTGTGGTTTGCCTCCCCCCTTTCTTTTTCCCCTATGTTTCATCTGTTTTGTTTCTTAAATTCCACATGTGAGTGAAATAATATGGTATGTGTGTCTCTGATGGACTTGTTTCACTTATCATAATACTCTTTAGCTCCATCCAAGTTCTTGCAAATCATGATGGCTGAGTAATATTCCATCTTCTTTATCCTTCATAAGTAGATGGACATTTGGGCTCTTTTCATAATTTGGCTATGGTTGATAATGAGTTGTCTGCATAATAATCCATTTTTATTGTATGACACTGTGAGTTTATAGGTTCAATATTGCTAATGGTTTTTATATGTGTGTTGTCTTAGGTAAAGTGTCTACAACAAGCAGTTGTCATTAGTCAGGATTTGGGGAATGACTCTGGCCCTGTTTATTGTCTTCCTGATGGTTGGTTCTTTTCTTTGAAGAACTGGCTAATGCTTATTCTGTAAACATAGTTATATTTTCTTTTGGGGGGGCAAATTATACTTTAATTTAAATGGAAATTAATATTTTCATTCTTCCTATGTTGCTTATCACAGTTATTTTAAATCCCTTATGTAAATCTGTCTTGAATCTTCAGAATATATATTTCTAAGATTTCTTTTAAAATTTACTTCCTGAATGGGGTGTCTGGGTGTCTCAGTTAAGCATCTGGCTCTTGATTTTGGCTCAGGTCATGATCCCAGGATTGTGAGATAAGCCAGCATCAGGGTCCATGCTGCATATGGAGCCTGCTTAAGATTCTCTCTCTCTCCCTCTCCTTCTGCTCCCTGCTTCTCTCCTTCCCTAAAAAAAAATAAAAATCAAAAATGGAGAAAAAATCATAATAAACACAAAAAAGGTTCAAAATTTACTTCCTGAAATAAGTCAAAGAAAGACAAATACTGTATGATTTCACTTATATGTGGAATCTAAAGAAATGAAACAAAACAAAAACTCATAGATACAGAGAAGTGCTGGGTGGTTTGGTAGTTGCCAGAGGCAGAGGTTGGAAAGGTGAGCAAAATGAATTATAAGATCAATAAGGCCTGAGGATGTAGGGTACAGCATGGTGACCATTGTCAATAATTCTGTATGTATATTTGAAAGTTGCTTAGAGAATAGTTCTTAAAAGTTCTCATTCCAAAAAAAAAAAAATTGTAATTCTGTGGTGATAGATGCTAACAAAACTTGTGGTAACCATTCTGCAATACACATATATAGCAAATTATTATGTTGTGCACCTAAAACTAGTACAATGTTATATGTCAATTAAATTACTTTCTGAGGTCATAAAAACCTAAATTCCAAATCGTTTATTTTTAGGTATATTGATATAATCACTGTTGATTAAAGTTGAAATTTCAAATTCACAAGGCAAACCCATTTGCCAAAGAAAAAGCAAATAATTAAGTTTATTTTTAATGTATACTCTTAAAAGTTATTGTTTTCTTCACCTAAATAATTAATATTAGGCAAGGAAAAATGAGCAAAGGAAAGAAAGGTAAAAATAAACTATATTAAGCTTCACCACAGAGCATTCACCCTATGCTGCAAAAGATTTGCAAATTTTTAGCTGACAATAAGGAAAAATTAATAAAATACATTTTATGCATTTTTGTTATAATAATATCAGATAAATATTGAAAAATGTTTCTAATTCATGCAATTTTAAGTTGAAACATAACCTCCTCCATAAAGAGCCTTCCTTCTGACATCTGCAGTCTAAAGCAATCTCTCCCTCTAAATTTCAAAACCTATAATGACCCCACAAATGGAATTTATTGGTGCTACTTTTTATTATGGTGGTTTTCTGTCACATTTCTGTCACATGACCCTAAGGAAGAGAGACCACAACCCAGTCAATGCAACAGACATTGCAGTGTCCAGCGTAGCACTGCTAGGGCTGTACCAGCAGTTAAATTCAAAATACATCCCTAGTCTTTGGAAAATAGCTACCTCTCTCAGCCCTTCACCTGCCAAGCACCCTGAACACCCCACCCTCTACTCCATATCCAGACTTCCCTGAAATCTACCCACTGGGAAGATAATGGGAGGACAGCTCAGGGCTGCAGGACCTTTTTAAACCAGCGTTCTCTTTGATGGATCAGTGCCCTTGTCCCACCAGTTATATTTTGAATACCATCCCTGACTGAGGCCCACTCTTTGCAAGATTCTGTAACATGGGGTGAGGTATGCAGAGGGGACCAAAGATTGGTTTTTGAAATAATTCAGCTTACTTTCTTGTGCCCTTATAAATGGCAATACATTAATGACCAAATAAATAAATAAATAAATAAACAAACAACTTGATTTTTTTAAAAAATATCATTGGCTAAGGAATGTCAGGGAACAGAAATCTTGAGTTGAACTGTTACTCCAGTTGACAATACATATAGATATTTTGCACTGAAAAATTATCAGCATAAGGATTTTTTCAAATTTACATTTGAATTTTTTAAAGAATCTGCATTTATATAAAGCATTTCACTACTAAATATATCAAGAAAGATTCCAAAAATGCTAAGTAGGGTATAAAATGCCAGACATCCTGAAAAATAGACTTTCTGTATAAGTGTTAGACGAGATGATGCTTACCAGAACAGAGGACTGAATACAAGTGCTACCATTAAGCTATAGATTTTCTAACAATAAGGTAAAAAAAAAAAAAAAAAAGGACTGTTTAATAAAAGGAGAGCTTGAGAACCAAGCAATCATAATTTGACATCTCTGTCTGCCATTCCCTCCCATGTAGCTTCAGACAAGTCACTCCACTTCCATGACCCTCACTTTTCATTATCTCCTGAATGAGAAGGATTTCTACCACACAGAGTTGCTTTAAAATAAAATTATCTGTACAAAGCCTACAACATTACATTTTACCTAAGAATTTTACATCACGTGTTCTTTTTCTTCTTTCTTCTTTTCTTGTTTTATTTTGAGATAGAGAGAAAGCAGGAGGAAGGGAGAGGCAGAGACTATCTCAACCAGCTCACAAAGCCCTGTGAGGGGCTCCATCTCACAACCCTGAGATCATGATCTGAGCTGAAATCAAGAGTCCAATGCTCAACTGACTGAGCTACTCAGACACCCATATAGCACCTGTTCTTTAAGAGGGTTTCAATAGCTCAGTTGACAACAGCATTTTACAATCACCACTATTATTAATATGTAAGTGTTATCCCATGAAGAGGAAGGGGATTATACTTGGGATATTTTTAAATTCCTGAATAATTAGATTAAAATACAAATATGAAAAGCCACAAAAATTCAAACATAAATGCCAAATATTCTAATCTATACTCAATATTTAAAGATGGGAGTTGTAATAAAAATGAAAAAAAGCCCACACAATTTTATTTATTTTCAAAGTTGCAAAGGACAGACCAGGAAAAGTATTTGTAACTAATGTTATGAAGGCTTTTTATTTATTGTTATGATGATGTAAGGAGTTATAAGAATGTTTGACCACAGAGTAAAATCCCTGAGCTATGTATTCTAAACTGTGTTACTCTTCATAGGAAGTCGTTCTCCCTTTATACCTTACTCCCAAAATTTGAAAGATAAGAATGGGAGAGTAGATCAGAGATGTTAAATTTCTATGTGCGATAAACATTTATATGATGAGATATCCAATATAAAGTATAGTAGCCCCCTTTTATCTGTAGGGGTTGCATGCCAAGACCCCCAGTGGATGCCTGAAACCGTATATGAGTACTGAACCCTCTACAAACCCCATTTTTTCCTACATGTATATACCTAGGATAGAGTTTATTCATAAATTAGGCACAGTAAGAGATTAATGACAATAATAATATAATAAAACAATTATAACAATATATTGTAAAGTTATGTGAATGTGGTCTCTCCCAAAATATCTGACTGTACTGTGCTCATCCTTCTTCTTGAGATAATGTGAGATGATAAAATGTCTACATGATGAGATAAAGGGAGGTGAATGACATAGGCACTGTGACATAGCTTTGGGTCATCATTGATCTTCTGACAATACCTCAGGAGGAGGATCATCTGCTTCCAGACCTTGATTGACTGCAAGTAACTAAAACCTCAGAAAGCAAAACCAAAGATAATGGGGGGACTAGTATACATAGGCCCAAACACACATAATGTGTATTTGATTTCACAGCCCTTCAAAATTAATTTTTAGACTTTTGAAAACTTTTTCCAACCCTCCTACTTTTTTTTTTTGTCTTTGAACTATTTCATTTTTTTTATTTTTATAATTATTATTATTCTTTACATTTGTTTTTATTTAAAATTATAACACCCAGTGCTCATCCCATCAAGTGCCTTCCTCAGTGCTGGTCACCCAATCACCCCATCTCCCCTCCCCTTCCACAACCCTTTGTTTCCCAGAGTTAAGAGTCTCTCATAGTTTGTCTCCCTCTCAAATTTTTCCCACTCAGTTCCCCTCCTTTCCCTTATAATCTCTTTCACACAATATAAGAAATATATATTCCACATATAAGTGAAACCATATAATAGATTGTCCTTCTCCAATTGATTTATTTCACTCAGCATAATACCCTCCAGTTCCATCCACGCTGAAGCACTTACCTTAATTACGTTTTCAATTATTAAAGAAAACGTGAGACAAAATTATTGATTGGTAAGCTGTTGCTGCCATCTAGCGGCTAAGTTTAGAGACACCTTAAGGAGGAATTCTTACAAAGCTATTTCACTAAGGAAACCTGCCTACCTTTTATTTAAACAGCCTATATTCACTGAGACCATGTCAATAGATGACTTTTAAAAATGAGGATGATCATAAAAGATACATCATGACTAATATGAAATTGTGCCTGTCATGGTACTGAAAGCACATACTGTAAAACAAACCTTGACCCTCTTCTTCTAAAATAATACTGAATATTTTAAACTAGGTTTTTATGAATTGAGGATCTAAGGCCATCTTGAGGGAATCTTTATTAACATGGAACTGGAGAGAGACTAATCTCAGCCTTAAAGGTTAATAATGCTTCATTACATTCATTTCAAAATGACCTCAGAAGCATTTAACAAACTTCTATTGAATCACTTCTGAGTCAGATATTGTGCTAGACTCTGATGATAAAGTAGTATTCCCCAGACCATGCGATAAGGAAGCATTATTTCTCTTTTCTAGGCTACTAAAATTTTATAAAATTTGATTAGGGGCAGATGGCATCATATGCCTTCCTAACATTTATAAAGATGATTATATAAAATTTTTATTAGACTAGCAATAATAATAATACTATAAATATCAATCACAATCTTCTGAGAAGTTATCTGTAGTAACTTTCTTAATGTTATAATAATAAAGTGCCCTATATAGGTATTATCTCCATTTCATAGATGAGTATAGTAAGAAATGTTTTTGTTTAAATTTTCTGTATTATTGGATATAGCTTCTTATTTTGAATTTGGTTCTATGTGGTCTCACTTGTGAAATGTGAATATAACTGGGCCATTCCCATATAAATTCTCTCTCTCCTCTCCTTCTTTCTTCCTCTTCCTCTCTTTCTACCTATCATTCATACACATGAATTTAAACATATTTTTAAATGTTTTTTTTTTATTGTCTCTCACATTGGTAGGGGAGAAGAAATGTGTGAAAATGGCATCTCTTTCTCTCTCCAGACATCTTCCTTAAACCTTTCTTTCTCTTTCCTCAAAGTTCCATATCAAATGTGTCCATCTGGAATAGACCAGATGTCTCTCTTCCCTTCTTTGGCAGAAGAACCACTCTCTCAGGATAAATACCATGTCCATCCCACACCTGGTGGGACTGTAAATCATGAGACTCTGCCTCTCCAAAGCCTCAGATGTAGGCACTTGCTCCAGGAGGGGAAGTCGGTCACAGAATCCCAATGCCCTGGACACAGCCACCAGATGGGGGGCGGGGGCAGAAACTGGCCCAAGCATGTAGTGCAAGCACACCTTGGAGATATTGTGGGTTCAGTTCCAGAGCACTGCAATAAAATGAATATTACATTAAGTAAGTCAAATGAATTTTTTGGCTTTCCAGTATATATAAAAGTTATAGTTACATCATACTGTAGTTTATTATGTGCAATAGCATTATATCTAAAAGAAAAATGTACATACCTTAATTAAAAATACACTATTGCTAAAAAATGCTAACCATCATCTGAGCTTTAGGCAAGTTATGATCCTCTGCTGGTGGAAGGTCCTGCCTCCATGTTGATGGCTGCTGACCAGTCAGGGTGGTGCTGAACCTTGGGATGGCTGTGGCAATTTTTTAAAGTAAGACAACAATGAAGTTTGCCACACCCATTGACTCTCCACTTGACCTTATTAATTGGTCTAATTTCAGTATGATGTCTCAGAAAATAAGAGGGGGAGAGGGAGAGAGACAGGGTCACCAGCCAGTTGATGGAGCAGTAAGAACCCACATTCACCGTAAGGTTTGCCATTTTATATGGGTGTGGTTCATGGTGCCCCAATTACAATAGTAACACCAAGCTCACTGACCAGAGATCACTATAATAAATATAATAATTTATATTATTTTATTATTTTATAATAACAAAATATTGCAGGAATGACCAAAACATGAGACACACACACACACACACACACACACAAAGTGAGCAAATGCTGTTGGAAAAATATTGCCGATAGTATTGCTCATCACAGGATGGTAAACCTTCAATTTGTAAAAGATACAAGTATCCATGAAGCACAATAAAGTGAAATGAAATAGAGAAGGTATACTTGTATTTGTTTCTCTCGAAGGGTGTCAAGTGAGGAGAAAGAAAATGAATAGAACTACACACCATCTTAAGTATTTTCTCCTAATTTTATTCTCCTTTAATTCACTGAAGCTTTAAAAGTCAAGCCAATAGTCAACCAAGGTGTGATGTGGGTGTTCTGCTCCCATCCTCTGCTTTCAAAAGAGGGATTTATATCAGTTTGAATTAGGATTGGTGATATAAGAGGGGAGACTCAAAATAACAGTAACTTTAAAAATTATTTCAAGAAATGTATTTTCTCTATTATAAAACAAATCTGGAGGTGGCAAATTTAGGGCTGATAATGGCTGATATACAGCATCTAGAACCTAAATGCTTCTTCGTGGTACAAAATGAGTGTTCAAGGTCCAGCCATTAAATCTGCATTCCAGGTAATAGGAAGGATACAGATGAGAGAAAAGGCACTTCCTGAAATTCTAAGGAAACCTCCTAGAGCACCTTACAAAGTTTCCACTTACCTGTCAGGACTTAGTCACACGTCAACCCTAGCCTACAAAGAAAATTGAAAAATGCAGTCTTTTATTGTGGTTTCAATGTGCCCAGCTAAAGGTGGGACCTCTATCAAAGAAGGGGAGAACAAAAGATAGGATGCTTTTTCAGTAGTTTCTGTGGTAGAGACAAATGGAACCTATTTGGTTTCTTTTCTTCTTAGCTATTCTTTTTCCGAGGTAATCTCATTAGGGTGGGGGTATCAGCATAACAGCTAAGAATGTAAAAATCCCATCCCCACCACTTATTAGCTGAATGATGCTGCCTCCATCCTGACATCTACTCTATCCCATTATGCTATTTGTAGTAACAGTAGTAGCAATTAAAAATGGTCTTGAGAGGAATGTTTACTAGAAAATAGTCTATTTAAAATATTTGATTTATGATTTAGTTTAAGACAGGCTAAAATAATATTTAATATGAAATTTTGTAAAATTACACACCTAGAAACACACAGAGAAAATTTCTGGAAGAATATAAGCCAAAGATTTAATATACTTTATCTGTACAAACAAAATCATATTGCAACAATGTGTTATTCAAGATTTCATTATCTTTAAAATAGACTGTGTACATTTATGTGTATCTGAATTCTATATATACTAGACAAATATACATAAATGGGAAAATGCCTGAAATAAGTGTATTAAAATAGGCACAGTTTTTATATGTGGCTAGTGAAATTACATGATTTTATTCTTTTTTGTGTTCCACCTTCCAAATACTCTACAATAATTAAGTCCCCAAAAAAATGTGTTCTTACCGCTTTCTGTAAGCAACAACAAAAATTATTAAATTTAGTTACCTATTGTATATTATTATTAGTTCAAAGATTTTTATTCAATTTATACATTAAATTATATAATATCCTAAGTAAATTGAAGCATCTTCTCAATTAAAAAAATAATTTTTGCTTCATCATTGAAAAATAGTGGTATAAACCATGGAGAAAGTGGTTTCTTGAGGGCAGAAAGCCTTTCATTATACTCAATGGGAACTCTTGTTAGGTTATAGGTGAGTGTGCTTTCCATCAGCATCATGAGATTTGCCTTCAGCCCCATTATATTTGGCATTTGAATTGCTCGACTGAGGTTCAAGGAGATTGCAGTTACTGACCTACCACCCTGAGTTCAGATGATGGCTCACATCCATCTGGATGAGTTCTAATGGGGCGCCTGGGTGGCTTGGTCAGTTAAGCATCTGCCTTCAGCTCAGGTCAGGATCTCAAGGTCCTGAGCCCTGTGTCATCATCAGGCTCCCTACTCAGAGGAGAGTCTGCTTCTCCCTCCCCCTCTGCCCCTTCCTCCCTTGTTCTCTCTCTTTCTTTCTCTATCAAATAAATAAATAAAATCTTTTTAAAAAATAAAATAAATAAATGAGTTCAATTGGTCCATTCCTTAGATGAGCTACCCATAAAATATCAAGAGCCTTGGCAAAAGTAGAATGTCTCATATTCTGTATGTTGGCAAATTGAACACCAATAAAAAATAAATTTATTATTAAAAATAAATTTAAAAAATATTTAAAAAGTAGAGTGTCTCACAGATGATTCCGGTGGATTCCAGGGAATTTTTAAGCACTTGAAGAAGACCTGATATCACCCATTCCATTCTGAATGTCAGATTCTTCACCAAGAGATATTTTATATGAACAGGTGCTTATAATCAATTCCATATCCTGGGGCACCTGGGTGGCACAGTCAGTTACGCATCTGCCTTTGGCTCAGGTCATGATCCCAAGGTTCTGGGATCGAGCCCCATGTCAGGCTCCCAGCTCACCAGAGAGCCTGCTTCTCCCTCTCCCCATTTGTGCTGATGTGCTCTCTCTTGCTCTCTCTCTCTCTCTCTCTCTCTCTCAAATAAATAAGTGTATTATTATCTAAGTATGTCTTAACTTTGGTTATTAATTGATTGATATATTTGGCAGCTCCCACATTCGGAGCATATATATTGATGATTGTTAAGTCCTCTTGTTGGATAGATCCTTTAAGTATGATATAGTGTCCCTCTTCATCTCTCACTACAGTCTTAGGGATAAATTTTAGTTTATCTGATATAAGGATGGCTACCCCTGCTTTGTTTTGAGGACCATTTGAATGGTAAATGGTTCTCCAACCTTTTATTTTCAGGCTGTAGGTGTCCTTCTGTCTAAAATGAGTCTCTTGTAGACAGCAAATAGATGAACCTTTTTTAAAAATCTGCAATCCCTTTTCTTGACCAGAAATATTTTCTTAAATGGTTTATAAAACTTTCATTATTTGAGTGACACATAAAATGTGGTATAGCTTGTCTGGTGGTGTCTCCCAACATCATGAAGTGAACAAAATCTAAGATTCTACGACCCACATTATTTCTCCATCACAACTCCCCAAGGCTGCAAGAGGCAAGTATTCTGGGAGGGAGATGCAGGGTTGTGATTTGAATCAATTCATGCTGAGTGAAACTCAGAGTGGCCACTGAATGACTTGAATGACTCTCTTGCTCTTACCCTTAAATAGCTCTCCTCCCAGATTGCTTCAGATATGTGCGTGTCCCATCACTCATACCAGAGGGAACATGGGGCTCACAAAACTCCCTGTGGACCCCAGACTGAACCAAAGCTACTACCTGGATCCCAATAACTCAGGTGTAAAAGGTTTGGGGTGTTTTGTTGTAGTTTTTTTTAATGTTGCATAATTTTCCTAGTCCAAAATCACAGATAAAACAGATCAGGTTCGTATTTGTACCCTGTAACATTAAGCTTAGAGATTCTATGAAAAAAAAAAAAAAAAACGCAATGGGAAAGGGGGAAAAAAACCAAGAGAATGCTCACGAACCTTCCTTTGGTGCAGGATCTGTGCTGTAAAGAAAGGCACAGCCTAAAACATTGATAATTTTCCTTTCAGCAAAAAAAAAAAAAAAAAAAAAAGTAAGTCACTTATTTCAACACTGACAACAAAGACACACATCTGAGAGTGTTGATCCCAGCCTTCACCTAATTAACTGCTTCAAAAATAAATAAATAATGTAAATTAAATGGAAGAAATTTCCGAGCTAAAATCTGAATCCTTTTCAAAGCAACCCATTGGCACTAATTCTGTCTGTCTAGTTTCCTAGCCCATGACTCATACCTGCTGTCTGAAATAGTTGCCTCACTGAATCTGTGATTATCCTTAGCCTACATATCACTTCATTGTCTTGGTATTCAGTTCTCTGCACAACTTGCTCACTCTCTCTGATTGCAAACCACCCTATGACCAGTCATTGCAAAGTGATCTGCTTAGAATAACTGCAATATTTAAAGCATGATCCCAAGAATGGATGGCTAGGACACCATCATCCCATCAACACTGCCAAAGAAAATATTTGTTTATCCAGTAAATCCATCATGAAATTTATTAGTCACAGACTTGAGATACATTTATACTCTAGCTCTCCCTGTATTGTTACCAAGGCAGGTTTCACTCTCCTTTTTCCCCCTCTATCTTTCCATAATCTAGAGATAAATTTTATATTTTTAGATCACACTCAGCGATCAGAGCTCAAAAGCCTGCAGATTGTTGCACCAAAAGTGTTGCACCAAAACAACACTTTTCAGAAATCACTTTTCTCTTACCTGAAGTAATTATAATACCTCTTGAATTGTTTAAATGTTTTATGAGGGACAGAAAGGTGTTAAAAAATGTGTAAACTACATCTTATTGTATTTTTCTTTTTTTCTAATTTGGAACAACAATAAAAGGCTAACATGAAAACAGGATATACATTTTCTGCATTTTAGTTTACCTCTGACTTCTCAACACCTCTGATTCTTTAGAATTTTCTTCTTCTCTCATTCACCTGTTTGCATTTTATTTCTAAATTATATAAGTGATACCTACTTATTTTTGTCGAAAGAAACAGAAAAAACTAAATATCAAATATTAAAGTAATAGTTGGAACAACTTCAGAGCTAAATATGTAGAGAGGCATCTCTCTTGCCACTTGTAACTTGGTGGAAAAGTAAGAATATAAGTTTTGTGTTGTCAATATTGTTCACTTTTTACTTGTCTATATTTACTTTTTTCTGCAGTGATTATGACGTGGTATTCTTAGAAGACAAGAATAAAGAAAATAGGCATAAAAGATATTTAAAGGAAATGATACGAGGAGTTTCTTTAGTTAAAAGAATCATCCATAGCTAAGTGACCTGCTCTGTTTCCTATTTTCAATTCTGTGTTTAGGGATGGTGACCATACATGTCATTCCAATAAATTGCACCTGGTCTGGACATATTGGTCCAGCCAGTGCCGTAGTATTAATAGCTAGATGATCCAACACTTATTAGATTTTTATCCTATTCCCAATAATAAAATTGTTTGAAGAAGCATAATTACTCTGACTCAGGACTGGGAATTTTTATCATCTTCACACACGTGATTGAAATGGAGCTTTAAAAAAAAATTGGCAAGGATACCATATTCCAAATTCTGCCCATTGCTTAGCATCTTCAGATGAGGACCAGGTATACCTTTCACATCTAGAAGGTATATATATATATATATATATAATTACTATTATATACTATTATATTATATATTATACATTATTATATATTACTATATAATATAATATAATAATATATAATATAATATAATATGTGTATATATATTTTTTATTCCTGACAGGAATTTAACTTCTGATGCAAAACTTCCTCCTGATGATCATTCTGTGCATGGCAGCTTTCACTTCTTTATTTCTCAAGCTGTAGATGAGAGGATTCAACATGGGGATCACTGCTGTGTAGAACACTGAGACCACTTTATTGACATCCAGGGAAAAAATTGCACCTGGCCTCACGTAGATAAAGAAGAGTGTCCCGTATAAGATGGACACCGCGGTGAGGTGGGAGGAACAGGTGGAAAAGGCTTTGCGCCTCCCATCGGCAGAACGGATCCTCAGGATGGCAGTAAGGATGTAAAAATAGGAGATTATAATGGTCAGGCTACTGACAACCAGTACGGCTCCAGCCACAATGAAAACTAACAATTTATTGATCCGGGTGTCAGCACATACCAAAGAAAGAAGGGGGGACATGTCACAGAAGAAATGATTGATAATGTTGGAGCCACAAAAGGGAAGTCGGAAAGCAGCCGTGGTGTGAGTCATGGTGCTCAGAAACCCAACAGTGTAGGGTCCAACCACCAGCTGTATGCAGAGTCTCTGTGACATGGCAACAGAATATAATAATGGGTTACAGATGGCAACATAGCGATCATAGGCCATGGATGCCAGCAGAAGACACTCAATGGCCACAAAGAATCCAAAGAACCATTGCTGCAAAGCACAGCCCAGGAAGGAGATGGCCTTCTTTTCAGCGAAGAAGTCGGTGAGCATCTTGGGACCCACAACTGAAGAAAAGCAGATGTCCACGAAAGACAGGTGACTGAGAAAAAAGTACATGGGTGTGTGAAGGCGGGAATCCATCTGGATGAGAATAATCATACCCAAGTTTCCTGTCACGGTAACAAAGTAAAAAAGTAGAAAGAGCAAGAAAAGGAAGACTTGCATCCGAGGATGATACTTCAAGCCTATGAAAATAAATTCTGTGATTCTTGTATGGTTTCCATCAGCCATCGATTGTGTTGGTCTTCTAGAGTGAGAAAAACAGAAAATAGATATGCATACGACTTTAAGTTCTTTAAAAGCATAACATAATACACAAGAAAAGAAGCTGTAGGCCCAATTTTGGAAAAATCGATATAAGAGACTAAATTAATGCTAGCAAATCAAACATAGTAAAGCTCTTAAAAGCAATATGGCTTAAACGTTTTAAAGAGAAAATTAGAACTAAGAATTGGGTCACCATTAGAAAACCTGTAAAATTACTCACCACATTTACATATTAAAAGAAAATGCATTATAATTATTTCAATAAAATTCTTTAATTTGATACATATGGCTCTCAAAACCACAACAACAAAGAAAAAAAATCCCAAACTGCAAATGAAAAGGAATTACTTAACTCAGTAAAAAGAATCTTTCTGAAGCTTCCAGAGAATATATGTGTACAGTGTAAGTAATAGAAACACTCACACTATAACCAGAAACTATATATTCTCACAATTTGTACTATTTAACATTATACTGGAGAACACATTCAAAGTACTAAGCCATAAAAAAAGAATGAAGATGTTAGAATTCTAGAAAACAGAGTTAAGAAAATACTGACACTGTTTGCAGGCAAAATAGTCATCCACATAGAAAAATGTACAACAGTCAACCAATAAGATAACTTTCTTAGAAAAAATGAAACAGTTCAACAAAATAGTGAAGATCAGTGTAGGAAAGTCAATAATAACTACCTATGAGTTATAATGGAAAAACTTACATTCATTCACTAATTGATAAAATAGCTATAAGTAAGCCTAACAAGGAATATTCTAGATTCATATAAAGAAAAATATAAATTATAGAACTTTACTGTGCAAGAGAAGAAATGTCTAAATCAGTGAAAAATACATTTCGTGTATTTTTATGTGTTTATTAAGATTCATTTCTGGGGATCCCTGGGTGGTGCAGCGGTTTGGCGCCTGCCTTTGGCCCAGGGCGCGATCCTGGAGACCCAGGATCGAATCCCACGTCGGGCTCCCGGTGCATGGAGCCTGCCTCTCCCTCTGCCTGTGTCTCTGCCTCTCTCTCTCTCTCTCTCTCTCTTTCTCTCTCTCTCTCTCTGTGTGTGTGTGTGTGTGACTATCACAAATAAATAAAATTTTTTAAAAAAAAAGATTCATTTCTTCCTGAGAAAGCAAAAATTAGCTAAAGCTAATTTAACAGGGAGAGTGAGAATCAAGAACAATTCTGATGAGCTTAAAGCAAAGCCAGGCTATGTATAAAGGGGCCAACAACATCAGAACAGGTCTAGACTGAACAGGTAGCATGGGGTCCTGTTTCCTTGAAAACCACAAAGGTAAGATAGATGTAGAAGGTTGTATCCAGACATCCTTCATGTGGAGTTCTGTACCTGTGTAGGGAATTGAGATTGTTTTGCTCTATCAGACTAATTTAGATATTCCAGACCAGAGTAGGAGGTTTTATCTTGCTGATATAATGTCAAACAAAAATTTTAGATAGCTTGTAATTTTAGAAATTAAGTTTCTCATCGAATAACAAATAATAAATAAAAAATAATAAAGCATTTGTCATGAGCCTACCCCCAGAATATTGTTAGGATGCTTTATAGGGAGAAATATTTTTTCCTGTTCACTTCACAATTGATTTGTGTCTATTTTTCCAACCTGAAGAATGGCCATGCAGATTCTCACTCCCAAAATCCAATAATAACTCTAGATTTTCTTTGTTCAACAAAACAGCCATGGTTTTCCCAAGGTGTGTGGTCTCCTTCATTGCAACAGGTCAAAAGCTGATTGCGTCAGGCTACAAACTTAAGGCTGATTTTAGGCTACCCACCACATTATATGGCAAACTTAATACAATTCCAACCAATTGGAAAAATTAAAATGAAAATAAAATTTTTAATGAAACAATCTGATTTTTAAGGTCGTGGAAGAGAAAAAATGTTCAAAAGTAGCAAAACAGTGAAATAAGTGAATCGGAGAAGGACAAACATTATATGGTCTCATTCATTCGGGGAATATAAGAATTAGTGAAAGGGAATAAAGGGAAAGGAGAGAAAATGAATGAGAATATCAGTGAGGGTGACAAAACATGAGAGACTCCTAACTCTGGGAAATGAACAAGGGGTAGTGGAAAGGGAGGTGGGTGGGGGGTTGGGGTGACTGGGTGATGGGCACTGAGGGAGGCACTTGGCGGGATGAGCACTGGGTGCTATGCTGTATGTTGGCTAATTGAACTCCAATAAAAAACTTAAAATTTTAAAAAGTAGCAAAACAATTTCAAAAAAGAAAAACAAAGAAAAGGGGATGTACTATTCCAGATATGAATACTTAAAGCCATTGTACTTAAACCAATAAGATGTTGTTACTAGAACAGATGGGAGATGAATAGGAGACAGAAAAACCATAGGTAGACCTAGGCATAGATGTCAGCTCAGTATGAATAAAGGTTTCCTTTCAATGAGGAAAGATTACCCCTAAAAGAGTGTTACAATATTTGGATGACCATTCAAAAAAGTAGATAATATTGAAATTCTACTTACATTACTAAAAAGAAAAATTCTAACTATAAATATATAACATAAAACCATTAAAGACTAGCATTATGATGTGTTATAGGGTTGGTCTTCTATAATAGAACATAAAAATTACCTGAAGAAAATGGTGAAAAATTTTACTGCCTCATAATTTTAAGTAGATGGATGCCAAATACGCTCCAGGTAAAAACAAGACACACAGATTGAAAAAAATACAGAGGAATATGTCACAAAGAATTAAGATCAGATCACACAAAAAACTGTCACAGATTATCCACTTAAATAGCGGTACTAGTTGTGATGCTAGACCAACCGACATGTCACAGAGCGCAAAGTCCAACAAATAGGAAAAAATTTTAATATCCCAAATAATCACAGAAACCCAACTGAGACAACAATTATATACTATTTTCACCCATCAAATTGACAAGATAGTCAGAAATGAGAAAATATAAAATGCTGACAAAGCCAGGAGACAATATAGTGGTCACAGAAGATCGGTGGCTGCAGCAGGAGCATGGCCTCTGGATGGCAGTTTTTCACTGTATCTTTAAAAAAAAAGTTGAAGTGCATATCTGGGGACACCTTGGTGGCTCAATGGCTGAGCATCTGCCTTTGGCTCAGGGAGTGATCCCGAGGTCCTGGGATCGAGTCCTGCATCAGGCTCCCCAGTGGAGAGCCTGCTTCTCCCTCTGCCTATGTCTCTGCCTCTCTCTGTGTGTCTCTCATAAGTAAATAAATAAAATCTCTTTTAAACAGTGCATATCCGATGATCCAGAAATCCCATTACTTAGTATATACCCTGAGGAAACAGAATGGAAAAACAATGATGTCCGCTTCACTGTTGCTTCAAGCAATGAAAAACTGAAGTCCACATAAATATTCTCCAAAAGACATAATAGCAAACAAACTTTGGTATAGTCATTCTGTGGAATATTGTATGGACATTTAAAAATTAAGTAGTAGATTACCAGAGGGGAGGTGGGGAGGGGGCATGGGTGAAATAGGTAAAGGGGATGAAGAAAACATGTATTGTGACAAGCACTGAGTAATGTACAGAATTGTTGAATCATTATATTGTACACCTGAAACTAGTATAACACTATATGCTAATTATACTGGAAATAAATGTACAAAAAATTAAAATTAAGTAGTAGAAACATGGCTATTTTTCCAAAATATGTGAAGGAGAAGTAAGTCACAGAATGATGGGTACACTATGGTAGTAGGAGCATTGTTAATGTTTTCTTTAATTTTAATTATTTAAGTGTGTTTCCATGTGTGTATGTATAAATAAAATAAATGTCTGGAAAGATAAGTAATAAGGAGGACTCATTAACTCTGAAAACAGGGGGACAGTGAACCGGTATGTAGGTAGGGAATCAAAGGAGACTCTAGGTTTATCTGAGATTTTAAAATTCAATGCAAGGAGAAAATGCACATGCATTACCTTTGTAATTAAAAATAATCTAGGAGTGCCTGCATGGCTCAATTGATTAAGCTTCAGACTCTTGGTTTCAGCTCAGGTCATGGTCCTGCAATAAATCAAGCCCTGCTTTAGATGCCCCACTCAGCGGGGAGCCTGCTAGTCCCTCTGCACCACCATCCCCCCGACCATTGCCCATGTGGGCTCTCTCTCTCTCTGTCTAAAATAAACGAATAGAATCTTTGAAAAAAAAAATGTAAAACAAAACCGAGTAAAAGCAATCTAAAGCAATTCCTTAATTGCTTTTATTTATTATTTAATTTTATCTATTTTTATATGAAATTTATTTCAGCGTTTAAAAAGAAAAAGAGAGAAGAAAAAATAGCTATGATCAAGTGGGAGAAGAGCAACAACAGGCAAGAAAGAAATGAAGCCTCGGAGCTAGAAAGTGAGAAACAACTGCAAGCTGTGCATTTGAAAACTTCTGAAGTTCTAATAGGTAGAGAGAACTCTAGCCCTTCCCTCACCCTTTATAAATAAGAAAACTGAGTTCTTCAAGATGTCTGAGCCAGGACCACAGCCAAGATGTCTGATTATGTATTGCTGGTGGCAAATACATAATCACTTCCTACCCTGCAGTTCTAAGTGATGCTTAGC
This sequence comes from Canis lupus baileyi, assembly GCF_048164855.1. Classification (NCBI taxonomy): domain Eukaryota; kingdom Metazoa; phylum Chordata; class Mammalia; order Carnivora; family Canidae; genus Canis; species Canis lupus. The sequence continues at coordinate 17,109,925 of NC_132858.1, forward strand.
TGCATGATACAACACCTTTAGGGTTACAATGAATATGGGACAAGGAACAAGCATTTGCAGAGTATTCCAGACTTAGGCTGTGCCCCCCAGGTGCTTTGCAAATGTCAGCCCGATTTCCACCCAAGCCTGGATCAGAAACATTTTGTCATCCCCACTTTACAGAGCAGGCAATTAGGGCTGTTGTCAAGTGTGGACGGAGGTGCCTAAAGTGCACCACCAGAGTTAATATCTCATAAGAGTTATCTGAGATGAAGACACGGCCCCCTCTGAATACAGAGTCTCCATCCTTTTAAAGATGTCACTCTCCCAGGAAGGAACCTTAGATCCCTCAGAGTGTCAACCCATTCTGCGTGCTGTTTGAGCGATGCAGAATCAGGCAATATGCATATGTGAATTTATCAGTGAAGGAGCTTTGGCTACAAAGAGAGCAATGAGGCCCCAGAGAGATTGTGTGTAGAGTCCAAGTTTGCTCAAGTACAAGGGCTCTCGAACAGCTGCAGTTGTGCTCTCACAGTTCCCTCATTTTACCCCATGCTATGAGTGTCATGCTCATAAATGCAAGGCAACATTCCATATGGATGGCACCACACCTGGATAGGGTGGCCAGAGCACTCTCCTGCTGGCAGCAGTCATTGGACTTGAAGAGGGATTTCACTTGTCTTATAACGTCTTTGTACATCTTACAGAATTTCACATTACTTCATAATAGATTTGCTGCATTTGTTACATTCTCACCAATTATGATCTGACAGTGAAGATTTCTCTGTGTACCAAAAAAGACCACATTTTAGATGTCAGTCATTTTCATTTTCCCATAAACCCATTTATTTTGAACTTCTTGAAGAGTTAACGCAAGGGACCAAAATGGATTTTTTTAAATGTTTTAAACTTACATTCCAATGAGTTCTTCTCCTCTTCCAAGAATTAAAATTAAAATGGAGTACAAATTGTACTCTTTTTCAGCATATATTCCCTCTTCCCACCGTCATCTATGCCTCCACATAGTGAAGAGGTCAGACTTTCTTGAAATTACTTGGTTTTATTCTTAGATTTCTTCCCAAGGAACTGGTAAGATTCCACTCCAAAACACATTGTCTTTTCACTTGGATCAAAGTTTCCAGAAGTAGTTACATCATTTTTTTTTTGTTCTGGGAGAACTTATGTCCCAAAGCATGCCATACCTTGGGATTTGGTAAGGGGGAATTAAATTAAAATGTTACAACTATCTTTAAACTCTAAAAAAAAAAAAAAAAAAATCCACTGGGATGTCAAATTACTTGTTTCCTATGACTGACTGAGTAAACTCTTTATTTCTTACCTCCTTCTTACACAAGAAAATATTTAGAGTAAACTTTAGTGCCATGTTGTAACAACTGCTGAGTTTTCCCCACGAGAAGTACCACAAAATTTCCGCAACTGTTCATCTAGGGATCATTACAGTAGAGAATCAACCCCCAGGATAGCTTAATTGGCATTGTTGATAATTAATCTTTGTTTCTAATACTCAAAGAAAAATCACTGGAAATCAGAACATATGAAGAATCTCCATCATATTCACACAGGTTTTTTTATGGGATCATGAGAGAGGTTTCACTTGCAAATGCAAGCCTGATACTACATGTTTTTCAGCTTTTGTTGATGAATAACATATGGAAAAGTGCAAAACTCTTAATGTACTGCTCATTGAATTATTGCATTGTGAGTATATCTATGTAAACCACCACCCAAGTCAGGAAATAGAACATCTCCACCATCCATAATATATTTGTGAAATCTATCTTTTGGTGAATAAATCTCTAGTTCATGTATTTTGTTGATGCTAGCATTCCATTATATTAATATTCCACAAATAATTTATCAATTACTTTGTTGTTGGGCATTTGCCAGGTTTTAACTTTTGTGATTTTTTTTCTTCAACGAGCATCTAATGAATACCATGTGTTTTGGTGTTCATGAGCATGCATTTCTCTTGGGAATATTCCTGGGGGTGAAATTTCTTTGTTATGGGGTACATATATGTTCGTATTGACTAAGAATTTAGGAGGTCTTCCCAAATTCATTGCTTATACTTCCATAAGTACTGTATGAGAGTCAGTGTTTGTCATTTTAGTCATTTTGGTGAGTGTATAGTGAGTTGGTATCTCATTGTGCCTTTAGCTTCCATTTGAGGGAGATTGAGCCATTTTGCAATATTTGTAAGTCATTTCCATAACCACTTTTATGGATTGGCTATTGAAGTGTCTTGCCCACATTTCATCACTGGATTGCCTGTCTTTCTTTAAAAGTTACAATAGTTATTCATATACTTCAGATATGTCACTTATATGCCTTGTAAATATCCTTTCCCTTCCTGTGGCTTCCATGTTTATACTCCTAAGGGTAAACCTAAGTCTTTAGTGTAGTTCAGAGAATCAATATTTTTTTTTGATGTTTAGCATTTTTGTAGTGTACTTTCAAAAACTGCCTACCATAAAGGTTTTCTTCAGTATTATCTTCTAAATGTCTAAATTCCTTGCCTTTCACATTTCAATCTCGAAACAACTGGAATTAATTTTAATGTGTAGTGTGAGATGGGAGTAAAATTCTACTTTTTTTCCCATTCAGACATCCAATGGCTCCAACACCATTTTTTTCCAATCCTTTCTTTCCCCACTTCCCTGCTGTGTCACCCCTGTCATAAATGAAGTGTCCTTGTATTGGGTCTGTATGTTCTTTAATAATAAAGGTATTAGTGTGTATGTATTACCTGGACACTCTACTCTGTCCCACTGGATAGACTATTAGTCTATTCTTGATTTTGTCTTTTTATTTTTTTAAGAGAGAGACAATGCAAAGGGGTAAAGGGGGAAGCCAAGGGAGAAAGAGAAAGAAAATCTTAAGCAGGATCCATTCTCAGCATGGAGCCCAATGTGGGGCTAGATCTCATGACCCTGAGATCATGATCTGAGCCAAAATCAAGAGTTGGACACTTAACTGACTGCGCCACCCAGACACCCCAATCTTGTCTTAATTACTATAGTTTTGTAATTTTCCTTTGCATTTACATATAAACTTCAGAATCACAGCAACATCTTGGGAAGATTTAAGTCTGGATTCACTATAACATTGCTTCTTCAGTCCTGCAAGACCTACGTTGACAGCTTCCTTTCGCACTATGGGAGCATTATAAGATTCAAATAGACTTACTCATTTGCCATTCCCACACAGACCCATATGTCCCTCCTTCCTTATAACCCTCCTGACTTTCCCTTCTCACTTACTGAAATATTGGAAGCCAAAATTCCATCTGTTCTGCAAGGTATGGCTGCCTTATAACTTCATCTAAGAAGCCTTCCCTGATCCTTATAGACAGAAATAATCACTTTCTTTGAACATTAACAGTACCTTTTGCCTCTATTCTGTCTCTTAGAAATGCCACCACATATCATTCTTTGTTAAGGCATTATGTCCTTCTCTAATAAACACTCTAGTATGTCAAGGGTCATATCCAACTGGATTGAACTGGCATTTTCACAAGTCCTACTAACCATGTGTCTCTATTTTCTGAGTTATTGACAAAATGAGGATGCTGATTACACAGGAAGAACCTTATAGTGAAACCAATTTACTCAAAGAGTAATTTGAAATACTGGTTTCAAAATGAAAATACACTAAAATGAATAGAAAGTGTTCATCAGAATCAATGCAAATACTGCTTTTCCAAAGTGCACTGCATGATAAAAGAGAAATGATTACCTTTTGCAGCTTTACATCAAATTCTTTTTAGTTACATCATTTTACAAAATCTATCAGAATTATCATCTTAAATAATAACTGTCTACATCAAATTGTCCTCATTTTTGTCTGGAATAAGCAAATGTGAACCTAGAAAAAAAGTAGTATAAAAAAGAGAATAAGTCCTGTCCCACTAATGACCTTACCCTAATTGCATGAAAAGACTGGAGCTTGGAGGGCTCAGAGCGGAGTCAGAGGCACCTCCTTTATTTGGAAGATGCCTGATTTGATGCATGTGGCTCAGGCTCTCTGAAGCCTCAGACTCCCAAGCTGTAAAGTAGATCAAATAACTCATATCACAAGGGGAACCGAAATATTCAATAAAATGTTTGCAAACAGTTAGTACAGTGTGATATAGCAGATCCTCCACAAATGTATGAAATAGCATTACTATTATAGAATACAAGTCAATCGGAGAAGGACAAACATTATATGGTCTCGTTCATTTGGGGAATATAAGAATTAGTGGAAAAAAAGAATTAGTGAAAAGGAATAAAGGAAAAGGAGAGAAAATGAGTGAGAATATCAGTGAGGGTGGCAAAACATGAGAGACACCTAACTCTGGAAAACGAACAAGGGGTAGTGGAAAGGGAGGTGGGCGGGGGTTGGGGTAACTGGGTGATGGACACTGAGGGGGGCACTTGGTGGGATGAGCACTGGGTGTTATGCTAGATGTTGGCAAATTGAACTCCAATAAAAAAATTTTTTTAAATATAGTCTATACTAATCAGTGCTTTAAAATTATGTTAGTATAGAAACTAACAGAAAAAAAAATTCAGAACAGCAGATCCAGGAAAAAAAATACAGACACACACATATGCAAATTAACAAAGACAACCTCGAATGTCAGTTCTTCCCCTTTACATTTAAGATAGATGTTTATTCTGTGAGCATCAGTGTAGGTGGCAAAACTCCTAAAACGGTCCTGTAAAGATCCCTAATCTTTGTCCTAATCCCAGAAATCTCTGAATACGATGAAGTGCCACTCATATCATTATGTTATATTATATGATACAGTTAGCCTTCTAAGAGACATGACTCTGGATGAGCTCGTGGGCCCCAAGCTTTGTCCAACTGAGAGCAGAAGAGTCAGAGAGGTTGATTAAAAATGTGAGGAGAGCTAGACAAGTCACTGCTCATCTGAATCTGGAGGGGCCATGACAGAAGGCAAATGAGGAGCTCTAAGGAGCTGAGAAGCTCTAGCTGACCACCCCTGGGGAACAGGCACCAGCCATGCAACCACAACCAACTGAATTTTCTCAAACACACAAGTGAGCTCAGAAACGAGTCTTCCCAAGAGCCTTTAGAAGGGAGCTGAGCCCTGGCAACAGTTTTGTGTCAGCCTGTGAGACCCTAAGAAGAGAATCCGGTCATAATGGATCCAGATCCAAGACCCAGGGAAACTGCAAGGCAGTAAATTTGTGTGGTTATAACTTACTGGCTTGGAGGCAATTGGTTATGCAGCCCTAGAAAGTGACTATGGGAACATGTTCGAAAAATAATACTATTAATACTATTGAGATACAGCCGGAACAGAGAACTATTTTAGGTAAAGAGGTCCAGAGGGTCTCTTGGATGACATCACAGTTGAACAGAGACTCAGATGAGGTAAACACTGACCAGCAACACTGCCCCAGGATGAAGAAACAGAAAGTGGAAAGGCCGCATGAGACACCAAGAATGACTGAAGAAATCCCACAGAAGAGGCCTCTGGATGGCACACACCACTGAAGGAGAATGTGGCCTAAGCAGTGTGCTGCCACTCCCCCCAAAACACATTCAGATTGTACTGTCTAAGGCTACCAAGTCAGCTCAGCTCTTTCCATGGTTCTGTTTTGATGGCACATAGAGGCCTAGAGTGAGTAGGAAATCGACCATAATTAATCCAGCATGAGGTGCCCGGAAGATCTTACAAATTCATGCAGCAAAGAGTCACCCAATGAAAGATAACAAAGATCTTAATCAATTCTTGAAAGTGATTGCTTCTATCAGCACTTACATATTATATAATAAATCCCTTCTCCTAATAAAACAATTCATTTGTCCTCCTACTATAAACCTTGCCCATTCTCCAAACATATCATATAAAGGAATGAATAAAAGTATCCTGAGGATTAGAATCAATTAGCTTGCAAACTCTAGTGCCTGCTCCCCAACCTAGAATACCCAGAAGAATCTGTTACTATTTGGGGGAGGCACATTCTCCTTTTATGCTCCAAATAATGACCTCTAGATTCCATGGAAAGATATTCTATGAAAAGAATTTTTTCATCTTTGCCAATCCCTCCTTTTTTAAAAAAGGCCTTTTTTAAAAACTACCCTTCCTAGAACATACTCTTTACACTGCCCATTCATTCTTTGATTATCTTAACATTTGTCACGGAAATCACCATATATAAGTAAATATTTTTCAATCTTTTTGTCTGTCTTTCCTTTATACTAGCCTGTAACTCTCAGAAGGGTTTTCCTCTCAGTATGATTAATACCCAGTAAAAGTGTCAGGCACATAAGAGGCATACATAAAAATTTGTTTAATTATTGAGCCTAGCATTCTTTCACTCCTATTTCCTCTTAATTAAATAACATCTTGACCCACATCAGTACCCAACATAGACAGAAAAACTGGCAGAAAGCATGGTGAAAAACAAGCAAGACAAGCAAACATATGCTAGGGCCTTAGAGATGGCTTATATCCTTTAAAGAAAGCCTTCAAAAGAAGACAGAGTGTGGCCCTCATTGAGTTTTAGAGTTGCACAAAAACATAGTTGATCCCCTCATTCCTTAGATTTGTTGCTACATTCTATAAAATAAAACACAGAAGTATGGTTGAAAAATATTGTACCTGGGGAAAATAAAAGTGTGACCCAAGTTATGAGGCCTTGGGCAATACACTAATTCTTTATGTATGCCAGATTAAACATCTTGTAAAAATAGAATTCGCATCCTGCCTATGACACAAAATTCAATAAATCACAATATCAATACACACTTTATTTAAAAATTGAAATGCATTTTGCCTTTTACATGCATGACTCATATAACTACAGTGGCAAAATCCCAACAGTTATTACTATGAGCAGAGAGTCTTGGGGATATAAAAGACATCTGTAAAATGTCTACTTCCAACAGGAAGGTAGTATTAGAGAGTACTATTGTTACATACTTCCTGAAAAACCCACTTTTTTCCATTGTCTTGATATATAATTGACCTATCACATTCTGTTAGTCCAAGGTATACAACATAATGGTTTGATATAAGTATATTTCGCAAAAACAATTAGACAATACATTTAGTTAAAACAAATCACCTTATATAGTTATGTATTTTTTCCAGTGAAGAGAACTTTTAAAAGCTGCTCTCTTAAAACTTATAAATATACAGACAGTATTGTTAACTAGAGTAACCATGTTTACATTACATTCCCAAGATGTATTTAACTTTTTTTTAAGATTTTATTTATTTATTCATGACACACAGAGAGAGAGAGAGGCAGAGACACAGGCAGAGGGAGAAGCAGGCTCCATGCAGGGAGCCTGACGCGGGACCCAATCCCAGGTCTCCAGGATGATACCCTAGGCCGAAGGCAGTGCCAAACTGCTGGGCCATTGGGGCTGCCCGATGTATTTAACTTTTTAATTTTTTTAATTTATTTATTCATAGAGGTGGAGAGAGAGAGATACAGAGACATAGGCAGAGGGAGAAACAGGCTCCCTGTGGAGAGCCTGATGTGGGACCCAGGATCATGCCCTGAGCTGAAGACAGACGCCCAATCACTAAGCCACCCAGGCCTCCCATATTTATCTTATAAGTAGAAGTTTTTACCCTTTGATAATAATACACTTGTTAACAGTTTATGTTTAAAGAGTCGAGTCCCAGCTTGCAGGTAATTGAAGGATCTCAATGCGTGGCAAATTAAACTGTCAAGTCACTAATTAAGATTCTAGCATTTAGACAGGATTTAAGATTTAACAGATACCTCTCCTATCCTATTCACAGGCGATGGAAATATTTTCAAAGCATTGGGGCTCAATAATCCCCTTATCTCATTTTAAAGATTTAAAACTCCTTCCTGATCAATGACAAGAAACTTGTAATCTGAAGACTTCATGTGATATTTCAATGACACAGAGTAATAAAGGGTACATCTCAACCTAAAAGTAGGACTCCCATTGCTTAGCCCATGTTCTTTCATCTTGCATATATATCAGCTCTCAATCTGTAGTATAAATGAGATCTAGTTTATCTACTCATGAGAAACTGCTTCTTCTCAAACGTCCTTCTGAATGAATCCTTGACCTCTCTGTTTCTCAGGCTGTAGATAAGGGGGTTCAACATAGGAGTCACAGATGTATAGAACACTGAAACCACTTTATTGATGTCCAGGGAGAAACTAGAACTGGGGCGTACGTAGATAAAGAAGAGTGTCCCATACAGGATGGAGACAGCTGTCAGGTGTGAAGAGCAGGTGGAAAAGGCTTTGTGCCTCCCCGCAGCAGAGCGGATCCTCAGGATAGTGATGACAATGTAAGTGTAGGAAACTAGGATGATCACACCACTGAGCACACCTAGAGCTCCAGCCAAGATGAAAAGTAGAAACTGATTGACCTGGGTGTCTGCACATGCCAAGGACAGAACAGGAAGAAGGTCACAGAAGAAGTGATTGATGATTTGGGGGCCACAATAAGGTAGGTTAAAGGCTAAAGTCGTGTGGGTCATGGTGCTCATCAGACCCATGGCATAAGGTCCTACCACTAGCTGCACACAGACACGCTGGGACATAATGAGTGTATACAGCAAGGGCTTACAGATGGCCATATACCGGTCATATGCCATGGAGGCCAGGAGAAAACACTCAGTCACTACAAACTGACCAAAAAAACAGATCTGAGCAGCACAACCAAAAAAAGAGATTACTTTTTTCTCCACAAAGATGTCAGTCAACATCTTAGGACCAATGGCAGAAGAAGAGCAGACATCCACAAAGGACAAGTGGCTAAGAAAAAAGTACATAGGTGTGTGGAGTCGGGGATCCAACCAAATGAGGGTGATCATCCCCACATTTCCCAGAAGAGTAACAAGATAAACCAAGAGAAATATCACAAAGAGAACAACCTGGTGCTGCAATTGATTTGTTAAGCCCACAAAAAAAAATTCAGTCACCAAAGTCTGATTTCCATAATCCATCCTCTGATTCAATCTGTAATGAGAAAGAGAAAGATTCTTCTTTGCTATCAATTTGTAATTAAATTTAAGATGAATTTAACTTTTATTTTTTTCAGTTAAAAAGGATAACCTGACATCAACTCTCTTGAATTCTATATTGGATGATCATGCAATCTATTTGCAAACTATTTGCGTAATACAGGTAAGTCACTAAACTTCATGGAGCTCTTTAGTTTCTTCAACAGAAGCAGATTTTTTTAATAGAATCATAGAATTTTAACCTAGAAGTGAAAATTGAGGATTATCTAAGGCAAGTCCTCTAACTGTACCAGATTACATTTCTAAAAATCTCTACCTTGTAAGAAGTATACTTTAAGGAACATTTTATAGAAAAGAAAAATACTGTGTGAATTTGATGAATTCAGGAAAATACCTTCTCTCAGTCTAGATGAAAGGCATTAGGAATGTAACTTCTCCACCAATTCCTTTAGATTTTAGATAGTTGGTCATGTTGTCTAAAAGATATTCCTGTGATGTCTAAGAAGGAAGGCAAGCTCAGACAAGGGAAGATGGCTTTGACCAAGGATCAAAATCTTCCACTGAATTTCCTCAGTGACCTCTTCTCCCAAACACCTACAATCCTCTTGTCATTGGTTTATGTACCCATTGGCCTCATCAAACTCCATCAGATATTTTAGTGCATCGAAGAAGAAACTAGTTCTTAAATATTGAGTAAGTGTTGTAACCAATAAGCATTAATAGGAGCTGCAAAAGAAAAGTAGTAATTTAAGAATGAAAAGGACACATCTGGGAATTTATCCCAGAGAAATGAAAACTTACGTCCACATAAAAGCCCGTATAATTTTGTTCACAGAAGCTTTCATCATAATGACCACACATGTGAAACAACCAAAATGTCTTATAATATGTAAATGGTTCAGCAATCTTAGTATATCATACTATGGAATACTAGTCAGTAAGAAAGAAGGGGGGAAATATGGTATACACAAGAGCTTAAATGGTTGGATCTCCAGGTCATTACACTGAGTACTGAGTTAAAAAAAAAAAAAAAAACAGCCAATCTCAAAAATTCAGAATTCTATAATTATGAAATTTTTTAACCATCTTAACATAGTGAAATTATAGAGATGGAGAATAGGTTATTGGTTACCTGGATTAGGAAAGGGAGGAAGAGTGGAGGTGTGACTATAAAAGTGTAGCCCAGAGGCATTCTATGTAGCGATGGAAGAGTTCTGCAGCCTGATTGCTGTGTGGGTTAAACAAATGACATAGAACAAAACACATCACACTGATACCAATTTCCCAGATTTGATGTTGTGCTGTAGTTGGTAAGATGTACCACTGAGGGAACTTGAGGGAAGGGTATGTGAACCTCTCTGTACTATCTTTGCAACTTCCCATGAATCTGTATTTTGGAATATTTTTTAAAAGGAATAAATGAATGAAAAAATGGGAAGTGAGAGGAAGGGGAAGTAAAAATTGGACCCCAAAAATGGGAAATTGAGGAAGGGAGGCACATGTTTTGGACACTTTGAGATAATCACAAGGATTCCAACAGCACAATCACATAAAAATATCAGTGGGCTGTGCAGCAGCAGAAGTATCAACAGAAATCTATCAACAGTTTCTCCTAACAAGAAAACTTGAAAAGGGTTTTTCTTAATAGGAAAATAATGAAATGAAAATCCGCTGATTTTCTGTGGTCTCAGAGGAAATGGAGCTTGGAAAGAAAAGGCCTGGAGAGGTGGAATCCAAGATGAGTCAGGAAAACTGCACCCAATGGACTCCTGGGTGCTCAGGGGTTGAGTGTCTGCCTTTGGCTCAGGTCATGATCCCTGGGTCCTGGGATCAAGTCCCACATCAGGCTCCCCACAAGGAAACTGCTTCTCCCTCTGTCTCTGCTTTTTTCTCTCTGTGTCTCTTATGAATAAACAAAAAAACTTAAAAAAAGAAAAACTGTATTTTAGTATTGAGATGTTCAAGAATGTAATATTTTCTTTTTCTTTTTTTTAAGATTTTATTTATGTATTCATGAGAGACAGAGAGAGAGACAGAGAGAGAGAGAGGCAGAGACATAGGCAGAGGGAAAAGCAGGCTCCATGCAGGGAGCCTGATATGGGATTCAATCCCTGGAGTCCAGGACCACGCCCTGGGCCAAAGGCAGGCTCTAAACCTATAGGCCACCCAGGGATCCCCAATATTTTCTAAATATACAAACTCATCGCAGGTCATTGATATTTATATTTGCAATTTACTCAAGAAAGATGTGTATGAAAACAATAGTTCATAACTGTCAAAATGCATATTACCTTATTTTTCCCAATCCAAAAATTCTAACACATAAAAATCATGATCCTAGATATGCATGTGACTTTCAGCATAAGCAACATGGAATTCAGGTCAGTAGATTCTTATAAGACCCAGCATAGGGGTGCCTGGGTGATCCAGGCAGTTAAGCATCTGCCTTTGGCTCAGGTCAAGATCCTGGGGTCCTGGGATCAAGGCCCAAGTTGGTCTTACTGCTCAAAGGGGAGCCTTCTCTATCTGCCCCTACCCTCACTATATTCTCTCTCATTCTCTCTCAAATAAATAAATAAAATCTTAAAAAACAAAAACAAAAAAAAGACTAAATGTAGGGAAAGGAAAGAAGAGACAGAAAAGCCAAGGCCTCTTAATTCTAACATCCATTATGGCTCATTTATGAGCCATAAATCCAATAGCACATTTCTCTATCTCTATGCCAAACATCAAATTCAACCAACAGGTACATTCAAGTTAGTATATTTAAACCCAGTTAGTTTACTTAAACTAAACATTTGACTTGTACCAAATTATTTTTCACAGGAAGCTTAAAGGTGATGCTTTTCCAGGTGTCTAAACTCATTCTTTTTATATTTAGAACCCATGAAGGCAATTTAGGAAATCACCTAATGCACCTATCTGAAGAAACATGCCCTAGACCGATTGCCTATCTATGTCACAGTAAATTATGAAAGCAGCATTCTCTGATATAAAAACCAATTACCCTACAAAGGTAGACTGATCATTCTTCTCAACTCTTCCAGGTGTCTAGGAAGATACACAATGCAGTGATACCATCTTGAAATCTGGGCCTTCCACTTGCACTTCAAAAAGGCATTTATTGTCTCAATCTGCCCAACACACAGCAGATGTTTTTCTAAAGAGTTGTTGTGTATGTAAGAGCCAATTCCCTCAAGGAACAAAAAGCTCAGGAGATAGGGACTATAGAGAAAATATTAAAGTTATTTCAAGAGATAAATATTGTGACTTGAATCCATTGTAATTAAAAAAAAAACTATCTCTCCCTTTGGGACCACCCACACACACACTTCAAAATCCAGGTATATTTTGGGGTTTGTTGCTGTTGTTGTTTTAAAGATTTTATTTAGTCATTTATTTATTTTAGAGAGAGAAACAGAAAGAGCATGGGGGGAGGGGACAGAGGAGGAAGGAGAGAGAATCCCAAAAGACTCTGTGCCAAGTGTGAAGCCCCACACAGAGCTGGATCTCAGACCCCAAAACCATGGTCTGAGCTGAAATCAAGAGTCAGATGCTCAATCAAATAAGCCGCCCACATACCACAAAATCCAGCTTTGAGCTTGCAACTGCTACATGATGACCACCTTTGGCAGTGTGAAAGTTGGGGGATCTAAAATAGAGCCTTGCTTCAGAGAGATTATAATCAGAAGGTGTTTGGAAACACAGCAGCATGCGAGACCCATATGATAGGACCATGAGTTACCAGGACAGCAGGATCATTGTAGCCTGAAGGTTTGAAAATAGTCTCTTGGACGTGATTAGTCTCAAAGGGAAGTAAGATATAGGCAAATAAAAATAAGATGGATTGAGGTGCCTATGCAGCAAAGGAGAGCCATAAATTTAGACAGCATTTTTGAAAGACAAAAGTAGTCCACATTGGCTATACAAAAAAATCAAATATAAGGGTAGAAAAATGATTGGGGGCTCAAAATTCATAAAAATCTTTAACGTTAAGCAAAGGAGTTTGAATTTCTTTCTGTAAGCAATGAGGAGTCTTTCAAAGTATTTCAGAAAACAGATGAGATCAATTTATTCACAAAAAATTGAAACAGGGCATTAATCTTGTCACAGGAGATGTTTACTACATGCTGGGCACTCTTCAAAGTGCTCTGAGAGTATTAACCCATTCAGACATCATAAGAGCTCAGTGGAGGAGATGAAAAGAAAGGTCTGGATTCTCCTACCTCTCATCAGGACACTCAGTCCACTTTCTATTCTGGGAATGAGCAAAGCAGGATTCTACCTCAGAATCTTCCTCTCTCTTCCTTCCTTCTGCTTCTAGTGCATTTCTCTCCAGATATCTGCACAATTTTCTTCTTCACTTCATTCAGATTTCTGTTCATCATAGAGGCCATCTTCAATTATCCTTTGTAAAAGAGTAGAGCTAATCCCACCCCAACCATCACCTGCCTTCCCTCTTACACAGTTTTTTTCTTCAAAACAATTACCATTACATAACACTGAATTTTTATCATGTGATACCATCCTACAACAAGTATGGATTTTGTTTAGTTTTTCTACACTTTACCCCCAGCTTCTGGGATAGTGCTCTAAAGAGTAAATGTTCAATAAATATTTTTAAACAAATGAGTGAATAAGTCATAATTTTAAGAATCTGACTGTAGGAAGAAAAATTAGGAGATTAATCTAACTTCTTCAAAGGGTTGGGTAATGTGAACATTCTGTAAGAATGGAAAAGAATTAGGTTGTTTCTTTGAGAGATCATCCCAGGAAAATCAAATTTGAATGGACAGAGGTTTGTTCTGGATGGGAGAGGGAAGAAGTGAACAAAGATTGAATTCTAAGTGCCAGACTTTGGACAATGCTTGTATAACTAACTACATGACCTCCACTGCCTGGCTGGCCCTTGACTTCTTCCAATATACACCTCCTGGAATTCATTTCCGCCAAGGTCATGACTGATCCAAACTTGATCTCATCACACAGATCATTAGGCTTTAAAGATACAAATCCATTTCTACCACAATTTCTACTGTCTTTAGAAAAGACACAAGGGCACTAGTATCACTAATATGATTAGTGGTATCTCTCTTCTCTAGACCAGATTGCAGTAGGAAACAATGTTACAGAAATATAGAGCTAGCTGATGGCCACAGTGACGGGGATCGTGGGTGGCTCAGCAGTTTAGCACATGCCTTTGACCCAGGGCGTGACCCTGGAGTCCCAGGTTTGAGTCCCACATTGGGCTCCCTACATGGAGCCTGCTTCTCCTTCTGCCTATGTCTCTCATGAATAAAATTAAAAAAAAAAAAAGACCAAGTAGTGCAACTGCTGGGTAGTAGGTTGTATACACAGGTTTATATATTGTAATATGACTGCCATCTGTATGTCTTCTTTGGAAAAATATCTATTCAAGTCTTCTGCTCATTTCTTAACTGGATTATTTGTTTTGCATGTTGAGTTTGAGAGGTTCTTTATAGGTTTTTTCCTTTGCTCTGCAGAAGTTTTTATTGGATGAAATCCCAATACTTCATTTTTGCTTCTGTTTTCCTTGCCTCCAGCAACGTGTCTGGTAAGAGATTGCTATGGCCAATATCACAGAGGCTGCTGCCTGTTCTCTGAGACTTTGATGGTTTGCTTGAAGCAAACCTAAGAGACTGTTAACTATAGGGAACAAAAGAACAAACTGCTGGTTACTGGAGGGGAGGTGGGTGGGAGATGGGCTAAGTGGGTGATGGGGATTAAGGAGAGCACTTGCTGTGATGAGCACTGGGTATTGTATGTAAGTAATGAATCACTAAATTCTACTCCCAAAATCAATACTACACTATGTGTTAATTAACCAGAATTCAAATAAAAACTTGAAACAAAAATAAATACAAAATAATCTATTTAAATGTTATAGGTTGGAATGTAATAAGTGTGATGAATAATAGAAAAAGGTTAGACCAGAACAAAGGGAATATAAGTTTCCTAGTGGGGTAGTGATGATTAAAAATTCAATGTTATATAACTTAGAGTAATTCTTATTGAGAAAATTATCTCCAAGCCAAGGCAGAGAGGTGAAGCATTCCCCAGGCATATGTTGGAAGATGAGAGCTCTCAGCCAGAAAGAACATTATTGCAAAAACCAGGAAGAGATTTTAGGCTTCTAGTTCTGCAGGTAAGGATCTTAGAAGTCATTCTTCCTAATAAGTAAAAAGCTAAAGATACAGAAGAATCAATAACTCTTCTTGGATCTGTAAGACAAGGGAGGACACAGGGCAAACCACTACCCCCAAGATTGGAAAGACAGGTGAAAGCAGAGAGTCACAGTTTACTCACAAGAGGAAACTTCCATTGGAACCAGTGCCTGGATAGGAAAACCTGAACAACAGAGTGAGATTCATCTCTAGGGTCTCAAAGTAGGTCCCGATAGTAAATGTAAGAGAAAAATCCCCTTGTGCTTCCATCAGGGGAGAAGAGGAAGCATCCTGAAACCCATCAGAGGCTCTGTACTCCTGCCTCAGGAGAAACTAATTAACCACACAATCCCCTGCTCAGGTACTCTCAGAACCTGATGAATCTGGGGAAGGGAAATGGCCAACATCAGCTTCCTCTAGCCTTCCATGTGGAGGAAGGAAATAATCCACTCCAGTCCAGTCTGATCATCCTGTCCCAACTTACAAGGGAGAAAAAAAAAAAAAAAAAACACTGAGAAAAAAGCCTGAGACCTAATCAGAGGACTACAGATCACTCCTCGCCCTCCATATCTTGCCACCACCTTGCTAAAGGCCTCTTTATAGCCACCCCTGTTACCTGGAGCATCACATCTGGTTACCAAGAAAAAATTACATGGCAGTTACGGAAAGGCAAATACATGATCTGAAGAGACAATAAGCATCAGAACCAGACATGATAGAGATGTAAGAATTATCAGGCCAGGAATTTAAATCAACTATGATTAAAATGCTGGAGATCAAAAACACTGTAACCAAAATGAAGAATGCCTTTGATGGACTCATTAGTAGACTGGACACGGCCAAGGAAAGAATCAATGAGCCTGAGGACACAGCAATAGAAACTTCAAAAACTTGTAAAAGGAAAGTGAACAAAGACCAAAAAAAAAAAAGGAACAGAGACAAATATCTAAGGAAGGTCTTTGGGGCAACAATTGCAAAAAGTGTAACATATACATGATGGGAATATCAAAAGATAAAAGAGGAAGGAATAGAAGAAATATTTGGAGAGTGTCTGGGTGGCTCAGTCAGTTGAGCATCTGACTCTGGTTTTCGGCTCATGATCTCAAGGTCATGAGATTAAGCACTGCATCAGGCTCTGTGCTCAGTAGGAGTGTGCTTCAGATTCTCCCTCTCCCTCTTCCCCTTCCCCTCAACATTCTCCCTCTGTCTCAAATAAATCAATCTTAAAAAAAAAAAGATTTGAAACTGATTATTTTCCCCCAATTAAACTTAGACACAAGGGATGCCTGAGTGTCTCAGTGGTGTCTGAGTGTCTGCTTTCATCTCAGGGAGTGATCCTGGGGTCCTGGGATGGAGTCCCACATTGGGCTCCCTGAAGGGAGCCTGCTTCTCCCGCTGCCTCTGTCTCTGCCTCTCTGTGTCTCTCATGAATAAATACATAAAATCTTTTTTTAAAAAATTAGACACAAAACCATAGCTCCAGGGAGCTCAAAGAACACCAAGCAAATAAATGCCAGGAAAACTATACCCAGGCACAGAAAATCAAAACTAAGAAAAAAAAAAATCTTGGAAGAAACCAGAGACAAAAATGCCTCATCTATAGAGAAACAAAGCTAAGAATTACATCCAGCTTCTCAGAAACGCCGTATGAAAATCCATGGCCTTCTGCCAGGAGCTGATACTACAGTTTGGGAGATTTTGGTGAGCGGAGGCCTTAACTGACAGACAACTTCCCTCTGATATTGGGGCTAATTCACTTTTTCTTTACAAAACGAGGAGAACCACTTAAAGATTTTCAGGGTGAACAAACAAACAAAAAAAACGTACCTACACATGAATTTCTGTCACTGCCCTGTAGGAAAAAATCTGTTGGGAACATTTCTTACTAATAAAAACAAAATAAAAATCTAGTTTAAGATGCACGGTGTTACACCTGTAAAATCTAAAGGAAAAGAACATGGTGCCATAAGAACAAAATACAGAGGGTAGGCTCTAATTGGCCCTGTCTCTGAGAATCACTTCCTTAGGGTGAGTCTCTAAGGGGCAGTAACACTTAAACAGTATGTGAAAAACGAGTAGCTAATCCACATGAATATGGTAGGAAGAGAATTCTAGACAGAATACATTAGGAGATCAGAACAGCAATAACTAGAGCTAGAGGAAGACAGTTGGTTTGAATATATTTGCATATTCTTGGAAAAGGACCATAGAGCAATTCAAGAAATTTATAATCATCACTTGCTGCCTGCTGTTCTCCTCCCAACCCCCATTCAATAGGATGTGCATCATACATGTTTAAGAAGCCATTAAAATGACAGAAAATACTTCAGCTCTCATACTAGGAAATGACTATCTCACAGGTGACAGATTTGAGACATGTTATATAATGGAGATGCAGAATAGAGTCATTTTAAGACAAAGTCTGACGAGGAAGAAACTGTTGATCATTCTAGATAAAAACTCATGTCCCTTTGGCACACCTAAGCCCAAGTCTCAACAACTCTGAGTAGTACGGTACTGGGAAATTTCAGAAAACTGACAATTAACAAAATTAATCATTCATAATCTTCGACCTAACTATCTTATATTTGGAAATCTGGGTTACAGGTATATAAATACCAGACACCAATATTGGGATATCATTTGTAGGGGGAATAAAAGGAAATATGCTGAATTTGCATCACTAGGAGAAGCATACATTCTTTCTATGAAATGTTGTGCTACAACAAGTATAAAATGTAGTTTAACATGGATCTATTTAAGATAACATTTGGTTTACTTTTCAAAGTTCACCATTTGCACTGGGTCACTTTGATTTTAGCATTTTTTAAATCATCTTGATGCTTTTAATAAGGAGAAAACTTACCACCTTGTATAAAAATTATAGACCGGAGGGGAGGTTGGAGGGAGAAAATACTGATCCTTATAGGGAAAAATTAAGAGATTGAAGCACAGAGTTGCTAAGAATATCTCCATTTTATTTGGTTTTTTTTTTTTACATTTTTTAAATTAAATTCAATTTGCCAACATCTAATATAATACCCAGTGCTCATCCCATCAATGGGATGGGATTCCTCAGTACCCATCCCCCAATTACCCCATCCCCACTCCCACCTCCCCATTTTACTTAGTTTTTGGCAAAGATTTCATTCACCAGTATTTAAAAGTATTTCACAAAATCAGACTGTTAGAATGGAGAAGCAGCCATACCAGAAGGCATTGAGTCCATTCATCCAAATTTATTTACTTACAGATGTATTCATTCATTCAGTTTTGACACAGATTACGGCTTTTCAAAAGTAAATTTTAGTTACAAAATTAAACATTTGTTGTAAAACAAGTCCAACAACTCACATGAGCATGAAGCACCCTAACCCCTGCCCCCGATGCTACTTCCAACGTCGCCCTACTGAAGTAACCGAGGTTAACAGTTTGACCAGTAACTTTGCACACTTCTCTCCATGATCGTGTACATACATATGTACCAATATATTTTACACAGTAAGTAAGTTTTACCTGCACCTTTTTTATTTTATTTTATTTTATTTTATTTTATTTTATTTTATTTTATTTTATTTTACAAAGTGTTGGGGGAGGTCATGAAGAAGACCTGAGCTCTGGTTGACCTGTGAGTTGGACCCTGGCAACCTGAACTTCCTCCCCTGTCTCCTATCCTTGGAATGTGCATTCTATAGACCTTTTCTGCTCCCAAAAGCTGCCCCAAAGACATAGCCTTGAGAGAGGGATGTGTTCTTGGGACTCTCTGGGTGGTGTATATGACTGAACCCCGTTATGGCTTCTATATAAATTTTGAAGATTTGTCAGGAAGTAGCAGAGATACACTCTTACTCCAGCACCCAGAACAACCTCTTAAATTATGTTATGCCTGTTACGCCAGTTAAACCTGCCATCTACTAATCTGAAGTGGTCTGCTTCTTTCTTTGGTCTCTCCTGCCCTTTGTTATGGGGGCCAGTCACTCATTTCATGGCAGCCTCCCAAGGAGGTTGCAAACCAACACAAACTGTGATCAGTTCTACAGATTAAATTTTGACTTGATTTTTTCCCCATCTATCAGTGATTGTGTGAGGGAGTTTCCTCCAAACCAAAGCATAAATATCTAATTTCCACTTTTTATAATTAGCTGTGGAACATTTCAAAGAGTGTATGTTTCTCCCAAAGATACAAACTAGTTTTCTTTTATCCCCCTATAAATGATGCTGTAACATTTGTGTCTGATATTTTTTTTTCTGTAGCACAGATTTCCAAATGTAAGATAGCTAGGTAAAAGATTATATGAATTTTAATAGAAATCATCAAATTACTTTAGAAAATGTAGCTATTCTACACTTAGCTGAAGTAGGTAAGTGTAAAATTGCCATCTATGTCCAGTGGTAACCTTACCAGCATTGCACATAATCATTTTAGTGTTTGATAATCAGATAAATGAAAAGAACATTCTCATTTTAATTTTATTTACTTAAACAATTGCAAAGTTGAACAGTATTTTATATATTTATATTTTTGGCCTTTTGCATTTCCAGTTGTGCCAATTGCTCCTTCAATTGGCCCATTTCTCTACTGTGTATATATATATACACACATATATGTTCAGCACTTTTCTACTGGGACATTAACTCATTGTGAGTCACCTGTTTTGCAACTGTGTTCTCACTTTCCATTGTTCAACTTTTAACAAGGTCTATGACACCTTTATTAATGAACTCTCTCTTTCCATTTAATATAGTTCCCTTATAACATTTGCTATAATAAATGTCATCCCACATTTGAGAATATATAAATGTTCTGGATTTTCTTCTGGCATACATTACATTTATACTGTTAATATCTGTAAATTATGTTGTATTCCCCATCGTTTTGCAATGCAGAAGACTGAAGAAAAAAATATTTGAAGTATAAGTAACCTGGTAACTACCCAGGATTAAAGAGAACTTCTCATTCTCAGCCCAGTGTTATTTTTACTACACATTATGAACCAACATCTATGGTACAACACAGCACAGTTCTATTTTACCAAAAGCATTAGAGAATTTTTCCTTTCAAACTTCTTCCTGAATACATTTTTTTACCTCCTTGTTCTTCAGACTGTAGATAAGGGGGTTCAACATGGGGATTACCACAGTATAAAATAGAGAAATCACTTTATTGATATCCAGGGATGAAATTGAGCCAGGCCAAACATAGATAAAGAAAAGAGTCCCATACAGCATGGAGACAATGGCCAGGTGAGAAGAGCAAGTGGAGAAAGCTTTCTGCCTCCCATCAGCAGTCTGGATCTTCAAGGCAGCCCAGGATGCAAACGTAGGAGATCATGATGATCAGGCCACTGAATATTTGTATAGATCCAGCCAAAAAGAAAAATACAAACTGAATCATGGAAGTGTCTGCACATGCAAGAGAAAGCAGTGGTGAAAAATCACAGAAATGATTAATGACATTTGACCACAGAAGGGTAAGCAAAACCAACATCATATAGGTCATGCTGTATATAAGAGCCATGGCATAAGGCCCTACCACAAGCTGCACACAGACCCTCTGGGACATAATAAGTCTATATAGCAAAGGCTTACAGATGGCCATATACTGGTCATATGCCATGGAAGCCAGGAGAAAACATTCAGTTGCCACAGAAAGGTCAAAGAACCATATCTGTGCAGCACAACCCCGTGAAAGAGATGCCTTTTTTCTCTGCAAAGATATCACACAGCATCTTGGGGGCAATGGAAGAAGAGGAACAGAGATCAACAAAGGACAAGTGGCTGAGAAAAAGTACATAGGCGTGTGGAATCTGGGATCAGTCCATATGAGAATGATCATCCCTATGTTACCCCCCAGGGTGACAAGATAGATGAAGAGGAGCAAGACAAAGAGGACAATCTGTTGATGGAGATGATCTGTGAGGCTCAAGAAAAGAAATTCAGTCACTCCTGTCTGATTCTTCTCTTCCACTAATCAGTTGTAACCTATGTAAGAAATTCAAAAATACATTTCATTTTTAAAATATCAATTGGAAAAAAAGTAAAATATCAATTAGCATATACAAAACAGCCTCTTAAATTTATGACAAGTGTTTTTTAATCTGTTAAGGAGGCAGTAATGGAAATAGTGTTGGACTGGTCAACAGTATTCCCAAGGACTAGTTCCTGTCCATTGTAATCCCCATGCAGACTTGAGCAATTCATACTTGATCTTTTTGGATTCAATATTCTCTGCCATCTCAAGAACAGTCTAACTATAAAATCTGAAACTCCCTCGGGTTCTAAAATTGTATTGGAAATTAAATTCAGTCTCTGTATTTCATCTTTATCACATGATAGAATAGTAATGCCTACCTAGGAACACAGAACCAGTTATCGATATTGTGAGAAATGATGAAAAATTCAGATCCTGATAATCAACATTTAGGGTGGGGTAAACAGAACAGAAATAAAGCCCTCTCAGTTCCTGTTTTGACGGAGTGGATAGTACCATTCAGATGTCATGAAGACAATATTCATATCTGTGTATATTAATCTCTTCCCTTATAAAAGGCTTACAAAGGGAAATGTAAACAAATGTCAGTAGGGTTATTTAGAATGGGGATGATTTTATAGTAACACATAATAATCGTATTTATGTTTATAAAGGACTGCCCTGCAAATGAGAGATTGGATATATTTACTCTTCGACCAGCATGAAGACAGAAGTGGCACAAGAACAGAGGATTCAAGTTGGGCATTAAATGAAATGAAGGCTATTCCACTAACCATATAATTCAAATGAATATAACAATTTGGGAGGCATTGAGATGCTCTTTCTTTGAGATTAATTAATCTATCAAATATTGCATAACAAGTTTCCATGGAAATCTCATAGAAAAATAAGTATCCACTGGAAGCTCAACTGACTTCATCTTGAGTGGTAATTTCTACCAGTAATTTCTATGAATATATGAATATATTTTGTTCATCAAAATAAAATTATTTCCCCTAATTCCTTGTAATGTTTATAAATCTATTTAAGGCATAAATTCTGACAGCCTATTTATATTTTATTAACAAAAATGTGTAAAATGCTTGACATTTTTATTTAGACAAAATTTTCAGGCAAATATTTTTCTAACTCATCAACTGAGGAAGAATACATCAAGCTGTTTAAAATTAGAGTAAGAAGCACAAGGTGTGGGAGTATCCATAAGAAAGATTCTAGGTTCATATGCTTACTATCAACTCAAATAATTCCTTGTATAAACAAAAACATTTCACACTTTGAAGATAGAATGATTAAGATATGGTCCTTGAAAAGCCATGGTGACAAAATAATAGTTAACACACTGTTGACGCCTCTTGAGTTTATTATTATTCGAGAAAATATCTGTGGCTTGCATTTTCCACAGAGCAATTGCTTGTTAATGTCAGCCACTAATATCAATTATTTTTAGTAATTTACACCTATTGGGAGAAAGAAGACCTAGGCATAAAAAGAAACCTACATTTCAAAGTCGTATTTGGCTAGTCCAAAACTACCTGTGCCACAGGATTTCAGAAAAAGCTTCTATCTTCACTGTGAACTGAAGTGGTTGGGAAAAACACTGCTTTAGTTTCATATTTGAAAGAGTTCAAAATCTACTTTGGAACTGACTGTCAGCAGTTGTGAATATTTGTGGACATATGAGGTGAGTGTGTTTGCTGAGAGGAATGCACTACCACCAAATGCACACAAACACGAATAAGAGACCCTGACTCTCCTATAAATAAGGGGGATGATCTCTGTGACTTTTCCATTTCTAGCATTCTATGACCCTGGAATTCTTTCAGGACATTGGAGTATCAAAATAACAAGATCAGGTTTAAAGGATCAAAAAATCAGTTATTTCATGTCCTGAAGAGCTGGACTAAACCAAAGACTGCTCTCTTTGGAATACGTGGGCTGGTGAGTTTTTGTTCCCAGAAGTCAGGTTCATTTTAACATCTTTCCACTGCATTTCAAAGTTTCTTTTTTTAATCACTATGTGGTATACTCACTTCTTTAAGAGAATCCCTTGTTTTCCTATTAACTGCTTCAAGATAAGTTTTCTGGACTTCGTGGAAAATTTAAATCCTTCTTGGTAGTAGCTTTCTGCAGCAGATATGACATCCTAAGTACTTACTAAAAAAGATAAATCTCCATGCAGATGAGCCTGAAAGAAGCACTCCTTGTCCTCCAGCCTGACTCACATCCAGCACAAAATAAAAGGTTCATGTTCCTGATAGTTTTCAATACTTTAAGCCAGGCCTCTGAAGAACTTAAACCCTCAAAATTTACAGCTGAGGGACAAAATTAAAGTGACATCATTGGCATTCATGCCAAGTATATTTCCAAAATATCATTTTTCTCTCCAACAGAGGATTCCTGAAAAAAAATTTTTTTTTCCTCTTTGAGATCCTCCTTGTCAAAACAAACCATATTTTCCATCTGCAGTGATGTTAACAGTAAACACATGCTAAGATGGAGTAGTGTGCTACCTGGATCCACAGTTTGTCCCTGTTGGCAAAGGGGGCTTATTGTTTGGTTTGTTCTTAACTCTCTATTCCTCCAAATTCTCTTCTGTAGATGGGGAAAATAAAAAGAAAACCCACAGTTCAACATATCACTGGCTTGGTCCAAGGCATAACAAACCACAGAATTTTAGAAGAATGGAGGATAGTTGTGAGCTGAAGTGGTTAGGAAAAATTTCATGGGCAGATTAGTGTGGAAAGATAGACAAGTTTGAGCAATGACCTGAAATTAAGAGGAAGAGCATCACAGGTAGAAGGAGATGAACAGAGACAAGGATGTAGGAATATCCAACTTGGTTGGAATAAAGGTTTATAGAGGAGACAAAAAAATATCACATCTGAGGGGATAGTGTGATGAGCAGAATAGTGCTCTCCGAAGATGTCCACCTCCTAATCCCAGGGACCTGCAAATATGGTACCTTCTGTGGCAGATAAGGGACTTTGCTGATGTTGTTAACCTAAAGAACTTGGGACACCTGGATGGCTCAGTCAGTTAAGCATCTGCCTTCGGCTCAGGTCATGATTCCAGGGTCCTGGGATCAAGCCCCACACTGGGCTTCCTACTCAGCAGGGAGTCTGCTTCTCCCTCTCCCTCTGCCCCTCCCCCTGCTTGTGAGCTCTCTCTCTCTCTATCTCTCTCTCTCTGGCTTTAAAGATAAAGGATGGGGGCCATCACCGAGGAATGTGGACAGTTTTGAAAAGCTGGAAAAAAGCAAGGGAACGGGTCTCCTCTGGAGGCTCCAGGAAGCAATGTAATCCTGCCAGCATCTTAATTATAGCCCAGTGAGACCCATGTAGGACTTTTTAGCCTGCAGAGCTTTAAAATAATAAACTTTTTAATTTGCCCCATTCTCACTGGTGTGAGGTGGTATCTCATTGTGGTTTTGATTTGTATTTCCCTGATGGCAAGTGATGCAGAGCATTTTCTCATGTGCGTGTTGGCCATGTCTATGTCTTCCTCTGTGAGATTTCTCTTCATGTCTTTTGCCCATTTCATGATTGGATTGTTTGTTTCTTTGGTGTTGAGTTTAAGAAGTTCTTTATAGATCTTGGAAACTAGCCCTTTATCTGATACGTCATTTGCAAATATCTTCTCCCATTCTGTAGGTTGTCTTTGAGTTTTGTTGACTGTATCCTTTGCTGTGCAAAAGCTTCTTATCTTGATGAAGTCCCAATAGTTCATTTTTGCTTTTGTTTCTTTTGCCTTCGTGGATGTATCTTGCAAGAAGTTACTGTGGCCGAGCTCAAAAAGGGTGTTGCCTGTGTTCTTCTCTAGGATTTTGATGGAATCTTGTCTCACATTTAGATCTTTCATCCATTTTGAGTTTATCTTTGTGTATGGTGCAAGAGAGTGGTCTAGTTTCATTCTTCTGCATGTGGATGTCCAATTTTCCCAGCACCATTTATTGAAGAGACTGTCTTTCTTCCAATGGATAGTCTTTCCTCCTTTATCGAATATTAGTTGACCATAAAGTTCAGGGTCCACTTCTGGGTTCTCTATTCTGTTCCACTGATCTATGTGTCTGTTTTTGTGCCAGTACCACACTGTCTTGATGACCACAGCTTTGTAGTACAACCTGAAATCTGGCATTGTGATGCCCCCAGATATAGTTTTCTTATTTAAAATTCCCCTGGCTATTCGGGGTCTTTTCTGATTCCACACAAATCTTAAAATAATTTGTTCTAACTCTCTGAAGAAAGTCCATGGTATTTTGATAGGGATTGCATTAAACGTGTAAATTGCCCTGGGTAACATTGACATTTTCACAATATTAATTCTGCCAATCCATGAGCATGGAATATTTTTCCATCTCTTTGTGTCTTCCTCAATTTCTTTCAGAAGTGTTCTATAGTTTTGAGGGTATAGATCCTTTACATCTTTGGTTAGGTTTATTCCTAGGTATCTTATGCTTTTGGGTGCAATTGTAAATGGGATTGACTCCTTAATTTCTCTTTCTTCAGTCTCATTGTTAGTGTATAGAAATGCCACTGATTTCTGGGCATTGATTTTGTATCCTGCCACGCTACCGAATTGCTGTATGAGTTCTAGCAATCTTGGGGTGGAGACTTTTGGGTTTTCTATGTAGAGTATCATGTCATCAGCAAATCAACAAGGCAGGAAACCACAAATGTTGGAGAGGATGCAGAGAAAAGGGAACCCTCTTACACTGTTGGTGGGAATGTGAACTGGTGCAGCCACTCTGGAAAACTGTGTGGAGGTTCCTCAAACAGTTAAAAATAGACCTGCCCTATGACCCAGCAATTGCACTGTTGGGGATTTACCCCAAAGATACAAATGCAATGAAATGCCGGGACACCTGCACCCCGATGTTTATAGCAGCAATGGCCACGATAGCCAAACTGTGGAAGGAGCCTCAGTGTCCATCGAAAGATGAATGGATAAAGAAGATGTGGTTTATGTATACAATGGAATATTACTCAGCTATTAGAAATGACAAATACCCACCATTTGCTTCAACGTGGATGGAACTGGAGGGTATTATGCTGAGTGAAATAAGTCAGTCGGAGAAGGACAAACATTATATGTTCTCATTCATTTGGGGAATATAAATAATAGTGAAATGGAATATAAGGGAAGGGGAAGAAATGTGTGGGAAATATCAGAAAGGGAGACAGAACGTAAAGACTGCTAACTCTGGGAATCGAACTAGGGGTGGTAGAAGGGGAGGAGGGCGGGGGGTGGGAGTGAATGGGTGACGGGCACTGGGGGTTATTCTGTATGTTAGTAAATTGAACACCAATAAAAAATAAATTTAAAAAAATAAAATAAAATAATAAACTTGTGTTGTTTTAGCCACTAAGCTTGGGGTAGCTTGTTAGGACAGCATTGGGAAACCGGCACAATTTGGTTGGATGATCTCAGTCACCACTTCCCCTGGAAAACTTCCCACAATCCCCTAAAAGGGATGTGATCTCCCACTCCAGCAACCACCATAGCATTTTCTTGACTATCATCTGATTTTGCAAGTTCAAGGACATAGCTTTACAACTGTCTGCATCCTATGAAGTACCTATCTTGGAAAGTTGCAAAGAAGACATATTCTATAGGTATTTTGTGAGTGGCATGGAAAATAAAAAAAATATTGGGGAATCCCTGAGTGGCAGTGGTTTAGCGCCTGCCTTTGGCCCAGGGCGTGATCCTGGAGTCCCAAGATCAAGTCCTGCATCGGGCTCCCTGCATGGAGCCTGCTTCTCCCTCTGCCTGTGTCTCTGCCTCTTTGTGTGTGTGTGTGTGCATGTGTGTGTGTCTCATGAATAAATAAATAAAATCTTTTTTAAAAGTTTTAAAAATAAAATAAAACAAAAGTATTACACAATCAATAATGGTTTAAATGTAGCAATTTAAATCATATCGTACACTTCAACTAACAAAGGCAAAACAAAGTCATTTTACCCTTTTCTTCTTTCCTTTACCTGAAATCAACTAAAATTAGTAAGGAAACTGACAATAATAACAAAAATAAATAAATAAAATGACACTTCATTAAACTTCAAGAGAAGGAAATAATATGATATGAAAAAATATGACAAAGCAAATTCTATTATAGGAAAATGCTTCTCTTGGACATCTATGAGAAATTTTCCCTCTGGGGAATGTAAGAATTTTTTTTAAAAAGGTAAAATTGCCTAATGAGGTAACCAGTTAGCTGGCTGACTAGAAGTGGTCCTCAAGTATAAGTAACCATCCCTTGACCCTTCAGCTGGACCTAGGCAATTGGAGACTCGGAGTCCCTAGCCCCTGTCCTTGGAAAGTACACACTGCCCGCCCTTCCCACAGTGGGAGCCCTTTTCAAGGATGCACCCTCAAGGGGGTAACGTGTTGCTGAGACTATCTTGATGGTGCATGTATGTGACTGAACCCATTAAAGGCCTCTATATAAACATTTAAGAGCTGCCTGGGTGGCTCATTGGTTTAGTGCCACCTTCAGCCCAGAGCATGATCCTGGAGACCCAGGATCGAGTCCCATGTCGGGCTCCCTGCATGGAGCCTGCTTCTCCCTCTGCCTGTGTCTCTGCCTCTCTCTCTCTGTTTCTCATAAACAAATAAATAAAGTCTTAAAAAAGAGATTCTGGCAAAGCAGGTGTGGAGATCTACTCATCTTGCTGCTGCCTAAAACAAGCTTCATATGGTAGTTCCCTAGCTTATAAAACTTTCCAGCTGCCATCTGAAGTAGCCTGACTCTTTCTTAAGTCTCTCCCTGCCCTCAGTGTATAAGGACCAGTTCTGGATTTTACCAAAAAAACCCTCTGGCATTCAAGTACTCAAACCAATAATTGGTGAGTCAGCTAGGGGACCAAAGAATGGAGTCTTGGGAGAGGGGCATCAGGAGGGAAATCCTGAGTAGGCCCATGACCACTATGTGAGGAAGGGTGGCCAATATATCAGATGCTTGTGAACTGCCACTTGAGTACAGAGATGCCCCCAAATGGTAGCTGCTTTACTGCATTTGTTTGAGGAATTGCAGCAAAGCAGAGGAAAAGTGGCTGCACAGTGGGCTGGTCTCTACTCTGGGCAGCTTGCCTGGTCACCGATGCCCAACTAGAGACTGAAGCTTGTCTTAGAGAGTAAGAAGAGAGCTCAGGTTAGAGAAGAAAGTGCAAGTATCCACATCTCTGCTAGTTTTAGGACTGGCGGATGAGGCGTACTTACACAACACTAAAACTTAATTTTCCTTCATCTGCTAAAAGCATGAAGTTTTCTTGAACTATTGGTCTATTCTTGATAAGATTGTGAAAAAGTTTTTCTTTCTCTTCTAAGTAAGTAGAAGTAAACAAAAATTAGTAAACAAAAATCTAAACAAACAAAAATCTGCCTATAAAACAAAAATTCTCTGTTTTATCGAAATAATTTCCATTGCTTCATGTTGTTTTTATCAAGTCTTTGATTACTTAAGAATTCCATCTTTACTAGACTTACAGAAAAAAAAAAACTAAAAGGCTATCAGAAAAATACAGTCCTCAAAGTTTTATTATATGAGAGTAAAATACATTAATATAAATATATTTCAATAATGGTATACATCTTAGGTTAAAAGAAGCTCAAGATCAAGTACACAAACTATTACAAAAATAACTGTTTGGAGCCTTTGTTTCTAAATAGTAATTATCTCTCAAAAGGAGACAATTAGTGGCAACTGTGTGTGTATGTTTTATTATTACCTCAAAGGCCCTGGAGATTAGTCAATGTCCTCCCTGTTTATTATATGTGGTTACTTCCAGGGTAATCACCGGCTAAATCTTTATTAATTATGAGTCATCCCTCAATAAGAGAGTCCATACTTTTCTCTTTTATTGCTGGTTAACAAAATAATAGAGGAAAATTGACTAAAATCTTAGATCAGTATTGGCAGGCCAATTTCACTCAAAATAATTGAGAATATTTCTTTTTCTGAAGATTTTTTTTTTTTGAGAAGCAGTGGGAGTGGCAGGAAGGGAGGAGAAAGAATCTTAAGCAGACTCCCTTCTAAACAAGGAGCCCAATGTGGGGCTTTTTCCCACTACCCTGAGACCATGACCTGAGTCGAAATCAAGCGTGCAATGATAAACTGACTGAGACACCTGGGTACCCCATAAATTATTGAGAATATTTCTAGTACATGTTCCATCAGCCAAGCTTAGAGCTCTGACAAAACCCTAAAAGTAGAGTAAAGGTAAGAACCAATGTAGAAAGATCATGTGAATATTTGCATTTTAAACAATTGCCTTCAATCCATTGGACTTGCTTTCCTGAATAAGACTAAGAAAGATAAGGGGGTGCAAAGACATTTCAGAATCTATTAATGATACTACTTCAAGTGTTCCTTACCACTCTGGGCCCATATTTTATACTGCTTAGAGTTTAAGTGCCTCTGTGTAGCTGCTAACTACTAACTCAAGAGATATTGCAACCACCCCAAAAATCAAAACACTAAATCTTAGCTATTCTCCAAAATTCTTAACTTCCAAATGTTCCCACACTCCACCCCTGATCCCTAAATGCACTTAAGCAGCCAGTAGCTGTTATTCTGAGATTCCATCTTCCTGTTCCTACATCCTGTCCCATGATTAAGATAACCCATTTCCCCCTACTTTCCAAGAATGTGAACGGTGAATAATTCTTAGAACAAAACTAAACTTTGAATGACCCTCCTCAATCAACCTTGTAAAATCTTTCAGCTACTTGCTCCCTGCAGAACACCCCTCTTAAGCTTTTTCCATATTTCAGCATTCTTAATGCATGCTTGAGTTAATGACTTTGGATTATTGTTTCCTTTTTTTTTAAAGATTTATTTCTTTCTTTTAGAGAAAGAGAGAGCAGTGGGGAGGGGCAAAAGTAGAGGGAGAAAGAGAATCTCAAACAGACTTCTTGCTGAGCACAGAGCCTAGCAGATGTGAGGCTCAATTCCAGGGCCCTGAGATCATGGCCTGAACTGAAATCAAGAGTCGGATGCTTAGCCAAATGAGCCGCCCAGGCATCCTAGTTTTTTATTTTAGTGTAGTACCTACCATACAGAGCTGTAAATGTAAAATATATAGGCAGATCATCAAGTGGACTGCATAGCAGATCTTCCATAAATGGTTTTTAATACTTTTTTTTAAAAGATTTTTATTTATTTATTCATGAGAGACACAGAGAGAGAGAGAGAGAGAGAGAGAGGCAGAGACATAGGCAGACGGCGAAGCAGGCTCCATGCAGGGAGCCCGATGTGGGACTCGATCCCGGGTATCCAGGATCCTGCCCTGGGCCTAAGGCAAGCACTCAACCGCTGAGCCACCCAGGTGTCCCAAATGGTTTTTAATACTGATGCAGCCAATAAATAAAATATTGAAACAAAAGCAAAAATGAACTATTGGGACTTCATCAAGATAAGAAGCTTTTGCACAGCAAAGGATACAGTCAACAAAACTAAAAGACAACCCACAGAATGGGAGAAGATATTTGCAAATGACATATCAGATAAAGGGCTAGTTTCCAAGATCTATAAAGAACTTATTAAACTCAACACCAAAGAAACAAACAATCCAATCATGAAATGGGCAAAAGACATGAAGAGAAATCTCACAGAGGAAGACATAGACATGGTCAACATGCACATGAGAAAATGCTCTGCATCACTTGCCATCAGAGAAATACAAATCAAAACCACAATGAGATCCCACCTCACACCAGTGAGAATGGGGCAAATTAACAAGATAGGAAACAACAAATGTTGGAGAGGATGCGGAGAAAAGAGGACCCTCTTACACTGTTGGTGGGAATGTGAACTGGTGCAGCCACTCTGGAAAACTGTGTGGACGTTCCTCAAAGAGTTAAAAATAGACCTGCCCTAGACCCAGCAATTGCACTGTTGGGGATTTACCCCAAAGATACAGATGCAATGAAACGCCGGGACACCTGCACCCCGATGTTTATAGCAGCAATGGCCACAATAGCCAAACTGTGGAAGGAGCCTCGGTGTTCATTGAAAGATGAATGGATAAAGATGTGGTCTATGTATACGATGGAATATTACTCAGCTATTAGAAATGACAAATACCCACCATTTGCTTCAACGTGGATGGAATTGGAGGGTATTATGCTGAGTGAAGTAAGTCAGTCGGAGAAGGACAAACATTATATGTTCTCATTCATGTGGGGAATATAAATAATAGTGAAAGGGAATATAAGGGAAGGGAGAAGAAATGTGTGGGAAATATCAGAAAGGGAGACAGAACGTAAAGACTGCTAACTCTGGGAATTGAACTAGGGGTGGTAGAAGGGGAGGAGGGCGGGGGGTGGGAGTGATTGGGTGACGGGCACTGGGGGTTATTCTGTATGTTGGTAAATTCAACACCAATAAAAAAAAAGGAAATGTAAAAAAAAAGAAATGCAAACAGCAAATTATTTTGAAGATTATAAATTATTGTTTTCGTTCGTGATATCACATAGCGTTGCAGATTTCAGGCCATTGTTTCCTTACTGATACACAGCTCCAAACTGCTTGCAGATATTTTTGAGAGAATTTTATAGATTACTTGTGAGAGATTTCTGTCAAACCAGGTCTTTTCCTGCCATATCAGCCTCTGACGTTAGGACAGAAATAATAAAAGCATTTTTCCCCCCTCAGGATAAATGGGAAGGTCTAAAAATTTGCAGTCTTACCCCTTGACCCTGTGAAATATGAAATGAAATGAGGTCGCTTATTTATGTCCAGGAGTTTTTAATGGAGCCAGGATGCCATTAAGGTATGCCTTCTGTGCTCCCTCATCAGAGAAACCATCAACTTTTGAACTGGGTCAAACCACAATATTTCAAGGACTCAGCCCAAATACCTGCAACTTGCTACAGTAGCATACTTTGCTTAGTGATAGCCTTAGCAACCAATTATATTCAGTTAAGATTAGTTTTCTGCCACCAACACCAATCAAAATTCTGTATAAACAAACATATGCAAGCATTCCCTTTTGTCTTTAAAATCCCTTGACTTTTGTTCCCCGAGGGGACACAATTTGGGTGGCTACCCAAAGCTGTGCTTCCCAAATTTTTAATTCTGAGACCCCAAATAAATGCTTTTGTTTTATTTTAGCTTTGCCTCTTTCCTTTGTCAACACCAAGTTTTGTAGCGTTAAAGATTTCTGCATCTTTGAAAAATGCTTATATTTAGAGAGCAGATTTATTTTTCAAGTGCTCACGGAAACTGTGTGAAACTTCTAACCACTAAAAAGCCAACGTTGCCTTCAGTTGTTCAGAGGAACTGCGGCAAAGCACTTGGGCAGAGTCCTGTTCTCTGCCCAGGAAATCAGGCTTGGCATATAAGAAATCAGTGGTCATGAATATTTTCATCTCTAAAGGAAGTCGCCTCTGAATTTTATTCCTAACCCACAAGGTTTGAGATCCAGATTTCCTTTTTTTTTTTAGTTTATTGTTTCAATTTTTAAATTATCTTTTTTTCATTTATTATTAAAGTATGATTGACATATAATGTTATATTAGTTTCAGGCATACAACACATTATTTCAACAATCTATATACAACTCAATGCTCACCATAATAAATGTAGTCACAATCTGTCATCATACATTATTTTTTTTAAGATCTATTTATTTGAGAGAGAGAAAGAGAGAGCACACAAGCAGGGGAAAGGGAGAAAGAATCTCCAGCAGCCCCCCCACTGAGCATGGAGCCCAATATTGGGCTTGATCTCACTCACAATTATATTACAAAAACATATCCATTCGTTCGAATGCTATACTTTCTTAAGTGAATTGACCTTTAGTCTCTTAGCCAAAGTTTTTATAGAACTGTATACTAGGTTCAAGATTTAGAGAGGCAGAGTCTGTTCTTAATGAAGTCATCTCTTGACTTCCAAAAAGTAGTTATAATTCCTAGGGCAAGCAGTTTCTAAAGGATATGTTTTTGTAATATAATTGTCCAAATTTTTACTGGGAATTATTTTCTATATGTCTCTGTATTATAAATTCATTGAACCCACATATAAGTAGATTGAGTTAATTCAGACACCTACACCGTATTAAACAATAAAGTTTTTTGTTTATAATAAAGGTACTAAATTTTGTTTAGATTTTGGGATCTAACAACTTTTGTTAGGTTACCCCTAAGCATATTTAATTACTTAATCAACTTTTGTTAGGTTACCCCTAAGCATATTTAATTAAGCATATTTAATAGGAATGTGCTATTCCTCCATTGAAAGATTGAGGGGTTTTTTTTCCCTGTCTTTGAACGAGGCCTACCTTGGTAACTTGCTTGATCAATGAATTGAGCAGATTCTAGGATGGACTTCTTGGTGGACTTTCAGATTGCTGACTGGAGAGATGGCATTGCAATTACTAAGATTCACATCAGTGAATTGAGATGGGGTACAGGTGAAAAATATACATTGGCTTATGTAATTATCTAGGTTGTGAGAGATAGAGAGAGCAATGGTAATTATTGCAGTATGAAGTTGATTGTTGTTTAAACGCCACTAACATCCTAAAGGATGAAAATAAATAACAGACTCAGGCCAGATAATTTCCAATTCATGAAATGATGTCAAAGTCAGATAGGCAGCATGTAAAAAGATCCTCATCTCCTACAGTCAGAGACCAGACTGTGTATAAACTCCACGCAACAACTTGACAGAGGGAAATAGAATAAGAAAGAAGCTGAATTCATATCCTCTGCAAGTTTCCTGTACAGAAGTCAGGACTCTGATAAGGAAGGAGTTGGACACTGAGAATTGTGATTAAGATATCTGTGTGGATGTGTTTGAGATATTCCAGCTCCCAAAAAGCTTGTGACCCTACAGAAGTGACCTTTTCCCCCTTGCTGGAAGAGACCAGTCTTCCTTTGCCAGAGAACATAAAGAGGGCTCCGTGAGAGAGGCTCAAGATAGTAAGTGCTTTTTTCAAAATCTTGTCCCACCTCTCTTCTTAGATTTTAAACATAAACCAGGGGCAAGGTTTAGAATGGTATGGTCTAATGACTAAGGAGAATTGGCCTATTATTCACCAAAAGAGTTCTAGGACTTGCCTAATAAGTACCAACCAGAACTGGAAAACATGCAGTATACATCTTGAATGCGATGTGCTTAGGATAGGAGGAATATAAAGTTGAATGAGGAAGAATTTTCTGATGTAGAACTCCAGTGACTCAAAATTACCTTGTAGGCAAGACACCAGAAGCAGATCCTAATGCACTGTTGGGATGGCACCTTGAACCTTGGAAAAACTGACAGCCTACAGTAAGTGAGGTAGAGATTCCATTATTTCCATGTGAGAGTGTCAAAGAAGGGGCCCAAAGGCTCAGAGATGTGAAGATGCTTGAAAGGATTTATAAGTGAATATATATGATGATGATGATGATGCTATCAGGTATCCATCAAAGAAGATATCAGGCGACTGTGTTCCCTGAAAGGATACTTCTTCCATTGAAACAATAAAGAAAAAGCACTAGTAAGGGAGATTCCTGGGGGGACACCTGGGTGGCCCAATCGGTTAAGCACCTTACTCTTGATTTCAGCTCAGGTCATGATCTCAGGATTGTGAGACTGAGCACCCCCACTCATGGAACTCCATCCTCAGCACAGTCTTCTTGAGATTCTATCCCTTCCCCACCCCTACCCCTCCCAACTCGTGCGCTCTCTCTCTTTCTCTCTCTTTCTCCTCTCTCTCTCTCTCTCTCAAATAAATAAATAAATAAATAAATAAATAAATAAATAAAATCTTTTTTAAAAGTTTTAAAACCTGGTGGTATGATATATTGTTATGCATCTAGGCTTCCTAGACTCAAGGAGGATTGATAGGATTCCAGAACACTTGAATATATAAATTAATGCCACCATCAAAGACATAGAGGATGCAACAGAAGTAATCGTATTATCTTGATTTAATTCAGGAGTCTGGCCTATCCAAAAATTGAATGGTTCTTAGAGAGTATCTGTAGACTGCTTAAAATTCAACCAAGTAGTAGCAACTCTATACTTCACATGGAAATATATACAAGGTCTCCCATACATGGTATGCAATCAATGATTTGGAAAATGTATTCTTTTCTATTGTGATAAGAATGGAGGGTGAAAAATAGTTTATGTTCATGTGAGATGAACAAAATTAACTTAAAATTTTCCCTCAAGGCTGTGCTAACACTCCTGCCCTCCTCAATATAGTCTGCAGGTATGTGGCCTCCTAAGATATATGCCCTCCTACCCACTACACTTAGTGGATCATAACTGCAATTTCTACAACTTTGGTAGCATCATACTGATAGAGCAGATCTCACAAGCAGTTGCTGGACCATTGGGGGCCTTGGTAAAACACCTGGGCTCCAGAGGGTGGGAAGCACAACACAAGCACAAACACCTATTAAGATTCAGGAACTCAAAATGCTGGGTGAGTTTTTACAGATCCAGTGATTAGAAACATGCTACAATACACTATCCAAAGTGAAATTCATGAAGAAAAGAATCAGAGGGTCCTACTAGGCCTCTTTGGGTTTTGGAGGCAACATATTCCACACAGCTAAGAAAATTTCTCCAGCCCAGAGACCACATGGCACAGAAGGCTGGAGTCAGTAAGTGGAATGCAGAACAGGAGAGGCTCTGCAGCAGGTCCAGGTACACTATTAGCAGAAAATAAGAGTGTACATGGCCAAATAGGAGCTTCACCATCATTGTAAATTAAAAATATTCCATCTAGGGATCCCTGGGTGGCGCAGCGGTTTAGCGCCTGCCTTTGGCCCAGGGCGCGATCCTGGAGACTCGGGATCGAATCCCACGTCTGGCTCCCGGTGCATGGAGCCTGCTTCTCCCTCTGCCTGTGTCTCTGCTTCTCTCTCTCTCTCTCTCTCTCTCTCTCTGTGACTATCATAAATAATAAAATATGTTCCATCTACATTGAAAGGCACTGCATTGGTATTTTAATTTCCTTTCACTAACTTGACCAATAATGATAGTGAATCTTTTTCCATACACTTTTGGCCTATGGGTCCCTATTTCTGTGAATTATCTGTTCATTTGTTTGCCCATTTATCTATTTTCTTTTTCTTTGAATTTTAAAGAGTTTTTTAATTACCAGCAATTACTACCTCATTGTTTGGCACATGTACACAAGCACTTTCTTTTGTTTTATTATTCTCTCGTAATATTGTTTGTGGTACCCTGAATTTTCAATTACAGCTTTTGGTTTTCTAGTCTGGATTAAATAGTATTCAAATATCCATGATTGTACAAATATTCACCTCAGTTTTCTTCAAGTATATATCACATTTATATTCTCAACCTATATTATTTTGAAATATAATATGTTATTTTGAAACTCTCTATATTATTTTGAAACTCTTGCCATGTCACAGAAAACAAGATGGCGTAGAAAAATATTTAAGAACTATGTTATTTTTCAAGTCCTCCAAGAACTGGCAGAGCATAGACAGACATGCAACTTCTGACTTTCACTTCAATGAACTTTTTCCTACACGGTTTGTACCAACATCTATGGCACAACACAACAGTTTTATTTTGCCAAAGCCATTATGGAATTTTTCATTTCAAACTTCTTCCTGAATGCATTTTTCACCTCCTTGTTCCTCAGACTGTAGATGAGGGGGTTCAACATGGGGATTACCACAGTATAAAATAGAGAAATCACTTTATTGATATCCAGGGAGGGACTGGAGCCAGGCTGAACATAGATAAAGAAAAGTGTCCCATACAGCACAGAGACAACAGCCAGGTGAGAAGAGCAGGTAGAGAAAGCTTTCTGCCTCCCATCAGCAGTCTGGATCTTCAAGATGGCCACCAGGATACAAACATAGGAGACCATGATGATCAGGCCACTGAGCATTCCTATAGATCCTGCCATGATGAACAACACTAATTTATTGATCCAGGTGTCTGCACATGCTAGGGAAAGCAGTGGAGAAATGTCACAGAAGAAGTGATTGATGACATTTGGACCACAGAAGGGTAAGCGAAATGTGAGAATTGTATGAGTCATTGTGCTTATAAGAGCCATGG
This sequence comes from Canis lupus baileyi, assembly GCF_048164855.1. Classification (NCBI taxonomy): domain Eukaryota; kingdom Metazoa; phylum Chordata; class Mammalia; order Carnivora; family Canidae; genus Canis; species Canis lupus. The sequence continues at coordinate 17,147,118 of NC_132858.1, forward strand.
AATAAGGCCCTACCACCAGCTGCACACAGACCCTCTGGGACATAATGAGTGTATACAGCAAGGGCTTACAGATGGCCATATACCGATCATATGCCATGGAAGCCAGGAGAAAACATTCAGTTGCCACAAAAAGGCCAAAGAACCACATCTGTGCAGCACAACCCATGAAAGAGATGTCTTTTTTCTCTGCAAAGATATCACACAGCATCTTGGGGGCAATGGAAGAAGAGGAACAGAGATCAACAAAGGACAAGTGGCTGAGAAAAAAGTACATAGGCGTGTGGAATCTGGGATCAGTCCATATGAGAATGATCATCCCTATGTTACCCCCCAGGGTGACAAGATAGACGAAGAGAAGCATGACAAAGAGGACAATCTGTTGATGGAGATGATCTGTGAGGCCCAAGAAAAGAAATTCAGTCACTCCTGTCTGATTCTTCTCTTCCATTGGTCAGTTTTAATCTGTTGCAAGAAGGAAAAGCAATTTATATACTTAAAAAATCAGTCGTCAACAGTTACAAATAATACTTTAAGCCAATAATGTATTATCTTAAACAGATTTGTAATAGACAAGTATTGAATTATTGTTGAACTTGAAGATAGTATGTCCATGTACTAGGTCTAGGAATTGTGTGTAGATATTGTATAAATTTGGACAATTCACCCTCGATCTCTTTAGATTCAGTACCCTCTCCTATAAAAAGAGGAGTCCAACTATATTGTCTGAAAGTTTTGCAAATCAGAAAATTGCATTTAAAATAGGAATTAGTCCCCACATTTCATCTTACTGTGTTATGGGATAATAAAACTCACTTAGGAAGACCTTTACTGGGAGTACTGCAAAATCTCACCAATGTGATATTCAGATCCTTACATTAGATATCTGGGAAAGACTAAGCAGAGAAGTTCCTGTTCTCATTGAAGGATCAGTACCATTCTAATATTATAAAGACACAATCATAGATGTGTCTATCAGTCTAATCTCTACTTGCACTGATAACACAATGTGGAAATGATAACATACACAATCAGTGAAGCAATTACTGATATAAGAGAACATGATGTTACGGAAGAAATGGAGAGGTCTTGTCAGTAAGAACAAGTGATCTGGCAAATTTTGGACAGTAAAACAGAAATGCCATGACAATTGTATAGAAAATTAAGCGTCTGTTTGCACCAAAATAACATGTTATTATTTTATGTGATTCCCTAAACATTGTATAAACTTCTTTTAAGGCACTTATCCTGATACTTGTTAGGCAATATCAATTATAGAATTGCCCTCCTCAATATAGTAATATCAGTAAGAAAAATATCAAATGCAGAATGCTTCACGCAGGAGAAAGAAAATGTTACTTTTTGTCTCATTAGTTCGGGAAGAAGAAATCAAATGGTTTCAAAGGAGACAATCACTATGGAGAAAAAGTATATGAAAAAGATCTGATTTTAAATAACGTTTATTATCACTTCAATTAATGTCCTCTTTAAATAAAACAAAAGCAATTTACTATTCATACAATAATTATTTGCAGAACTTGATGTATGATACAGTGACTGTATCTATTCGATTCTTTTATCATTATCATAATTATTTGCTCAATGCTATGTAAGGTATGTTTTCAGTAATCACAGGGACAATTCTAGATTTATGTTAGGTGCGTCAGCCATGACATAAATGAAAACATTTATGCCAGTCCAAATATACTAATATAGGTATGTGAAGATTAGGTGGTAGCAGAGACAGGCTGCTTCTAGTTTTGGACCAACCTTCCTACCTTCCTACTTTCTCTCTTTCTCTCTTTCTTTCTCTCTCTCTCTCTCTTTCTCTCTTTCTTTCTTTCTATCTTTCTTTCTTTCTTTCTTCTTTCCTTTCTTTCTCCTTTCTTTCTCTCTTGCTCTCCTCTCTCTCTTTTCTTCTTTTTTATTTGATTATAAGCCATTTTGAGTCTTCTATAAGACAGGGAGGATAATTTCTATGCCCCTTTCATATCTACATTCTGTGACCTTAGAAATCTTTATTGACATTGAGTATCTCTATACTACACAAAAATACATAGAAAATTCAGTTTTTAAAAGTCACACCAAATCAATTGTTTTATCTCCTGAGAATGTGAACAGAATGCCCAAGTCTACTCTCTTCTGAGAGCCTGAGCTAGGAATGTTATTTTCCTGACATTTAAACTCATCCTGATATTGCTCCACCAAATTTCAAAAACTTCATATTTTCCAAAATACAATGTACTCACTTCTTTAAGGATATCCTTCATGTAGCATTCTCAAGTGCTTCCAAAGAAATGATCATTTTCTAGAAGAATGGAACACTCAATTTCCTTCATGGTGGTAACCTCTTCCAAGAGGCATGACCTTTAAATACTCGGTGAAGAAGACAAATCTCCATCTTGAAGAGCCCAGCAGTGAAGAAATAATGTTTGGCCTGCACATGAATATACACATATTGCACAGAACAAGGGGACATGTTCTCAGGAGTTTTCAATAGTTTAGAGCCAGGTCCCCAAAGAACTAAAACCTCAAGAGTTTATTCCTAAAGGGATAAAATTAAAATAATCTCAGTGGCACTTGGACCAAGTATGATTTCCTAATTGTGTCTTTTCTCAAAGAGAGGATTCCTAAGAAAACATGAGAGTTTTGCCCCCACTTTTGGGTGCCTCTTGCCAAAAAGAGCCTTCTTTTCTATCAGTCGGGAGTGATCCATTGAACACCAGAACCAGTTTGGAGGAAGTAGTTTGCTGCCTGGATTCTGGACACATCACCTGATGTTAATGTCAATTCCACAGCTTTACAACTTGTGTCACTTTGAGCACATTTTCAAGTCCCTCTGTGCCTCATACTCCTCATCTCTAAACTAAAGAAGACAACAGTGTCTAGTTCACAGAGATCTTGGAAGGATCTAATGAAGTGATACATTTAAAGTATTTAATGAGTGTCCAACACAGAATCAGTGCTCATTAATACTGTGTATTTTGTTAAGGATTTATAGCATAATTAGGGACACAATCCTTGGACATTAAAATAAAACAGTAGATTTTTTAATTCTCTAGGCAAAATAAAACACAGTCACTGAACTCCAGAGAAAGGACAGATCACTATAAAACGGGAATAGAGGAGAAAATACTCAAGGAAGGAATTACTCTAGAAAGATAAATAAATTTTAGATAGACTGAAGTTAAAGGAAAGGTATTCCAGGCAGTACTAATGAGATCCACAGAAGCAGGAACAGAAGCACAGAGGTTGTTCGGGATGGGAGGGTCACACAAGAGAGAAGCAAGGGTAGCATCTGATGACATAGATTTAACTGTTGTAATCACTACCTTCTCTGAGACCTTGTTGTTGAAAGAGGAGTTGATATCCCCTTCTATTCAACCCCGATAACGTTTTATCAGTAGTTCATTTTTAATTTTCTATCTCAGAAGGTTGTCAATAATTGGCATTGGGTAAGTATTTGTTGAATTACTGGAAAATAACTCCTCCCAAAATTTATAGTACATAATGGTGTATATTTAGCAATTAAATTTATGTTATATACACTTGATTAAGGATGGCAGGAAAATTCTTCTTAAAGCCAATTAAAAATAATAAGACAACAAAAACAGATTTTTTGACATTTTATTAAACCTAAAACACGAAAGGAAAATAATGAGAAAAATCATTCTATTAACAAAAAAATATTATAGAAAACTCTTTAATACATTTTTAAATTTTAAAATATTCATTATGTGGAACAACAACATTGAAAAAAAGGAAAAAGATTATATCACATAATGGGAAGTAAACTGGCTAATCTCAGGAAAGAAATTATATGAAAGAAATTATATGAAAATTGTCAGCACATGAAACAAAACAAAATTGCTCCTTAAAGATAAGATAACAAATTCATGGATAGAAACTTAGGTGCAGTAAAGTTTCAATATTCCAACAGAAGAATTAAAACATGATGAAAAGACCAAATATTGAAAGGAGGAAAGATAAGTATAAATAAACAAAAACTTAGCTTTTTTATCAGAAAGTAAAGAATGCTATCTAAATTTGATAATAAATAGATAAATCCGTTAGCTGGAGTTATGGGAATAATTGTCAAAAGATCTAAAAACAAACACAGTTAAGACAAGTGTCTTTGTAAATGTGTCTGTTCTAGGAAATTGTCATCAAGTTTTTCTAAATTTCTGATTTTTTTAAACATGTGCCTTATTGTTTAACAAAAAATTATTTAATAAAAATAAGTTAATCTCAAAAAATTGCTCCTTAAAGCAATCATGGAAGATGTTTGAGAAGAATAAAAAGATAAAATTTAAAAATAAACCACAACTTCAAAATGTTTATAAGAAAGATGATTACTAAAGAATAAAGGAAGATCCAACATGTAAATTGGTATCCCTGAAGAGATATGTCATATGTAAAACATTTACTAAAACATATGATCTATATTTAAGAAGTAAAAGCACACAATATGTCTTAATGAAAAAACATAAAATTCTGGTTAAGGCATTGGAGTTCTCTTTTTTGTCCTTCATTGAAGAGGGTAAGAATCTAATCATTCTCAAAATGTTCCCCAATTTCATTTCACCTTACATTCATTAAAGTGAACACTCTTATAGATGGGCCTAAGATTAGAAAGCTGTGAGGATTATAAAAAATGGTGATATGACAATAGTAATATACTCAATAGTGATATTAATATGACTAATAATAATATGACAATATAATTAGCACGAACATGAAATAAAAGAAGACAGTTTTACAGGTTCCCTTGTCTACCAATCTCCTCTTCTCAGAGAAGAGAGTTATTAAATATTGATCGAATGCAAAAAATACAGTATTTTATATGTAAGTATATTCTAAGACATAGAAAATTTGTTGCTCGGAGCATTAAGAATGATAACATAATCTATCAAAATCAGCTGATGGAAGGAATATAAGAAATATAAATAAAGGAAAACTCTAACATTAATTAATATTAACATCTTTTACACTGATGTAATTTTAAAGCAATAATTCAAGAAATAGTTTAATATACATAATTCTAAAGGTTAACATCAGGGATTATAAAAATAAATTATACCACTTCCAGATTATCAGAAGAAAAACATATACATTACACATGCCTCAAAACATAAAAAGTCATACTATAAAGCAAAATATTTTTAAAAGGAATATTAAAAGTCAAAAGCTTTAAGAATGGGATGGCACAGCTAACACAAAACCTATTTATTTTGCATCATAAGTTAAAATAGCAAAATATTGGAAATAAGTTTTTAATCAATATTTGACAGATTAAATGATTTTTAAGTGAGTTAGAGCTATGTGTTTTGAAGTGACACAATTACATATAAAATATTCAACTTTAAAAATCTAGGAGCAAAATCACATGATAATCACAGAAAAAAAATTTCACAAAATACAACATCCTTTTAAAATAAAACCGCTTAACAGACTGGATATAGAAGGAATATACATCAACATAATGAAGCCCATAGATGAAAAACCCACAGCTAACATTATATTCAATAAAGAAATATGGAAAAATTTCCTCTAAGATCAGAAACAAGACAACATTGCTCATTCCCACCGCTCTTATTCAACATAGTACTGGAAGTCTTACCTATAGCAATTAGACAAGACAAAGAAATAAAAGGCATCCAAATTGGAAGGAAGAGAAAAAAAAAATTGGAAGGAAGAACTAAAATTGTCATGTCACTGTTTGCTGACTAAATGCTTTTACAAATAAAAAATCTCCTAGAGTTCATCGAAAAATGGTAAGAACTAATCAACAATTCAGTAAAGTGGCGGGTTACAAAAGCAATATACAGAAATCAGTTAGTTGCATTCCTTTATACTAATGATGAAACATCTGAAAAAGAAATAAAGAAAAATATACCATTTACAATAGCACCAAAAACAATGAAATATTTAGGAATTAAACTAACCAAAAAAGTGAAAGATGTGTACAATAAAAAACACAAGACTGCTGAAAGAAATCAAAGCAAACACAAACAGAAAAACATTCTATGTTCATAGATCAAAAGAATACTGTTAACCTAATTATGGATGCAACCCAAGTGTCCATTTATAGATGAATGGATAAAGATGTGAGATAGATTATAGATAGATAGATAGATGATGATGATAGATGATAGATGATAGATAGATAGAATGGAATATTATTCAGCCATTAAAAGGAATGAAATCTTGCCATTTGCAACAACATGGATGGATCTAGAGAGTATAACGTTAAGTGAAATAAGCCAGTCAGAGAAAGACAAATATCATATGATTTCACTTATATGTGTAATTTAAGAAATGAAACAAATGAATCAAGAAAAAAACAGATAGAGACAAATTAAAAATAAAAAACAGACTCTTAATTATAAAGAACAAACAGATGGTTACCAGACGGGATCTGGGTGGAGGAATGGGTGAAATAGGAAAAGTTAATTAAAAGCACACTTATCTTGATGAGCACTGAGTAGTATGTGGAATTGTTGAATCACTACACTGTACACCTGAAAGAAACTAACATAACACTGTATGTTAACTACACTGGAATTAAAATAAAACCTTGGTAAAAATAAATAAATAAACTTTTTAAATGGGCAGAACAACTAAATAGACATTTTTCCAGAGAGGACAACAAAATGGCCAACAGGCAAATGAAAAAATGCTCAATATCACTAAGTGTCAGGAAAATAAAAATAAAAACCACACGAAAATACCACCTCACACCTGTTAGAATGACTATCATCAAGAAGACAAGAAACAAGAGGTGCTGGTAAAGATGTAGAGAAAAGGAAACCTTTATACATTGTTGGTGGGAACGTAAATTGGTCCAACTGCTATGGAGGCCACTATGGAGGCTCTTCCCTAAATTAAAAATAGATCTCCCTTACAATCCAGCAATTCCACTTCTGTGTATACACCTCAGGGGATGAAAACAGAATTTTGAGATTATCTGTACTCCCTTGTTTATTGCGGAATTATTCACAATAGCTAAGATATATGTAGAAACACCTAAATGCCCACCAATAGATAAATAATTTAAAAAAAAAAAAAAAGATGTGTGACTGAGTGGCTCATTTAGTTTAGTGGCTAACTCTTGATTTCCACTCAGGTCACGACCTCAGGATTGTAGGATCGAGCCCAGCATCAGGCTCTGTGCTCAGTAAGGAGTCTGCTTGAGGATTCTCTCTTTCTCTCGTTCTGCCCCTATCCCTGCTCACACTCCCTCTCTTTAAATAAGTAAATAAATAAATTTCTTTTTTTTAATGTGGTATATATACACAATGAAGTATTATTCAGCCATGAGAAAAGAGAATATCCTGCCATTTGCAACAACGTGGATGGGCTACTATTTTACCCATGCACATGAATATAGATAACAACGCTATCCTATAATTATGTAATATGATAAACAACGCTGCAATGACAGCCATATTACAATGTATAAATGTATCATATTAACACATTGTACATCTTAAATTCATACAATTCAGTCAGATTCATTCAATAAAAATAAATAAATAAATAAGCCAAGAGTAGAGATGTATATAAGGTAAGCTTTTCTTTTTTTACATTATTTATAAAAGTGCATATATATATATATATATACATAGAGAGAGAGAGAGAGAGAGAAATAAGCATGCTTTTAAGTGCAGAGAAAAATCTCTTGATAAGAAATCTCTTCATAGGAACCTTTTTGGCGTGAATGAGAAATTTACATTTATTTATATTATCATTATGCAATATAAATTTTGCAATACTTATGATCATACTTTATAAGTGGAAAATAACAAACCTTAGAAATTATATGGGGAGGAATACATAATCAAAAAAAGGACACTCATATTTTTATTAATTTTTTTAAATAATATGAAAGTATATATGGCATGCATGATCTAAGGAATCACATGCAAAACTACTATTTTATCCATGTCTTTATCGCTATACCTTGTAATTTCACTTTCTTCCTAAAGTTGCCCAAAAATAAACATAACATGTAAACCACCAGCTATAAAGCAAAGAATTTACTTCTTTAGAAAAGTTTTTTTTAAATGTACGTGTATATTCCAACATGAATAATGCAAGTGTTGGTAGAGATGGTCCTAGCTTGACATGGCTTCTCATTGTTGATGTCCTACCTTATCCCACCATCTTCTTTATGCACTACTGCTGCATAATAATCCCTTTTGTGGCCACCATTTAATCCCTGGGTTAGAGCCAAGAGGTAAAATTATAAAGCTGATACTGCTACTTTGATATATAAAATATACCTTATCCTAACATTACCAGCTATTTACTTGAGTCATATTTGTAGTTTCTCCTGATCTAGAAACAGTAATTTAAAATAAGCCTGAGCCACTTACTCATTGGGCACCCCTATCACATCATGAGACTACCTCTCCAATTACTAGCCAGCAAGAAAGAGGTTTTAAAATCATATCTTTCTGGGCCACCTGAGTGGCTCAGTGGTTGAGTGTCTGCCTTCAGGTCAGGTCATGATCCCGGGGTCCTGGGAACGAGTCCCTCATCAGGCTCCCCACATGGAGCCTGCTTCTCCCTCTGCCTCTGTCTCTGCCTCTCTCTGTGTGTTTCTCATGAATAAATAAATAAAATATTTTAAAATCAATCAATCAATCAATCATATCTTCCTTAAACTTCAGGCACTTCAGAAAGTGTAGTGTGTACACTGCTTCCATCTGTCACACTGTGTAGGGTGGCGGACTCTATTGTGCTCCCACCCTTACCAGCCAACTTTCACTGCCACCACTTGCATATCTTTACCTGATGATTTCTCTTTCTACTACTTTTCTACTACTCAGCAAGTAAGAAGTGCCTCCCTTCCCTTGCAAAGAATTAACATCCCCTGAGAGCAGTTTTCAACCAGACTACTACAAGTGGAAGTGACTGAGTTAAAAATACACTTGGACTTCTGAGATGTTGCCTGGCTGGTTGTTCAGGTATCTGGAGGATGCCAAGACTGGAAGAGTAGAGACAAAGAGCTCTGGGGAAAAAGCACATGGATGGAATGTGTCAATGGATGCAGATCTGTGTGTCTTATGTCACTGCCAACAATATCACTGCAGACATCACTGACAGGTAAACAGGATGTCAACCGGCCTGTGTCTTCAGTCACCTCAGTACCAGCACAATGGAACCATGAGCAGAGCAGCCATGGTGCAGCTATATGCACAAACCCAACAGCACAAGCTCTCTCTCATGATGGCTGATGGAATAGCCATGCTGATACTGCTGAATAGCCATCTTGTCACTGAGAGACTGATTCTGGGCCATCAACTTGGTCCCATCCCTTGGGGAAACTAACCAGTCACCTGGTACTAAGTTTATTATATCAGATCCCTTCCACATTAGAGGAAAAAATACATGTTTTGATCTTACTGGAATTAAAACAAATTTCAAATACATATTTGCTCTCCAGATTATGATGCTTTGGTTATTATTAACTGACAGGTCACAGAATGTCTATATTACCATCATGGGACTCTGTCTAACAGCATCTCAGTCTAAGGGTCTTGTTTATGGTGAGAAGGGGAAATAGCATGTGACCATGAAGCCAATATGACCCCCCTTATGTCACATCATCCAGAAGTTACTGGCTGACTAAATGTTGGAATGGCCTTATGAGCAGTGTTGTAAAAACAGTTTGGAGATGATACCTAGCATAGTTAGGACACTTTGTCATGATGCTTTATATACTTTGAACCAATGGTCATTATATGACCAGTGTCGCTGAGAGCCAGAATATCAACAGTGATACTGGGACCCAAGAGATGAAAATAGAAGTAGCCCCTATCATGATAAACACAAAGAACCACTTGGGGAATTTATGTTTCCTACCACTTCAGATTAGGACTGATAGACCTTACATTTCATTGCCTGGGGGCATTCACTGCTACCTTCCTGGCAGGCCCAAAGCCCTGGGGGAATTAACAATCCCCAAGAGCAGCCTTCAACTTGAGACTGATGGGACTTGGTATATAAGTACCCGAGCTCCCTGGTCCCTCAGGTGGGTCAACTCCTAGGTCTGTGTTCTATACAGGCTTCCAGAATCTCCTCAACTAGCGCAAGCTCCAGCTACCCACAGTAGTAGCCTTTTATTGGACAATCTCCTCCTTCTGTCTCAGTTTCTCATTCCTGTATTGGTGCCTCCTTCATCTTCCAGATAAATTACTCAAACTCAAATCCTTGTTTCAGGTTCTGCTTCTAAGAAACACAAACTGAGAAAGCAACCTGACCTGAGAAGCAAGAAGATAAAAATATTAAAGTATATATGGTTAGGAAGAAACAAAACATCTCTGTTTTTGTGGGGATTTGGGTTTTTTGTTTGTTTGTTTTGTTTGGGTTTTTTTGTTTTGTTTTGTTTTTGGGGGGGGTTTTGCTAGGATATTTCTTAAATCTCTTTTCACAAACAAGGATAGGTGGACTTCTTTCTCTGGACATTTAGAATAGAACTAAGCTCTCATCTGTACATGTGCCTGAGTGTATATGTATAGGTATGATTTTAAGCATTTTAAATCTGCCTTGTAATTTGGCATTATATTTTGAGGTCTTTGTTTGTTTTAGTTGAATAATTGACATAAAATATCCTATTAGTTTTAGGTGCACATCATAGTGATTTGATATTTTTATACATTATGAAATAATCCCCCACAATAAATCTGGTTATAATCTGTCACCCTATAAAGTTATTAGAATAGTGTTGACTATATTCCCTCTGCTGTACATTACATCCCCATGGCTTATTTATTGTATAACTGGAAGTTTATACCTCTTTGTCTTTTTTACGACACCCCCTCAACCCTCCCCTCTGTGGTAATCAAGTTTGTTGATATCTGCATGTCTGTTTTCATTTTGCTGTGTTTGTTTTATTTTTTAGATTCCGCATGTAAGTGAAATCATATGGTATTTGCTTTCTCCATCTGACTTATTTCATTGAGCAAATATCCACAAGGTCCATCCATGTTGTCACACATGGCAAGATTTCATTCTTTTTTATGGCTGAGAAATATTCCGTTTTTCTGTATCCACTCATCTACTGTTAGACACTTAGATTTCTTCTATATCTCTGCTATTATAAATAGTGCTGTAATTAACATAGGGTATGTATCTTTTCAAAATGAGGTTTTCATTCTCTTTGGATAAGTACCCAGAAGTAGAACTGCTGGATTGTACAGTAGTTCTATTTTTAATTTTTGAAGACCCTCCACACTGCTTTCCATAGTGGCTGTACCAATTTACATTCCTACCAACAGTATACAGGTTTTCTCTTTTCTCCACAGCCTTGCCAACACTTATTTTTGTCCTTTTGATAATATTTTGAAAAAAAAAAAAGAGATACAGTCTAAAGTAGTAACCATAGTTATATACTTGTTTGGTGGAATCACAGATCATCTCTAGACCTAAGTATTAGGTCTTAACAGTCATATTGGTATAAGGAAAGAAGAAATTGTCAGTGCAGTTAAGAATAGGAACAGATGCTTGGGTGCAATACGTGTGCTTTGGGCGGCTTACAGGAGGCTCGATGAAGCTTATGTCCCAAGCTGCATGAAGCTGGGCTCATACCTACTCAGGGTATCAGTCCTTAGAGAGTCATTTTACTGTCATCTTTGCTAGGAAGTTTCTCCTGTGCCCAGACTGGTGTCATCTCCTGGGCACTGGACTCCTTGATACTTTAGCTGGACCCCTCTTATTGCAGACATGGCAAGTACACATACTAAACCATATGATACGGCACTGTTCCAGACTACATAGAAGTCTCCAGAGCTGGATCTATATTGGAGTAAGCTCTGTATTCCCTCTCTCCCTATGCTACCTAGTGCAATTAGTAGTACCAAAAAAAAAGAAAGAAAGAAATTGCTAACATATATATTTTCAAGTGCTACCTTTAAAAGCCTTCTGGCACATTAGTGTCAGCAGAATCAGGAAGAAAAACTAAGAGTGGGCCATTGGAAAAAATTAAGGAAGTCAGGAATCAACTAATGTAAGCCTTAGTGTCCTGGCCTATAAAATAGGAATAAAAACAGTATCTGCATTATAGGATTATAACAATGATTTAAGGAGAGAATTCAGGTAAAAATCTTAGCACTTTTTGTCAAGTAACAAGTTGTCAATAAATGTTAGCTAGCTTGATAATTAATTAATTAATTAAGAAAAGAAGATACTGGGGGAAAAAAGAACTGGAAGAAATCTTGTAAAAAAATTATTAGCACTGGGGACACCTGGATGGCTCTGTCCTTAAGCATCTGCCTTCAGCTCAGGTCATGATCTCAGGGTCCTGAAATAGAGCCCTACATCTGGCTCCCTGCTTAGTGAGGAGTCTGCTTCTCCCTCTGCCCCCCGCCCCATGCACCACATGTGTGCACATGAGCTCTCTCTCAAATAAATAAATAAAACCTTTAAAAAATATATTTAGCATCATGATTAAGGGTATATGTTCTTAAATCAGAACATCCTGAAATCAAATCCCACCTCTGTCATTTATCAAGTCATTCGCTTGCTCTCTGCCAGTTTCCTCATTTTTAAGTGGATATAATTGTTTGGTCTTAATAACATAATACATCCAAAGTATTTAATAAATGTCATTTTCTAAGTTCAGTACACATTTGGTTATCATGTTTTTTGGTTTTTTGGGGGGGGGGCGGTTATTTTTATTTTATTTTATTTTATTTTATTTTATTTTATTTGGCTGTATTGCAAATGAGGAAACCATCACCCAAAGCAACAGGGACTTGTCCAGAGTCCCAGATCAAGTTAGTATTATTGTTGGCACTGGAATCCAATTTTCTTGACTCCAACTTTATTGGTAAAAAAAAAAAAAAAATACACACATTAAAAACCTGCTAAGCTCTCAACACAAGAGTCTAGATCTGGCCATATTAAGAATCCACAGAAGCGGCCTTCTAAACCTGGCCAATGACGAGAAAAGACCAATGGGTGGCAGTATATTCACGTAAAAGAGGTTGGTTGTCTTGATTTTTACAGTCTTTTCCAATGACTTCCCTCTCAATCTAAACTCCACCACTGATATCCTGCCTACACCACAGTGTCTCCTTTGCCTGTGTAATCTTCAGATATCCCCAATTATGAACTCAGCTACTGATTCAGAACAGCATTTCCTTCAGCAGTTTGCTCCTGAAATCCTTATTATTAATTAAATGTTTTGTTGAGGCAAAAACAGCCTTTAAGGAACTTAAGGAGGGGGTGGCAGGGCCTGGGTGGCGCCATTGGGTAGGCATCTGACTCTTGGCTTGGGCTCAGGTCATGATCTCAGGGTCGAGGGATCCAGCCCCAAGTCAGGCTCTGCACTCAGCAGGGAGTCTGCTTCGGATTCTGTGCCTCTCCCTCTGCCCCTCCCAGTCTCCCCCTGCCACCTGGCACACACACTCTCTCTCTTTCTCTGTCTCTCTCTCAGATAAATAAATAAAATCTTTAAAAAATAAAAGACTAAATGGGAAAGTCTTTACTCAAGTGTATTACATGGGGCTAAGAAGCTCTGGAGTACCGTGCTTATGGCTGCTTAGCAAGATGCCACTAAATAGTCAAATTTTAATCACAAATTCTTTACCCATTTCCACATCCACCAAGCAAGCTGCAAACTAGTATGTGGCATCCCATGCACTGATATGTAGATACTCTCCAGGGAGCCTGAAGAATGAGACCCATGTGAGTTTCACTGTCTATAGAAGCTAAATACTAATGATAAAATCATAAATTGATACTCTACTTTTATCTATCATTCTCCTGTGAGCTTTGAGGGGGGGTGCTTTTCATTATCACTCTCTTGTGATATTCTTTGCCACAAGTCAGAATTCATCAACCCAATTACCCTTGAGATCCTATACTTGAAAACCTAACTAGGGGCATCCCTGGGTAGCTCAGCGGTTTAGCGCCTGCTTTTGGCCCAGGGCACGATCCTGGAGTCCTGGGATTGAGTCCCGCGTCCGGCTCCCAGCGTGGAGCTTGCTTCTCCCTCTGCCTGTGTCTCTGCCTCTCTCTCTCTCTCTCTCTCTGTCTATCATGAATAAATAAATAAAATATTTTTTAAAAAAGAAAACCTAACTAGATCCTGGACTAGAAGTGTCCAAAATTAATTTTTTTGTGAAATCTAGGATCAACCTCTTAGCTTCCTCTCATGACAGTTTAAGTTCATGGACTTAACTTTCAGGCATCAGCAAATCTTCCTTGATGAATATTCAGCTTGCTTACATGTCTGCTTCTGTTTTTTCCTCTCCAGAGATAGAAATAAATGGTCACCTGGCTACTTCATAGACAATGAGGGCCATTAACATGCCATGTAGCCTCTTCCTCGGCCAGAAGAGCAGTTGAATGACATCAGAAAAAATACTGACGTCAATTGGTGAAGTATATCCTAAAAAGGAGCAAATTTGGTGTAATATTGCTTTAAGTGAAATAAATTGACAATTGGAAATCTGTTATAATCACACATCTATTTTCCAGTTCAAAGATGACTATGAATCCTCCAAGTCACAGCTCCTCTCTTCCATTTGCCAAAACAGTGAAAGGTGATTGATCTCATTAATTTCACCAAAGCACCGTCCTTCCTAGTCAAGTATATTTGTGTGATTGATTGATTGATTCATCCTTACATGAAATATTTAACTGAAGGGCACTCTAGAGATTATAGAATCCAATTTATTCCACAAATAAGGAAGCAAAGGTCCCATACATACAACATGACTCATGGTCATGTAACTATTGGGTGACAGAGTTCCAGACTGATCACAGGGGACACTGGTGCCACACTAGAAATGACCTCAGGAAGAATAATGTTGAGGTTTTATTTGGGGTAAAATTGATCCCGACTTAAACAAGTGAGTGTTCACTGAACTTTTCCAGGTTCCAAAGTGGATTCATGGTCCCAGTAACCTACATGATATCATTTTAAATTTCCATGAAAGTACCTGATGCCCCATTTAACGAAAATTTGCAAACGCCTGATCACTTGACTCACCTACAGTCTATCAATGTCTGATATGCCATAATTAAAACAGCATTACTCTAGTTTTACATTTTATCCACCTGTTTGGAATGCAAATGCACCTGCAAGATATGTCACAGGTCAGTCAACCCTCAATAACTCTTTAAGTGAAAGAATTCCTTTCTCTCTAAAGAGCTATTTGTTGATTCATTGATGTCTTTGATCATGCGTTTAATGAGTACCTGCTCCTATAAGAGACTGTGCTAAGAGTTGGTGGAATTCATGGAAATGAATAACAGGATTGCTGTCTTCACAGATTTCACAGCCTATCAGGGTAAAAGGATCTAATAAGATGTGACATGTTACAGCAGTTCTGTGAAAATATGCTCTTGCTGCTACAGAGGACCGAGAACTAATTTTATTTAAGGGGGGTGGGGTAGGCGAGAATTAGGAAGGCTTCTTGGAGCAATCCACAGAAGGTTTTTATGGAAGAATAGAGAAAAATATGGGGGCATTCTATAGCTAAGGGGAATGGGGGAGAAAACAGTGTGAAGAGAAGAAGAGAGAAGAAAATCAAGAATTTCGGTTACTCAAAGGCTGACTTTATCAATTGCCCATGTGACCTTGTCCATCTAAATTACCATTTGCTCTAGACATAAGCTGCAAATATATATAGACTTTTTACTGAGTCATATGCCAGAGTGAATACAAAACTAATATAAAGTATCAATTGTGCGTGGTTGGATAGTTGCAATGACTCATGACACTCCAGTATTGCAGGAAAAAGAAGGCACAGGCAAACATCAAAGAGGTCCAAGATTTCCAGACACAGATTACAGAGTGCTTCCTCAATCACATAAAATGTACTTTTGTATCTGAAGCATGAAGTACCACAATAAATTCAGGATAGCTTTGGCTCAGGAGAGCCACACTCTTCTCTAATGAGTGGGTTTATACCCCTCTGATTGCATAGCAGAAAAATTAGGCTGGTGACCAAGAGCAATAGAAGAAACCAAGAGAACATAACAGAAACTAAGTATAAAACCACGTATCTGGTTTGTTTTTTTTTTATGAGTGAAGCTAATAAACCAGTACAGATTGCCTACATCATCTCTCTTCGATCCCAGCACAGGAATATTTATCACTAGTTAGTTGATTTCATTCTGATCTGGCCAAGAGTCTGCACCTTGGCTCCAGTCTTCCCTGGAAATAAGGGTAAGATTTAACAGGTCAGCTGCTATTAATTCTGTATTTACACATGTAATCTGCACTTCCTCAGACCAGAAGAGGACAAGTTAGTAATTCAGGTCCTGACTTCAAAAACCACTATAGCATGCCATTGTTTAACCACAAGTAGAAAACTTCTTAGAAGCTCCTAAGTAAGCCAGTTGAGTTTTTGATTGAGTGAAACACAGTCAGGACTTATTGAATAATGTTAGAAATGATCCCAATGCCAAGAACCAACTGGATTTTCCAGTTTTATTGAGAAATAATTGGCATACATTGCTGGATAAGTTTAAGGTGTAGAGTATGATAGTTTCATTTATATGTACTGTAAAAGGATTAGCGCCATAGGTTCAGCTAACATCAATCTTCTCATTTAGTTAAAATATATAGAAAAGAAGGAAGATAAAAAGAAGAAAAAACTTTTCTCCTTGTGATGAGAGCTCTTGGAATTAACTCTCCTAACTGTTATATACATTGTATAGCAATGTTAGCTACAGGTACCATGTTGTTAAGAGCCAACTGTCAATTGAATCTAAACTCAATTCGGGAACACAGGGAAACAATTCTCATGCCCAATAGATTGTAGACTGAGGAATGAAACTCAAGGAGGGCCCCAGAAAGCAGAGATGAGTAAATTTCATCCCCACCCCACAGCAGCCTAGGTGCAGGCTAGAGATGCAAGTCCCTAGTTCCCTCCCAATGCAACACTGGCAGCCAGAAGGGGGATGGTCCGAATCACACAGTGATTTATACTCGCCCTCTAACAGGGAACCTCAGAGGACATGGATTAAAAATCTCAATACCATAAGGTTAGAGATGGATATCTAGTGGTTGCTTCCCTCCTTGTTCCCTTTCCTACTCATAGCAAAGAGCCTGGTCTTGGACAGAATGACTAAATTATAATTCTAATGAATTTGCTCCTGAACAAAACTATTCCCCAGCCTCAAGGTTTACGCAGGGAGGACTGTGATGCCTTCAAGCCAGGCTCCACCCAGCAACTCATCAGGGATGAATTAGCATTTCAGTAAAAGGCTAGAGGAGCAAGCCAGATATTGTACACACTCTATAGGAATGCAGAGAGATTGATCAGAATGAGAGCATCCTCAGATCTAGATTCACAACCTTCCCTTCTCAACTTCTCAGTCCAGGTACAGCACTTAGCTGCAGACTAGTTAGTGTTGTGTCCTCTTTTCCTCTCTCATGAGAAGGAAAACAAAAGTCAGAAGTGATATGAACACACACTTGCAAGAAAAGCAGAGTGGAGGATGAACTCCCCTTTCTGGGGAGCTAGGACCGGGGAATATAGATGTTATGTGAGCAGTTCATCACACAGAGGGCAAGACTTGGGACAGGAGACTATAGAAGGAGAGATGGGAAGGCAGAGAAAAGCAGGAAATTGCTCAAGTAGAAGAACCGAGGGGCACCTGGGTGGCTCAGTCAGTTAAGCGTCCGTCTTTGGCTCAAGTCATGGTCCCACGTCTAGGATTGAGCCCCACATCAGGCTCTCTGCTCAGCCGGAAGTCTGCTTCTCCTTCTCCCATGCCTCTCCCCTGGCTTGTGCTCTCTCTCTCTCTCTCTCTCCCTCAAACAAATAAAATCTTTAAAAAAAAAAAAAAAGACAAAAGAAAAACTGAGTGGTTCCTGGAAGCGGTAAGTGCTAGATAATGACAGAACAGAACAGGTGAAGAGCACTCGCTTTGAATTTGAATTTGATAGGCTTTCAGTAAATGTTAAAAACACAGTTCCTTCCTTTGAAGAGCTAAAAAAAATTATTTTTTTAAAAAGAAAAAAGAAGAAAAGTGAGATGTTCACCAAAGACAAATGAATGCCTATTAACACATGAAAAATGTGTTAAAACCAAATAAATATTCAAACAGGGAGGCAGGCTCCTGGTGCCAGTAGACACCCTAAATGACTAATGTGAAATTAATCTTTGCATCAGTAGGAGAATAATGGACATTTATAGACATGAAAATCCATTGCCATATTGGGGGTTTGTCAGGATGAAGACCTACCTTAAGGTTTACAGCATCTGAAACACCATATCTCCAAAGGGGATTGATATCTTCCGGGAGTCTTGCCCACCTTAAGATATGCAACCACCTTTAATTTTCTTGTATCACAAATTCTTAGCACACTGTCTACACAAGTGGTATCACTTAGCCAGTGAGTAAACCTAGTCATTGTCCATAGTTTATGAAGCTTTGTTGTCTTATCTTCATTGTGGGTATGGTAACTCACTTAAGCTTTGCAAAAGCTTCTTATCTTGATGAAGTCCCAATAGTTCATTTTTGCCTTTGTTTCTCTTGCCTTCATGGATGAATCTTGCAAGAAGTTACTGTGGCCAAGTTCAAAGGGATGAACCCCTTTTTGGATGAAGGTGGGTGTAATTTTTTAAAATGGCACGATCAAGAAAGCCAGCTTCTAGTTTTGGAGGTGGGGAGTCTGAGAAAGTAGTGATTCTCAGGCTAAAAACGGGGCTGCTTAAATGAAAAGTGGAATATCAAATTTAGTTATAGCCTTACATCTCCACATACTCTCTACACAAAAGCAGAACTTAACAGAACTGTCTCAGTTAAAAAAATTACTCACCAAGTGAGAGACAAAGGTAGTGAAGGCTGAAAAGGTGGTTTTCTCGTCACAAAACGATCAATGCAGGAAACAAATGCTCCTGGGTAGAAAAGTACTTCAGGTAGGAAACTCAGGAACTTGCAAGTACACAGCCTTAGATTATAAACGGTGAAGCTACTGTAAACCTGCCCAACGTCTACCAGTAAAGGTTGGTGGGAGAATTTGCAGAAACGTTTTTTCTTGTTTAACGTAAAGTTAGTAGAAGAAAGAGTATCGACTGACTTCCCTGCCTATCAATTGTGTGTGTGTGTGTGTGTGTGTGTGTGTGTGTGTGTGTGTGTACCTAATTTGAAAAGCAGAAGAGGTTCTGGTGGAGAAGGTCATGGACCAAGATAAACGTTCCACACAGACAAAATCTATCTATGTGAGATGAAAATGCTTTGATACTCTAAGATACCCAAGGAAAACCAAATTCTGTGTTTAAAGCAGGTAAAGACTACCTAATTCATCTTCTCTGGGCCAATTATGCAGACCTCACTGTTAAGCTCAATTTGGTCTGCTCTGCTATGTTATTATTAAGGTTTTGCTTCCGTCCACACTCATTCCTTTGATGACCTTACCTGGTTTCGTTGTCACATGCCAATATATCCTGAATTTGTATGTCCCATTGAGACCTCTCCCCAAACACAGACTCCAAACATCTATTTTGTTTGGAGTAAATATTTCGACAAATATTCTTGGATGTTTTATAGGCATCTCAAAATTAATACATCCAAAAACGAAACTCCTAATCTTCCCCTCTTAACCTAATCCACCCCCAGCCTTCCCCTATCCTAATCATATTTCCATTTTTCTAGATACTCCAGCTAAAAATTTTGAAGTCATCCTGATTTTCCTCCTCTCCTCCTACCCCATATCCAATCCATTCACCAATGCTATTGGCTCTACTACAAAATATTTCTATATCCAATTATTTCCTACCCCCTCCCTTGCTACCACTCTCATCCCCCTATTAATAATTCTTCCACTGGAATCATTGCAACACTCTCCTAACTGGTTTTTCTGCTTCCACCTTTCCCCCTGAGTAATGAAATGGAATCTCAGCATAGAAGCCAAATGATCCTTTAAGAAAAGAAGTCAGACCAGGTCAGTCCTCTGCTCAAGATATCAGTGATTCCCATCTCACCTGAAATAAAGCCAAAAGCCTCTTCCATAATCGTAGTGCCTTATTTCTTGTGCCTCATTTGCAATTTCTTTTCTCCTGACTCATTACTTGCCAGCTTCACTGGCCTCCTTCCAGTTCCTCCAACACATATCAGAAATAGTCCCACCTTCCACCTGGAAGTCTCTTCTTCCACATATCCATGTGGTTCACTTCTTTACCTCCATCAATTTTTGGTTCAAATTTCATAAATTTGTGAGATGTCTCCTGACTATATCAACTTCGACTGTACCCCCTACACACACACACACACACACACACACACACACCCTCTCCTCCTTTCTTGCTTTGTCTGCAACAATCATCACTAGTTAAGGTACTACATATTTTGCTTAGTTATTTGACTTATTATCTGACACCCATTCTTGAATATAAGCTTCATGAAGGTGTACATTTTTTCTGTCGTTTTTCTCCTCCTAATCCTCAACTCCTACTCCCTTGTTGTTGTTGTTTTTTCCCCTAGTTCCAAGAATAGTGTCTGGCATGTCGTTAATGCTCAATAAATATTCGTTTACATTTTAATTAATCTAATTTCTCATAACACATTCACTTCACCTCCGAACTCTCAATAAATTTCCCTGGGATAGGTCAAGAGACTTCGAGATTCATAATTCCAGGTTACCTGCTCTGTGACTTGGACAATACCTTAACTGCTCTGAATCTGTTTCCTTATCTGTAAAATAAGAACAATATATCCAGCTTTAAACTATGGGCATTTATATTAAATAAAAAAGTAAATATGAAAGAGATTAATGCATTTCAAAGTGCTCTGTAAACTTAGGGCATTGTTATGGTTGCTGAAAAGTACCATCAGTCAGTTGCCCACTTATGCTGCTGCAGGTGCAAATTTGAGCAAAGACACATTTCCTGCCTGGAGCTTTTTATAATCTAATGCAGTCGTGCCTTAGGTTCATCTGGTTTACCCTCTCAGTCTTACTCTGGTTTATCAGAAATCCGTTTACTTCATACTGAGAAAGGAAGTTTAGACAGAGGTTTGGTTCCAGTAGGAGACTGGAATAAGTTACTGGTTCATGTACAATTCCCTGATCCTTGATCCAGCACCTGCACCAAACACTGTTTGCTCACACACCAGATAGGCAAGAAATATGACACAGACATGTGCACAGACACACGGGGGGACTGAAATGGCTCTGCCTCTCCAAAACTCCCACCTTGGACATCTCTACTATGCTCTCAAGTGGAAACAAAAATCTTTGAAGATTCCCTTGCAGAATGTTTGCAGTATTATATATAACACCAGCTTGTTTACCTCTTTAATTCAGTCCGTATCCATGTAGTGGGAAATTGAAGTAATCAACCAAATAATGAACACCTGAGAATTTGCTATTGCAGAGCCTGGAATTAGCCAGTGAAGCTGGTGTCATTCGGCAAAGTGGCTGGAAAATAACTCACCTTGCACCTCATTTTGCTAAAACTATATGCAGAGAGAGAGAGAAAGACAGAGAGAGATATGTATATATAATGTTATATTAACATATGTTGACCAAGAAGAAGAAGAGGCTGTAAAGCAACTAAAAGCATTTATTCGAGGTCTTAAGGATTGCAATCTGGGAGATACAGAGAGACCAAAAATTGAAAGTGTGCTCTGAATTGCAAGTGAGAAGTGCAGGCAAAATCCACAAGGTTATATAACTTGTTTTGAAGGAATTAACATTGATGCTGACAGAGCTGAACTGCCTAAGCCACAATTGGCCATTTAGCTAACAGATGCTATCTTATCTCTGTTTCAGTCCAAAGTAGAAGGATGAGATCCAGGAGATGGTCAAGGTGCAGTTGACAGGTTGCAATTGACAAAATTCACAATTCTGAAAATTGAAGCAGAGAAGTTCATTAGTCCTGATTCCTCAATATCGTCCCCACCCTGTTTTTTTATAATAAATTTATTTTTTATTGGTGTTCAATTTGCCAACATACAGAATAACACCCAGTGCTCATCCCGTCAAGTGCCCCCCTCAGTGCCCATCACCCATTCACCCCCACCCCCTGCCCTCCTCCCCTTCAACCACCCCTAATTCTTTTCCCAGAGTTAAGAGTCTTTATGTTCTGTCTCCCTTTCTGATATTTCCTACCCATTTCTTCTCCCTTCCCTTATATTCCCTTTCACTATTATTTATATTCCCTAAATGAATGAGAACATACAATGTTTGTCCTTCTCCGATTGACTTACTTCACTCAGCATAATACCCTCCAGTTCCATCCACGTTGAAGCAAATCCCACCCTATTTTGAATGATGTTCTTAGCAATGCTTCCTCCACTTGAGAATTTTTGTCACACCTAATAGGTTTTGTATTTTATCATTTTATATTAATTGTATATTTTTAATTTTAATTTATATTTAATTAATATTAATTTTATAATTATTTTATACACTGCAAATTAAGCATGAGGATAAGCCTTCTGTAAGTCCCACCAAGCTTGGGTATGGGGGAAGGGAGTCCTAAGGAAAAAATATGTGAATTAGAGAGAATTTAAGTTATACCACAGCATACATATTGTATTTAAAGGACATAACTCCCTTATGCCACTCTAAATATTTCTCTACAAAACCAGAAAAAAAGGGTTTAAAAAATTATCTGCACACACACGCATAAAGAAGATTATATATATTCTTTCCTTCTGCTTCCATCCTCAAGGTGAAACCAAGTTCAAAATAGTACTTTTCTTAAAGAGGAAAAAAAAAAGGAAAGACACTGAGCTTTCTCTCCAGAGATTCTGCAGAGGGAAATAATTAAGCTCCTTCTCTCTGATAAGATATGCAAACTAATTATGAGCAATTATCTGACACCAAGGTACAAGAAGCTGCAAGCCTGCTTTCACTCTGAGACTACATCTTAGAGAGGGCACAGTTCTTTGGTTTCTGTCTGTTGTGGAATAAAATCAGGGACTGTAATGAGGCTGGGAGAACACCAAGAGTCTAATTAAGTATGAAAATTCAATCCAGAAGAGTGGTCTTGCTTTTAAAAAGTCTTTTAATTTTATTTAATTCTTACTCCAAATGCTATCCATACGAGTTAAGTCTTGTTGTTAAGATAAACAAAGGCATATATTCTTACAAGCTAGTATTTGGATGCAGATGTGGGGTGGTATGCACAGCACAGGCTAATCCTTGACATGTAGCCCATGACAGAAATAGCTGAAATCAACTGGGTCTTTTCCAGGCATCTTGCATTGGGTACAAACATTCATTCATTTGAAAAATATGTTAGACACAAGAGATGACTCTGGGTTCTTGGGATTCAACACACAAATATTAAATAAACAAATGAAAGAGAGAGAGAGAGATTTCACCAACTTTAAGAAGTTATGAGGAAAATAACTAGTCCAGAGGAGCAGACCAGGGATATGGCTTTTCTGAGAAGGCGTCTAGCAATAGACTGCCAAATGATCAAGGATAGGGCTCTCCAAACCCCCTTCCACACAGAAGGCACACAAGTATGTCCTGAGTCAAGAATAAGCGTGGTTGGCAAGGCACCTGAGTGGCTCAGTCTGTTAAGTGGCCAACTCTTGATTTCAGCTTAGGTCATGATCTCAGGACCCTGGGTTGGAGTTCTGCTCTCAGCCAAGAGTCTACTTGAGATTCTCTTTCTCCCTCTCTCTGCTCCTCCCCCTGCTCTCTCCCTCAAAATAAATAAATAAATAAATAAATAAATAAATAAATAAATAATAAATAAATAAAAGAAGCTTGATTTGTGTGAACAACTGAAAAAGGGCTTTAAGTAGATGCTGTTTCCCCCCCCCCCTACTTTATACCTGAGAAATTTGAGTTTAAACAACTTGCCTAAATTTCTTTACATATATGTTCCACTTGTGGGAATTCTTTTAACTTTATTTTTCCTTTTTGAATAGGCAAATCACTTACGTTTCATCAAAGCAATATAAAAATGCATTCACTGGAAGTCTTGCTTCCCATTCTTGCCTGAGCGTAAGACCCCATCCCTCATCCCCACTCTCTCTCGCCCTAACTAAAAGTGGTTTAATTTTGGTTTTGTAAGTATCATTCAAGTGTTAATGCAAGTACAAGCAAATACAATTTCATATTCTTATCCTTCTTCCTTATTCCAAAACAATATATACTACATTAAACATGCTGCTTTTCTGTTTCATTTAAAAATATATCCTGGAGGCTGCTCCATGACCAGCTACTGAACTTCTCATTTTGCCATAAACTACTACCCCATAGAGGCGAACAACAGTTTATCTAATGTCTGCCTCTGGATGTTGGAAACCTAGCTTATTCCTAGCTCTTTGCTAGTACAAACAATGAATAACCTTGTACATATTTCATCTTATGAAGTGAGTCAGAGTATTGAGCATTGCTAATAGTTGCTATTTTGCCTTCCAGTGGAGTAATAGATTTCTATTACCACCAGTATGTCACAGAATGGTCTCAAAGTTCAAGAGAGGAAAGTTTTGTAAATTTTGGGTTTTTTCCCATTGGAAAGGTGAAAAATGTGATGATCTCTCCTTAATCTGCAGCAGCTCTCTTTACATTACAGAAATTAACCTTTTGCCTGGGACATGAGTTGCAATTTTTTGTTCTCAATTTGTCATTTGTCTTTTCATTTTACTTATGATGGTTCTGTCTTGTCATGTAGAAGACTTCATTCTTTTATTATGTTTTGTTCTTTAAAGATGATCAAATTTAGGGGCACCTGGGTGGCTCAGTGGTTGAGCACCTGCCTTCAGCTCAGGTTGTGATCCTGGGGTCCTCGGATCGAGTCCCACATCAGGCTCCCCACAGAGAGCCTGCTTCTCCCTGTGGGTAATTTAAACTATGGAACATGAAACTGCAGCTAAGGGAGCATACTGCATTCGTAAGTTACTTACAGTCTACACTGGCCTAGCCAGGACTTGAGTTCAGTGGTATGTCTACTATTGTGTATCCTCATGGTATGGTGCTAACAATAAAATAACAAGCATTTTTTGCATGCCAGTCACTCACTGTGCTAAGCACATTTCATGTGTAAACATATTTAATCCTCACAACAGCACTGGGAGGTATACTCAACAGCACTGGGAAGTATTCTCATTTCATGGATGAAGAAAGTGGGACACAATGTTTTGAAAGCCACTCACAAGGAAAAGTGTGACAGAAGGAAAAGCAATAAAAAGAGGAGATAGTGGTCACAGTCAATTGCAATTAAAATATCTCACTTTTGTAAATTTTCTAAAAACGTATGACTGTGTGAGCACATTCCTTGGGTCCCTTACAGGCCCTGGAAAGGGATGGATCCAAGTGAGAGGCTTCCTGGCAAATTGGCCTCTAAAGGAAGGACACTTTTGGAACCTATTTATTTGAGAATTAAATAATGAGAAGAAATTCATGTGAAAATATGTAGAAACAGTATCTTTGGAAGAGATTGCACTGATTTGACCAGTGCAAAAGGTCAAAGCAAGAACAAATTTGAGATGTTTGAGACATTGAAAGAAAGCCACCATATTTAGAATGTAGCTTCATCTTTCTAGCAAATTCAGAAGCACAAAAGTGTTAAGGAACTCAATGTGAACGTCTGCCTAGAAACCCATGCATCACTATGATGAGCTTAAAGAAATATCTGAGTCTATAGTCTTTTTTTGTATATGTTTTATTGGAGTTCGATTTGCCAACATGTAGCATAACACCCAGTGCTCATCCCATCAAGTGCCCCCCTCAGTTCCCATCACCAAGTCACCCCATCCCCCTGCCCACCTCCCCTTCTGCAACCCTTGTTCCTTTCCCAGAGTTAGGAGCCTCTCATGTTCTGTCACCTTCACTGATATTTCCCACTCATTTTCTCTCCTTTCCCCTTTATTCCCTTTCACTATTTTTTATATGAATGAGACCATATAATGTTTGTCCTTCTCTAATTGACTTACTTCACTCAGCATACATGCAGAAGAATGAAACTAGACCATTCTCTTACACCATACACAAAGATAAACTCAAAATGGATAAAAGATCTAAATGTGAGACAAGAATCCATCAAAATCCTAGAGGAGAACATAAGAAACACCCTTTTTGCACTTGGCCACAGCAACTTCTTGCAAGATACAGCTATGAAGGTGAGGGAAACAAAAGCAAAAATGAACTATTGGGACTTCATCAAGATAAAAAGCTTCTGCACAGCAAAAGAAACAGTCAACAAAACTAAAAGACAACCTACAGAATAGGAGAAGATATTTGCAAATGACCTATCAGATAAAGGGCTAGTATCCAATATCTATAAAGAACTTATTTTTTTATAAAGAACTTATTAAACTCAACACCCAAGAATTAAACAATTCGATCATGAAATGGGCAAAAGACATGAACAGAAATCTCACAGAGGAAGACATAGACATGGTCAATAAACACATGAGAAAATGCTCTGCATCACTGGCCATCAGAGAAATACAAATCAAGACCACAATGAGATCCCACCTCACACCAGTGAGAATGGGGAAAATTAACAAGACAGGAAACAACGAATGTTGGAGAGGATGTGGAGAAAGGGGAATCCTCCTGCACTGTTGGTGGGAATGTGAACTGGTACAGCCACCCTGGAAAACTGTGTGGAGATTCCTCAAAGAATTGAAAATAGAGCTACCCTAGGACCCAGCAATTGCACTGCTGGGGATTTACCCCAAAGATATAGATGCAGTGAAAGACTGAGACACCTGCACCCCGATGTTTCCAGCAGCAATGTCCACAATAGCCAAACTGTGGAAGGAGCCTCGGTGTCCATCGAAAGATGAATGGATAAAAAAGATGTGGACTATGTATACAATGGAATACTACTCAGCCATTAGAAATGACAAATACCCACCATCTATATTCTTTTTAAATGCCACAAAACATTTGTATTTTCTACTCACCTTATGAGACAAACCAGAGATCTGTGGAACCTACTCAAGGTAATAAATGTACCATTTGCCAGAGCGGAAGTTGAGAAGGAAAAAGTGAGTCTTTGGCAGCTGTTAATTCAACTGAAGCTTCTACCAGAAATATTATTTCTTGATATCTCAACAAAAGAGTCAAGGGATGATGTGTTTGTGATGAAAAGGCTAGAAGATATCAGTCTCCTCCCCTTCACTCCCACCATCCTCATCATTTTTCAAATCCTCATTACTTCTCACATTAAACCATTGCACAATCTGATTGTTCCTTCTGCCTCCAGTCTTTCCCCATTCCAGTCTGCCCTCCACAGTCTTGCCCAACTCAGCATCTTTCAAGTAAAGCTCTTATAAAAACATTCTCCTTCACACAGAATCTTCACACAGAATCATTCTTCTATAAATGAAAACATAGAAATCCCAGAATCTTTAAGAATGTTTGGATCCAATCACCTAAACTCAGCATTCAAAGTCTTTTGCAATCTAACATTAACATTATAATTTCCATATTGTCTGCAAATCCTGCTCTCATTCATGCTCTGACCCAGAAATTTTGAGTGCTCCTCATTCCCACACTGTGGTCTTTATTTTTACAAGAATAGATCTTTGCTTATTACCTTTGCCCACATGTTTCCCTAAGCGCTGCCACTGGACAGCTTCTCTATCTTTCATGGTCTTCCATGTCATCTCCTTTATGAAAATGTCCTTGTTTACAGCAAGCAAATAAGAATTGACTCCTCACACCAGAATGGCAGTTTTAACTGCCTGAGTTGTCATCATTTGTGAAACTATTTTGTTTTCCTTATACACCATAAGAGAAGGACTAACCTAACCTATTGATCTTGGTATCTCTCAAAGGGCCTCACAGAATGTCAGGGACACAGTGGGTGTTTGTTACCACATTTGGTGAAAGGACAAGACGGGGAGATCCACAGTATTCCATTCCTTCAGTTTAGGATCAGCCCACAAATAATAGGTTAGATATTGGAGAGAAATTCTGTTATGAAAAATTCAAATGCTCTGTCCAAACAGAGGGAGAAAGATGGAGGGTCACTAGGGTGCAACTTGACAATAAATAGACATCCAATGAAATTAGTTATAGCTAAATGGCACTGTGACAAATTAGAAAGAGCTTCAGCTGGAGCCAGTTGCAGCCATGTCCACATTCTGATCAAGTCACTTTCCAACTGTGTGACTTTGAGCAGCTCCCTGTCTATTCTGAATCTTTCCTGCAAAACCAGGCTAAGGGTCAGCTGTGAAGACTGCCTGAGAAATTGCAATTAACATTTCAGGACACAATATTTATGCCATAAAAAGTAACAATGACTACAAGAATCAGAAAATCAACTGCGGAGTTGAATATTTATTACTGAAATCAGCCTGCACAGGCATGAAACAGTCATTTGTAGCAGCAAACACACATGTTAGAAACCCGAAGTCTATTTTGTCATCTGAAGAGTTTATTAGGCCTGCAGAAATCACCTTTCCCCTTTCATGAGAATTTGTTTTGCAGGCTTTGCAATTATCATCAGGTCTAAAGAGGATGCAAATGACACAAGACTATGACAGCACATCAAAAAAATAAAAATAAAAAAGTGAGTGCACCTGGAATGAAAGACCTAAGCACACTTCTAATGAGGATGGGAGTGAGCCATCAGGGATGACACTGAAATGAGTTTACAAGGCTTGGCACTGCTGAGATGAGAAGGGAGCCTCGAGTTGTTTTAACTGAGACTTGCTGCCTACATTACAGAGAATATATTACAGAGTAGAATGCGAACATCTCTGGGCGTTCTTTGTCCATTGATCCATTCATTCACCCTGTAATCAAGTCCTGAGCACTAGGTAGTGTCAGATTTGAAAAATGCAGGAGTGAAAATGGCTTGTCCCTCAAACAATTCACAGTCTTATGGAGGAATGAGACAACAAGGACAATGCAATCAAGATGCGGCAAGAGCTCTAATCACACAGCGCCGAAGGGATGGGCAGAACACAAAGGAGTTCTAGCTCTAGCAAGGTTGATCATAAAAAAATAAAAGTGCTACCTAACCTGAGTTTTGAAGGATGAACAGGAGTCCCTCAGGAAGGCAAAGTGGTTTGCATAAGCAAAGGCACAGTACAGTGTCCCCTTTGTGAGTCCACACATAGTCTAGTGTAGCAACACAGAAAATGCAACAGGGTAGCAGACGTGGCTTCTTTTTACCTGAGAGCTAGAAGGAACCTTAGATAAAAAGGAACCTCAGATACTGCCCAATGCAGTGTTTCTTAGCATCTTCAACTACTCTATGAAGAATTCTGTTTTTATTCAACTTATAAAATAATATGGATATTAGGATAACCACCTCATTAGCAAATTCTGCATGCAAGTTTTGGTGCTCAGTATTTTGTGTTTGTGGCCTTAAATACCTGGATATGAAATGATTAGCCAAAATGAAAGCTTTGGCTTCTAATTCAGTATTCTTGGGGGCCCCAACCCCTCAAGTTTGAGAATGACTGTATCTGATGCAATCCCTCTATGTGGCACCCAGGAAGGGCAAATGGCTTTATAATGCATCCAGTTAATCGGTAACAAGCACTAGAAGCCCAGATGCCTGGCTCTGTGTTTATCACAGGTGGGCCACTACCCCTCTGAACAGGCAGTCCCCAGTCCCATGACTTTCAAGACTTCTGAGTACAACTTTATCATTCACAACCGTGATATACTTTTATGCTCAGAATTTCATCACCTCCCAGTTTATCTTGGACTACATCTGCGCTCCACCTCTCTGAAAAGCAAGCAGAAAAGGTCAGGATAAATGACTCTAGCTTGGGATAATGAAAAAAGCTTTTTAAAAATCCTCACTCTTTGACCTTCTCGTATTGCAGAATTCATGACTGAACATATATAGGACAGAATTTTCTTATATCCCGATTCCATGGTACCATGAAACTTCTGACCCCAACATAGGTGTTGCTTTTTTGTTCGCTGAAGAAGGTAGTAACTGCTTTCCTATTAGAAAATTTTTAAAGCAGATCAAGCAAGCAATTTTTTGCAATGCTTTACCTTGTTTGATACTTCATAAGTAATAACAATAAATAGCAAACTGACATTACCTAAAACACCCATTTCATACGGTAAATAACCTAATCTCAGAACTGGGAGGCAAGTGAGCCACAGGGTGTAGGGATTCATGGAAACACGGAGTATGGTTCCTAAGAACCTGGCTGTTTAGCAAAATCACCTGGTGGGGGGAGGCTTTTGAAAAATGCAGACTCTGAAACCCTACCCTCAACTAGTTGAATCAGAATTTCCACAGGCTGGTAACCAGAATTCAACACATACAATGGCTCTCTAGGTAACCCATGGTTATCTGATCTACCCAAATAAACTCTTGCCCCATATTTTTCAGGCAAGAGATTTGAAGTCAAAATGATGCGATCAATGATGGCAGTCAATTGTAATCCTGCATGAGATATGAAACCTTCCAGGATCAAAGTAATTGGGATTAGCTATTTGTTTCCTTCATCCAGCTATTTCTTCTGCTTAGGAGCCCACTTTTTCAATCATTGAGCAAATAATCATTAAATGCATACTGTACTAGACCTAAGGATATAATAGTAAACACAATATAAATCACCGTCTTTTCCTGGAGCCTGTGATCTCAGTCCCTATAGTACTATGAGAATTCTATCCAGGAAATTTTCCTGAATTTATAAACTTGACTTTTTTTGTTTCCTGATGTTTCCTTACTTTTTATACTTGGTGCAGACAAGCCTTTTTTTAGAACTATTTCCTGCCTGTACTTAGGGCTTCCACTCAAGAGATGAGATCCATGCCCCTTTTGGTTTGCGTAGCAATTACAGACTCTTTCTATTCCTTCTTCTCCTTTCTCTATCTCTTTAATCAATGAGCAACAGTGAAGATAGTAACATTTTGAGCCAGAAGAGCCATCCCAGAACCACACAATGTGTTAATTCTATTTACATTTTCTCCTGGGCTATATAAGGACCCCCCCAATCCTTTCAGGCTTGCTTATTCTTTACTATAATGCTCTTTCTGCTAAAATCTGCCAGTTGCTGTGCAGGGCAAGTGGAAATGCAGGTATGAAAGTCATGTTCTCTGCGCCTAGCATTAAGGGCATCCCCGTCCCTGTGTAATAACAAAATCAGGCAATTAAAGATAGACATGTACCAGGTGGTAGGAATGAGCACAAGGCCAGCACAAGCTCAACAAGTATATGTTTTGGATGCTCAACAAGTCTATGTTTAACTGATATCAGTTTATTTATTACATGGCACCATGTGAAACTAATGACATTTGACTGGTTTGACGTGCAAAGAAAAATCGCAATTATATGTAATTCAATCTAATACAAATTCTGATAGGATTAAGCAATAGACCATGTTAGAGAGCAGGGAAGTAAGACAGACCAAGGAGCTGCCTTTTTTTTAATAATAAATTTATTTTTTATTGGTGTTCAATTTGCCAACATACAGAATAACACCCAGTGCTCATCCCTTCAAATGCCCCCCTCAGTGCCCGTCACCCATTCACCCCCACCCCCTGCCCTCCTCCCCTTCCACCACCCCTAGTTCGTTTCCCAGAGTTAGGAGTCTTCATGTTCTGTCTCCCTTTCTGCCTTTTGAAAGTTCAACTTTTACTTTTTTTTTCTGATTGGAAAAGCATTATGTCAAAGAAGAATCTAGAAGAATAAATTCAGATCTACAATCTATTTCTACTATCACTCCTCTTATCCAATCCACCATCATCTTTTACCTGGACAAGGGCCACCAGGGCATCATACCTGGCCTCTCCACTTATGTTTCCTCTCCCCTCTTTCTATGCAGTATCCAAATGAATCATCTTGGAAAATCTCAAATCAGATCATGTTCCTCAGCTACTTAAAACTTCCCAATGGTAAACAGTTACGCTTGAAATAAGACACATATCTCACCAATGTATTGGCTCGACCTTGTATTTATCATATGTTTAATTCTTTCTATGCCGCTGCCCTAGTCCCTGTCAAAGACAGCAGGCACACAGACCTTCACATTCAGGTCCCCCCATGAACTTATTTTACATCTGTGGCTCAAGGCTCAGGGGAAGGTTGTTTCGTTTCAACAATATCTAAGAAGTTATATTAATTTTGACTCCATGTCAAAACTTCATTAGACAGGAGTTGTCATAACTTCAGCTGCACCAGTAAAAAGCAAGGACACATGCCTTTATAATGAATCTTGGGTTTTTCCTGAGGCATTTTGAATTTATGGAAGATAGCTCCACCTACCTCCCTTTATATTCCTTTTGCTCCACTGTTTGTTGGTTTGTTTTGTTTTGGGATTTTTTTTTTGCCCAGAATCAAAGTGATAAAGGATATTTAATGAGCTGTGGTCTGGTGATCTTTCCATTCCCATTCCACCTGTCTGCCCTATGCTCTCATTTGGGCTTCTCTCTGATCTCTGCATGGAGGTATTGGCTACCTACATATCAGAGTTCATATCCTATGTCCCTTGTATTCCGTAACATCATCTGTCTCAATGAGTATTTATGGGAAACAAGTTATGGCTTCAGCTCCAAACTATATGCATGTGGTTCTACACTTGAGATGAGGATCCACCCGCTAAGAACTTTTAGGGAAGTATGATGAGGATAGGCAAGTGAACACAAAAGAAGCAATACAATGATTGGCCCCGGCAAATATTTAGCACCCACTGTATACATTGAAGGCCCTAAGATAGCCACCAAGGACAAAAGACCTAACTGGTTGGTCAGGTACATTGTTGGAGAAGCACAAGTCTTGGTTCAAAAGACCTATGCCTGTGTTTTCATGTCAACAGAATGTGTGGATTTAGTCAAGTGCTTTTCTGAACCTTTTTCCTCATTTATACAATGTCACCGACACCTACCTCCAAAAGCCACCTGTGGGTTGGGAAGATTAAATGGATGTGAAGGAGTTTTTTAAACTGCAAAACACTTGCTATGATGAGGTTGAGAACAACAGGGTGTTTGCATGAGGCAAGTGCTGTGCTAAACAATTTAAATATATTATTTCAATTATTCTTCACCAATGTATTTATGAATTATATTGTTATAATATTATATTGTATATTGTTATAATATTATATTGTATCACAATCTCCACTTTCATAGGTGGGGTGCAGAGGGGGAACAAAATTTTTTCAAGGTCACATAGCCTGTGTAATTATGGAATTGACATTGGAATCTAGATCTATCTAGCTCCATAATTAATACTCAGTTATCATGCTGTATGACCAACCAAATACCTTTGTCTTTGGAAAGCACTTTTATTAGAAAGTTATTGACTCTGGGTTAGAGACCCTGGGTATGGCCTGGGTTTATAACTTATTCTTTATCTGGCACTGGGTAAGTCCCAATTGCCTGTTTGTAAGAAGGTTGAGCTCTAGCCTTCTTCAGGTCATTTAGGTCATTCTCTCTAGGAACTGAAGCAGACTACAGATACTACAGAGGGTTGAAGAGGAAGATCTCCAAGGGCTCTAGCAGGTGGAGAAAGCTTTTCAAAGAGGATGGGCCTGAACTATTTATTATTTTCCTCCATAGTCACTATATTTACAAATATTTTATTTTTACTTAACATAATGTGGGGAAAAGCTTTAAACTGAAAAAGTTGATTTTCAATAACTTTTTATCTTAAAATAGTTTAAGACTCACAAGAGTCACAAGAATTGTAGTATAGAGTATTTCACCAGTATTTACACGCACTCTTTGTTTTATCACATGTGCAGACTCAGATAAACTTTACCATAATCGAAATAGAGAATTGTTCCATTGCAACAGAACTTTCTTGCATTACACCTTAATAGTCACCCTTCTTCCCTTAGCACTTATCTTTGAAAACCACCAATCTGTTCTCCATCACTATAATTTTGTTATTTCAATAATGTTATTTAAGTGGAATCATACAGTTTATAGCCCTTTTTTTTTCACTTAACACGTCTTTGAGCATCATCCAAAATTGTTGTATGTATCAATAATTTATTCCTTCTTACTGATGAATAGTATCCCATTATATGGATATACCACAGTTTGTTTATCCCTTTATTTGTTAAAGGACATCTGGATTATTTCCCATTTGGAGCTCTGATAAATAAAGCTGCCATGAACTTTTGTGTTGAGATTTTTGTGGGAACATAAGTTCTAATTTCTCTGGGACAAATACCTAGGAGTATAACTGCTGCATTCTTCATACAATAAATGTATATTTAACTTTAGAAGAAACTGCCAAACTATTTTGCATTGGATCTGTACTATTTTACATTCCCATCAGCATTGTGTATGAGATCCATTTATGAGATTGCTATTTTAAAAAGGAAAGTGCTATAACTGTAATGAGACTGTCTTAATAACTAAAATGATTGCACAGCTAAGGCATCTGACTGCAATCATACTAATGGAACTCACTGCTCACCTGGAAAGGGAGGGTCCAAAGAAGAGAAAAGGTAGCAGTTATTAAAAAAAAAAAAAAAAAAAAAAACTTTATCCTTGTATCTCAACAAATAGAGACTTCTCAATCAAGCATTATGTTAGCAAACATCATCTTTTCTGAAAGGCAATTTCTACTCCCAGTTTGTATCTCTTAATCACATAAGTAACTGCCACTTGGAGCCTCAGATCAGCAAGTGATAACTAATGGCATCACTGAAATAAATTGCAGCCCCATGCAAGGAACCTGATTTCTCAGTGAGTCCCACTGACCTTATATGAAAAATTAGTACTTTTAGTGAGCCTGGAAGCAACTATATCTGCCAATTCATGATATGGATATATCACCAGGTAAATTACTTAATCTCTCCAACCTATTTTTTTTTCTCTCCAACCTATTGCAAATTAGCAAACAACAGTTTCTACATTACACTTTGTATGTAATTTGATAATGTATGTAAATCACTTAAAGCAATGCCTGAGATCTAGTGAATATTTAATAAATGTTCACTATTAATGGCATAGTGCAAGATAGCATAAAAGATGACAAAAGTTTTGATTCCTGGTGACTGACAATGCATTAATATTAAAGAAGATATCAAGATAAGAGGCTGCTTTAGGAGAGAGTTCAATTATTTTTGAGGCAGATTGAATGTACTTTGCTAAGAGTTTTCTAGCAGGTATGGGGAAATCAATATTTAGATCTGCACTCATCTGGTGCACAAGCTTTCAGTCACACATGACTATTTACAATTAAATTTTAATTAATTAAATGAAATTAAAACTTCAGGCTCAGTAACCACATTTCAGCACTAGCCACATTTCCAGTCCTCACCAGCCACATGTACTGGACAGCACAGATATAAAGCACTGTCAAAGAGGCAGAAAGTTCTATTGAACAGAAGCATACAGATCCTCATACCCTTGATCATATTTTTAAATAACTGAGATTTTTGTAATACTGTGTATTTTGTTTTGTGTGTTTAAAATATCTTTCCAAGGAGAGTTTCATAGCCTTCACCAAATTGCCAAATACAATTTAGAAGCAACAGTAAAAGACCAGAAGTAGAGGCAGGGGGACCTTGAGACATTCTTGTGGAAAAGTAATGAGAGTCAGTACTCTTGCACAAAGAGAGAAGGTAAATGTGAAGGAGGCATAACCTCAGGAAATGCTTACCTGATAGGAGACACTAATGATTGATTGGAAAAGGCAAGGCATCATGAGAGTCCTGCATTCAGAAGCCAGGAGAGTAGAGTGTGCTGCTTAACAGGGCCAGATGCTCCTTGGAGATCCAAGAGGGTGACTATTGAGCAGGAACTCCTAGGTTAGGCAGCTAAGTAGTTATGATAACCCCAGAAGTTTCTGTGGATAATGGGGTGCTAGCCACCAACATAGAAATAAATGGGTGTTTAGGAATGGAAGCAGTACCTGAAGACTATTCTTTCAAGAAGTTGGCAAGAATGAAAGGAGACAAAGGAAGGTAGCTTGAAGGTACAAAATGAAACATTTTTAATGAATTTGCAGTTATGGATAGAAAAAGGAAAATGAGCTCATGGTCTGATAGAGAATTTCTATTAGAGTTTGGACAGAAGGCAAAAGAATGGATGCATTATTGCCTTTCATGTCTACATGGGGCCATCCCTGGAACATGGACTAGATTAGGGCACAAAATAGAAGGCCATGACCATGTCCCAGTGTTAGCTTTGCAGGAAAAATCTTTCGTGCAGGAATCTCCATTTCCAGAAAGTCTATTCTGGGGCCTTTTCAGTCTTCAAAATTCAGCTTAGGATCACCTCCACCAACTCTTCCCTGAATTCTTAAAGACAGTTTTGGATACTCTCTTCTCTGTGACTCCATAACCTTCTATAATGATTCTCTCTCACATTCAACCAAGATATTTGAGGGTTAGTTTTGTCTTGTTCTTATTGGTATCTTCAACATCTAGCCTGTAAAAAGAGCTTGGCAAATATTTGTTGAAAAAATGAACTAATTAACATTGTCTATTCATTTCTTCTAATGGGCTTTTATAAAGTCTTCCTTAAAAACCTATTCCATCTAGTTCCATGACACAGATGAAACTGGAGAGTGTTATGCTGAGCAAAATAAGTCAGAGAAAGACAATTATCATATAGTTTCACTCATATGTGGAATTTAAGAAACAAAACAGAAGATCATAGGAGAAGGGAGGGGAAAATAAAATAAGATGAAATCTGAGAGGCAAACAAACCAAAAAAGACTCTTAACTCTAGGAAATAAACTGAGGGTGGCTGGAGGGGAAGTGAGTGGGAGATGAGGCAACTAGGTGTTGGGCATTAAGGAGGGCACATGATGTAATGAGCACTGAGTGTTACATGCGACTGATGAATTACTGAACTCTACTATTGAAACTAGTAATACGCTGTATGTTAACTAATTGAATTTAGATAAAACAAGTAAAAATAAATAACTAAAAATCAATTTTGTAAAAAACTATTCCATCATTACTGAGGGGAATTCCCTTTACCAGCTTGGAATTACTAAGAACAAGAAAGAGCAAAATAAGAACTCTTACAACCAACTAAAATGATTAACAAACATCATCACCCAAAAACACTAGCCACAAATGTTTAACACTATCCATGGCAAATCACCTATAATAAACTTAGCAGTGTATCTTAGACTCATATACACTGGGGATCAAAGTCCACTTCAGTCCCTTGGTAAACGTATGATCCAGAATAACCTGCTTAACCCCCCACATCTTCAATTTCCTCATCTGTAGGGTAGCAATGCAAATACCTACCTGTGTCTTGTGAAGAAGAAATAAAATAACACATAGCAATTAGTGATGTCATAAATATTAGCTGAACATATTTATCACCTTGAGTATTTAGTCCTGGAGAAAATCTGATATAGAATTAAAAAGGGAGTGGTAGCAAAAGCCAGTTTTAAATTTACTTGTTTGCTCAATGCCTTTTAATTGGATCTCCCTTTGAAGGACATAAAGATTTTAGATAGGTTAGAACATCATGCTCTGCTAGCTTTTTGTAATTATTGTTCTTTTAAATTACTGTGTTACATAGGCAGAGGGAGAAGCAGGCTACATGCAGTGAGCCCGACGTGGGACTCGATCCCAGGTCTCCAGGATCATGCCCTGGGCCGAAGGCAGCACTAAACTGCTGAGCCACCCGGGCTGCCATTACTTATTTCAATATATCCCATTCTCTCATATTTTATACCAACATGATTTAACTTAGTTATTATCACGTTTTCTCAATTTATGTAACTTTATATTTAACTTAATAACTCAATTCTTTAAATTATCCTTTTTAAGTACATAAGAGTCTAAGTACATTAAGTACACAGAAGCCTAAGAAAGTAACACTTTCCAAAACAAAGTTAGTAATGATAACTTTCTTACAAAAGAACAAAAATTTATTTTAAAAAAACAATTTGTTAAATACATGATTTTATATTAATTTCTTTGAAATTTTAAAAATATATTTCATGTACCATTGACATTTAATTTTACATATTGAAAATGTCTATGATATTTAGAATGTATTTATTATATAAGAAAACATATCATCTAAACAAATTGTTTATCTACTCAAATAAAAAGAATGTTACGCCAGAAAATAAATTAATTAATTAAATTACTGTGTTAAAAGTAACACTTGCTACTGGTGAAGTTTTCAAACAGTAAAATAAGTCAGAAAGTGGAAAGTAAAGGTGTCCCCCATGGACATTTAACACACTCACACTTTCTTATACAGTTATCTAAAATTATTATGTATTTCTTGAATCATTTTGATTAATATACTATAAGAAGTGTTGCTTGGGAGAGATCTTCCTACACAGTAAAGAGACAAACCCTCTTTATTTCTTTAAGATCTTCTCTGCTGGGTGTTATTCCATATGTTGGCAAATCGAACACCAATAAAAAATAAATTTATTATTAAAAAAAATCTTCTCTGGTTCAAGCATTGTATGCAGTGTCAATAGAAATGAATCCACAACTATCCCATCAGCATCTACTAGAAGCTCAGCACCACCCAAAACTTGGGGAAAGAGTATAGTCAACAGTCAATGAATCTGCTAGTAAGATGGCAGATTCTGGAAAATAATCTAGCAGCAGATGTATGCCAATATGAATTCAGACTCTTAGTTCTCAGATATTTCTTTGCCTTTGTAATTATTAAACTTTTTTTAAAGATTTTATTTATTTATTCATGAGAGACACGGAGAGAGGGGCAGGGACATAAGCAGGGGGATTCCTTTAAGGGACTCGATCCTCAGATCCTGGGATCATGACCTGTGCCAAAGGCAGACGTTCAACCACTGAGCCACCCAGGTGTCTCTAATTATTAAACTTCTAATGAAATTGATAAGTGTAAATTCTCAAAGTCAATTTGATTGCAGTTATAAATCACTGTAAAAATAGTCAAGACCCTTTGACCCTGTTTTTCCCATTCAAGGCATTTTTCCTATAGAAATAATGCAAATATATACTTATTTAAACGGATTTTGTTATTCTGTTATTAATAATGGGAAAATTTTGAGAATCACCTAACCACTATTAGGGTTATCACTAAATAAAGGATGGTACCTCCATAATGTGGAATGTTGTTTAACCATTCAAAGTTGTGCTTTTCAAAGAATACTTTTCAAAGAGGAAATGTTAAGGAAAAATACATTAAATAAATAAAAGCAGGATACAATATAGCATTGTGATTTAATTCAAGTTCTTTACTTGGGTTTCTTGAATTATGTAATAACTCTCTGGAACATCCTTATTCTGTCTTAATCTCCCATCTTCTGGATGCCTCAACTGCTCCCACACCTTTTTATTCTAAATTTTACCCTGAAAACTTCACTTTTGCCACCAGCCTAACTGAATATATTCTTTATTTTTAAAAACTCATATTGAATCTAGTTCTAGACCCTAAATGTTAGCATAAATCGCTCAGATGAAGCATCGTTAGGGCTACCCCCTGCTCCTTGTGGTATAAGAGGCTCAAAAATACTTGGTACTGAGGGGAATAAAATGAGAGAAGATGCCCCATCTTTATATATAACAATCACCCTCTTTACTGCTGATCATTCACTATACAAAACTATTTTTAGCAGTCAATATTTACTTATCCTTCTACTGTTCCATGTACTAAGCTAAATGCATTTTTTTACTCCTCATAACAATCTCTTAAGAAAGGTGACCAGTATCTCCATTCTTCACATACTTGCTGTGTAACTTAGGAGGAGTCACATGCCTTCTTTGATAATCAACTTTCTCTTAAAAGCAAAATGAAATCCCAACTCTGACATTTGATTTTTCTCCTTTACTACATACAAAATCCCAAATAAAATACTGTAATAAAGGAGGGAGAAGGATTCCATTCTATAAATTGGTCCTATTTTTCTGAACTGACCATGCATTTACAGTCATTTACTGACTGAAAGTAGCTTTATTTCTTATTCAGCATACTGTGATCTTCCCAGGACATGTTGGGAACACGAAAAATTCTCTGGATAGATAAGCACATTCAAATTCTCAGAAGATTTCCTGATCACTTCAAGATCTTAGTTTCTGAATACAATGTCTTTTAACATGAACTCAGTATCTGCTTCCAGGGTTGGGGCAGGAAAAATGAGACTAGCATATCATTGTGTGCCAGGAGGTAAAGATTCCCATCCAAAGTTGATAGGACTATATATCCAAAAGATAAGAAGTCAGCTTTATTTAACCATAACTGGTAATATTTGTAAAATGAATAATAGTTAAGATGGATTAAAGTCCATTAATATAAAAATAATCCATGAGTATGTATTCATATAAATAAATAAAGATAGGTGGATCAATAGATAGAGTCCTTACACATGCATGAAAGAGATGAAGCAAATGTAGTAAAATTCTGACAGTTGGTGAATCAAGATGATAGGTATATGAGTATTTATTATTTTTCTATTCTTGCAACTTTTATGTAGGTTTCAGATTTTTAAAAATACAAATTTGAAGGAGGATTTGAACCAAATGACTTTGTTCTTAAATGGCTGTCAACTATGGACTTCAAAAACTCTCTTAAAATAAAAATATTTCATCTCTCTTTAAAACAAAGGAGTGCAGGGCACCTGAGTGGCTCAGGTCATGATCCCAGTGCCCTGGGATTGAGCCCCATGTGTTGGGCTCCCCACTCAGCAGGGAATCTACTTCTCCCTCTCCTTTTGCCCCTCCTCCCTAAACATGCTCTCTCTCTCTCTCTCTCTCTCTCTCTCCCCAAAAAATATCTTTAAAAAAACAAAGGATGCAATGATCACTGATCAATAAAATCCCACTGTGATCATCCACATTATTTTTGAAGTTTACATAACTCTTTCACATAGCCATCCATGTTCCATTTTGTCAGAATGTTTAATTTTGCCACTTTAATTCCTTTATAGGAATTATTCTGATATGATGCACAGTTTGTATCTCCATTAGTAAGTTCCTAACGCTATGTTCAAGACATATAATAGTGGTACTGAATGTAAGGGGGGAAATGCTTGAATTCAAAATAACCCATAAAATTATTTTAATATATATTTTCAAAGCACCTCCAGAGGCTCCTCTACTCACATATCATATAAATCACTGTAGTGGAT
The DNA here is from genome assembly GCF_048164855.1 of Canis lupus baileyi. Lineage (NCBI taxonomy): Eukaryota > Metazoa > Chordata > Mammalia > Carnivora > Canidae > Canis > Canis lupus. The sequence continues at coordinate 17,188,040 of NC_132858.1, forward strand.
TCCTATGTCCCCACACGAAGACACATGTCTAGATTTTGCCTGCAGAGCAATTTGCTCTGGCAGGTCAAATCTTCCTTTTTCCTGTGGCTCACACACACACACACACAAACTTATACACATGGACTTAGGGGAAGCATCATCAAGATCTTGATGAAACACAATGCTAGTGTTGTCTTCACCTAAAAAGACATACTTTCTCCTGCCTGAGAAATAGAGTTAATAGCACTTCCCTTCCTCCCCACCCCAGGTAGTAAGTAAGTAAAATGAGGGAGGTAACTATACAGATACACGCAGATGCTTAATGAATGTCTCTTCAGTCATGCATTCTTCTCTATAAATGATGTGGCTAAGAGGCCAGCTAACTGCCCTGGCCACCTGAAACTCAGTCCGTTCTCCTGGTTGGAGATTCATGCATTTATTCATATGTTTACAAAATATGTGGTGAGGACATACTACTAGGCTGAACCCTACAAATAGGGTGACTAACCAAACAGGAAGTCCTGCTCCCTCACCCCAGACTTTAGAATTTAATCCCCAGATACAGCCTTCCCTGTCCCTTCCTTGACTGATGGAACACGCGTTCATGGATGTTCATGTTTCCCATCTCAGGAACCATCTCCTGTCTCCTTTCTCCTTTCTCCCCATGAGATTCACAGCAGCTGAGACCACAAGGAAATCTGTGAGAAGGGAAGGCCATGCTGCTGCACCGGAATCCAGTCCTTGGCAGGACCAGTGCCAGCCAAACTCCAACTAACAGGAGACCAGTTGGGTCCTGGGAGTGTCTGTGACTAAAATATCAGCTTTGAGACAATGAGATTCTTCAAAGCCAAAACACCAGAAGCTAATTAGGATGTTTTTCAAACAACCTGTTGAAATGATAAAGAGCTTCAGAACAGTTGTCCTGGGAAAATCGGTGTGCATTTCCTACAGTCACTCCATTCACAGAGCCAGGGCGTTCCCCACACCAAATGAACCCCTGTGGAAAGTGAGATTGCAGGTGATCATAACAGATACACTCACATGCACTCATATAATGTGAGTTCCTCCAGGAGCTCAAAGCACTTTATAAACAGATAGGTAGCTAGATAGCAACCAATCATAGCAAGTCATCAGAAGAATTGAATCTCCCACAGTCAGTCCAACAGGCTGCATGATATTATGGTTAATAAAAATGGTTTCATTTTTCTCTGTGCCACGATGGATCCAGTTGAAATAGATCTTATGGAAAATTAGAAAATCTTGTAATCACAATCTTCTGCATTAAAAACCTCATTCCATCTTCACTATCACTTTTGAACCTCATAACACTTTTTTAAAAAGGCAGACTGGGTATCATTACACCCAATGTAGCAAGGATAGAAATTGAGGTTTGAAGACAATAAAAAACGTCAATAGAAGTGCTCTACTTTTAAGAAGAAAGCAGCAAAAAAGAGGCATGATTAGTTCTGCTAAGACTGGAGCTTTCTCGCTTTCTGTGGTGTTTTCAAACAAATGTTTCTTTCTCCCTTAAAGAGTTTGAATCCTCAGGACCAACAAGTGGCACTAGCGCCTGTTGTAGAATTTCTTTAAAAAGCGTTTTTCATTTTTCACCTAAAAGACCATGCTTTTGTTTTGAGGACACTACACCATAGGATTGTGCATAAGGTGGCCCTTTTGTGTTAGTTTATGACATTGCAGAGCTGAAGAATGTTCACTGATTGACTTAAAAGGAGATAAGGAGCCTGGAGAAGAGATTCCAGTGGTAGAAGGTGGTTCTAAGACCCATGTTGGTGACAGTGTAAGGAGGAACCCTCAGCCTGCTTCTTCAGTCTGTAATTTATACTTTGATATTCTGTGTCACTACTTCAGTTGCTGCACTGATACATCTTTGTCTCTTTCTCTGCCTATTTAACTATTTTCCCACTTTCTTTAAGAGAACAGAATTCAGGCTGCCTGGGTTCAGCAGTTGAGCATCTGCCTTTGGCTAAGGGCATGATCCTGAGGTCCTGGGATCAAGTCTTGCATTGGGATCCCCACAGGGAGCCTGCTTCTCTCTCCCCTTGTGTCAGCTTCTCTTTATATGTCTTCCATGAATAAATAAATAAAATCTTTTAAAAAGAGAGAAAAAAATTCTTGTAAAGACAGCATATCCAGTAATCGCAAGTACTCATCAAATATTTGCCGTGATTGAATAACATGCTGACTCAAAGATAAGAGAATCCAAGAGGCTACTGTTTATATAGAGTACTTAATACATGCCAGGCTTTGTCTTCAGCATTTTACATGAATTAGCACATTTAATCTTCACAAAAGAAAATCTGTAAGGTTTTCAGTATTATTAGCATTATACCTATTTTACAAGTGGGGAAAGTGAGGAAAGTGAAGGCATTTGTCCAGGTTCACAGGGCTAGAAACATTAGTCTTGGATTTTGAAACCTAGAAGTCTGACTCTGCAAAGAAACTAAATGCTTGGGGGTTGAGGGGAGGAGAAGTGCATTTTGTTCAGTTGTTTTATTTTTAGCAGCTCTCCATATGGACAAAAGGAAGCTGTGTTCATTCCTTATTTCCAGGTTATCTAGCATGGCAACAAGAAAATAATTAAATTGTCTGTAAATCTTCAATGCGTTATGTGAAGGCAAGAAAGTCCTTGATGGCAGGAAGAACTTCCATAAGCATCTGACAGTTCCAGGCTGAGAGGTGGGGGCACCTGGATTCAGAAGGTTTTGTACTGGTTTAACCTGCCTGACCCAGGACATGCCTTGAGTCCCCCAAGTGATTGAAAGTATACATTCAAGTCATAATAACCCCTACTCTGATCTCATATGGAGTAATGATGTCAAGAAGACTCATACTGTTTTTAAAGATGCCAGAGAAGCCAGGAGGCAATGCCAGCCCACAGAGTCTCCTCGATATAGGCTCAGTGGATGGATCTGTAAATACCTGAATGATTCACCTTCCCCTGGTAAAAGATGCTAGCTTTTCAAAAAGAATCATATCCTTTAAGGAAATCTTGGGGAACACACACCTTTTTGTAATCAGAACAATCTTGAGCATTACCTCTGAGGAAGGCATTTATTTCATTTTCCCCCCAAAGAAATTAGAACATGATTACGGAGACAATCCCTGAGGAGGGATCGCTCTCTATAAGGCTGGGACAAGCCTCTCCAAGTCTGGGAAAGATTTGACACACAGCCACATACGCACATATTCTGATCGACTTGCATCCATTCTGAAAAGGAGTGTGTGATGGAAACCAAGTGTACCGAGGCCTTTTGCAAGAAAAACCTCCATTACCAGTACTTTCTCAGCCTTCCAAACATCTTGTACATAAAGCAGGAACCAAGCCATGTTCTATTACCTTATTTGAAAAGGTTCTGGGGCACCTGGGCAGCTCAGTGGGTTAAGGTTAAGCATCTGCTTGGCTCAGGTCACGGTCTCAGGGTCCTGGAATCAAGCCCCACATCAGGTTCCCTGCTCAGCAGAGCGTCTGCTTCTCCATCTTTCTGCTCATGCTTCTCTCTCTCTCTCTCTCTCTCTCTCTCTCTCTCTCTCTCTCTCTCAAATAAATAAATAATATCTTTAAAAATAATAGAAAGGTTCTGGCCCCCACTTAGCAAAGGCTCCTGTGCTCTCCCTATGTGACAAGACCAGTATGAGAAATCATTCTAAACTGTCCCCTATCCTTCTAGAGAGGGCCAGCAACAATCTTAGCACTGTTGACACACAAACTACTCAGAAACCACTCGTTACACTTTCCTATAAATGAAGTAAGAACAGTTTCTCTCTCTTTTTGTACACAGTTAAACTTGAAGGGTTGCGAGTGGCCATCAATTTTAACATCTCATGTTACAAATAAGGCAACAGTCCCAGTGAAGGGGCAAGGCTTGCAGGAATCGGGGACTGTCAGAAGTACTTCCTTTCTCTACTCCATACCACTCCTTTCTTTCTTATCTGCTTCCTCCAGGGTTTGGTCTCATTTCATTCACATTTATCATTTCTTCTGTCACTTTCCTTCTCTCCAGCTCTCTCTTTTCTTCTCTCTTTCTTACGCAGAATTGAGTAAAACAAAAATGGAGCCCACTGAATGCCAGTCCGTCCTAAGAGAAAATAGGACAGAAATCCTTCCCTGGAAAGTCTCAGATGTAGGGTCCTTTGTTTTGGGGATGGAAAGAAGTAGAATCCGGAATGCCTCACCTTCCATAGTCAGATACCCGTGGTCTCTTCTCCTGGCCTTAATAACGGTGGTCATTTTAATGACAACACTAAAATGGCCGGGAGGGGGGGGCCTCAGTGGTTGAACATCTGCCTTTGGCTCAGGTCATGATCTTGGGGTCCTGGGATTGAGTCCCACATCAAGCTCTGCAAAGAGCCTGCTTCTCCCTCTGCCTGTGTCTCTGCCTCTCCTTTGTGTCTCTCGTGAATAAATAAATTAAATATTTAAAAAAAAAACATAAATAATATGAAGTGAGGCCCAGACACAGGCTTTTGCTTCAAAAGCAAAGATAAAACTGGTGCAATGACAGTAATAGCAATTGCTACGTTTATTGAGCAGGTCTAGGTGTTAGACACTAAACTAGCTTCTTCCAATATATAATATAATTTAATCTTTACAAATTCATAAGTATGGATTTCATTCATCCCACTTTGTAGAATAAGAAAACCTACACACGGAGATCATAAGAATCTTGTGCAAGAATACTCAGCTTAGATATTTCTGGATCCAAGGGTTCTTATTTCTGGTGTTATAAGCAGCCTCCCTGCCTCCAAAACAAACAAGTACAGAAGCTTTAAAGGAACGAGTAGCTAGACTCAATATCCAAGCAAGTACAGACAAGAAACTAACGATTACAGAGGTCCTGCTATGCGCCAAGTGTTTCCAATGCAACACCAATGGAGGGATGGTTTGAAAGTCTTTGATTATCTCCCCCAACACACACCCACACTTCCCACCAGTGTGCTTGCATTGCGTAGTACAACAAAATGACTTTATCTCAAGCTTACATAAAGGACCAACCTACACCCTTAGGCAGGCAGTTTACCTGCCCCCAACAAATTTCCAGCCAGATTGTTGTCCTCAAACCTCCATTATACTGAAAATTCTGCAGGTAGCCCAAATGTATGTGTATAACCTACAAATACCAAGTGTATATATGTTGGATTTATGAAACTTCCATGTAGAAATCATGGAAACTATTGGTGGGTTCTGTAAACACCACAGTCTCTATGTTAATTCAATGTAATCCTGAGAATAGTGCCTTTTTTCATTTTATAGATGGGAAAACTAAAACCCAGAGAAGTAAGGTGATTTGCATGATGCCCTACAGCTAATAAATGGTAAGCAGAAATATGATTACAGATTCATCTAGCTCCAAAATTCATGCTTTATACATTTTTTCTTGGATCCTTATTTTAAAAAAACTCTGCTTTTTCTAAATTATAAAAGTAACATGTATTTATTTGCAGAAAATCTGGGAAACACTATTAAAAATAAAGATGAGAAAAAAATAAATTAAATTAAATAAAAATAAAAAAATAAAGATGGGAAAATGTTTCAATAACACCATAATCCAAACCAATAGCAATGTTTTAACAGTTTTCCTTCCAATTACATACTATTCAGTAACAGAATTTTATTGACTGATTTTTTCATTATATTGTATACATGAGCCCATGCAATTAAAAATTCCACTAAAACTTCTTTTTAAAATTTCTGTAGATACTTATAGATATATTCTATAGAGGGGATCCCTGGGTGGCTCAGAGGTTTGGCGCCTGCCTTTGGCCCAGGGCATGATCCTGGAGACCCGGGATCGAGTCCCACGACGGGCTCCCGGCATGGGGCCTGCTTCTCTCTCTGCCTGTGTCTCTGCCTCTCTCTCTCATAAATAAATAAATAAATAAACAAATAAATAAATAAATAATCTTTAAAAAAAGATATATTCTATAGAATATTCAACATATACATAGTTCATCAGCCTTCTTCCTTATTGTTGGACATTAGACCATGCCTGAATTTTAAAAATTATAATAGTACTAGGGAAAAAACCCTTAGTATATAAATCTTGGGCTGGTGATTTACTTAGGACTGATCTCCAAATATGAGAATGGGTGTTTTCTATTATTTCATGCTGCTTCTTCTCTTGAAATGAAGACCCTTCCCCCTCACCATTGCCAGTACACTACACCAGAAGCTCTCCTTATGCCTCATTTCTAAACCACTGAGTCAAGTTATTATCATATATGTCTAGACCTTAGGTTTGGAGAACGCAGGGCAAAAAGTCAGGAATCTGGAATCAGAAAGTCTGGATTCCTACACCAATTTACTTGTCACCAAAGTGCTTCTGGCATGTTCCCTGAGGTCTTCAGCTCATGTTTTCTTACCTGGAAAATAGAACACTAATAGTACCTCCCACAAAAGATTGATATGAGGATTAAATCAGATATAGCACGTGGCAAGGTAAACCATCATGCGTTCTGGCAAACATCAGCTGCTGTTCGCTTTAGGAGTACAACATATTTGGACAGCTTTCAAGGAGAAAAAGAGAAAAACTAGTTTTCTGTTCATTGGCTTTTTTCGTAAACTTAAACCATTCTTTCAAAAATGGTTGTTTAAAAAAGAAGTTTTATGGGAAGCCTGGGTAGCTCAGCAGTTCAGCACCTGCCTTCAGCTCAGGGTGTGATCCCAGGGTCCTGGGATCAAGTCCTGCATCAGGCTCCCTATGGGGAGCCTGCTTCTCCCTCTGCCTGTGTTTCTGCGTCTCTCTGTATGTCTCTCATGAATAAATAAATAAAATCTTAAAAAAAAAAAAAAAGGTTTGAAAACCCTAGAGAGAAATAACAGCTGTCACAAATACTTCCCAAGTCCACCAAGCATTTGTGTCATCCTGGAGATTTTGAAAGCTTTTGCTCCCATGTGGAATTAACAAACCTAAATGTCTCCATCTACAGGCACACTAGAGAGCTCATGAACCCAACCCCACGGGGTAGCAGTGTAGGACAGCCCTGTGTCCTGGGCCTTGCCCCCACCCCCCCACCCCCACCCTGGGGCAGGCCACAACTTTTGGAGCTACTGTGATTGGCCCAGGCTCTTTCCTAAGAGACGTTTAATGCTGAAGGGGGATGCTGCTAAGACACCTGCCAGCAGAGAAAGGAGAAGGGAGGAGAGAAAGTTAGTGTCACCTCCCAGGGAAAAAAAGTGATCCTGCCTCTATCAGGCAGAAAAGATTCAAGACAGACAGAGAATTGAGAAGCTGGGGATATGTTTGCTGTCAAGTGTGTGAAGAGGTAACTAGGCTAAAAAAGAAGTTTTCTGGGCAGGCATCATACTACAGTGAAAAAGAAGGAAGGAAAAGAGTCATTTTATGATTGGTCAATTCAGAAATTTCAGGGATGCAGTGACAATGAAACTTGAAGACAAGCATGCGGAGAATAGGAGCCTTTAGGGAAGAGTCAGCCGTATCTAAGGGGATAAGCATCAAGGAAATGGGAAGAGGTGCCTCCTGCTTTGAGATGAGCTCAGATGTTGACCATGGATGCTGTTGTGTATCTTGGATTTTGCTTTGTTCTGTTTTGAAATAGAGACATTGTCTATTTTGCTTTTTTTTTTTTGAGAATAGTTGACACAGTGTTACATTAGTTAGTTTCAGGTGTACAACATAGTGATTCAACAACTCTATATATTATGTTATGCTCACCCACAAGTGTGGCTACCATCTGTCACTGTCTTTTAAGAAGAAAGTTAAAAATGGGTGAGTAAAATCTGGGGAAAAAATGTCTGTGACCAAGTAGAAATTTCTCAAACTCCTATAAGTGGGGTGTATAAAAGACAGACAACGATTCATCTAATAGGTATCAAAATGTTAATAACAATAATGAAAACCTACAATTATGGATGATGCTTTTTTAATCCAAATCATAGGATCAGCTCAGATGATGTGTTGGCAAAAATGTGGGCCTTCCATAACCTTGGAAATAACTGACAAACTCACTCAGCCTGAATAGCTGAGCTGATAAATCTGAAATTTGCTGATGATATGATCTCCCAAAAGTTAGGAAAAGACCATGATTCTGCATCCAACTCTAGCCAACAAGGAGGGATTGAGGAATAAGATAGAAACCATCAGAACTTTAGGGGGAATACCCATGCCACCTTAGAATTCATATATTAAGAATGAAAATCCTGAGCATGGTAAGCCATGTACCTTAGACTTTAGATAAACAAATCTAAAAATGTTCAGAGAAAAGATTCTTCCAAATGAAGATGGCTTGAGAAGGATGGGAGGCTCCAGAAGAATTCTGAGAAATGCAATAAATATTCCATTGCTGCTCAGAATTCAAGGAGCCTGAACTTTGGAACTGGTTATGTAAAGGTGGGAAAGTTACTGAAATTGCTCCTAGCCTCTACTTCATGATTTGTAAAATGAGAATGACCTTACTCATCTGACTGGTTTATGGTAAATGGGATGAATGCTTGTGAAGTGTTTAGCACAATGCCAGACACTTAATAAAATTTCACTAAATTGTACCTATTATCAATCTCACTAGCATCCTTAACTTCAGGGATGGGGTGATTATTTCCTGTTCACCACCAGTTTAGAAATTCTGATTCTATTTGGTGTCATCTGATTGGGATCAGAGGGGGCCTATGGTGGAGAAGCACGATGCTCTCTAGTGAAAGAGGGCAGAACATACAGCCAGATGCTTACTCTACAACTTCAGAGGTGTTTGCAGGGTGTGCCCTGAAAGGCAACTCTGGACCAAAGAAAGTTTAGTCTCTGTGTGCTGGCCCTGGACCCAAAGGCGTCCAGAGAGGGATACTTTTATTTATATGGAAACTCTTCTCCAAGCTTCCATTCTCCTCATAAAGGGTGAATAATGATAGCCTTTCTTGTAGGATCATTCACTCATTCATTCATGTAGTCAGCCATTCTAAAACCCTTGTTAAGAGTCTAGCCTAAGATTAAAAGTACAGGTTTGGGAACATCACAGGCTTGGCTTGTATCTGAGCTCTACTACTTACTAACAATGTCTTGAGGAGCTGTTGAAGTTCTTGGAGCATCAGCTCCCTTATCTAGAAAGTAAAGGTAATAATACTTTCATCTTCACCTTGTGAAAGTCTACAGTGCCTAAGGTGGATTGGCACAGATTAAATACTGAAAAAATGGCAGTGCTTGTGTTTTATTATTACTTAGTTCTTCTGAGATGGGCTGTAATTTTCTCCAAAGAAAAGACCAGACAAATAAGTCCATGAAACAAAATGGGTACATCAGCTCCTGTTATTGTACATATGTGTATCTTACTGTTTGCAAACTATCTGATTTAAAACTAATGACACAGTGTGGCACCTGGGCGGTGCAGTTGGTTGAGCACTGGACTCTTGGTTTTGGCTCAGGTTGTGATCTCAAGATCATGGAATCAAGCCCCAAGTTGGGCTCCACATTCAACAGGGAGTCTCTTAGGACTCTCTCTTCCTCTCCGTCTACCCTCCCCCTTCCAAAAAAAATGGATATAAATAAATCCTTAAAAAAAAAAAACTAATGATGCGGTGCTAAAATTACAGTCTAGGTCTAGTCTTCTTACCTGAGAAAAGTTCACTGGGGAAAAGTCAAGAACAACCTGTAAGTCTAAGAAGGATTGATTATATAGTTAATAATATGTTCATATGATGGGCTATTTACAATTTTTGAAATGAGGCTAACAAAGCATTTGAAGGCAAGACATGAAACACTATTTGGCCACAAGTTTTATGTAAGGCAAAAGTAGAAAAGGAACAAATGCAATCTTGTGATGCATGCACATGAGCAGCATGTCCAGGACAACAACAACAAAAAAGTTAAGTATCCTCCTTATCTCTGGACAGCCACACTCTAAGAAGGACACTGAAAAACTCTAGTTCTTTCTTGTGTGGATAAAAGGCCAATATGACAGGGAAGGGATGACAAAAAATTAGAGGAAATACAGAAGTCCATTTCAGCTATTTGGAGGACTACCACGTAGATGACAGGAGCATTGTGTGCAGCTCCAAAAGGGTTCTATGGAGTCAACGGAGGGGAAGATGGGGCAGGAGGAGGCAAGATTTTCACAGAGGTAGAGTGATAACAGGATTCACATCAGGACTAAACACCTAGCCAGAATGGGCATCTCAGCTTAGCCTCTTTCTTCGCTTAGCACAATACTGGCACAGTGTATGGGCTCCATTAGCATCAGTGACTTTCATGGCATGAGGAGGAGGGGTTGGAGAGGAGAGGTAGCGAAAGAGAAAAGACAAAGGAGAGGAAGAGAAAGGGTCTTGAGTGCTGAGCTATGTCTTCCCCCTTCTTTCTCTTCTTCCATTACACATAGTGACACTGCCTTAGCACAGCATCCCTGTCCACCTCCAACCGTCACAACAAAACCAACCAGATTCTAAGCCATTGATGAAAGGAAAGCAATAATCAGCAATAGTTGCATCTTCTCTGGGTTGTCAGAATTTCTTAAATAATCTGGTTCTCACTGGAATAATGGTTCAAGTAGAAAAACAGGTGGAGAGGTAGAAAGAAAGTGGTGCTGAGGTGCTAATAGGTGAAGAGAGGCCATTTCTCCATAAGGAGAAAGTGAAGAAAGCTAAACTGAAGAAGACTAAGCCAAAATGAAGGAGGAAGACCAGAGAAAATGTTGAAGACCTAAACAAGGCATTGACTCTAGAAATGGAAAAGAGGAGGTGGGTGCCAAGGATGTGTAAGAGACATAATCTATAATATGTGGAATAATATGTGGATTGACTGGGAATAATCAGGAAGAAGCAGCCTGGCTGACTTGTGGATATGCAGCATAGGGAACTAGGTGGCTATATCCATTACAGGATAAGGAAGCCGGGAGGGTGAGCAGATTTGGAAGGAAGAGTAGAAAAAGAGAGAACTGGGGCTGGAGCTCAGCAGAAAGTATCAGAGAAAAAAATCTTGGTATAGGGAAAGCTTTCAAATTATGAAAGTTCTCAAACAGTAGAATGAATTGCAGTGGAAAAAAATTACCATCTGCTTATTCCTTTGGGTGAAAGGGAATCTGGGTGACTTCAAGTGAATCTCCTCCATTCCAAAAAGGATGTCTCCTGGGATAAGGGCAAAGACCAAATTCTCCTTACAAACTGACCTATTCAGATCTCATGCTTTACCTAAAATATGAAGAGACTTGTTCTAGCCACTTGTTCTAGGCTTGGAGCACATGAGACCTGAGAAGGGTAAGCATAAGAGAAATGACCCAAAGATTTGGGAATTGAGTATGTGGTTGGATGTTGACTATTCTGGTGAGGTTTTCTAGGTGAGTAAATCAAAGTTCATGTTCTTATTATCTTGTTTTGTGACTGTGTATACAAACACACACACACACACACACACACACATTCATTCTCTATTGGTGTTTTCTTTCCTGAATTTTGGGAAATTTCAGCATTTAACCTCAGTTAAACAAAATATAATATTTTTTAAATGCGGCCACTTAATGATTTATTTATTTGGTCTGATTTCCAAAGCCTAAGGTCTTAGCCACTAAGCTAGATCCTCAATAAGGTTTTAGAATGAGTAAAGAAATTAATTAACCCTTTGGACAGAATAGGCAGCATATTATACACATTTAGGGAAAAAAACTGAGGCTAGAGAAATTAAGTAATTTGCCCAATATAAAGCAGCTTACTCTGCTGCTGTCCTGTGCACTGTACCTTAATGTGAATTAGGATGGAACACTTCTTGGCTGATTGCAGCACAAGATTTGGCAAACAGAATTCTTACTGGGTTTCTTTTTTTTTTTTTTTTTTTTTTTTTTCTTACTGGGTTTCAGCCCATACATTCGCTCTTGGCTGGGTGCCTTTGTGCAGGGCACAACCTCTCAACAGTACTTAAGTTTGTAAAGGCAAGACTTTGTCTCAGGCCTTCTGATTTTCCATACTCTTCTCTTCCTGTAAAGATCATACTGCTTTTACAGTAAAGCACATTTCTCCATCCCCCATCAAATAATAGCAAAAAGTTAGTAGGATTTCTAAGCTATTTGTGAAAGCAAAGTAATAGTCATATCTTTCCTTTGTTGCTACTGTTTTGGAAATAGCTCTTGGATGAGTATTGGTACAAATTTATGAATGGATTAAGGAGTAGGGATTGTGGTTGAGAAAGGAGTCAAAAGGCTACAGATGAAAAGGGGAAATGCTGGGTAAGAAAAAGATGGTAGTTCTTAAGACCTGTATCCTCTGAGCTCAACTCTATTGAATGCTCCCAACTTTCTCCTTGTTAGAAAAATTTTATATTAATCTTTTCATTCATCCTCGCCCTGATTTATCAAGCATCCATTGATCACATGCCATATTCCAGGCAGAGTGAAACAGTAGGTATCAATAGTACATGGTCTTAGTCATCAAAAACTCTAAAATACTTAGGAATACATTTACCCCAAAAGGTGAAATATCCACACACAGGAAACTACAAGACATTAATGAAATAAATTGAAGAAGATACAAATAAATGGAAGGATATTATGTCCTCATGGGTTGGAAGAATTAATATTGTTAAAATGTCTGTACTACCCAGTGCAATCTACAGGTTCAATGCAATCTCTATCAGAATTCCAATGATATTTTTTATAGAAATAGAATCCTAAATTTTCTATGGAACCAGAAAAGACCCCAAATAGCCAAAGCAATCTTGAGAAATAACAAAGCTGGAGGAAGAGTGGAGAGAGAGAGAGAGAGAGAGAGAGAGAGAGAGAGAGAACTGGGGCTGGAGCTCAGCTCCCTGATTTCAATACATACTACAAAGCTATAGTAATAAAAACTGTATGGTATTGGCAAAAAAAAAAAAAAAAAAAACATATTGATAATGAAACAGAATAGAGAACCTGGCAATAAACTCACATGTATATGGACAATTAATTATGACAAAGAATCCAAGAATTTTGGGGAAAGGATAGTCTCTTCAATAAAATGGTGTTGGGATAAACTGGACAGTCACATGCAAATGAATGAAACTGAACCACCATCTTGCACCATACACAAAAATTAAAAATGGATTAAAGATGAACATAAGACCTGAATCATCAGGGAAATACAAATTAAAACCACAATGAAAGATCACCTCACTCCTGTTAGAATGGTTATTGTCAAAAGACAAGAAATAACAAGTGTTGGTGAAGATGTGAAGAAAAGGGAACACTTGTACTTTATTGGTAGGAATGTAATTTGTGCAGCCACTCTGGAAAATAGTATAAAGGCTCCTCAAAAAAATTAAAAATAGGACTATTACATGATCTAGCAATTCCACTGTATTTATCTGAAGAAAATGAAAACACTAATTCAAAAAGATATCTGCTCCCTTAAGCTCATAACAGTATTACATACAATTGCCAAGACATAGGAACAACTTAAGTCTCCAATGACAGATGAATGAATAAAGAAAATGTGATATACTACTCAGCCATTAAAAAAGAATGAAATCTTTCCATTTACAACAACATGGATGGACCTTGAAGACATTATACTAAATGAAATACATCAGAGAAAGACAAATACCTTATGATTTCATTTATATGTGGAATCTAAAAAAGAAAACAAATAATCAAACTCATAGATACAAAAAAAAAAAAAAAAAAAAAAAAAACCAGATTGGCAGTTACCAGAGACAGGAAGTATGGGGTTGGAGAAAAGGGTGAAAGGGTTCAAAAGTACAAGCTTCCAGTTACAATAAATAAATCATGGGGATGTAATATATAGCATGGTGACTATAGTCAACAACACCATATTTTACATTTGAAAATTTCTAAGAGATTAAATCTTAAAAGTTATCATCACAAGAAAAAAATTTTGGTAACTAAGGTGACAGATGTTAACTAGACTTATTATGGTGATCATCTTGCAATGCATACAAATATCAAATCATTCTGTTGTACACCTATAACTAATTTTATATGTCAAGTATACTTCAATGAAAAGAAAGAAAAACACAAAGACCATGAGAGAAGAAATAAGTTCACAGTTTCGTTACAATGTAATTTGAAAAGTAATATGAGCTGTGGGAGCCCAGAGATCATAAATAACTTTCCTAGTGAGAGGAGAGGCAATATTTGATCTGAATATGGAAGGGTGAGGCATTTTTATAGAGAGAAAATGGAGGAAGGCAGTCAAGGCAAAGAAACAGATGTGCAAAGCTTCAGAACAACAGAGACATGGAGTATTTATTGAATGGGGAGAGGTCTGGTGGACAAGATGGTTCATGAAGGGTAATGGTGACTGGTAAGTCTGGAGAGGTAGGTTGGAGCCAGAGGCAGTGATTCAGGGGATTAAAACCTAATGTGGAGAGATGATATCTGCCCAGCAGATACATACTGATTTTAGCATCATCCCTAAACAATCTGGCATCATTTATCTCTTGAGAGGCCTTTCAGAAAAAGAATTCTACATGTTAAGGCTAGAATAAACTATTACAGCTTCATGGCTTTAAAGTCACAAAGCTTCTAGTTCAAATCCTGGCTCTATTATTTACCTATTTATTGTGGCATTTTGGAGATGTTTCTCTCCTCTGAGAGATTTGGTATCTTTATGTTTACGACAGAAACAAGGGAACCTCACAGAACTGAGGTGTTGACTATGAATTGTCCCATAGAGTGCCTTGCACATAGGATACATGCAACAGATGTTGGCACTATCCCCTCTCCCCATCCTTTTACCCTCTCTCCTTCCTTTAGCAGGATTATACTTGCTCAAGAGTGTTAATAACATAGCCTATTTTTACAGGTCTTTCAAATAGAGAACTTCATGACTTACACAATATACAGCTTCTATTAGGAAATTCTTTTAAATACCCTAAGACTGCCTAAACTCCTTTGTTGTACTACTCAACAGAACAATGAAAAGAGTCTACATAGCAGGACAATGCCTACTATTCTGGAAAGATTTGTAGGTCTTCAGGTTCTGTTATCACAGTATTGCCTGCAAATCTTTCTGGGAATCAGAAAAAAAACAATGAGCTCAGAAAAACATTATTGTTGGCTCATTGTTCTAGGACTCTGCATGACTGCTTAAAGTAAAGTAAAATTTCAATGGCTTACCTTTCTCCTACACACTTACCTTGATCCATTAGAATGTTTTCCATCCTAATCTGCTCCTGTAAAACAAGTAGGATGATTTTTCACTGGATAATCCCAAAATACTTTAATCACCTTAATCACTGAATGGCTCTCTTCCTGGTTGGGGGAATTAAGTTTTAGACTTGTAGAATGTGACAGTTAAAAAATACCTTTGAGATCATATAGTGTAGCATTTCCCAAGGGAGTCAGAGTAAGTGTACAGAAGCGGAATGGACAGTAGAGCCCGGACTGGTTCTAGAAAATACAAAGCCCTTTTTACATCATTGAATCTAGAGACCCTATGTGTCCCCAAAGCCACAATAGCAGAAAGACTAGCATCTACCTCTTGGAGAATCCTCCTTCCCCAAAAACTGTTTAAATCCCTGGGATGTAAGAGAACATCTCTTACTTCCAAATATAAGCAGGATATAGGAACCACCACTGCTTCTCATAGCCTCTATAGGGTGCTGTTTAACACGATGGGAAAAAAACACAGTTGGTCACCTCTATTCTATGCCTGGCTGTCACAAGCCCTTGTAGAGATTGTCCAAGCATTTTTTTTTTTTTTTTAGAAAATGTGATGCGACCCCTTCTGTGCCAAACTGTGCCAAGAGCATGCTACTTTAGACAGCCCAGACCTCAGGGCTGTGCTCCCACGCTCTCTTGTTCATTTGTCCTACGCTGCCATTATCAACTTTACCTGTCCTTTTATAGAAATAATTTAGTCCCAAGGACTCATTCCTCTTGGCTTTGGCCAAGAACTAAGAGGGAGATTTGATGGGAAATGGGATTTTCATGATTAGCCATGCTTACTGCATGCCTCAGATAGTGTGAGCAATGTCCACCAAACCCGATGTTGGGCTTTAAAGAGTCATCATGGCTCATTAATTCAAGCCAACTGCTTCTTCTGATGCTTAATAAGATAAAGAGTGATCTCTTTCAATGTTCAGGAATGTCCTGGCAGTGTTGGGCTTGCCTCATGAAGCAGTGCATTAAGTAGGTGGATCTCCAGCATGAGGCTTTCATAGAGGATTTCCAAGGGTAGTTTTGATTATTTAACTTGAAATACCCTCCTGGAGTTAGAAAAAATCCTCTGTAACAGAGTCTACTGATTCCCAAGATGGGTACAGGATGAGGTCCTGGAGGGGATTATTCTGTAGGTAAGTGTGTGCTTCCTAAGCCTCTAGCAATTCTCTCTAATTTACAGGATGTCTTCAGAGCCATGAACTTGGACTTTGACATTGTAAAATTGTACCTTAAGTCACTGTTCATTGGAGAGCTTGCCCCAAAAGAGCCTAGCCAGGAGAGAAACAAAAAAGTGAGTGAAGTCTCAGGACTTCACAGGAGCATGTGGAGGGACGGGGACAAGAGCCAGTTGACTCTTTCCAGATATATCCAAGAACTGATCATTTTCAGTGAGACCCAGCCTGTCATGCCTGGGTGAGCCTGCAATAGCATGAATGAGTAGATTCTGCATATTTCAAAGCAATGTCATCCTCCTTAGACCTCTATGTAAGAAAGGAATGAAATTTTTGGTCCTGTACCAAACTAATTCCACGTCTCTAAGTACCTACTTCATGTCAGGCAATGAACACATAAAAATTTTTTCCAGTGGCTGCTTGTAACTGTTAGATGTCTGGATCTATGTTCTTTGCAAAAGTAAGTTCCATAAGAGCAGTGAATATCTGTATTTTTCTTATCCTTGGGCCCTCAAGAACCCACCTGCATAGAATCAGACATGTAGTAGGGACTCCATAAATAGCTACTGAATGAAAGATGTGAATATATCCTAACAACAACCCTTCTTAAATTTGGTGAAGTTATAGTCTAGGAGGAATAAATTACTTTCTGGAAGTCCCACAGTTGATGTGTCAAAGAACTGGGACTCCAAGTTACTTCTTTCTGGCCCAACCCCTTAGGTAATCCCAAGGAAGGGTGTCACTCTTTCTTTCTCTAATATTTTGGCTTCCTGCAATACTGTCTTTTAAAGGACAGGGTCTCTGTAAGATTAAACATTCAGTGGGATGATTTTACCTAAAGCTTAGAGGGATTTTAACTATATAATTGAGCTTTTTATTTTTTGCAACTTTTTTGTTAAAACTGCTCAGATTCTGTGTAATTCAGAAATAATTTGTACCAAGTACTGGTCTACATATCACTATGAGGAGGATATAATAAGGATAATGTTTCTGCTTTAAGAAATGAGGAAATAGGGACGCCTGGGTGGCTCAGTGGTTGAGCGTCCACCTTCAGCTCAGGGTGTGATCCCAGGGTTCTGGGATCGAGTCCTGCATCAGGCTCCCTGCAAGGAGCCTGCTTCTAACATCTGCCTATGTCTCTGCCTCTCTCTGTGTCTCTCATGAATAAATAAATAAAATCTTTTTTAAAAAAAGAAATGAGGAAAGAAACTCACCAAGGAATAGGCAGAAACTGAGAACACAGAACTGATTTGGTGCAGACCTCAGATGAACACTTTATACTCACCCTTCAGGTTCACTTGCATCCTGCACAGCTGTGTGTCAGGACACACAGTCCTGTATTTGGCAGCAAGGGCTCTGAGGCTGCGTGCTTGGACTCGCAGACCAGCCCTGCCAGAGGTTACCAAAACTCTCCATGACTCGGTTTCTGTCTCTTTGTAAAATAGCAACAACAGTAGCACCAACCTCCTATGAGATATTGGGGGATTAGGGAAAGAGTTAAAGGCACTTCAAGTCCTTAGCACTGTGTCTGGAACATAGTAAATGCTCAATAAATTTTAGATACTATTGTTATAAACTCAATGGTAGCACCAGCAATTGAAAAACATCCAGATATGTCACCACTATTTAGAACAAGAGGCTCTAGATTTAAAAAGAGAAAGTGACACAAAGCTTGTTTTTCCTAAAATTTTCTCAAAGAAAAAGAAAATCCCACTAATGGTTGAGAGCTGTAAGACAATCATTCATTATCTAAAGGAGTATTGGTCTCTGGGGGTAAAAGTCTGCTGTAAATCTTCTTTAGTACATCTATGTGGATACACAAATATACATATTCGTATGTGTGTGTGTAAAACACACATATACTCAGATATGCGCATATAGGCAATTTCAAAATGAAAATGTTTGTTTCCTGTATTTTGTTCATACTGCAAATGTCTCTCCTTTCATGTATCTGAACAATCCTGCTCTTTTTCTTATACTCAGGTCACTGTGTCCACTGTCCTTGTTTCAAACCCATTAGTCATTAAGCTAAGAGACAGCTCTTCCCAGCACTTGCACTGACTCTCCAGTCTGCTCGGCAAGCTGGTAAACCAATGTAACCTTGTACTTACACACACACGTACACATGTTACACAGACACAGACCAGGACCCACACACAGCAGCAGACACACACTAATGCCACCAGAGATCACAGGAAAGTCATCCTTTAAGTTAATCTAAGTGAACTGTATTTTCCTATGTTCATCCTCTTTAATGAATGAGCCTTCGCACATACTAAACTGCTGATTATGTAGAAAATTCTGTGTAAACTGTACCCCTAAGGATAATAACACAGATCCATCTAGACAACGTGGCTCCCCAAAGCATAATCCAAAGATCAAACAACACCTAAAACAATATTGATGGTTTAAAAGGCAACTATTAGAAATGCCTGGGTGATTCAATCAGTTAAGCATCTGAGTTTATCTCAGGTCACAATCCCTGGGTTCTGGAATGGAGTCCTGCATTGGGTTCCCTGCTCCACAGGGATCCTGTTTCTCTCTCTCTCTCTCTCTCTCTCTCTCTCTCTCTCTCTGCCCCTCCCCCCACTTGTGCTCACTTTCTCTCCCTCTCTCTCTTCTGTCTCAAGTAAATAAATTTTTTTTAAAAATAAAGGACTAAATAAATAAAAGGCAACTGTTAGACACAAAAACCACGCCCCTCAAAAAAAAAAAAAAATAACCCATTCTGAGTTCCAAAACAGTTTGAGGACAGTTTATAAATCACTACTCATCTTTCTCTTCTCCTGGAAAAAAAAATATATATATTATCATAACCCTTTTAAAAGGTTTTGTTTGTTCATGGTTTTATGTTTTTAATTTTTCCCAATTAAACATATTAATATCAATAAATTTTTATTCATTAAATTAAGGTATGAATAAAAGAGATCATTCATTGTGTTCATTTGTGTTCCCTGAGGGAATTAATTCCTTCTCTGAATATTCATTTCTCAGTCCCAGTTGGTGGAACATTTCCAAGAATTGCGAAGAACATTAGAGTCCATGAACATGTTCAAGGCCAACCTGGTGTTCTTCCTTCACTTGGCCCAGACCTAGATTTTGAAGACCCTAGCTTGACTAATGATGTGGCATTTTGGCAACGGCTGGCTTGTGACAATATTCATTTCCTTCTTTCTCACAATTTCCCAGGTTAAGTAGGTAGCCTAAGTGCAGGCAGTGGCCTACAGTGAAGGCTCAGACTGTTTCCTTCTCTGTTTAGATTGGCACCATCTGCTGCCTGACACTTTCCAGCAAGCTACCCATCCATGTCTGACACTAGCAAGTTACCACACTTTGCCAGACCACAGTTTATTTGTCTTTAAAATGGGGATAATAATTGCTTATGGAAATATTTTGGACTAAAAAATTAATGTTTAAAACACCTAGTGCAGTGACTGGCACATAGGAAATATTCAATGTATGACAGATGCTACTCTTCACCCAATTTCTACATACCAGCTCAGTAACTGGAGTCCTTTGTCGGCCGTGTAACACTCTCTTCTATCCTGTATTCATCTTCCAACCAACAAAAAGAGAGAGAGAAGCAAATCAAGAAAGAGACTCTTAACTGCAGAGAACACACTGATGGTTATCACAGGGGAGGGGGCTGGAGATGGGTTAAATAGGTCATGGGGATTAAGAAGGGCATTTGTGATGAACACTGAGGGGGGATATATGCAAGGGTTGAATCACATTATACACCTGAAACTAATATTATACTGAACAAGCACATGCTATTGAAGTAGAAAGAGGCATTTGATTCTCATTGAAATATCTGTGGAAGGTTTTATGGGAAATTAATAATGTTAATTCCAGAAGTCTATGTCAATTTTTCTTCTTGAAAAGTCAACTTGCTTTTATTGAAAAGCAATTCTTTTGGAAACTGAAAAGGAAACAAACATTTGTTTGGTGCTTAGCATAAGCTAGACACTTTGTAAGTATTTAAGTTGCCCAACAGTCCATGAGTAAAGTATTAGGTTTTATCAGATGAAGAGCTGAGGTTCAGAGCTACTGAGTAAATTGCTCAGATCCAAGCAACATATACATGATGAAGAATGGTTGAGAATCCAAATGTGCCTGACTCCAAAGGCCATACTCTTTCTACTTCTCACTGGAAGATTCTGACAGTGGCAAGGAAAATGTTCTAGGCTGTAAGAATCCCATGGACAAAGGAACACAAGAGAAAAGAATGCAACATGTGGGGAATAGAAAGTGAATATGGCTTAGGGTCAAATGAGATCTCCCACCATCCCTCTCCAAGGGGCTCCTGAGTGTACAAGCAGACTTATTTATTAATATCTTCTTGACCACCCCCTCAATTTCTCTAACAATAACTTCTCTCTTCTAGGGTCAGAGTTCATTTCTACAGCATGACCTGGGACATCTTTCCATGTTTACAAAGTCCAACTGGAACCGCCTAATGTAGAAATTTGTGATGAATGAGGGCAGCCACATTGTCCTATAACGCCACTGCAATGTAGCACCTAGCAGAGTTCCTGGCACATAGTAGGCTTTCAATAGCATTTGTTGAGTGGATGGATGGATGGATGGATGGATGGATGGGTGAACCAAGGTAACAGTACAGGAGTGCTAAGAGTGGGTTCTAGCCCAGACTCTGATAAGGCTCCCTGCATGATCTTGACTGAGTCATATTCTATCTCTGCCTCTCCATATTCTCATCTCTAATATTAGAACTTAAACTGGATCTCTGCTTTTCTATGACATTCTAGGATTCAGAGACTATGTACTCTGGCTTACAAGGAGGGACGTGCCTTTGAGCCTTCCACTAAGCCATAGTGGAGCCTTCCACTATGACCTTGCATTCCAGCCAGGTCACTTAGGAAAAACTCATAAGCACTGACTCAGAGCCTATTTGCTTTGCCTTAGCACAGTGGTTTTATATTGAACTGAAAGGTACTTAAAATCACAGGTCTTATGAACCCTCTTTCTGGTTGAGTAAAATAAGTTTAAGTAGATTAAATAGCACAGATTTGGATCTGGATTCATATTAGAATTATGTCTGTTACTCAAAATGGTTAGAATGAATAATGTATTGTCATTTTATGTGACAAGTCACTTAACTGGAAAGTTCCTGTAGGTACACTGTTCTGCCTTCCATCCACCAGTGCTATATTAACAAAGTGTTTCTGTATTCACTCAGAAATCTTTACCACAGAATAAAAGCAAAGACAGTTTCTTCTGTCCTGGTGAGAATTAGGGAATGGGCGCTTCCACTCTCTCTCCCCTGTTTTGAGGAAGTCAGAGGAAAAAGGAGACTCATGCACTTTGGTGGTAATTGACAGTTGACTTGGTGCCAGTATATGTAATATTTCAAGCTCCATCCTTGCTGGTGTTTTTAAAAAGTCACTGCTTTTTCATTGGTCCAAATTTGTACACTGCTGTCTCTCTGTAAATTGTGTTGCCAGAAACAATCTTGCACTAGTTGAAATGAATATAACCTTGATGACTCATGAACGGAGTAAGTAAATGGGAAATGTTCTAAAAGCAAATCGAGTGTACTCTGCCTTTTTGCAAGAAAAACCAGCAACTCATGAGCAAAATGAACAGGGAGATACAGGAAATAAGGAGAAAAAACTATCTGTGGGAAGGAAAGGCGGGTAGGAGGAAGGTAACAAAGAAAATTATAAGCAGCAATACCTTTACCTATGTACATCACAATTTTAAATTTCAAAACTTGATTTCATATCAACTTACCCTCCCCCTGGAAAAACACAGAGGGTTTGGTATGTTTTTTTGTTTTGTTTTGTTTTGTTTTTTTAATTTTCATTCACTCACTGCGCTAGTAAATGTGTATGTCTGGTCTTCATAGTGCTTGTGCAATAAAAGAGCCCTTCTGAAAGCACACCGCCAAATATCTGCACACATTTTGGACTTCTGTGCAATACCAAAATCCAAATGAACTCCCTGTAGCATATCTTTCAACTCCCTTTCCCAACACTCAGCATGTACAGTTTGAAAACTATAAGAATCAAGTATATTATAGAGACAAAGACACAAAATATTTGATACTAAGACCTGCCTTGAAAATCTGGCCTATCTTGTTTCCACGACTACGTCTGAAAATAATTTGAGGGGACGACTGTCAAGTATGTTATTTTCTGTAATCCTCTTCTTATCTATTTCACAGATGGGGAAATTGCCCATGGCTACACACACCCAGTAGTAGGGATTTGAATTCAGGCCAAAAAAGCTTCATAGAAGCTTTGGAATCCAAGGCTTGGATTCTATGTACTGCACCAAGAAAGATCTCACTTGGAAATGAGAAATGACTTAAGATGGTTTCTAGATGGAATTTGGTGCGGGGCAGCCTATTTCCGTGTGGCTGATAATCTTTACTTCCCCATGGATCAGTCTATCCCTTGGTTCCAGTAATTGTGGCTTCCAGACCCAGGAGTGAGGGTAGAGCCAGCAGCTTTAGATTATACCCATAATTACTCTGACCATTGTTCTAAGTTCCAGAACTTTGAGCTGTCAAGATCTGTTCCCTAACCTATCATGGATCAAAACTTATCTCTCCTTTTACCAATTTCCACAGATAGTCATTGACTGCAGAGGTACAGTCAGCTGATGGAAGAAACCAAAATGTTGGCTCTTAAAGGATTTAATTAGCAAAGTGAATCATTGCTTACCACAGTGTCCATTTGTGTTTATTGCTCCCATTATGTTGTATATTTTTTAAGTGTGGGAACCCCATTTTATCATGTCTGACTTTATATTCCAAATGCTCAACTCAGTGTCTGATGCATAGGATGTACTTCAAAATAAATAATGGATGGGTAAATAAAGGAGCAAATGCATAGCAGTAAGAGT
Organism: Canis lupus baileyi; assembly: GCF_048164855.1. Classification (NCBI taxonomy): domain Eukaryota; kingdom Metazoa; phylum Chordata; class Mammalia; order Carnivora; family Canidae; genus Canis; species Canis lupus. The sequence continues at coordinate 17,211,169 of NC_132858.1, forward strand.
TAGCAGGTGGTATGCAGTTTGATGGGAGAAGTGCAGAGTGCAATGGAGCCCTAGAAGGGGGAATAAAAATTGATGAGTACACATTGAATTTGACATATCATGAGCCATCCAAAGTGCTGCCCTTTCAAGCATGAGATTAGAGGGAGAGATCTGTGATGAAGAGAGTTTCCACTATAAGTATGGTAGGGAGTGTTAGAGGTGAATAGAGAATGTTTCTCCTGATGGATGGGGACAGGAGGAGTTTGCTAAGAGAGGACTCCACCATAAGGACCATGGAAAGACATGTTAACCCTTTAGATGTTCAAATATCTACATGAGATGTACAGTGTCTAGACCAGCATAGTCCAACAGAAGTATAAAGTAGGCCACATTACAATGACACAAATAATTTTAAATTTTCTAATAGCCACATTTTAACAAGTAACTTTATTACCCCATATATATTCAAAATATCATTTCAACATGTAACCAATATAAAAATCATTAATATGGTAATTTGCACTCCTTTTTTCATCCTGAGTCTCAAAATCCATTATTATACACTTACAGCCCATCTTAATTGGACTGGTCATACTGCAAGTGCTCAATAAGCAGCATGTGGCTCACGTCTACTGTATTGAACAGTGAAGATATAAAACATTTATAGGCCAGTTATCAAGAGAGGTCAAATATGCAATAAAAAACAAATGCTCTTTATTCTTCTGTAGTGAAAGAGGAGAAATTGAATATCTCAATATGCCAGCATTTTATATACATCATCTCATGTCTCCCTAAACAACTCATGGAGGTAAATGTCATCATATTACATTTATTAAAGATGAAATAGAGCCTCAAAGAGGGTGAAATTTACCCAAACCACACAGCAGTATTTATACATCCAGTATATGAAAACACATCAATATGCTTCCAAATCTTCACTCTATTAAAACCTCCAGACTGTCATTGAGAGAGAAGATATCACAAAAACCTAATCAGAAATGTTTTGAGCTTGGCATCAATTCAAATATTTTTATTCTAGTTTATTTTTATATGAGAGCATTGAAGCCTGAACATGCAATAATTTTTATATGAGAACATTGAAGCCAAGCCCCTCTAAGAGATCATTTCAGATCCACGATTCTTTGAAATACTTTAATAGTAGGATTTCTAGCACCATTTTTCCCCCAGAGCTAATTAAAATTTTAGAGCTGAGTTTTCTTCATTTATAAAATAAGAAATCTCTCTGCCCTACCTACCTTCAGAATTTTTTAAAATGAGGACCTCCCCTAAAGAAAGAGGGATGGGAAAACATTTCATTGCAACAGGCTTTTATGAAATTTCATGATCAGGAATTATGTTAGTCTGAATTTGTGTTCCTGGATCTCATAATTATTTCTTTATAGGTTTTGAAAGCCAGTGAGTCATTCCGTGGCCCAAGGGCAAGTTCAAGAGGCTCAGATATCTTACTTTGACTTTAGAGATGCATGTTGAAAGCTCTGATAGAGAAGGACATTTCAGGAGAGAAATCTCACAACTAATGAACCCTTTCTTCTCCTCAGGGCCTATCAGCAAAATGGTGGAATCACAGACACTTCCAACATCACATAAAACCAAACACCTACCCCAAAGACCCAGATGTTGATGTAGGCCCACTTTTCCTGGTTGGAGACTCACAGCCTGTCAAGGTAGGTTTAGAATTCCTGAACATGTGAGAAATATTCCTGGAAGTGGTTCCTGGAAATACCTATGGTCTTGCCCAGGAAAAATCAAGATGGGGATTCCCATTTCAAGCACGTTCTCAGAGTATGTCTCCTTTTAACTTCAGAACATAGACATGAGATAACAGAATCTGGGGTTGTATGGATAGAAGGAGATGTGGAACATGAGATTCTATGACCCTAAAGGACATCCAGCCAACCTCCTACAATAGGAAATATGATAACCATATCACTCTGCATGAACAATTCTGGTGACAGACAGATCCCTGCCATCACTACTACCTCTGAGGAAACACAAAATTAGTGTTAGTGAAACCAGATGACTAAGGTTGGAAACCAGATGACTAAGTTTAATGAGGATATGAAGACATTCGCTCAAACTTCTCTAGCAAGAAGTTCCTTTGGCCGAGGTCAGAAAGGTTGCTGCCTGTGTTCTCCTCTAGGATTTTGATGGATTCCTGTCTCACATTTAGGTCTTTCATCCATTTTGAGTTTACTCTTGTGTATAGTGTAAGAAAGTCATCCAGTTTCATTCTTCTGTGTGTGGCTGTCCAATTTTACCAGTACTATTCTTTGAAGAGACTGTCCTTTTTCTATTGGATATTCTTTCCTGCTTTGTCGAAGATTAGTTGACCATAGAGCTGAGGGTCCATTTTGGGGTTCACTATTGTGTTCCATTGATCTATGCCTGTTTCTGTGCCAGTACCATCTTGTCTTGATGATGATCTTTGTAATACAGCTTGAAGTCCAGAATTGTGATGCCTCCATCTTTGATTTTCTTTTTCAACATACTTTTTGGCTACTTGGGGTTTTTTCTGATTCCATACAAACTTTAGGATTGTTTGTTCCCACTCTATGAAAAATGTTGATAGTATTTTTATAGGGATTCCATGGAACGTATAGATGGCTTTGGATAGCATAATAGTTTAACAATATTAATTCTTCCAATCCATGAGCATGAAATGCTCTTCCATTTCTTTGTGTCTTTCTCAATTTCTTTCATAACTTTTCTATGGTTTTCAGAGTACATAACCTTTACCTCTTTGGTTATGTTTCTTTCTAGGTATCTTATGGTTTTTGGTGTAATTATAAATGGGATTGATTCCTTGATTTCAATCACAAGAAAGAAAATTGGAAGGAACACAAATACATGAAGGTTAAAGAGCATCCTACTAAAGAATTAATGGGTCAGCCAGGAAATTAAAGACAAATTTTTAAAAAATACATAGAAGCAAATGCAAATGAAAACATGACAGTTTAGAACTTTTGGTATACAGCAAAGGCAGTCCTAAAAGGGAAATACATAGTAATAAAAGCCTTTCTCAAGAAACAAGAAAAGTCTCAAATACACAACCTAAACTTACACCTAAAGGACCTGGAAAAATAACAGTGAATAAAGCCGAAATCCAGCAGGAGAAGAGAAATAATAATAAGTAGAACATAAATCAATGATACAGGAATTTTTTAAAAACAGTAGGCACTGACGGGGGCACTTGGCGGGATGAGCACTGGATGTTATGCTATATGTTGGCAAATTGAACTCCAATAAAAAAATTTTAAAAAAGAACATAATGTGAACTGAGAATATTAAAGAGATATTTTGCCCATTTCATGATTGGATTGTTTGTTTCTTTGGTGTTGAGTTTAATAAGTTTTTTATAGATCTTGGAAACTAGCCCTTTATCTGATATAAGAAAAAAAAAAAAAAAAACAGTAGAAGGGCAGCGCGAGTGGCTCAGCAGTTTAGCACCACCTTCAGCTCAGGGCCTGATCCTGGAGACCTGGGATTGAGTCCCATATCAGGCTCCCTGCTTGGAGCCTGCTTCTCCCTCTACTTGTGTCTCTGCTTCTCTCTCTCTCTCTGTCTATCATGAATAAATAAATTTTAAAAATCTTTTAAAAAAAGAATTAAAAATGCTTTTTCTTTTTCTTTTTTTTTTAAAGATTTTATTTATTTATTCATAGACACAGAGAGAGAAAAGCAGAGACACAGGGAGAGGGAGAAGCAGGCTCCATGCAAGGAGCCCGACATGGGACTCGATCCCTGGTCTCCAGGATCACACCCCAGGCTGCAGGCGGCGCCAAACCGCTGCGCCACCAGGGCTGCCCAAAAATGCTTTTTCTTAACCAAAATCAAACTTACAGCATCTCACAAAGAAAGTTTTCATGGAACCCCAAAATATACTCATCTAAAAAATGCTTACACATTTGAGAAATAAGACAAAATCAGGGAAGGTCCCAAACATTTCCTATAGATCAATGGTTTTCAACCAGAAGTAATGTTGCCCCAATGGGACATAGACAAGAATGTGCAGAGATATTTTTGGTTAACACATGGAGGGGAAGGGATGGGGCTGGCACCAAGTAGGTAGAAGTCAATGGTTCTGTTAAACACCCCAAAATACACAGAACAATCCTTAACAACAAGAAATTACCTGGCCCAAAATGCCAACAGTGCTGGGGTTGAGAGACTCTGTTGCAGATAGTCTGATTTGCCTAAATGTTTCACACCAGTACTCATCTGTAACATGCCTCATCAGGATGTCTTGTGGGACCATTTTTTGAGATATGGGGGTCAATTCCCACTGCTGGCCCTTCCACTGCTGGAATTCTGCAGCCCCATTCTATAGTAGTCACCCTCTCCTTCTCCTGCATTACTAAAAAGAGGAATAAGGACATCAGTGCCCCATTTTGAAAGGTAGCCTATTTCTAACCTAACCAGAGGTGTGTTCATGTAAGAAAAAAGCTATTGGAATTTCTTATCTGAGACTTCTTCCCTGTCTGTAGTGCTGCATTGTGACCTTATCTCATGAGGAATAAATGGATGATATGGATTCACTGCAGAATGCCCATCTCACAAGACTCTCTGCCCTTGGGAGCTATTTCATTGTGTCCTTTTCCTTCAAATGCCAACTTAGCATCTCAGGTACAAGTAAGTCATGCTCAAACTGTCAAAGAGAAACCGAGCTGGACATTTTTTAAAAGTGACAAGACAGATTATATTCAGGCTTCTGTAGTAGGGGAAAGGGACTTCAGTACAAACTGAACTCAATTAAAACAAAAGGTGGGAGATTTTTTTAAACACTGGGTGTGCTAAAGGAGGGGAGGAAAAGTTGATCAGTGTGGTTAGGTCATCTGTGTCCGCTACATAGTGCTTATGAAAATTAGGGTCTCACCCTCAACACACAGAGAAAGAAACTGGGATGAATCATCCTAATCTGGATGATTACATTCAAAGGAATGACTGCGAGATCCTCAAGAAAGACATTTATGGGTCATAAAAGATCCATCTCAAAGAGACAGAGAAAGGATTTTACTATTGTAAGTTTTCTAACAGAAATAAAGGAAGATCTGAGGCCTACAGTCAGTTTTGGCTTGAACAAATAGTAAATTCTTTTGGCAGTATTGGACTTTCTTAGGCAGAACTGTAAGGGCACTGGGGTTATCCTGGAGGCATGACCTTGAGTTGTTAGAAACTGTTTGTGTTTAATCAAGTCTCAGTGTAGGGTATCAACAAAATCATTTGTGCTACAGGTTTGGAGAATTTGATAGTCTGGAAGCCAACAGGGAGACCTAGTAGAGAAAGAAGGTTCTAACTAAAGTCTGGTTGAGGACAGAGTTGTCAAAATTCAGAGGGACTCCATCAGATTCCTTTGTGCTCTAGACAGCTTCTCTGGTCTTGGGGGAGAAGCAGGTAAATAACCATCTGGTCAGAAAATAAGTATAGCTTCTGTGTTTCTGCCACCTTGACATATTGTGACAGGGCCCAATCCTAAGGATTGTGATGGACTGAAGGATTCCATGGACCTCAAGAAAGTGTGAAAGTTCACAGCAGAAGCTTTTCTGGGATGCCTCCACCAAACAGCTCAAATCTTCAAAGCCCCCTTAGTCTTCTTGAGAAAGCTTGAATCAAATTCCTGTTCCAGCCTCAGAGACTCTAAGATCCCAGTGGAGTCTACGATGTGGCTGTGGTTCTTCACTTTGTATCCCTTCTCAGGGGCAACATTCCAGGAATGGCATGTTAGGGAAGCAGACTTCTGCTTATTTGCATTGGGATCACATTCTGTTCACCTACCATCTTTTTTTGTCACTGTTTTCTTTTCAGTTGTGCTTCCCCTCCTCATGCCTGTATATTTCAACCTGAAATCCTTACAAATGATATAACTCCAAAGGTATTAGAAGGTGAGTAACCTGACTCATCCTCTGAAGGTAGATGAGGTAGAAAAGGGGACATGAAAGCACTTGGTCCATTCCAGATGTAGCTTCCTTGACTAATAAGCCATAAGATTTAGCCCTAACCCAGTGAAGGGAAATGAAATTGTGTTTGGGGCATTTAACTGTCAATCATTCTCTCTGCAGGAAATTCCCTGGATCAGTAGCTTTTACATCCACTATTTCATCACTTTAGGCCCTTTCTATGGAATTCTCAGAACCATATTGCTCATATAATGTGGTCAAGTAAGAAAACAAGAATATTCTTTTATTCCTATAACCTAGATGATCCTCTTACCTACTTTATCTGAGCTATTTGTGATTAGCAGAAAATTGGGAAGCCATGCCCCACTCTCTGTAACTAAGACATTTCCATGAAAAAAAAAAGTTGAAATAATTAAATAAGAAGAGTTCCTTAGAAAAAGAATTTGCCTGATCTCGTACTTTTCTTCCCACATGCTCAATTCCCAATTTCAGAATTCCATCTGATCCCCAAGTTCTTTAGAATTGTAATCCAGCTGGACACCATAGTCCTTGCCAAAATAATGGGAAGACAGGAATTTGTAATGGTTATTTTATGACTAGAGATTCCCCCCTAAAAAAAAAAAAAAAAAAAAAAAAAAAGACCAAATAGCTCTCTTCAACTTCCTACCTTGTTCTTCCCCTATTTGTTCACATTGTTATTTTAAACCCTACATAATAATAAGGATATTGACAGCAACTATGCATCAGGCACTCGGATAAAGGATTTATCTGCATTATCCTATTTGATGTAATCCTTGCACATTCCTGTAATGTAGATAGTATCATCTTTATTTCCCTGCTAGTCTCTCTGAAGTTCAGAGAGATTAAATCATTTGTCAAGGTTATAGAGCAAGTTAGGGCCAGTGACAGTACCAAACCAGAACTCGAGCCTAGTTCTATCTGATGACAATATCAAGGCTGTGAATCACTTTTTGTATATGCCCTAGATATCTTTTGCTCATTGGGCCAATGCTGCAGCAAACTTTGGAGTCACTATATACACTAGGCTGCAAGGCTGGTCATGTGACCAAAGCCTATTGTGTCATCTCTACATATAACTCCAAAGAGCAAAACAAAGTACCACCATTTTATTGGAATCTTTGATACCCTTCCATTTCCTCCAATGCTCAGCCAGATCCGAGTTGTACAAGCCCAGTGATGGTAACTGAAACACCTCAAGGAGTCACCACTTCCTCCTTTTATTCTCTGAAAGGTTTCTTGAAAGTCCGTGGTTGACATATGTCACACAGATGAGCCACATAGCAATGAAAACAAGCAAAGAGGAGAACCAGGACTGGCTTAGCACTCAGGTAATGGTGGAGTTCCCAGGAGAAGATCCTTCAGATCATACTGATTTAGAGACAGATTACCTCAAATGATAATAATTTATACTTATGGAATGAACGCTTGCTAGGGGCCAGGCATGGTCCACTGCTTTGCACTTAACTACATAACACAGTTGCTATGATTATTATCACTTTACAGATGATAAAATTAAGATGTGAGGAAGTATAATAATCTATGTAAGACCACACAGCTAGTAAGTGGTAGAAAGTAGTTTTTAAACATAGGCAGTCTGATTTCAAAGCCTTTGCTCTAAACTAAGGGTCTGTAACTACAGTCCAAGAGCCAAATCCAGCCCACTGCCTGTTTTTGTAAATAAAATTTTATTGGAATACAGCCATCCTTGTACACTTAAATATTATCTATGACTATCCTCACACTACAATAGCAAAACTGACTAACTATGACAGATAATTAAAATATTTATGGCCTTGCACTTTATAGAAAAAGTTTCCTGGCCTGTCCCCACACAACACAGCCTTTCAAGTGAATCCCAGCTCCTAGAATTACAAAATGAGTTTTATACCCAGAATTCATCTCATTTCATTGTATAGATAGAAAGGCCCAAAGAGGAGACATGGTATGCTTTCTGAGCATGCTGTTAACGATTAACAGAGTTATGATTACTGCAGAATAACTCTGCTTCCTAAGCCTTCCACTGGCTGTGCCATGATTAACTGGAAAATCCAATCATTATACATGCCACTCTCTTCTCCAAACTCATTACCAAATTCAGTGGGCCTTCCATTAGGGCATAGAGCATTGGTTCTCAAACTTTTTGGTTGCAGAATCACCTTATACTCTAGAAGTTATTGAGAACCTCAAAGAGCTTTTGTTTATACAGGTTATAGCCACTAGTATTTACTATATTTGAAATTAAAACTGAAAATTTGTTCATTAATTAACTTTAAATAACAAGAATAAAACGAATACAAGTTAAACATCAGACTGATGATATCATCCCATTTTTAGAAGCCTCTGGAAAAAAATCCACTGTACAAGCATGAGAGATCAAAAATGAAAAAGGTAAATACCATCTTAAAGTATGCTGGAAATAGTTTTGATCTTGCAGATCCCCTGAAAAAAATCCTAGAGAACCCCAACGTGCTCTCAAGTACACTTTGAGAAACACTGACGTAGAACAACCACAAAACTAACATTCAAAATGGCAACAACCCCAACTAGAATTAAACCTTAGAAAGGCATTGAGTAAAATGACATTCATAAGAGTTCTTAATCTTGACAGTTTGGAGAAGCCCATGAACCCCTTCTCAGGATAAAGATGTTAAATCAAAGGAAACTACTTACACTGAAATGCACTTCTGTGCCCTGAATCTGTGGTTGGAACAATTGAATGCCTTACTTCCCATCCAGAAGTCCTTTGTGCATACTCTAAGGAAATGGTATTCTAATGCCTACAATCTCTACCAAAATCCCAATTCCACTTCCCTCTACCACAGTCATCATTCAGACACCTTAGCCCTTTGTATCCAATGGCTGATAGTGACTTAGCCCCAGATCCCAAACATACTTCTTCATATCTATTGCCTTGTATAAATTTCTTAGCAAAATGCCTTATCACCTTTTTAAATCATAAGCTCCTTGAGATCTCTCACTGTGTATCATTTTTATCCCTCATAGTTTCTTATACAAAACAGGTACTTGTTGAACTACTGACTTATTAAAGGAATAAACATTTTCTTTGTTCAACACTTAGGCTCATTTATATCTAATATAAGCTTTTTATTTGCAGGTCTTGGCCACCTGTAATGCTGAACAGTCCTTTTTCAATGACTAGTTCACTGGGCACCTGAACTTCTAAATCGAGCACAAGTGAGTAGTAAAAACAGCCCATGATAAAAGCCAAGGGCTTTTAGAACAACACCCCCATACAGTCCAGAGCAAAAAACTACACTCAGGGTTTGAGAGAAAAAATGAATGAGAATTCTCTAAAAGTTGCTAACTTTCTATTAACATTAATGGTAAGGAAGGGAAGAAAGAAAAGGAGGTGCAACAATTGTGAGTAAATGGAGTGAAATCTTGGAAAAATACCAATGACTCAGTTTCTAGATTCCCAAGAACTTAGGAATTGGTGGTTATTTTCTTTGCATGTGGTTTGTTGGCAAAACCCAAGAAAAATCATGATACTGTATAACCAAGTTATGTTAGAGCTGAGGTTACAAAGTAATCAACAAAGAAATCCAGTTCCTGGGGCAATTTCCAAATGATAACTGGAAATACTTTACCAATAGGCAGTTAGGTGGATGTGCACTAAAGAAAGAGAAAATGATAGTATTTTGAAAGTCAATCTCTCCAGAATATTCAAGGAAGAGACTTTCCACATCCTTTTCATTGATGACATATCCATAATAGTCAGAGAAGGTATAAGATGACATGAGTAGGTATAAATACCTAACCTTATACCTACTCATGGGATTTTCTCATCCATACTTTCTCTCATGTTAGTCCTTTAAAATCTCAGCAAGGGGCACCTAGGTAGCTCCCTTGGTTAGGCATCCAACTCTTGATTTCAGCTCAAGTCATGATCTAAGGGTCCTGAGCTCCACGCTAAGCCCAGAGTCGGCTGGAGATTCTCTCCTTCTCTCTCTTTGCCCCGCCCCTGCCCCTCCACTTGTACCCTCTTTCTCTCCCTCTCTAAATTAAATAAATAAATAAAATATTTAAAATCTCAGCAAAGCAGTTATGATTATTATTCATATCTTATCAAAGAGAAAGTTAAAATCTAAGAAGTTCATCTGGCTGATTAGTGAAAGCCTTGGATAAAACTCATGTCTCCTCACTTCTTTTCCCTATCCTAGAACTTTCCCTCACATACCTTGACGAAAACTTACTGAATACTCAACTTATTCATTGTGCAGGAGTTAGATGTATATACGGAGAGAGACAGAAGTGTGGGGGATGGTTATCTCCAGCTATCTAGGTAATTCAAAATGGTAGAAAACACTCTACTTTCATTTGACCTGGTCAAAAAAAATCATATTTGATAGAGGTAATTCTCTTAGGTCTTCCCAAATATTTACCACCCACAGGGCTTGCAGAGGGCTAAGAAATAAGGTTAGAGTGTTTTGGCAAGAGTCTTTGAACTTTCTGGAACAGAATGCAGACCAAATGTCAAGGTTGGGTCTGCATTGCTAATAGAGTTTTATCTAATAGTAGGGGAAAGAGAACTCCTTCAGGTTGCTCTTTTGATCTAAGTTTTATATCTCCCATCTCTTTCTCTAGTCTGTTTCCCACAATGCCACGCCATAATTATCACAAGGTGGCACCTCTGATGAGGTCACTGTGTGCCAAGCATGGATTGCCATATGTGAATAAGCCTATGTTGAAAGCATTTGGAGATATTGCTGTCTCTACCCCAGACTCTACCCTACCTTGTGAATCATTTGCTCAACAACTATTTATTAAGGGGCATCTGTGTGCCCAGCATGGACATGAGACCCTTCAGGGTACAACATCAACAATGCAATGATAATAATTCTTACTGTGTATCTACTGCCATCTAGGTACTTCTTAGTGAAAATGCCTTGCTGTCCTAAATTTCAAGCTTCTTAAGACCAGGATTGTGTGTTATTTGTCCCTGTAAAGTCTTCAGAGATTAAACATGCTTTAGAATTTATGTGCTAGGAGGGACTCTCCAATCATTTGACTCAGAGTTACAAACTTAGATGCCTACAAGGTCCAGGGACATAAATGTGTGGATCAGGGAGAAGAAATTGACCAAGAGCAGAGAAGCCTGCAGGAACCGAAAATCTGTATTCATCTCAGTGAATTCACACCTCCCTAGAGAACATTAACAGCCCATGATCTGGAAGTAATAAGTTTCTCTTTCTTTTACAATTAGAGAAAAAAAATGCCAGTGTCTTGAATGAAGCCAACAAGGTCAGGCCTGGCCTGATCTAACCCCTGGATAGTGCTCTAGTTCCAGACTTCCCATCACTCCTGTTTCCTTCTTCCTCCTTCTAAGTATTTGGCTTCTCTTCAGTTGCTACAGAATTCCCTGCCCCTTACCATTCCCGTCTTTTGCCACCTCTTCTTCTGCCTAGAATGCTCGTCCAGCCCACCACCTCTCTTCATATGACTTTCTCAATTTCCATCTACTCTCTAAGACTCAGAAGTGCCTCTTCTTCGTCTCAGTCACCCCTAACCCCCAGGACTAAATCCATCACTCCCTCTTGCAGAATCTGCTTCTCTTCACTTGTGACCTTTATCACAATCACGATTAAGTAACATCATGGGTAATAAATTATTTAATACGTGTCTCCCAAGCTAGACCAGGAACTACATGTAGATGGAACTCATGTCTCTCCTACTCATTGCTATATCCCCAAAGCCTAGAAAAAATATCTTTCACGTTATAAAATATGATGGATGGGTAGATATAAGATGGGTTGGCATAGAGGTATATGCTTTATCTTACAGAAATTCAGAGAAGCTTTTTTTTAAGCTTTTAAGGACAGTTGATAATTTGGGGTACAAAAGAGAATAAAATGAAAGAAAAACTCAATATCCTTCCTAAAGGAAAAGCTGCTAAAAAACAATGCAGTGTATTTGACTCCCTTCACTGGGAAACAGAAAAAAGACATCTTCTTTATCCATTCATCTTTCGTTGGACACCGAGGCTCCTTCCACAGTTTGGCTATCATGGCCATTGCTGCTAGAAACATCGGGGTGCAGGATATTACTCAGCTATTAGAAATGACAAATACCCACCATTTGCTTCAACGTGGATGGAACTGGAGGGTATTATGCTGAGTGAAGTAAGTCAGTCGGAGAAGGACAAACATTATATGTTCTGATTCATTTGGGGAATATAAATAATAGTGAAAGGGAAAATAAGGGAAGGGAGAAGAAATGTGTGGGAAATATCAGAAAGGGAGACAGAACTTAAAGACTGCTAACTCTGGGAAACGAACTAGGGGTGGTAGAAGGGGAGGAGGGCGGGGGGTGGGAGTGAATGGGTGACGGGCACTGGGTGTTATTCTGTATGTTAGTAAATTGAACACCAATAAAAAAATAAATTAAAAAAAATAATAAAAAATAAAAAAATAAAAATAAATAAAAAAAAAAGAAAAAAGACATCTGTCAGATATAGCTGAAAATGACAACATTGCCCTGAATCAAATAAAAGAGTACATGTTCCATGGAGCAGCAACTTTTACATTAAAGTCTTACCTACTGATGATTTTGTTTACTTCTCTTTCAGGGCCTTGAAGAAATCTGCAGCCCTCTGGATGGATGCTTACTATGAGACATGTGAAGCAGAGCATCAACATTGACACATATGTAGCTGCATCTTTGAAAGGAGTTGATGAATGTGCAAGAGCTCTTTCCTGCTTACCTGCTCGTGCCATTGGGATAACTGAGTGTGCCAAGAGTGTGAATTCCCAGGACACATGATAACCCCCTTCCCTGAAGACTTTCTCTGCAAATGCGAAACAATGGAAACACGAGTTGGCCAGGGTGACAAAAGGGAAATGGGAGCCAAATTATTTTATTTCTTCAGTAGAATCTTGAGTTTAGTTCTACCAATAGACCTAATTGGATCACCTCCATCACTGGGACATAAGCACAGGAACCAGACAAGAGTTTTTACTGATGGGATGGATATAGGAAGAAGTGGGTCAAAAGAGAGACTTCTGATGGGCACTTTGAAAAACACTGCAATTGCTCTTAAAAGACAATGGTGTTTAAGAAATTTCTGCTGAAGTATAAGTCTTTGCTTATTCTTTACTTAAATGTGTGAGCCTCTTTTTCTTTAAAATTGAGTCTAATTAACAATACAGTCTCCTTATATGTTTCAATCTTCATTTTAGATTTTCATTTTTGTATCTGCATATATATATTTTGCTTCTAAATTATGAAATCTCTTAAAGGAGCTCCCTATATCCAGGCCCAACAGCCACTGATCAAGAAGGTTAGATTCTTTATTTTAAAAGTATTGGTCTTCTGCTAAAGTACAAACTGTCCTTGAATATAAGATTAATTTGCCTAATCCATACCCAATAGAATAGAACTACTATACCCTGTTATTGGGTAACTCTGATGAAGAAAAGAGATTTGTTTTCTGTAATGTAGACCCCAGGCTGTGTCAAGGCATTTTTCAAGCTTAGCATTGAATAAAGCATGTCTTAGGGCAAGAGAGTTTCAATGCTAGAAGGATAAGTGGACACTCTCAGCACCATATTGATGTCTAGCATCTGTGCTTTTGCTCATCTATTCATGGGGTCATGTTAAAGTTGACTCTAGTTGTGAGAAGGGAAAACAACACAAACTTCCATCTGTAGCTCCAAGTAAGTCAGCATTATTATCTGTTGTCTGAATTTCTACCAGGAAGCATGTCTTTCCCTTTCTCCAAAGCCCGCAAAATACTCTTTTTCTTTGTTTCTTGATTAAGTCCCTGGGTTCCAGAGCAAAGATCCTATGGCAGAAGCAAGTGTGATGACTTGAAAGAAGTCACTGCTGCATTGGGAGCAGAGGCCAGAGAGGTACAATGAGGATGATGAAAGACAATTCATGAGGTTACTCGCAGGTCCAGAGAAGTTAACCATGTATGTCAAAGTTCAGAAAGCAACAACTGGTCAGGAGGAAGGAACATTGGAATGGTAATAATATAAAACAGCTAAGTTGTGCAAAGGATAGAAAGGAAGAAAGCTTTGTTAACCTCCTGATTCTTTTGATATAAGTCCTAAATGGATATGGCAAGAACCCATATTCCACCTCCTTGTGGATCTACATGTGATTTCTCCTGCCTGAAGTAAGTTACAAGTGGTTGTGGGGTACAATGATTTTCTCTGCCTCATCAAGCCCAATTCCCAGGGATACTCAAGAATTATTCTTCTCCTGGTCACTTGAAATGAGAGCAACCAGATCTCTCCATGGACAGATTCACTACCTCAAAGATGTCCCTCCCTCAATGTCAAAACCAGCTTACTTGGCAGTTGCCCAAATAGGATTGGTTACTGTGGGACCAAACAAATCTGGGAGACTGAGACATATTATGTAAGGGAAACATGTGAAATCAGTTCAAGAAAGCTGCTAAAGAATAAAAATTTATGATGGAGTAAATTTATCGGGCTTAGTGGATCTCATGTCAGCCTAGTAGTCATTTTCCTGAACTATCTCAACTGATTTCTTTCCCTCCTTGTGAAGACTGGTATTTGTACTTGGTCTTTTATCACGTCTTTTATTTTATTACTTTTACAGGAAACCTCCTAGAGAAGGACAACCAAGGCCTGCCTGTCATGTACACAGCTTCCCAGACCATTGAGAACTGAGTTAGAATCTAGATGGCATTCCATTTCTGTTTTCCAGAGTATAGGGATCTGCTCTATGGCTACATGAATGAAGGTGAGCCAGACTTCTGCCTCTTTAAACTCCTGGAAGGGGCACCTGGGCAGAGAAATCAGTTGGGCATCTGATTCTTGGTTTCAGGTCATGATCTCAGGGTCCTGAAATCGAATGGGCTCCATGTGCAGTGCAGAGCTTACTTAAGAGATGCTCTCTTCCTCTCCCTCTCTCCTCACCATGCTCACTCTCTCGTTCTTTCTCTCTCTCAAATAAATAAATAACTCCTGAGAATTAAGTTACAGCCCTACTTAAAACTCTTCAATGGATTTCCATTGCTCTTGGAATAAGGACCAAACCCTAAAATTGCCAATAAACTTTAACTACATTGGCCCGTCCCCATGCACCCTGCCCCAACTTGTACCACTTTTTGCTCCTTCTGCTTCCGCCCCCATAGCTTCTTCCAGTCATCACACTCCCTTCTGCCACAGGGTCTTTGGTCCTAAACCCAGTGCCTTAACATCTATGTCACCCCCCCGCCCCGCCCTCACTTCTTCTCACCTGGTTACATGCCACTCACCTGCTGATCTCTGGGCAGCCTTCCCACTAAATCAAGGTTTATGATAATATGCTCTATAGCCATTACTACAGGCAACATTTTACATTCCTTTGTGTGATTCCCTAATTTGTTTGTCTTCTACTCAAGCTTGCAATATCCATGACAGTAGGAATTGCCTTACATGTTAGAGACACACAATAAAGATGTATGGAAGCAAAGGAGGTAGGAAGGCAGGAGGAGAGGAAGAGACATACATGAATGTAATTCTTTCTAATTAGATATAAAGGCAAATTTTTTCAAGTATATGAAAAGCAATTCTATATTCTGACTCTGAATTATTAAATTTCTTATCAAAACTTAATAACATCTACTAAGCGGTGAGTACTGAGCTACACTCTTCATGGCTTTATTCCATTTAATCCTCATAATAGACCCATGGGGCAGGTCCTATAATTAATCCCACTTTGTAGATGAAAAACCTGGAGCTTAGGTAAACCAAACAACTTGCCTGATGTCACAGGTAAGAACTAGTGGAATAGTTTCAGACCCAGGGATATGTGACTGTATAGTCAGCAGCTGTTAATTTCCATGCTAAGAAATTCAAAAAAGCAGAATTATGTGACATTAGTGGACATGGACAGTTGGTATTTCTGGAATATCTCCAATAGCTTGCCAGGAGCTGATGGAATAAGCATTAAGGTATTAGCTCTTCACCTCAGCAGGAAGAGGTGCCCCCAGGGAAAGGAAGGCCAGAGGAGCATATGACAGGCACAGCACCAACTTAGAAAGGATTCCTGTTGACTAACCTTTACCCACCAATCTTAAAAGAGTATCCTGCTCAGAGAAATTTCACTTGGGAGTTGTCAAGCTGAGATATAAGCTTTCAGAAATGACAGACACTTCATTAACATAAAGGAACAGGATGAAGAAATGGATTTGAGGTTTTGTGGTGATTTAACAAGAATTCAGCCAAAGGAAAATTCATCTTTCTTGTGGCTATCTTAATGTGGCCTTCCCTAAACCCTATTTCCTCTAAAGCCTCATACCTCTTGGTAAAATGAGGCAGTGAGAACATGCATGCACTTTCAATTGGTCATTAAGTAAGAGTGACTAGAATAAAAGTCAGAACCTAGGTTCTAATTTCAGCTAACACCTACAATGAAATTAGCCAGGTCATTTATACCCTTCATACCTCAATCTGTGAAATAGGTGTGATACCTTCTTTTACCTAGCCTACATGCTTCATAAAATGGTTGGGACAAATGAGTAAAGCAAATGGAATAGTTTCATAAGCTGAGAACACCCATCCAGATGCTCATTACTGCTGTTTTGTTATAATGAGGTTCCTCCCATTCAAGACCCACCAAAAACAAAAGAGGTCATAAAGTCACACGGGCCCACAGGGATGGGAAGACACTAAATCATTTTAATAACTATGGGGGCATTTTTCCCCAAATGAGAAGCTTGTGAGTCACAAGTGAGAAAATGATTTCTCCTGTGGCAACAAGTAACACCCAAGAGTCACCTTCCACATCTGGCTGTATTAAGTCCCCTGGGACCAACATCCAGATCTCAGGCTGGAGGGATAGAAGAGAGTCAGAAGTTCTACTTATCTGAATTTCTGGTTAACCATGTGTAGGCACAATTCTTATTGTTGGAAATCATCCCAATATAAGTGTACAGTTTGTTGCTAACCAGTATATTATAGAATCTCTCTTAGCTATAATCACCAACCTTAAAGATATAGAAGATACAGGACATTGAACTTAAACCCTCTTGATGGTAGGAATATACACAGGTAATTTTTTTTTCCCAACATCATTTACGAAAGTTTGCAAACAGACATCAATGTTGAGAGAATTTTTCAATTAACATCTGAATAGACATCATCTACATTCAACATTAACATTTTAGAAAACTCATCTCATTTCATACCTATTTTGTCCATTAATCCACCTGATTTGTGTGTGTGCTTCAAAGTAAACCTCCAGAGGCTTACTTTTAAAAATAACCCTCAGAGTAGGCAAACCACAAAAGTATATTTCTCTTCTTCAATAAAGAATTGGTGAAAATTGTAGAGCAGCTTCATCTTGCAAGGCATTTTAAGAGAATTTTGCTATAGGGGAAAATAACATTGTTAACTTTCTGCAAAATTATTAATTCATAATAAACATCGTGCATACATTTATCTTTCACTGTTTTTCACTTCCTCATACATTTATCTTTATCATGCTCTTTCATTTGGCAACAGTTATAAGCACCTACCATTTGTCAGGCATTGGGCAGGTGATGTGAACAAGAGAGGCTGGAGCCTGGTCTCTTGGAGTTTACATTCTACTGGAGAAGACAATCAATAAACAAGAAAATGGAAGAAAAAGCAAGATGATTTTGTAAAAATAATATGAACCGGGCATTTTAAGAGAGAATAATAAGCAGGGGATCAGGGGAAGGTGAAAGTGACAAGAAAGTTAAGGAGCCCGCCATAAGATCCTGATGAGCAGGACTATCAGAAGATAGTGCAAAGTCCCTGAGGTAGGAACAAGCTACCATTCAAATAACAGAGAGGAGGCCTGTGAAACTGTGGAACAGTGTGCTAGGTTCTCCCCTCACTTTCACCTCAACTTCATGAGTCTATTTTTGCCTTGGCTTTTCAGCAGCATTCAAACATAATTTTCTATTATTTGTACAAGCGTGGTTTTCTCTGGGACATCTCCCCAGACTTAACTGACCAGGTTAAGTCTCCCTTGATAAACCCCAACGCCCTGTGCACCTCACTGATACAAGTTATCCCTGCCTATACACCCACTACACTGAAAATGGCATGGAATCTGTCACTCATCATTTTATTACCAACCCAGCCCATTGCTTGGCATTCAGTGGGTGTTCAGCAAGTGTTTTAGTGAATAATTAATTAGTTAGTTAGAGCTATGGTATATAAGCCTCAATGAAAGTTGCATTGAGATCACATCGAAAAAAATCTAAAATGCCAGGCTGGAAAACCTATGCTTGGTTTAGTAGACTATGTGGGTCCACTGGGGATCTTTGAGCTGGAAAGCAGTGTAATTGGAACTAGGATCTCGAAGGACCCTTCTGGAACCATGTTGAAGGAATATTGGAAGATGAATAGCATGGAGGGGAAGGTGACCAGTAAGGTGACTAATTCAACAACCTGGGTAAAAGATGATAAGAACCTGAATTAGGCTGGTGGGATAAACAATGAAATGGAAAGGAATAAAGAAGATATGCTACAGAGGCTGGATCTGTAGAACATGGCACCATAATTAAACATTAGGGAAACCTGAAGATAACCCAAAGTCCGCATTATAGGTGGTGACCTTAACCAAGGGGCAAAAAAGTAGAAGATGAAGCAAAAGTGAAGGGCTGCTCTTAAACATCTTGAGTTTATAGTATTGAAAGAAAATCTAAGTGGGGATGGCTGGAAGATTTGGAGAAAACACCCTTGTGGAACTTGGAAGGGAAGTAAGGGCAAAGAATACCAGCTTGGACATACTCTCCAGAAAGGTCACTGAGAAAATGAGTAGAAGGAGAGACTTGCTTTGATAGAGAATCTTAAGGATGTTTTCAGTCATGTAGGGAGGAGAAAAATGGGCCAGTAGGAAAAAAAAAAAAAAAAAAAAAAAACATTAGCTGAGTCCTTGCAGGAAATATAAAGGAATGTCAGACACAGAAGGTGGGAGAGAAGGAAGGTTAGAGGAGCAGCTAGGAAACAAGTTTGATACCAAGAGAAAGCATCAGAGAGGAAAGTCAATTGCATTTCATCAAAGTTTGTTCAGTATGCAAAGTTGAGTTTGGTTCATCTCAAGAAAAAAAGAAACATCCAAGCTGAAGAATGTGCCCTAAACATACTGTGCTATATTCTAAAAGGAAGATTTTGCTAATGTTTGCAAGTTTGTCATCATTTATAAAATAAAAAAAAAAAACATAAGGATTTTATCTTTGCATACCACCCAAAATTCTTCCGTAATGGCACAGACATAAAATTAGAATGTTCATCTAAAACACAAGGGTAAATGGAATATGATGCTCATCGTCCAAGAGGACCCACCAGGGAACTCTGGGCCCTGGGCCTCACACAGCTGAACTGAGATGAGGGGATCAATGTCTCAGCATATCAGGACATCCCAGAAAATAGATTGGAAAGCTCTGGTCAAGGGACATGTCTGGATTTCACTACTAGTCCTGCAGACAGAAATAGGAAATGCCCCTGCAAGTGTATCATTTCTTAAAAGATTGAGACACTTCCACATCAGTTGATAAATAGCCATGATTCTCTACCCTAAGTCCTACTGACTCTCTCTCCCTGGTGTTCTATCCCTTCTATCAGGACACACACCACCCCCCATTTGTCCCAGAATAGAAGTGGGTAAGTGGGTGGGTGGGTACTAATTTTCCATACCTTTTAAGCCTTCTCCAATACACTGAGAAAGTAGTTTATTTGCCAAAGACACATATCCTATCCAAAATAAAATTTAAACTCTAGGCTTCAGATGACTTGAGCTTGACCATTTCAATGTGACCAACAAAATCTCCCAATTAAGAACAACCGCCAAAGCCAAACAATGTCACTACCTAGTGACAAAAACAGTCAATAATCTTTATGCTTAGGACAAGCATTCCAAATATTCCCGATAATTGCTGCCCAGAATCCAACTGTCATATCAGTGCTCCCTGTTCAGTATGACCCCAAAAATTCCTAAGTAGCTGGAATCATTAAAGCCTATAATTTTGTAATTCTGCTCAAGCAACTGGAAAAGATTGCACAAGAGCAATTTGGGCCCTTTCTCACTGGGACAAATGCAAACATTGACTTGCACTAAAAGAATTAGTGTTCTGACACATGATTTACTGGGGGCAGGGCTACACAGAGCTGAAGAGAGAGGGAGTGAGGCCGCCCTGAGCCACAACGGGGAGTTTCTAGCCAGAGTAGTGCAGGGACAAGAGCCTCAACCTAAGGTTCTCTCTTAAAAGTTACACATCCAGGGGCATCTGAGTGGCTCAGTCAGTCAAGCATCTTCCTTTGGCTCATATCATGATCTCAGGAACATAGGATAGGATCGAGCCATGCCTTGGGCATCCTGCTCAGTGGGGAATCTGCTTCTCCCTCTCCCCTCCCCCTGTCCGTGCTCTCTCTCTCAATCTCTCTCAAATAAATAAGTGAAATCTTTAAAAATATATAAAATAAAAGTTACACATACTAAATAACACATGACCATGAGCTTGCCCTTCCTGGAGATTACTTACTTTATTCATGAATTTAAGTGTGTCTTTGTCACTTATAAAGTGGAAGGAGAATGGGGAAGATATCAGCTCCTTGAGAGCAGTGATTTTTGGCAGACTCGCTTACTGTTCTAGCTCTAGCACCAGTGCTGCCCAGAGCTAGTGCCCAATAGATAATCCTCCTTGAAGGGCTGCTTTTTGCCTCTTCAAGCCATGAAGCACATCCCCCAGTGGTCCTGCAGAGGGTACAAGGTCTGGGCCTTGCTGGAATTCCCCAGGGCAAAGCCACCAACACTATCCAGTGCAGTAATATTTGCAGAAGGACTTCTGCTACCTGCTCAGAGAACCCAACAAGTAACTCGAAACCCTGTACTGTGTGGTTAACCCATGCTGCATGCCATTGTTTTGCCCTTAAGGCATTGACAATTTTATTTTTTTTCTCATTAAACTTTTGTTTTAATGGGTCTCAAAATTCTGTGACAGATTTTTGGTCAAGTTGTTTCCATTAAAAAGTACTGATTTTAAAAACTAATAACTTAAAACTGCCACACACACACAAAAAAAAAAAATGGTCCACAAAACATTCTCCTTTCCTTCTGAAGATTTTACGATGCATTATTATCATTAACCAGTCTTTTACTATTAAACTTAAATGGCCAATTGACACAAACAGTTCTGAGACTGTTCTTCCACCATTGATTAAGACTGGGGTGGCAGGTATTGGGGATAATATTCATTTAGCCTTCTGAGCTTTCTGGTGACTATGCCAGCTCCAGCTGCCTTCTTGTCCACTGCTTTGATGACACCCACAGCAACTGTCTGTCTCATGTCACGAACAGCAAAACAGCCCAGAGGAGGATAGTCAGAGAAGCTCTCAACACACATAGGTTTGCCAGGAACCATATCAACAATGACAGCATCCCTAGATTTCAAGAACTTGGGACCATCTTCCAGCTTTTTTCCAGAACGGCGATCTATCTTTTCCTTCAGCTCAGCAAACTTGCAAGCAATGTGAGCTGTATGACAATCCAGCACAGGTGCATATCCAGCACTGATTTGGCCTGGATGGTTCAGGATAATCACCTGAGCTGTGAAGCCAGCTGCTTCCACTGGTGGGTCATTTTTGCTGTCACCAGCCACGTTGCCACGATGAACATCTTTGACAGATACATTCTTGACATTGAAGCCCACATTGTCCCCAGGAAGAGCCTCACTCAAAGCTTCACGGTGCATTTCAACAGACTTTACTTCAGTTGTAACATTGACCAGAGCAAAGGTGACCACCATGCCAGGTTTAAGAACACCAGTCTCCACTCGACCCACTGGGACAGTACCAATACCACCAATTTTGTAGACGTCCTGAAGAGGCAAGGGCTTATCAGTTGGACGAGTTGGTGGCAGAATGCAATCCAGAGCTTCAAGCAGTGTGGTTCCACTGGCATTCCCATCTTTACGGGTGACTTTCCATCCCTTGAACCAAGGCATGTTAGCACTTGGCTCCAGCATGTTGTCACCATTCCAACCAGAAATTGGCACAAATGCTACTGTGTCAGGTTTGTAGCCAATTTTCTTAATGTAGGTGCTGACTTCCTTAATGATTTCCTCATATCTCTTCTGGCTGTAGGGTGGTTCAGTCAAATCCATTTTGTTAACACCAATAATTCGTTGTTTTACACCCAGTGTGTAAGTAAGCCAGAAGGGCATGCTCATGGGTCTGCCCATTCTTGGAGATACCTGCTTTAAATTCACCAACACCAGCAGCAACAATCAGGACAGCACAGTCAGCCTGAGATGTGCCTATAATCATGTTTTTGATAAAGCCTCTGTGTCCTGGGGCATCAATGATGGTCACATAATACTTGCTGGTCTCGAATTTCCACAGGGAGATATCAATGGTGATACCACGTTCTCATTCAGCTTTCAGTTTATCCAAGACCCAGGCATACTTGAAGGAGCCTTTTCCCATCTCAGCAGCTTCCTTCTCAAATTTGTCGATAGTTCTTTTGTCGATCCCACCACATTTGTATATGAGATGGCCAGTAGTGGTAGGCGTGCCCAAATCTACATGTCCAATAATGACAATGTTGATGTGAATCTTTTCCTTTCCCATTTTGGTTTAGGTTTAGCAGTGGTTTTCATGACACCTGTGTTCTGGCGGCAAACCCGTTACGAAACGAGTTGACAATTTTATAAAGAAGACAATATTGAGGTAAATTAAAAAGAAGGATAAAACTAAGACAGTCCAGGGCTGTCAAAAGTAGCAGGAGCTAGTGGGGTCTGAGGGGTTGCTGGGCACCTATTCAGGAGCTGCCTGTTGCCAGGTTGTAGAGGAAGGTGTCAAGGAAGGTAACATGGAGGGAGAGCGAGGAGAAGAGGGGGAAAGATGACAAGAACTGTGGGATAACTGGCTGGGGTTGGGGATATGTGAGAGGAAAGGTCTCTGGTGGAGGGGGGAGGGGAAGGAGCGACGGGGTATCAACAAGGAGAGGGCAGGGGTGTTTCGGGAGCGAGCAGTGTGGGAAGGGGCTACCAAGCCCCAGAAACTCCCATGGGGGAGGGGGAACCTCAAGAGGGAAAACAGGGTTGGCAAAGCTAGAGGCAAACGAGGCTGGGCAGCAGAATTGGCCTCACTCCTGCCTCGCATCTAGAACATGATCTTCCCATTTCAGGGCTCATCTTTCCACCCAGAGTTGATACATGGACCTGGACAAGTTCCTGCTGGAGAATGACATCCCCACCAGCCCCAGCACCTGCCATGCCTATAGCTGAGCTGAAAGGAAAGGACCCCCATCGTCCTCCCCCACATGCACTTTGCCGCAGATTATTGGGAAGCTCAGGCAATCATAATTATTATAATACCCACTAACCTGTGCCTAGCACATACTGTGTCAGTCACACATATCCTTACCAAAATATTGATAGCATTATCCTCATTTTATAGGAGAGGAAATGGGCACAGAGAAGTTAAGTAACTTGCCCAAGGTCACACAGTTGGTAGGTAATGGCAACAAGACTTGAATCCAAGAGGTCTATCTCCATAGCCAAGTACTTCTTAGGCACTGGCACCGGGAAGGCATTCCCACTGCCCTGGCAACAATGCCTACTGGGCTTTGACCCCTGAGCCTTGAATTTCTAGTGTGCTAATTTAAACTAGGGATGGAGACAAGACAGTAGCTAAGTGTTCATCTGGCTCTGATATTCTAGTAGTTCTCATAGACAGAGGGATTATCTTGTACCTGTAGGTACTCACATGCCCTCAAATTTTTTATTAATAATTGTCAGTAATGTTTTATATCTCTCCCTTACCAGTATGTAAACTTCCTGATAGCTAAGAACTTACCCAGCATCCAAACTATCCCTTGTTCAGTATGAGACCCTCAGTGCCTAAAACGATGTCAGAATCAAATCAGGTACTTGGTGAATATCTGTAGAAAGATTGAATAATTTAACTCTTCCACCTTTTGTAACAAAATCCCTTAGCCATATAGAAATCATAAGGCATCAATCATTTTGAAAATTTCTCAGTCCAGTAAAGCTGGGATTACTACAAATCTCACCTTTCCCTGTTCATAGAACATCATAAATGATCGTGATGATAATATTAGCCTAGGAAATGCCTCTATCAAAAGGTATTTTTGTAATTGAGGGCCAAAGCCTAGTACCAGTTGACGCAAAGAAGGTGACCAAAATGCATCAGAGCCAGGTGTCCATCCAGGGAAGCCTCACAATGTGTGTACATACAGCAGGATGGAGCCGTAAGAAACAGGTAGGTGTTTCAAGTGAAAAGGACCAATGTTTCTTACTTATCCTGCCTAAATAAGAGTCTAGACTGCAAAAAGGAAGAGACCAGCTACCCCTTCTCTCTCAAAGCTATTGGACTCATTGTGGGGTATCTGCTCATGTGTGCAGGAGGCTGGGAAGGACTCAGCTAACCTCAACCTGATGGACTCCAGCTGGCCTCCCCTCGGAAGATAAGCAGCTCAGGGGTCAGCCAGTAAGGGAGCTCTGGTTGTTTAGTTTCTGTTTGTTTTTGCAACAAACTGCTGGATGACCCCCTGCCCCTGCTGCTAAGGAGTGTTCCAGGGGATTATTTACTGTGACTCAGCTACTGAGAAGTTTTATAAAGGGACCAAAGGAATCTAGTCTTTATCTCCTTGGACCCCTGTGGATCCCTCTGAGCTTTCACCATTTTCAGTTTTGACCAAGTCCCTTACAAAGCCTTTTGAAATCCATTTTATGTGTCAGTTATACTGAGAGTTGTTTTTGTGGGGTTTGGGGCCAATGTTTTATCTGCTTTCTCTGCACTTTATTTTAACCAACTCCTTCTATCTTCTCCATCCCAGTTAAATGGCACCACTATTCACACAACTGATCAGAACAAGGATCTAGTAGTCCAATTTGATTTCTCTCTCTCTTTCACTCCATACATTCAACACAAAAGCCATTTCCTATAACTCTACCTTCCCAAAACAGTATAACTACCATTTTCTCCATATCCCTATACTACCCTAGTTCAAGCCACTGTTATCTTGCTCTTACCATCCAAGACTAATTCACAGCAAGAATAATCTGTCCAATGCAATAATATGTCTAATGTCACTTCTCCCACAGTGAGACCCTACAATGACTCCTTATCACACTAGAAAAACATTCAAACTCCTGAAGGCTCTATGTGATAAAGCATTTGCTCAAGTCTATGACCCCATGTGTAACCTGCCCCCTTCAGTCCCACCAGCCTGCTTCCTTGTCCTTGGAACACACCAACAGGCCAAGCTCATTCCAGTTCCCACTCTAAGGAGCATGCATCATCCTTTCCCATGAGTGGCTTTGCTTTTCCCACTGTCATCTCTGTAAGGAGGTTTCTCCTGACTGAGGTAAGACCTCCTATCAGGCGCCATTACCCCATAGCATTTTATTTTCCTTAAAGCATTTATCTTTGCTGGAAATTGTCTTGCTTATTAATGGGTCTCTCTGTGTTTTCTCTGCTGTGTGTTCTCCATACCACTAAGATGCAACTTCCATAAGAGCCATATCCAGGGATGCCTGGTTGGCTCAGTGGTTGAGCGTTTGCCTTCAGCTCAGGACGTGATCCCAGAGTCCTGAGACCAAGTCCCACATTGGGCTTTTTGTGTGGAGCCTGCTTCTCCCTTTGCCTGTGTCTCTGCCTCTCTCTGTGTCCCTCATGAATAAATAAATAAAATCTTTTTTAAAAAAGAGTCATATCCATATGTTCCTACTTTCATTGTGACCCCATTGTCTAAAGCAGAGCCTCCCATATGGCAGGTGTAATAATATCTATTGTGTTGACGTAGAACAGTTCACTTAAAATCACTGACTTTGTTTTTCAAGAAGATAAAATTTCACCATTTGGGTTCTTTTACAACTTTGGTCTGGCTCAGACCTGGTGATTGAGATCTTAAATTCTAGATTCAAAGTGACTTATTTGAATTCCATATTCATATCATACTACCCTTGTGGTCATGGCTGACTCACTTCACATCTCTGAGCTGTAATTCCTTCATCTGTGAAATGAAGATAAGAACAATGCCTACACTGTAGGGTCATGCACAGATTCAACAAGACAATGCATGTAAAATCTTTGAGCCCAATGTCTCCAAATGGCAAACACTAAATACCCATTATTACTATTATCAGTGTTGGTTCAGTGCTCTCAGTAGTCATCACCATAAAGTAGAAGGGGTAGATTTCCCCATCAGAGATTATGCCTCTTTTATTCACACACATTCATTTATTTATTCCATGGATTATCCTTCAAGTATAGTCAGCATTTGATCAATCAAGTACAACTAGAACAATGTCTGCTACTTGGTAGGTAATGAGGCAATAGATTCAAATTTATTGAACACTTCAATAAACATGGATTAAATAAGTGAATGCATGATATCATCCTTAAGCCCATGAAACCTAAAACCCAAAGTCTCCAAGAGTTTGTAACCTGTTCATGTTCACCTAGTTAGTAAGGGATAAAGCCAAGATTTAAACCCAGGCTGACTGACTCTGAGAGTTCATGCTTTAAACCCCTATACCATCCAGCCTGTCACCTCACCCATCTCCTAGGAAGAAGACTAAGAGATACAGCCTCTTACTACCACATGATAACCACTGGAAGAACATCAAATAAGAGAAAAAGAGGCAATAAAATGGGAATTTGTAACATTTTTATTCAGTTGCAATCCCTGCCAGGACATCTGTGTCTAGGGGAGAAGGATTCCATTCGGCAGAATCTCTTATTGGGCACCTGTACTCAAGGAAGAGTGTTAAAGAGCTTTCTGATATGATGGTCTGAACTATCGGGTAACGCCTGTGAACTTTCCTCTAATGATGCTATGGGACTAATAAAAAGAAGCATGGAAATAATCAAATTAGAAGGGCATGTGAATGTCTTTACTTCGGTTGAGGATCTTGCCTCTCTGTGTAAGGCCCCACAAAGTCATCAAGGTAAATGACAATGATGTCAGGCACAGCAGTGTGAGTAAGGGACACTACAATTGAGAAAAGCCTTCTAACAATGATAATCCTGATAATCCCCTCCATGGCAAAGCCCTTTACTGGTCAAAAGATACATGCATGGGCATTCCTTTACTTGCTCTCCCAACACCACTGAGGCAGCCACATCTGGTGTCATTAACCCTATTTCACAGACAGAAAAACTCCAACAATGAGTAAGGGGGTTTAGAGTAAGAGAAAGATCCAGGATGCAAAAGCAGGTTTCCAGAATCCAAGATCAGCCCCAGGTTGGAACAGATGATTCCCCCAAACCCATAGAAGTAAACAAGATACAAATTCTCTAGAGGACAGAAACTTAAAAAAAAAAAAAAAAGGTTTTAATGATCTCAACTGAGAAGTTCAATACTGTGCACTCTACTCAGCTCCCAGTGTCTGAGATTCTCATGGGAATAGATCTTAATCCCACAGCTCTCAAAAATACCACTTCCCCTCCCCCAGCCATTTGTAACAAAAGCAAAAATATCACCTTGAAGCAAGTATTTTCCTAAGCAGACATTCACTGTAGTATCTAGAAGGAAAATCCAAGTCTAGAAGTCAAAGAAATATAACAGGAATTTTATCTCTGGTTCTTTGAAGACTCCAGAAGTTCAAAAGTCAAAACAGAGTAG
The DNA here is from genome assembly GCF_048164855.1 of Canis lupus baileyi. Taxonomy (NCBI): domain Eukaryota; kingdom Metazoa; phylum Chordata; class Mammalia; order Carnivora; family Canidae; genus Canis; species Canis lupus. The sequence goes on from NC_132858.1 coordinate 17,238,684, forward strand.
CAGGATCTACTGATGGGGTGAGTTGGAAGCATTTTCAACATTCAGCTCCTAAAACCCTTGAATACTGTCAATGCACAGTAAAAGTTTTGTAACTAAAATAGTTCATTTTGGTTACTGGCTAACACTTTCAGAATGTGAGAAATAGGATCTACATGCAAAGTTTACTTTATTTAAGAATATCCCTGAGTAGAACAGAAGTTCAAGGGCCAGAGGATGGGGGAAAATGGGGAGCTATTGGTCCAAGGGAACAAATTTTCTCTTTTTTCTTAAGATTTTATTTATTCAATCTTCATAAAGATTTTATTTATTCATTCATTATTTATTGTCTCTCTCAGAGAGAGAGAGAGGCAGAGACATAGGCAGAGGGAGAAGCAGGATCCATGCAGGAAGCCCGATGTAGGACTCAATCCCGGGACTCCGGGATCACTCCCTGAGCCAAAGGCAGACATTCAACCGCTGAGCCTCCCAGGGGTCCCCAAATTTTCAATTATAAAAGGAATAAGTTCCAGGGATCTGATCCAAAGTATGATAACTATAGTCAACAATACTGTATTGTGAAAGTTGCTGTAAGAGTAGATTTTATCCATTCATCTTTCGATGGACACCGAGTATACAATGGAATATTACTCAGCCATTAGAAATGACAAATACCCACCATTTGCTTTGACATGGATGGAACTGGAGGGTATTATGCTGAGTGAAGTAAGTCAATAGGAGAAGGACAAACATTATATGGTCTCATTCATTTGGGGAATATAAATAATAGTGAAAGGGAATAGAGGGGAAGGGAGAAGAAATGGGTAGGAAATATCAGAAAGGGAGACAGAACATAGAAGACTCCTAACTCTGAGAAACGAACTAGGGGTGGTGGAAGGGGAGGAGGGTGGGGGTGGGGGTGACTGAGTGGCGGGCACTGAGGGGTGCACTTGACGGATGAGCACTGGGTGTTATTCTGTATGTTGGCAAATTGAATACCAATAAAAAATAAATTTATTAATAAAAAAGAGTAGATTTTAAATATTCTCACTTTAACAACAACATGGTAATTATTTGAGGTGAAGGATATGTTAACTAACCTTATTGTAATAAACATTTTGCACTATACATGTGCATCAAATTATCATGTTCACATCTTATACAAAGCTATGTTCAATTATATGTCAATAAAACTGGAAGGGAGAGAATATCTCTGAAAGAGGTATAGGAAAAATCCATGGAAACTTATTACAGAAATTACTCCAAATTACAGCAACACTCCTTAATTGTATATATTGTGACTCCTCATTGCCTCTTTCCCTTAGCTTGTAGGGCAACATCATCATGCGTCTGTTCAAATACTTCCTCTGCCTGGAGCTGCCTTCCCTGGCCATACAGATCCCCATTTTAAACAATCCCACACATATTTCTAAACCAATTGTAAAGCCACTTATTTTAAGGAAGGTTTCTATATCTTCTGATAAAATGAGATTAATTGCTAAACTAAATTCAAATGGCACGTGGCTTGTATCTCCTTTTGGACACTATTAACTCTAACTTTTGTCACAGAGAACCAACGCAAAAGCTAAACTTGAGGACTAGATGCAATTTATTCACCACTTTAGATGCAAAATCTCATTGTTTTCAACAACTGAGATGCTCAGTTTTTCCATTGGACTGAATTGGCCCCTTTAACCCTCAAAATGGCAATACCCTTGTTGCTCTAATGTCTTGTAAAGGAGATATGGCTTTGATTAAAAAAAAAAAAACTGGCAGCATTTTGACTTGTTGAGAGTTAGTGTGTCTGTAACCTGTACTTAAAAGGCAATTTAGGGGGAATAGAGGGGAAGGGAGAAGAAATGGGTAGGAAATATCAGAAAAGGAGACAGAACATGGAAGACTCCTAACTCTGGGAAATGAACTAGGGGTGGTGGAAGGGGAGGAGGGCGGAGGGTGGGGGTGACTGGGTGGCGGGCACTGAGGGGTGCACTTGACGGGATGAGCACTGGGTGTTATTCTGTATGTTGGCAAATTGAACACCAATAAAAAATAAATTTATTATTAAAAAGCCAATTTAGGGAGCATAGACTACATACAAAAATATTTAGTAATTACAAAAAGCATATAGAATATTTATTGAACACATGTGACCATCAGATAGCTACAGATATAAAATATCAGCAATACCAAGGAAGCCCCAGTACTACATCTTGTTTTAATTAGTCAAGAAGCTCTTATGGGACGCTTGGGTGGCTCAGATGGTTAAGCATCCAACTTCTGACTTCGGCTCAGATCATGATCTCATGGGTCATGAGATCCAGCCCTGTGTCAGGCTCTGCACTCAACAGGGATTCTGCTTGAGATGTTTTCTCTCTCTCCCCACTTGTGCTTTTTCTGTCTCTCTCCCTCTCTCTCTAAAATAAGTAATTTTTTAAAAAAAGAAACTTTTTTTTTTCAACATTATGATTTTTAAATTTCAGCAGAGAAATGTAGGCCTAGTGAATTAATTTTCACTGGTGGAAGTTTTATTTTATTTTTATTTAAATTTTATTTTATTTAAATTCAATTAATTAACATATAGTGTATTATTAGTTTCAGAGGTAGAGTTCAGTGATTCATCAGTTGCATATAACACCCAGCGCTCATTACTTCATGTGCCCTCCTTAATATTCATCACCCAGTTACCCATATTGGTGAGGATGCAGGGAAAGAGGAACCCTCTTACACTGCTGGTGAAAATGCAACCCATTCTGGAAAACAGTATGAAGGCTCCTCAAAATATTCGATTATTTTTTATACCATTAATGTTTAATTATTACTTGTTTGGGTTCTTTTTAATACTTGGTCTATATCATATAACCTGATCTACATTTTCAAAATCCAATTTAACAATCATTGCATTTTAACAATGAGTTTATTCCATTTATATTTATTATCCTCACTAATTCATTTAGACTTATTTATGCCTTCTCAGGTGATTTCTGTTTGTCTTGATTTTTTTCTATTATTCTTTTTATCTCCTTTATTATGTTTAGTTAAATTGATTTTTAAATTTCTTCTCAAAAAATAAATAAATAAATAAATAAATAAATAAATAATAAATAAATAAATAAATAAATCTCTTCTCCTAAACTTTAAAAGAAAACTTCATTTTTATCTTTTGTAATTTTTGAAAATATATACATCTATGTAAAAGTTGAAAGTACAAGAATTTTAGAGCACCTTAAATCCAATGAACCCTCTAATTTAATCTATCAGTGTTAGCTGATATTTTCAGTTTCTTGTCCACTTCCTAATAAAAAAGATTGTTAATGCTTTATACCGCCTCTATTAATTCCAAATTTCTCACCTGTTTACCAACTGCTAAGCTCCCCATTTCTTCTTGTTTCTTGTGACTTTTTTGAGGAACATATTACTCTCTTCAGAACAACAGTCTTCAGAGGCATATTTAGTGCACAACTATTGATGGTAAACTCTCTCCATTTGTTTTTGCATGACAGTCTTTTATTTAATCCAAGCTTTTCATTGACTTCTTACATTTAGATGTAAAACTTTCATAAAAGTTAAAATAATGGTACAATGAGCACTGGGATACACTACACCTACATTAACCAATTCCTTTTCTTTCCCATTTGCTTTATCTCTACACATACAAATGCATAGATGAGAGATATCCAGCATGTACCTCCTGCAAACAAATAAAATCTCTGTTATAACCACCTGTTCCTACCAAAGAAATTTTACATCGATGAAATTATATACACCCACTATTCTGATTCCCTCACTTGTCCTAACAATCTCTTTAGTAGATGTTATATTTTCAGATTCAGGAGCCAATGAAGGATTACTACGTATTGAATTTAGTTGCAATGTCTTTCTACTCTTATTAAATCTGGAACAAGGGCAGCCCCGGTAGCGCAGCGGTTTAGTGCCGCCTGCAGCCCAGGGCGTGATCCTAAAGACCTTGAATCAAGTCCCACGTCGGGCTCTCTGCATGGAGCCTGCTTCTCCCTCTGCCTGTGTCTCTGACTCTCATTCTCTTTCTGTGTCTCTATGAATAAATAAATAAAATCTTTTTTAAAAAATCCATTTCTTTAAAAAAATAAATAAATCTAGAGCAATCCTCTGTTTTGTTTTTTGTCTTTTATGAAATTGACATTTTTGAAGGATCTAAGCCAGTTGTAGAATTTCCCATCATCTAGATGTTTTTCAAGTTGCTTCATGATGATTAGATCCAAGAGAAACATTTTTAGCACCAAAACAACATAATTCCTGTTGTTGCTCTTCCTTCTATGTATGCATGTATATATATATATATAAAATGAGAGGACTATCTAGCATGTAAACATGGGAGTTGCATGCTAATGATAGTTGCTGAAAGACACTCAAGTCTTCAAACATATGTAGACCATGTATAGATCTCAGAAAATTTCTCTAATTAATGTTACAATTTCAGAAGCTTGACCAGGATTAGATGGATAAATGGCTGAGAAAACCTACAGGTGTTGAAAAAATGCAAAATCATATTTGAATATTCCTGTCAGCAAATATGGATACGTGTTTAATATAGTGGAAACATGTTAATCTATATTTCTGAGAATCACAATATTAGAAGTCGATCTTCTATGAGATTGCCTTCATTTTGAAAGTGAACACAAACTCACATATCACTTTTTATGTAGTGATTACTTATCAAAGTAGAAGAAATACAGAAAGCAATAAATCCTGTTGTGAGTGTTTGCCATAGGAATTGAATTCAAACACAGGTGGCCGAAATATAAGAACCCTTTTCTTTCAAGAAGTCACAAATATTTTCTTTCTTTTCTTGACCCTCTTCTTGGTTCCTACTAAACTTCAGTAGCCATGACAAGAGAAAATAGCACTGAAGTGACTGAATTTTTTCTTCTGGGATTTGGTGCCCAACACAAGTATCGATACTTCCTCTTCATTGTATTTCTGGTGATCTATGCGACTTCCATGATGGGTAACATTGGAATTATCCTACTCATCAAGACAGATTCCAGACTTCAAACACCTATGTACTTTTTCCTGCAACATTTGGCCTTTGTTGATATTTGTTATACCTCTGCTATCACTCCCAAGATGCTGCAAAACTTCATATTAGAAAATAAGTCTATATCATTTGAGGGCTGTGCAATGCAATTATTGGTTTATGCAACATTTGCAACCAGTGACTGCTACCTCCTGGCTGCTATGGCAGTGGACCGTTATGTAGCCATCTGTAACCCACTTCACTATCCCATGATCATGTCCCAAAGAGTCTGCATCCAACTGGTAGCTGGTTCATACATCATGGGTTCAATAAATGCTTCTGTGCACACAGGTTTTACATTTTCACTGTACTTTTGCAAATCTAACACCATCAATCACTTTTTCTGTGATGTTCCCCCAATTCTGGCCCTTTCATGCTCCAGCATTGACATCAACATCATGCTCCTTGTTGTCTTTGTGGGATTTAACTTGATGTTCACTGTGTTAGTTGTCATCTCTTCCTATATATATATCATGGCTGCCATCCTGAAGATATCTTCTGCTACCGAGAGGAAAAAAGCCTTCTCCACGTGCTCTTCCCACCTGACAGCCATCATCATTTTCTATACAACCCTATCATACATGTACTTACAGCCTCAGGCTAATAATTCCCAGGAGAATATGAAAGTGACTTCTGTATTTTACGGCATTGTGATTCCTTTTTTGAACCCCTTGATCTATAGTTTGAGAAATAAGGAGGTAAAAGAGGCTCTAAAAGTGATGAGGAAGAAGTTCTTCTAGGTTGGACCCAAGTTTTTAAAATTCAGCACATTGAAGCATCAAGTAGGGATGTTTGACCACTGTGTAATGTTTCTGAAATTGGCAACATGTTACCATCTTAAGCCAATGCTACCTCTTTCAATAGATGAGTTCTTAAAATGCAAGAAATATAGTAACATCTCATGGGACTAATTTTCCCCTGAATATAGTTTGAGAAATATGTCTCATACTGTCTTACTTTATTGAGATTATTTAAATATTAAAAATAATGGTACAGACTTCACAAAGTATTAGTTGCTTCAAATATATTTCAGATATGTTCTTAAAGAATAGAAAACCTCAATTTTGTACATAATCAATGTTAAAATTGAAGTTCATTATTTTCCATTCACTTAAACTATTTCCCTAAATTGTCTACAAAGAAACTCTTCATATGTTCTGTTCCAATTATTGCATAAGCCTGAATGTAAAATAAATGTACTGCATTGAAAGATCCCTAATGACTTTGGCTATATGTCCTACTTAATAGTCCTATATTAGTACATTCTCTAGCACTTAAAAACACTTACTTCTTATGTAATTACTTATGTTCTCATTACTCTCTTTACTCTGAATCCATCTCTTTCTTGCATAAGGTAAGGACACTTCCAGAAACATTTTCTGTATCTGTCCCCAATAAAGATAGAAAAACTAGAATGTAGATGGATCCAAAGACCTAAACAATTCTCTTATGAAAGGCATAAGTCATTGTAGTCTAGACAAATACCTTAAAATGTAGGAATTTAACAAGAAGTTGAAGGGAGGCAGGCCAAGAGCCCTTTGATTTTTTTTTTTTTTTTTTTTTTTTTTTTTTTTTTTTTTTTTTTCTTATAGAGAGAGGCAGAGACATAGGCAGAGGGAGAAGCAGGCTTCATGCACCGGGAGCCTGATGTGGGATTCGATCCTGGGTCTCCAGGATCGTGCCCTGGGCCAAAGGCAGGCGCCAAACCGCTGCACCACCCAGGGATCCCGAGCCCTTTGAATCAGAAAGATAAATTGTTGACAGAAGAGCTTTAGTAGGTAGATTGAGGATAAGTAGTGGAAACCCCCACATGAATCTAGAGAAGATATATTTTTCAAATATGGTATCCTGCATTAATTCTGAAAGAAGAGGGACACCTGGGTGGTTCAGCGGTTGAGTGTCTGACTTCAGCTCAGGGCATGTTCCCAGGGTCTCCATATCAAGTCCCGCATCAGGCTCCCTGCTCAAGCCTTCTTCTCCCTCTGCCTATGTCTCTGCCTCTCTCTGTGTCTCTCGTAAATAAATAAATAAATTCTAAAAAATTCTGAAGGAAGATAAAAAATTTACCTGGAGTTAATGTGGGATGGCCAAAATCTTCCCAGCAAAGACTCCACTTTTGTAAAGGAGGACACTTCCTATAAAGGGAAGGTCCAAGTAACCTTCAAAGACCAGGATCAGGGACAATTGTTAGAAAGTACATTGGCAAAGTAGACAAAGGGTATCCTGAGGCCCTGTAAAATCAGAGACTAATGTACAACATACTATTATTAAAATATTGTATTTTATATTTGAAATTTGCCAAGAGGGCAGAAAAAGAAAAATTATAATCATGTAAAGTGATAGCTATGTCAACAAGTTTGATTTTGGTGATCATTTCACAATGGATACTTATGTCAAACTATCAAGATGTATATCTCAAATATATACAAATTTGCCAATTATATTTCAGTAAAGCTGGAGAGGAAAGATGATAAAACAAAGAAAAACTTAATACATGTTAAGAAATCTGAGTGACCAAATTGGACATAGGGTGCAAAATGGAGACTCACACAGTACTCTGCATTCAATACCAAAGTGAAAGAAATCCCAAAAGGAAATAGGTTCTATGACAAATGGACACAAGCAGTGAAATCCCTAAAATTTATATGAAGGAGGAAATAGTGATCTTAGCTGTGACCAAAGAATGGTTAGTGATTGTTAGCACTTATCCAAAAGAGAAACTTCCTCCACCAAGTATAGAGTAGTAATGGTCTGATGTATAATTAATCACACATTGTTTCATAAATCACCAGCTATACTTTTTTCATAAGGGTGTTTTGAGTCCAGCAACTGTCTCTAAAACATTATGATAGAGGCTCAATTCTTCAACCAAAATTTGAAGTCAATAATTAGCAAGATGGCTAACTTTATGGAAATATTAGTCTAGACCAAGATGGAAGAAAATACAGCATCATACACAAAAGTTTGGAACAAGAATGACACAGAGAAGAGAAAACCTACAGAAGTTGAAAGACAAAAAAGCTACTCACCATCCCTTATGAGTATTTACTAGCTGCTGCAAAATGCAGCTAGTCGTCTGTTCTCCTCTTACTACTTCAAAAAAGAACTCCTAGTTTGTGTGGAAGGTGATGCATCCAGGTAAAAAGATATTACACTTCTCGGCTTTCTTTGTAGCTAAGATGGTATGTATCTTGGTTTGCATTCCTGGGTTACAGACTTGGGTAAAGGTAGCATATGCTGGAGGTGTATGTGGAGAATTAACCTTAACCTAAAGAGCAGTCTGGTCTTTGTCTTCAGCTACCAGGGTGATCTGGAAGCCCCTGGGATGTCCTTCCTAATAGGAGTGTCTTTGTTTGCCTGGAGAATTTGGCCACTGGACAATCTAACATTATGATTTATGATGGAAGCTTTGAAACATGCTTCATCAGTTCCAACTTCCAGAGGAACTTGGGACTAAAGGTATTAACTCCAACCTCCAGGACAAGTTGAGAATGAAAGATCAACCACATGAGCAAAGTGTCATATATAAAGCCACAAAGAAACTGGATACTAAAGGTTAGTCTCCCAGGTCAGCAATACTCCATGTGTGTTGCTACATGTTGACATTTAGGATAGTAATACATCTCTGAGGACGATGGAGTTTTTTTATTTGGATCCTCAACAAACTTTGCCCCATGCATTTATTCCTTTGGTTACGTTCAGCTTGTATCTTTCTATTATATTAAGATTAAAATCGTATTTATAGTTCTTTCCTGATGTGTTAGCCAGTTTGGGCTCTATTACAAATTACCATAGCTTGAGTGGCTTCTAAACAATACAAATTTATTTCTCAGAGTTCTGGGAGTTAGAAGTCTGAAATCAGGGTGCCAGCAAGGTCAGGGTCTGACGAGAGCTGCCCTCTGGGTGGCAGATGCTAACCTCTACTGTGTCCTCAATGGTAAAAAAGGGGATCAGGGCTGCACCCTGGAGATGTGCCTCTTCACTAAGCCTTTGCCTCTTTATACCATCACATTAAAAGTTAGGATTTCAACAGAAGGATTTGGAAGGGCACAAACATTCAGTCCATATCACTGGAATTCAGTGAGTCATTCTAGTGAATTATCAAACCTGAGGGTGATTGGGGAAAGGCCCCAACATCTGTAACCAACCACAAATGGGTGTGGCCCTAGGGACCCCTGGACTTTTGACTGGTGTCTGACGTGACATGAGTCCAGTGGGAACTGTTACCTCAGGCTATGCAGTTTGCTAACCTTTTTGGTGGGGGTTCTCCCAAGCAGCAGAGAGCAAGAAGAGTAAGCTATAGAAAGACAGAAGCAAGGAAAGAGCGAATCATTTAGTTGGCTTAGACCCTGGGAACTAGAACTCAGTCTCAGTCTCTAAATGACAAAACAATTATTCAATCCCTCTGTCCCATCACTTGAAGGTCACCCAAGGTCTTCCACAGCTTCAGAGATATTTCTGAGGCAGAGAAGCTGAGAGATATCAGGGGAAACCATCACTACTAGCATAGACAGCACTGTCCACCAGAGATGCATGAAACCAAGTAGCTGAGGAGGTGGGGTACAAGACACTGAGATCTCTGCTACCCATACACATTTCCAGCCAATGAAATGTGAATAGAAGACTGCAAGATTTGGGGAAAGCTTGCATTTTCCTAATGAAAAAATACACACACACACACACACACACACACACACACACACAGTTGTCACCCTACATTCTTGGATCCTTTTTTCTGTTTTGAAAAGGAATGTGACATCTAGAACTACGGTAGACAGGTTAGACTATGAGACAACCAACATATGGGAAAGACAAAGCAAATCACAAAAATGGAAGTCAATGAATGACTGAAGAGAATAGTTTGACCCACAACTCTAGTTTTACTTGAGTCTTTAGAAAATGAGAAGCTACTACTTCATCTGTCAGTTTAATTTAGGGGGAAAAATATGACAAGACAATTAAAAAATGAAATGTCAATCCCAATTAAGCTTCTTTTGGCTGGTTGGTGAACTCAATTTCAAATTTATAAGATAGATTTTATTTAATATTTCAGTTTTGCTATTCTAAATCTCTAACATAATTGGTTCTGTGTGTATTCTTTTAAATTAAGGTGCCATTTTCAAATACGAATGTATTTTACCCAAATTTTCATGGTAAAGGAAATGCCTCTGTAGATTTTCCTTCAAAACATTACATGACAGTTATTTTATCTACTGTATTTTTATTTTGTTAGAACTCAAATCAACAAAAACAGGATACGGGATCCCTGGGTGGCGCAGCGGTTTGGCGCCTGCCTTTGGCCCAGGGCGCGATCCTGGAGACCCGGAATCGAATCCCACGTCGGGCTCCCGGTGCATGGAGCCTGCTTCTCCCTCTGCCTGTGTCTCTGCCTCTCTCTCTTTCTCTCTGTGACTATCATAAATAAATAAAAATTGAAAAAAAAAAGGATACTTAAAAATTTGAGATCAATCATGTCAAATGAAATTAAATAATTCCAGATTAAAATTATTACTTTTCCTATGTAAAAATAAATGCAAGTCAAAACTTCCAAACTATTGTTATACAGGAAAAATAAGTCCCTGTTTTATTGAGCCAAAGTAACTTGGATTTTTTTCCTACCAGGAGTACAACACATTTCTAACTGAGACACTGGTCATGCGATAAGTAATGTTGAATATTGATTCACTGGCCTTTTGACCATAATTCTCCTTCACAGGTATGCTTGCTAATCAAAAGCTATGGACTCCCTGAATCTAGCCTTCTACTCTCATTGATTAAAAGTTTAACCCTAGCAACTTTATAGCCAAAAATCTTCTCAAAATAGCTTATTCTATTATCTGAAAATTCTGATGGCATAAAGTGCAATTGGAAGAAAGGGTATCTTTATCCAGAGCTTAATTTTAAAATATAAACATTTTTAGGGAAAAAAGAAGAAAAAGAAAGAAGAAATCAAGAGCAGATTTTTTTCTTCAAATAAACAGTGATCAAAGGAGAGAAAATGAGTGGGAAAAATTAGAGAGAGTGACAAAACATGAGAGACTCCTAACTCTGGGAAACAAACAAAGGGTAGTAGAAGGGGAGGCAGGAGGGGGGATGGCACAACTGGGTGACAGGCACTGAGAAGGGCACTTGATAGGATGAGCACTGAGTGTTATACTATATGTTGGCAAATCAAACTTCAATAAAAAATAAATAAATAAATAAATAAATAAATAAATAAATAAATAAATAAAGTATGACAGCAGCAACAAAATAACCTAAAAAAAAAAAAAAGCAAGGTGCTAATAGAAAATATGTTCAAATACTAGTAACCTTATTCATCACATTAGGGACATATGCCCCTAACTTTAGATTAACTTCGATTCCTTTTTTTTAGATAACCATGTTATTTGCTGATTATGGTGACAAGGTCAATTTTCTGAATCTAAAACACAGATTCTTATACGTATTTAAAGTGTTCAACCAGGTGGCTCAGTTGGTTAAGCATCCGACTCTTGGTTTCGACTCAGGTCATGATCTCTTGAGTCATGAGATTGAGCCCCACCTCCATCTCTGGCTCCAAGCTCAGTGAGGAGTCTGCTTGAAGATTCTCTCCTTCTGCCCTCTCCACTCTTCCTCTCTCAAATAAATAAACAAATAAAAAAAACAATTGTTCAACCTGATTTATAACAAGAAAAAAAATGTTGAGGAGTTGTTTTATAACAAGGCAACATGCATACATATCCTTAATGACAGTAACAGGAATTAAATGTATTCTTTCTAGAAAGCTTAAATGTTCTTCAGCATAAAATAACTACTAACAATTGTTCATTCCAATTCCAACTCAGCCCCTGGAACCTCAGATTCCTGAGGGGCCAGTATTGATCCCTTAGGCCCCAGCTATAAACTCCCCAATTAGAAGAAAGCACACAGAGAGACCATGGTGGCAATCAGCCTGCATCGGCTGCAGAAACAGAAACTAGAGGCAAATCTGGTGTAAGTAAAACAAAGCAATGAACTAACGATTGAAAGATTAAATGAATGAAAGGGGAACTGGGGTGGCTCAATGGGTTAAATATCTTCCTTCCACTCAAGTCATGATCCAGGGTCCTAGGCTTGAGCCCCACTTTTGGATCCCTGCTCAACAGGGAGTCTGCTTCTTCCTCCCCCCTGCTCATTCTCTCTCTCTCTTCCTTTCTCACTCTCTCTCTCTCTCTCAAATAAATAAATAAATAAAATGTTTTTAAAAGAGAAAAATTCAATGAATGAGTGAAAATTATATGTTTTTCATATATTATTTGCAGGTACTATTATGACCAATTCTGAGTAGCTATTCAGTGCTCAGCCTTGTGTTGGGAATGTACATTAAAATTCCTCACTTTTTCACATCATTACAAGTAGTCTTTTTTTCTGTCTCTTCCTCTTCCTTTTTAAAACGAAACTATTTCAAAAAGAAAAGACGATGAAATTTATGTCTAAAGACTCTCTCCATTCCCATGCTGAAGGATTACCACTAAATATTTGGTGTGAATCCTTCTTGAGTTTTTTCATGGATAGATAAAGAAAATGAGAAAAAGAGAATGAATGTGAATAAACATTTTTGTTTTTAAAAGGGCCCAGACTTAGGGCACCTGGGTGGCTCAGTTGGTTAAGCAGCTGACTCTTGATATCAGCTCAAGTCATTATCTCAGGTTCGTGGGATCAAGCTCTGTGTGGGGCTCCTTGCTCAGCAATAGTCTGTTGGAGATTCTCCACCTCTCCCTCTCCTTCTTTACCTCCCCCACTCAAATAAATAAATAAATTTTTTTTTTAAAATGGGTCCACACTTCAGTTATTATTCTGCAGCCTGCTTTGCTCATTTGACAACATGACAGAAGCAATATTCCATAAGACCAGCACATATTTATCGCCTACTTTTTGGACAGTGCATTGATCCAATAATATAAATCTGTTCTGATTTATTTAACTCTATTTCTAAATGTTTGCTTTTATAAGCAGTGTTACAATAAAAATCATGACCTTCTAATTAATTCTGTGATCCCATTTTATAGACAATGGAACTGAGGCCAAGAGGAGTTATATACATCTTTTGTATCTGTGAGGTGGGGTGACCAGAATTCAAGCCCAGGTCAGCCGATTTCCTTTCCTTTCTACCACATGGTGCTGAATATAAAGAAGCTTCAGAAGCACCAAGGTTTAGAATAGGTTAATCCCATTCATAATACTCAGGTACTTGGCTTGTGTGAAGTAAGGGGTATCCCTTGTACTGGTTTTCCATAGCTCTTGAAAAATGTCCCCCAGTATTTCATACTTTTATTTAAATTTAAAACGATTAAATTGAAATGGTAAATATCAAGATTCTAAGTTGAGTGTACCCATGACCAATTTTAGCTTTCCCTGACCAGTGCTTTTACCCACTGTTGGAAGGTCCTTGAAAGGACTGCATTTCAACCTTTAACCCTCACTAAATATCAAAAAGATTATTTCTTTAAAAAAAAAGAATTATTTCTTTTTCCACCACTACAAAGTTATGCCACTCTGTTTATTCCTCAAGGTATTTGAAAGAACCAGGTTGCCCAAGAAACATTGACACAAGGTTTAGTTTGTTATACTCCCCACCACTAAAGTCACATTCTTATAAGAAATCGACCATCTCATCTACAGAGCTTCAGCTCTGCCTGGCATTACTGACATCAGGTACAGGAGCTTTCTACTGATGTACTGGGGATGTGGTTTTCTTTCTTTCCTTTGTGAGGGATTTTTGTTACTGTATAGTATTTAAGTTGCATGAAAATATATTTAAGGTAATGTAACAACCATTCATGAAGCCATCACCTAACTTCTGCAACTTCTTTTTATTACTCAGCAATCCATTTGAGAAATTTATCCACATAGATGTTGTGGCACCAGTTTACTGAATTTTCACTGATTTATTTAATAGCTTATATTTTTTCTATGATCAACAATGCTTGTGTAAGAGTATATATGTATACACTTACATGTGTATGTATACATGTATATATTTATATATCCTTGTTCATGTGGTCAAGAATTTCTCTAGAATATGTACCTATGATGGAAATCCTGGAAGGTATATATTTAATTTTACTTATACTTCCAAATTTGCCTCTAACATGACTGTGCTAATTTGCCCTCTCACCAGAAATATAAGACCATGTCCTCACCAAAACTTGGCACTTTAAACTGAAGAACGCAAAACTATATTTCAGTGCAGCATTAATACACAATTATCAGGACACCTGGATGGCTCAGCAGTTGAGCATCTGCCTTTGGCTCAGGGCGTGATCCTGGCCCCAGGATCGAGTCCCACATTGGGCTCCCTGCGTGGAATCTGCTTCTTCCTCTACCTATGCCTCTGCCTCTCTCTCTATGTCTCTCATGAATAAAAAAATAAAATCTTTTTTAAAAATACACAATTATCAAATTACTAGCGAGTTGTGTGTATTTTCATATTTCTATTGACTATTTAGGGTTTCTCTTCTATAACTATCTTGATTATATATATTTTTAAATTTTTCCCTTAGGATAATTTATAGACATTCTTTAGATATACTGGATACTAATTCTTTAATATTTGTGTGTATTGCAAACAAATTTACCTAAGTAAACTTCTAGTCAATATTTGGTCTTTTCTCTTTCATATTGTTGCTATTTTTAATTTAAATATGTTTGAATTCTAATGTTTTATTTTTTGTGCATTCATGTTCTGTTTAAATACTTTTCTGTATATCTAAAGCATGGATATTTCATTGTATTATTCTCAAAGCCTCACAATTCACATCTTTAATCCATTTGGAAATTATTTTTGTAAAATATAAAGGAGGAATACAATATTATTTTTCATACGTATAAACATTTATAGCACTAGTTTACTGGACCATTTTTCACTCAAGTACATGGTCTTGGTTTCATACATCAAGGTTCCATAGACCTGTGGACTTGTTTATTATTCCTTTTTATCAATTTCATTGATCCATTTGTCCACCCTCATACCATACCATACGGTAATGTCTTTATTATTACCACTTTTAAAAGGGTCTGATATCTGATAGAATAAGTTTATCACCTTGTTGTCCCTTAAAAATTGGCTTAAGGTTTTTTAGATTTTTTCTTTCCCAAATATTTTTTAGAATAACTTTGACAAGATGTATGTGAAATTCTTTCAAAATCTGATTGGAATTACAGTGAATTTGTAGATTAGTATGGGAGGGAGATGTAATGTTATAATATTGAGTTACTATCCATGATCCTGGTCTGTGTTTGGATCTTCTGTAAGCCTTTAAATAAAGTTGTATTATCTCAATAACGTCATGAGCATTCCTTCTTAGATTTATGTCTAGGTACTTTATTTTGATGTTATTGTAAATATAAATTTTTAAATAATACTTTTGAATTCTTTCTGGTGAAAAGAAATGTGGTGATTTTTATATATTAAACTACTATTAAGTAACTTTACTAGGCTCATTAAGAATTTATCTGTCAAGTTTCCAGGATTTTTTATAGAGACGATTACATTATCTAAAAATAATAAGTTATGTTTCTTCCTCATAATCATTTTACCTTTCATGTCTCCTGCATTGTGTCCTGGATTACAGAAAAATATAAGCATTACATCTCATGATTTAATAGTAAATATAATATTTAGTCCAGCAATGTGGTAGGTAGCCTTTACCAGGTAAAGACGGTCCCCGCCTCTTTTTATCTGTGTTCTATTTGATCATGGGAATTTACTGAATTTTACCAAATAATTATTCTGTATCTATTGAGAAGATCATATGCTTTTTAAAGAATATAGTAATATGGCAAATTATGTCAATAAAATTTCCAATGTTAAAAATGCTTTCATTCCTGAGATAAATACAAATAGGTCTTGATTACTGATGGAAAATACTTTTCTCTGCTTCTGATGTTTCTTTCCTGAGAAGAAAGCTCAGTTTGTTTAATCATAGGTTCTCCCCATGCATCCACTAATTTCCTAAAAAGATGGCCTGACATATCTGATTGTTAAAACTGAAAACAACTTGGTATGTACAGCTCACTGGACTCTTCGTTTCCACTCCAAGATGTGATACTATTGAAAATGAGACTATTTAAAATTATTGCAGAATTTTGACAATGCTGATAATTTTTTATTGCTATATGCAAAAATATTGGTACACAAAGTATAACAATTTTGCAAAGAAAATGATCGTTTACTATAGATACTTTGATAAACATTTGCATAAAAGATTCTACTTGGGCATGAGTCCATGACTGGCCAGAGCAGAATTACTAAGGAGGCAGAAAGAGTAAAATGAGAATACAGAAATAAATTAGAGCAAGATCATGTAGAAATTTATGAGTAACTCAAGATTTTCACACATAATAATTTGTATTTATGTAAATTGGGATTTGTGAATTAAAATGTATGCAGCATAAACGAAAGCTTAATTTTTATTTTTATTTTTATTTTAGTTTTTTATTGATTTCAGAGAGAAGAAGCATGAGGAGGAGGGGCAGAGGGAGAGGGAGAAGCAGACTCCCTGCTTAGCAGGGAACCAATGTGGGGCTCGATCCCATGACTCCAGGATCATGACCTGAGCTGAAGGCAGATGCTTAGCCAACTGAGCCTCCCAGATGCCCCAAGAAAGCTTAATTTTTAAATTTATGATTTTATATGTTCCCTAATTGATGATTTAAGAAATATGTTTAAGAAAAGCTTAAATTCTTAATATAATTAAGAAGTCAGTTTGCACCCTGAAAACAAAGAAACTGATCCATGGCAATTTCCCCAAAGTATAGATCTAAGTTATCTACGTCAGATGTCAAGGTATAGATTTTAAATACAGAGTCAATTATCGCATAGAAAGTATCTTCTGACTCCACTGTGAAACCAAATATTATATCATTGCCAATTCCAAAACTAAAGGATCACACATGGCTTTAGCTTTCTCTTCTTTCTTTGCTCCTTTTCAGCTGATGCTTAATCTTTGCTAGCCATGGAACAAAACAATGGCACTAAAGTAACTGAATTCATCCTCCTGGGATTTGCTGGTCAACACAAGTCTTGGCATATCCTCTTCATAGCATTTCTAGTGATCTATGTGGCCACCCTAATGGGGAATATTGGGATGATCCTACTCATCAAGATTGATTCTCGCCTTCACACCCCAATGTACTTTTTTCTCCAACACCTGGCATTTGTGGATCTCTGCTACACCTCTGCTATCACTCCCAAGATGCTGCAAAACCTTGTAGAAACAGAACAATCCATCTCATTCATAGGATGTATGGTGCAATTACTAGTCTATGGAGCTTTTGCAACAACCGACTGCTACATCCTGGCTGCAATGGCAGTGGACAGGTATGTGGCCATCTGCAACCCACTCCGCTATCCGACAGTCATGTCCCAGGCAGTCTGCATTCAACTCCTGATTGGCTCATACTTCGTAGGCTTCTTGAATGCCTCTGTAAACACAAGTTTTGCTTTTTCATTGAACTTTTGCAAATCCAATAAAATTAACCACTTTTTCTGTGATGAACCCCCACTCCTTGCCCTCTCGTGCTCCAACATTGACTTCAACATCATGCTACTAACTGTCTTTGTGGGGTTTAACTTGATGTTCACTGTGCTGGTTGTCATCTTTTCCTACATATATATTCTGGCTGCCATCCTGAAGATATCTTCTGCTGCAGGGAGGAAGAAAGCCTTCTCCACATGCGCCTCCCACCTGACAGCCATCACTGTGTTCTATGGGACTCTCTCTTACATGTACCTGCATCATGGGACCAAGGAGTCTCAAGAGCAAGAAAAAATGGCTTCTGTGTTTTATGGCATTATGATCCCCATGTTAAACCCCCTCATCTACAGCCTGAGAAACCAAGATGTGAAGGAAGCCCTAAAAGGGATTCGAAAGAAGGCTTTCTAGTTTGAATTTTGATTTCTAACTCAACACAGTTCAACAAGCAAACCAACAGTTCTCTCTTATTTTTTTAAGATTTTATTTTTATTTGTTCATGAGAGACAGGGAGAGAGAGAAAGAGAGAGAGAGAGAGAAGCAGAGACACGGGCAGAGGGAGAAGCAGGCTCCATGCAGGGAGCCCGACGTGGGACTCGATTCTGAGTCTCCAGGATCAGGCCCTGGGCTGAAGGCAGGCGCTAAACCGCTGAGCCACCCAGACTGCCCCTCTCTTATTTTTCAACAACAAATGTGACAAATGTTTATGAGACACAAAGTTGTTCCATAATTATATCAACAGCAATTGAAATATATTGGGAAAACTTGTCAAATGAACAATAGATAAGCTTCTAATTAACGTGTTTCTTACAGAGAAAGAATCTGAAAAGAATATCTTTGATACTGCTCTTGTATATTTTGAGGAGCCTTCTTTTAAAATACCTAACATTAAAAAGAGAAGAGTCTATTAAGGAGAAATGTAAAATGATACTATAAAAGTATCTCTATCAATGACAGTATAAGGAAATCACCAGGATAAAAATATATTTTTGACTTCTTCTAAAACAGGAAGAGATCGGAAGAACAATAGGACATGAAAGTCCAGGAATAGGCCCAAACCCATAAGATAATTTATTATGTGATGATGGTGATATTGCAGTAATGGGGCATATATGGATTGTGTAATAAATAGTATGGAAATAATGACTAGAGTTTGGTATGGAGTAAAGCTGGAAACTTATCTACACAAAAATAAATTTTAAATGACCCAATGATTTAAATGTAAAAATTAAACTCTAAAACGAACGCTAAATTTTTCAAGCTTTTAGAGTGAGGAAACCCTGTATAAATACAAAACAAAACACACAGTAAATTTGCTGCATAAAAAAAAAAAAATCGGTTTTTTGCCCAGCAAAATATACCACAAAGTAAAATAATTAATATTGAGAAAGAAATGTTTGCAGCTGTTATAAATAAGAGCATTTGACTCAAGAAACCAATTTAAGGGGCACCTGGATGGCTCAGTCAGTTAAGCATCTGACCAGCTTAGATCGTGACCTCTGGGCTCTAGGTCTAGAGCCTCAAGTGGGTGGGTTGCTCACTTAGCAGGGAGGCTGCTTGTCCCTCTCCCTCTGCTCTTCCCCCTCCTCATGCTCTCTCACTCTCTCTCTAAAATAAATAAATAAAATTTTTTAAAAATAGCAATAAAAAGCCAGCAAAATACTTTTTTAAGAGGGCAATATATATGAGCACATCATTCACAAAGAAATAAATACTAATTTTTTGTAGAAATATGGAAAGAATCAACCTGACTCATTGTGGGGAGGGGAAATGACAAACAAAACTAAATTACGCCCTTTTTCGTTTATCATAATGAAATGTTTCGTCATAATAAAAGTTTCTTAACATTGTCTTTGAGAGGATTTGGAGAAGTACTCACTCCAGATTTGCTACAACTTATTTAAATAGAGCTTCCTTCTGGAGGCAGATGAGCAATATCTACCCAAATTAACCACATCATGCTCTTTGACTCAGAGATTCCTCTACTAAATATCTTCTAATCCTAAAGACATATTCAAACTTATCCACACTAATATATATATATATATATATATATATATATATAATCACATTATTTCTATTTGTAAAGATTGGAAACCATATTGTTTACCAGTGGAGGGGATGGGGGACAGTGGAGAGAGTCTGATATACAGATTAAGGAATGCAGCTGCTCAACAAAATATAAAACAATCATTAAAAGGGGTGAAATTTCTCTTTCCATACAGATCACCCAGATATATTAAGTGAAAAGCAAACTGAAAAAAACATGTGCAGAATATGTTGTCATTTCCTGGGGGGCTAGCGGAGAGCATATAAACATTAATGTTTCCCAAATACAATGCAAGGTTCATATCTGGAAAAATAACAAGTTTTTAACAGTGTTGGGTACCCAGGTGGCTCAGTTGGTTAAGCATCTGCCTTTGGCTCAGGTCATAATCTCAGGGTCCTGGGATCAAATCCCACATCAGGCTCCCTGCTCAGCAGAGTCTGCTTCTTCCTTTCTCTCTCCTGCTGCCTTTCCCCCTGATTGTGCTCATGTTCTCTCATGCTCTCTCTCATCCTCTCTCTCTCAAATAAATAAACAAAATCTTTCAAATAGATAAATAAATAAATAAATAAATAAATAATAAAATTTTTTAAAAATAAGATTTTAACAGTGTCAACCTTCCAGGGAGGGAAACTGGAGGCTGAAATGGAGAGACAGAAGGAGTCCTAGGTTTTTACTCTATGCATTTGCTTTCGTACTTGTGAAATTTTTACCACGGGGATGCTTTGTTATACAAACCACCAGATATGGAAGGCAGAGAGGCTAGAGGGATGCAAGGTGGGAATGGAGGAAGGGAGGCAAGAAGGGAAAAAGCAAGGAAAGAAGGAAGACAAGGAGGGAGGATGAGGAGGCAAGGAAGCAGGAAGGGAGAAAGGCAAGGAGGAAACCTCCCCAAAACAAAAACAACAAGTCTCTAATGGTAGTAATACAAAAACAAAGTTGTTCCCTCTGGAAATCCAAATATTTCTTCAGCAGAAAATAACTACTGAACATTGTTTTGTCTTATTTTTTTCCCAATTGCATCTCAGCCCTAAAACTTCAAATTCCCAAAAGAGCCAGTGCGGATCCCTTTTATAGTCCCAGCTATAAAATCCCTGACTGGAAGGAACCACACAGAGGTGGAAATCAGCTTGCACAAGTTTCAGAATACAGAAGAGAATCTGGAGGCAACTCCAGTGTAAGTGAAGCAAAGTAATTCTCAGTTTTCACCATCAGCTGTTTATCAACACAGTCAGTGCATGCAGGAGATGGCCTAGGGAAAGGATCAGAGCCGGAGTTCCCCAGCTTCACCCCAAGACCGGGAGGAATCACTTCATCATTGGTGAGGTCATGAAAATGAAGCAAGGGAACTCAGTTGGGCAGACTGTTGCCTGGGAAAGACATGAATGAACAAATAATTGAATGAATCCATTAATAGATCAATTAATCGATATTGTATGCCTTTAATGTATGCTTTGCATGTTATTATGGCCATTTGATGAGTACCCCATTGGATACCTGACCCTTTGCTGGGATGTTTACATGGATTTGCTCACTTGATCCTCACATAACTGCAAAGCAGACTTTACTTTTTCCTCTTCTTAGTTTTAGCTTTTTATTTTCAAGTCATTAATTTTCACAGAAAGATGATACAAAGAGGTACAAAGATAGTACACAGAGGTCTCATGTATCCGTCACCCATTTTCGAAGGAAAATGGTTGCATCTTATACAATTATACTATGATACCAAGCCAGGATTGTGTGTGATGATACTATGATACTATATCAAACAAGGTGTGAGTGACAATGTGTGTATCCAGCTCTGTGGCATTTTATCCCATGTACAGATTTGTGTAACCATCACCACAGTCAAGATGCAGACCTAGGCTACCACAGACATCCCATTCCATACAAACCTCCCTTGTCTAACCCCTTGTAGCCATGTCCCTCCTCTCCCAACCCCCTGGCAATCACTAGTCTGTTCTCCATCTCTATGTTGTAATTTGGAGATTATTAGGTAAAAGGAATCCTGCACTATGTGACCTCTTGAGTTGGCTCTTTTCACTCACTCTACTGCCATTGCCATCCATTGGAATTGTTGCAAGCATCCATAGTTTGTTCCTCTTTATTGCTAAGTAATATTATTGCTAAATAATCTATTCCACAGTATAGATGTACCATTGTTTCTTTAACCAGTCACCTATTAGAGGATATTTTGGTTGTTTGTAGTTTTTAAGCGATCATCAAAAATTATGTACAGGCTTTTACATGTGTGTAAATTTTTTGCAAACATAATTTCCCAGGAGCATAAGTGCTGGGTGGTATGCCACGTGTGTGTTTAGTTGTTAAGAAACAGCCAAACTATTTTCCAGAGTGACCGTACCATGATACACTCCCCCCAGGCAGTGTGTGAGACATCCAGCTACTCTGCATGCTCCTCAGCATTTGGTATTGTCACTGGTTTTTATTTTAGCCATTCTGATGGAAGTGCAGTGATACCTCATCGTGTTCTTAGTTTGCTTGTACCTAATGCCCAATGATGTAAGATATCTCGTCATATGCTTATTTATCATCTTTGAGATATTGGCCCTCGTTGGTGAATTTTCTGTTCATCTTTTACCCATTTTCTAATTTGATTGTTTTCTTTCATATAGACATTGCTAGTGTATATTCTAGGTATAGAAAGGACTCTATCCCTTTGTCAGATACATTTTATCAGTTTGAGTGAAATGTGGAAACTTTATTTCCCTTTGCATTCCTTTTTTCTCCCCATTTGTAGTATACTTGCCTGAAATATTTCCTCCACACATATTAAGAACCACATTAGACCAGGTCAAACCTTTTGCTTCAACTGTGAAACAGGGGCAGCCTGAGTGGCTCAGCAGTTTAAAGCCTACTTCAGCCCAGGGCATGATCCTGGAAACCTGAGATCAAGCCCCATGTCGGGCTCCCTGCATGGAGCCTGCTTCTCTCTCTGCCTGTGTCTCTGCCTCTCTCTCTCTCTCTCTCTCTTTCTCTCTCATGAATAAATAAATACCTATATGTTTGCTCTTCCCATGCTGTCCTTAAAAGATTCCTTCTTTTAAAATCAACTAAAAGAAAAAAGATAAACAATAAAAAAAATAATAATAAAATCAACTAAAAGAAAGAGTTTGGCAGAGTGCATAGAAAAACATTCTGCAATTATGTGATATGTACAAGAAACTCACTTCAAAGGTAGTGATATTTGTAGGTTAAAGTAAGAAGACAATAAAGATATACCATGCAAACACTAATCGAAAAAATGAGACAGTAGCTATATTAATATCAGAAAGGGTACATTTCACAGAAAATAATAAAAGATTTTATTTTTTTTAATTTTTATTTATTTATGATAGTCACAGAGAGAGAGAGAGAGAGAGAGGCAGAGACACAGGCAGAGGGAGAAGCAGGCTCCATGCACCGGGAGCCCGACGTGGGATTTGATCCCGGGTCTTCAGGATCACGCCCTGGGCCAAAGGCAGGCGCCAAACCGCTGCGCCACCCAGGGATCCCAATAAAAAAAACCTACTAGGCCCAGAGAGGGACACTGCATAAGATAAAAAGATTAGCCTTCCAAGAAGAAATAGTATCTTAAATGCACAGGCACCAAGCAATGATTTGTCAGCATCTATCTACATCATGCCTCACTCAGAGTAGACACACGCTAATTACTTTTAAATGAATAAACCAAAGAAGGCAGGAATGTCTAACTTCTTTTTGATATTTGCTCTGTCTTTTAGTTTTCTTTTTTTTTAAGTTACTTATTTGTTTGTTTGTTTGTTTATTGAGAGTGTATGTGAATAGGGGGAAGGGCAGAGGAAGAAGGAGAGAGAGAGAGAGAGAGAATCCCAAGCAGGCTCCATGAGCAGTGTAAGCCCTGGGGCTCAGTCTCATGACCCTGAGATCATAACCTGAGCCAAAACCAAGAGTTGGACACTTAACTGACTGGTCACCAAGACAACCCTTAGTTTTCTGTTCTTAGAGTTAACCCCTCATGACTCCTTGAATCAGAGAGGCACATCTTTTAAAAAAAAATGAATATACCTTCTTAAGAGAAAACAAAATACTGTGCATTAATTGTGAAAAAATCTATCTGTAACTTTAGTTGTTCTGCTGCATTTCATAAATCTTTTCATTCATTTCCTCTTTCATTAATTAATTTATTTATATATTCAATTAGCCAGTATTTACAGAGGCAGGTACTTGCCCCAGCTGCTGTATTCATGGAACCTACAATTCATGAGAAAAATTGAAATTAAGCAAAGATGTATAAATAATTTTACAAATAATTATCAGTGTTAAACTGATAGAAGATAAAAGGACCAAGCTTATGGATTGACACACCCAGCTCAGTTGAGCAGTAGGAATAATAGCTGAGGAAGGGTTGTTCAAACTGAGGCCAGAATAAAGAGTAAGAGAAATGGAAATGACTATTGGAATGAAAACTGGACCAGATAGTACTTAAGGGAAAGGGAGGAAAATGCTGGAGAGGTCAGAAGTGGAGGAAAGCAAAGAACATGAGAACATGATGGCTGCTGCATTGTGCACATGGAAAGAAGAAACTTAATATGAGGATAGGAAATAAAGTAGGAGCCAGATCATGTGGAATTCTATGGATGAGTCGAAATCTTCAGATAATATAAATTGCATTTAGGT
Organism: Canis lupus baileyi; assembly: GCF_048164855.1. Taxonomy (NCBI): domain Eukaryota; kingdom Metazoa; phylum Chordata; class Mammalia; order Carnivora; family Canidae; genus Canis; species Canis lupus. The sequence goes on from NC_132858.1 coordinate 17,262,913, forward strand.
GTATTTTGGTATTTTAATAAAAATATGTGGTGCATAAAAGAAAGCAAAAATTAATAAAAATATTTTGTATGTTCTTTAATTGATAGATTTTTAAAACACCAATCAGTTTGCACCCTGAGAACATATTTTTGGTCCATGGCAATTTCCCCAAACTGTAGATGAAGTTCTCTAAGTTTAGTGACAAGGTTCAGCTACCTCCATATTACTCTTTAAAATCCCAAGTCTGGAGGGTATTATGCTGAGTGAAATAAGTCAATCGGAGAAGGACAAACATTATATGGTCTCATTAATTTGGGGAACATAAAAAATAGTGAAAGGGAATAAAGGGGAAAGGATAAAAATTGAGTGGGAAATATCAGAATGGGAGACAGAACATGAAGGACTCCTAACATTGGGAAACGAACTAGGGGTGGTGGAAGGGGAGGTGGGCGGCGGGTGGGGGTGACTAGGTGATGAGCACTGAGGTGGGCACTTGATGGGATGAGCACTGGGTGTTATTCTATATGTTGGCAAATTGAACAGCAATAAAAAATAAATTTATAAAAAGAAAAAAAAAGAAAATATTACCTAAAATAAATAAATAAATAAATAAATAAATAAATAATAAATAAATAAATAAAATAAAATCCAAGTCTATTTGGTAACAGAAAATATCCTCTAACACCACTGTGAAACCAAATATTATATCAGTATATCATTGCCAATTCCAAAACTAAAGGATCACACATGGCTTTAGCTTTCTCTTCTTTCTTTGCTCCTTTTCAGCTGACGCTTAATCTTTGCTAGCCATGGAACAAAACAATGGCACTAAAGTAACTGAATTCATCCTCCTGGGATTTGCTGGTCAACACAAGTCTTGGCATATCCTCTTCATAGTGTTTCTAGTGATCTATGTGGCCACCCTAATGGGGAATATTGGGATGATCCTACTCATCAAGATTGATTCTCGCCTTCACACCCCAATGTACTTTTTTCTCCAACACCTGGCATTTGTGGATCTCTGCTACACCTCTGCTATCACTCCCAAGATGCTGCAAAACCTTGTAGAAACAGAACAATCCATCTCATTCATAGGATGTATGGTGCAATTACTAGTCTATGGAGCTTTTGCAACAACCGACTGCTACATCCTGGCTGCAATGGCAGTGGACAGGTATGTGGCCATCTGCAACCCACTCCGCTATCCGACAGTCATGTCCCAGGCAGTCTGCATTCAACTCCTGATTGGCTCATACTTCGTAGGCTTCTTGAATGCCTCTGTAAACACAAGTTTTGCTTTTTCATTGAACTTTTGCAAATCCAATAAAATTAACCACTTTTTCTGTGATGAACCCCCACTCCTTGCCCTCTCGTGCTCCAACATTGACTTCAACATCATGCTACTAACTGTCTTTGTGGGGTTTAACTTGATGTTCACTGTGCTGGTTGTCATCTTTTCCTACATATATATTCTGGCTGCCATCCTGAAGATATCTTCTGCTGCAGGGAGGAAGAAAGCCTTCTCCACATGCGCCTCCCACTTGACAGCAGTCATAATTTTCTATGGGACTCTCTCTTACATGTACCTGCATCATGGGACCAAGGAGTCTCAAGAGCAAGAAAAAATGGCTTCTGTGTTTTATGGCATTATGATCCCCATGTTAAACCCCCTCATCTACAGCCTGAGAAACCAAGATGTGAAGGAAGCCCTAAAAGGGATTCAAAAGAAGGCCTTCTAGTTTCATCATTAATTTCTAATTCTTTACACTTGTAAACAACCAGACTCACAGTGCCAATGTTTAAGAAATCAAAACCAAGGAGCCAAACAACATAGGAAAAGTTGCTCAGTTTTTCTAATACTGAGCTGCAAATAAAGTAACAATGAGACAAACAGTTTACATCAGTGTAACTGGCAAAAACCGAAAAAAGAATGATAACACCTATTAATTGCTGTGATATAAGGAATATGATGCTCTCACCCATTGTTAATGGGAAATTGAAATGTTACTTCACTCTAGAAGGAATCTGGCAATATGTTTTTAAAACAAACAAAGAAAAACTCTTCAATTCAGAATTTCAGACTAGCAAATTGATATATGGAAATAAAAGTTCAAGTCTATAAGGCCATTTATTTAAAGATACTTATTGCAGCATTGTTTAGGAAGACAAGATCAAGAAAATGAATATTCCTTAATAGGGAAATAAATGTGTATTGTTGTAATTCCAAAATGTATCTATTGCTGCATAACAAATTTCTATAAATTTAAGGGCTTAAAAACATGATGATTATATTATAGTTTTATGGGTCAAGAATATGGACCCTGCTTAACTGCATCCTCTGAGATGGTACAATCAAGGTGTCAGTCAGAACTGGGAACTCATCTGAAGGCTCAACTGGGGATCCACTTCCAAGCTCCCTCACATTATTGGGACAATTTACCTCTTTGCAGTTGTAACATATTCCTGCCTTCCTGTTGGCCATTAACCAGAGGTTGCTCCCAGCTCTTAGAGTCTATCCACAGTTCTTCTCCATGTGGCCCTCTCCATAATCTTTCTCATATCATGGCAGCTTATTTCTTCAGTGCCAGAAGGCTATATACAGTCAATCAGTATACATACATCATGTGAAACAGCACACCTTTGTATGCTCAAATTGTACTGCTACTTCAAGAGTCAGTCTCTCCCTGAAGTTTTCCCAGCTTAGCACTTGTTCCTGCCAACTCTCTAAGAAGGTAATTCCTTCTTCCACTGAATCTCATAGCACTTTATTTGCAACAATAAACATTATTTATTATTTATCACTTCCTGTCTACATTATTTACTTGCCTAAAGACCCTCAATATCATTTATAAGGTAGTTGAGATACATTGTCTTTGTATAACCTTCTAACATCTGGTATAAAGACTTAGAGACAGTAGATATTCTATAAATATTGAATGAAGGAATGATGATAAAATACAATAATATAAACAGCTTTCTAACTGGAAGTTATGTGAGAATGTCGCCTACACTAGTGGTCTTTAAATATCAGTTGTAGACAGCAGCATTCAAATGATCACAAAAAGTTTTTTTTTAAGATGTTATTTATTTATTCATGAGAGACAGAGACAGAGAGAGAGAGGCAGAGACTCAGGCAGAGGGAGAAGCAGGCTCCATGCAGGGAGGCTGACGTGGGACTCGATCCCAGGTATCCAGGATCACTCCCTGGGCCAAAGACAGGCGCTAAACCACTTAGCCACCCAGGAATCCCCACAAAAAGTTTTTAAAGTGCAAATGATCATATCCTAGCCCCGGAGGTGTTGATTCAGTAACATTAGTCAGAGCCAAATATCTATAATTATCTATACATGCAGAGTGTTTCTTTAGTAGTATGGTCCACAGGAAAGTAGTATATAAGAGCACAGAATTTTGAATAGTTTAGTATGTTGTTGATAATGCCAACCCTGACACTCATCAGCAGTGTCCCTTTACAAGTTAGTTGGTCTTTCAAACCTTATTTCCCATAATAGTACATATCTCATGAGATTTTTTTGTTTGCTTGTTTGTTAGTAATAGATAGGTAAGCTAATGAATAGAAATCATAGTACCTGGCACTAAAAACTCTCAACAATTGTGAATAGTAATCAAGTACTAACAAGGATTATTTCAACGTGGGAATGGCAGACATTATAAAAATGCCTTCATTACACACAAACACACAGAGAGTCAATAAAAAGTCTCCCAAGGTTTGCAACATGAACACTTTCCCCTTTGGGAAACTCCTCTCTCCTTCAGCAGAAAGCTAACTAATGAGGTTGGGTTTGGGGGGCAGGGGTTGTTTATTTGGTTTTTTTTAATCCTATTTCAGCATCGAGAGTCACAGATGCTCCAGGGAAAAGGTACTACTCCCATAGACATCAAATATAAACTCTTTCTGTGAAGAAATCACTTGGCAAAAAAATCAGCCTGCACTAGCCTGCAGGGAAAAAAAATCTAATGACAAATCCCCTGTAAATAAATCAAATTGCATTTTTCCTACTCTGCTGGGCATTATTTCAATAGATGGGAACCACAGTAAAATCTATAGGACTAGAGCCAATATGGCAGCATAATCAACTCCAAGGTTGAGTAGAGTCATCTTATCTTCAGCAAGGTAAAAAGTATAAATGGAGAGGGGAAATTATCAATTGTTTTGAGAAGTTATAAAATAGCAGGGAGGGACACCTGGGTGCCTCAGTGATTGAGCGTCTGCCTTTGGCTCAGGTCATGATCCCAGGGTCCTGGGTTTGAGTCCCAGATCAGGCTCCCCACAAGGAGCCTGCTTCTCCCCCTGCCTATATCTCTGCCTATCTCTCATGAATGAATAAATAAAATCTTTTAAAAATAATTTTAAAAATTACTTCACATCCCACACATTTTTCTGCAAAATGCCTTACTCACCAACAATATGTTATTAACATTTTTCCTAAGAATACATATAGATCTATCTCATTATTTTTAGGTATTTCATGAAATACAAACTATAGATTAAGTCTCATTTGTTTTAGCATCACCCTATCTACCGTTTATATTTTGATATAAAAAGCAGTACTGTGTAGGGGATCCCTGGGTGGCTCAGCGGTTTGGTGCCTGCCTTTGTCCCAGGGCGCGATCCTGGAGTCCCGGGATCAAGTTCCACTTTGGGCTCCGGGTATGGAGCCTGCTTCTCCCTCCTCCTGTGTCTCTGCCTCTCTCTCTCACTCTGTGTCTATCATGAATAAATAAATAAATATTTAAACAAAAAAAAAGCAGTACTGCGTAGAATCCTCTGGGCTTAAATTTTTCCCATCTCATTTCATCAAAGATTAAACTGAGGTTGAGGGAAGTTTACAAGCTGTTGCCCAAAATCACATACCTTTTGAATGAGAGTTTCAAGATTCAAATCTAGATCTTTCCAACTGCTAATTCCAACTTTTCATGGCAGGTAGTATAAAATAAAAATTCAAGTTGGCTTAGACATAATATAATTTTGGCAACTTCAAAATACTTACATTATTCATCCAGTTAATAGTCCCTTCCAGAACTTCCACTTCTGGCCAAGATGGCCAGAGTAATAGGGATTGGATTTATCCTTCTTGAAACATGAAAAGGTGGACAAAATTATAAAATAATAGCTTGAAAGGTATATCAGGCAATAAAGAACAATGATTCTTAGAGGCAAGTAACAAATGAGCTCTAAAATTTCCCCAGGTTTATGCCTTAAGAAAGTTTTGAGACCCAATGCAGTGAGGTTCGGGGACTTCCTAAAGGAAATGGATCTGAAAATCTGGAGAGACCAAGGCAACTAGAACTTGCAGGACAGGATATTGAAGAAAAGGAGTTGCACAGAGAAAAAAAAGACCTAGATGTGCAGAGGGTCCCCGTCGATTATTTAGCTGAGTACTAGTCAGTACACACACATGAGGAAACAATTTGAGGTTAGAGAAGGAAATACTGAAAAGATTATAGATAACAGCACTTGATGCTCCCACAAGGCTGGGAATAGTGCCATTCTCACCAGCCAAACTGGAGAACTTTCAGGAGTCATGATGCATTGGGTAGACCACATGGAAAGAACTTGCTTCAGTAGTGGAAATAATTAGCCCTAAACTGAACAGTGTTCCTGTTCCAACTAAAAAATCTACAAAGAACGTCTCAAAAGTATTGTACTGTTGTGTGGAGGGGTAGGGCTAAATGGGTGATGGATGTTAAGGAGGGTACTTGCTATAATGAGCACTGACTGTTATATGTAAGTGATGAATCACTAAACTCTACTCCTGAAACTAATACTACACTATATGTTAACTAACTTAAATTTATTTATTTATTGGGGGAAAAAAGTATCATATTCTTTCCAAGTCATTTAACTGTGTTCCAGACAAAGCTCAAGAATATTTATGAGGGACACCTGGGTGGCTCAGCGGTTGAGCCTTCAGCTCAGGGCATGATCCTGGGATCCAGGATCGAGTCCTGCATCTGGCTCCCTGCAAGGACCCCGCTTCTCCCTCTGCGTAGATCTCTGTGTGTGTCTCTCATGAATATATAAATAAATATTTTTTAAATAATATTTATAAGAATACAAAAACATCTATCACTAAACATGGTAAAATTCACAATGCCTAACATCCAATCAAAAATTACCATTCATGCAAAAAAGCAGGAAAATACAACCAAACCATAATGAGAGAAAAATCAATGGTCAAAACTGAACACTGCCAAAGATGTCAGAATTAGCCATTGAGAACATTAAAACAATTATTGTAACTGTACTCCATATGTTCAAAAAAGATAAGTAGGGGTTTGAAAGATCAGATAAAGACTACAGTGTCTGATTATAATATATATATATTTCATTATGTATTATGTATAATTAATTATACATTAATTAACTATAGATTAGACATTCCAAAACATGTGCTTAGTGATCCTAAAGACACAGCAATAGAAAGCATCCAAATTGAGAGAAAAGTGAATCAAAAGAAAAATGCAGAGCATATCAGTGAGCTGTGAAACAACCTCAAGAAAGTTCACATCTGTGTAATTGGAGTCCCTGAAGAACAGAAAAAAACAGGGTTGATATAAATTTTTTTAAAAGACAATGCTAAAGGACGCTTGGGTGGCTCAAAAGTTGAGCGTCTGCCTTCAGCCCAGAACGTGATCCTGGAGTCCTGGGATCAAGTCCCTCATCGGGCTTCCTGCATGGAGCTTGCTTCTCTCTGCCTTTTAAAAAAAAGAAAAGAAAAGAAAGACAATGCCGAGAATTTTGTAAATTTGATGAAAACTTGAAAACCTGAAACCCACAAATTCAAGATCCACAAAAAACTCCATTCAAAAACGATACCAAGGCATATCAAAATCAAATGGTTCAACACCAGAAATAAAAGGAAAATCTTAAATACATTCAAAGAAAAAAAACACATTATGAATAGCAGAACATAAGTAAGCATAAAACACATTTCTCAGAAACAATGCAAACAGACAGTGGAGCAATGTCTTAAAGATCTTAAAGGAAAAGAAAATACTTTTAGAATAGACCAACTAATTGCATATCCACCCTTTCCTGAACACACCCACCCAGTGAATCCTTCTGACTTTGCAATACACTCAAAACTTATTTATAATGTTAAACCATTTTTCACCTTTTATTTAAGTTATTGTCCAGGTGTCTTAATTTCAAAATTATTATGGATAAATTAAGATGATTTCCGTTATCGTTCCACCATACCTAAAGCAAGTCAGGTTGTCCCTGTATATTACCTTACTCTCTCCCCACTAGATTCAGAACTGCTCATAGGAAGAAACCAAATTTTATTCACTTATATAACAAACTCTTCGCAAAGAAGCATCTTACATTAAGTATGACCTGAAGTGAAGTGTCATTTATTTTCTTGCTAAAAGGTCACTTAGCTGTGAGCACTTATACATCAAGGAATTTGAAGGAACCCGAGGTGTCAATAATAACAGATATCTTCATATGCATTATAATCATATACCAGGGATCCCTGGGTGGTGCAGCGGTTTGGCGCCTGCCTTTGGCGCAGGGCGCGATCCTGGAGACCCGGAATCGAGTCCCAAGTCGGGCTCCCGGTGCATGGAGCCTGCTTCTCCCTCTGCCTATGTCTCTGCCTCTCTCTCTCTCTGTGACTATCATAAATAAATAAAAATTTTTAAATTTTTTTTAAAAAAATCATATACCAAAGCCATATTTTGACTTTATCTTAATGATAAAGAATCAATTCTAAGGTTACTTATGTTAACAAAGATAAGACCTGTAATGATTAACCAAATGAACATCTTTTCTTATCTCATGGCAACTTCTGAAGCTGCCACCCTAAATCTGTTGGTCAGAGCCAGACAGGTAAGAGTTTCTTAGTGTGGTCATATTCAGAAGCTTAGCAATTCCTAAAACAGCAGGCGAGGATTTAAATCACCATAAAAATAATAAAGATTTCCAAATAGTCCCAGCTTTGGACTTCACCAGCTCCTAGAACTATAAAAAATGCTACTGATGTGATTTCAACTACTTTCCTTTAGAATTTTCTCATTATTCCTTTTCACCTGTCACAAAGTTCTTCCTCTATGTAGACTCTTTTTTTTCTTCAGTAAAAATATGTAATATCTGTGCCTAAAGCTGTAGAAACATACAATGACCTTTTTTTCAATTTCTCTCTTTTTTAGTAGGTGACACAGGGATCAAAATACTTTAAAAGCATATTGCAGACTTCATTCCTTCATTTCATCTATTCCCTGCCTTGTTCCCAGGAAAAGTTTAAAGCATATTATGGACTGTCTAAACACAATTTTAGAATTTTTATTCAAGAAATTTTAAGCCACTATAAAATTTTAATCCACAAAGCCATTTTTTCAAATTTCAATCTGTAAAGGTGATTTTAATGTTGAAATACCCATTTAATAAGTGAACATAAACTTTCTATTTGAGACAAATTATTCTGCAAAACTTCATCATAGATGATTAGAGATTGAGGTAGCCTCAGTCTACACTAGCATCAAAATCCAATGACTTATAAAAGGGTAAAAGGGGGCAACCCTGGCGGCGCAGCAGTTTAGCGCCGCCTGCAGCCCAGGGTGTGATCCTGGAGACCTGGAATCGAGTCCCACATCGGGCTCTCTGCATGGAGCCTGCTTCTCCCTCTGCCTGTGTCTCTGCCTCTCATTCTCTCTCTGTGTCTCTATGAATAAATAAATAAAATTAAAAAAATAATAATAATAAAAAATAAAAGGGTAAAAGGTAAGGAATGTGCTTCCTTGATCCTTGTGAGTTTTCACATTTTCTGGCAGATGTGAGTATAAAGGGAAGTAGAGAAATCAGTAGATAAAATGAGACCTTTGCTCTAAGAATTGTAAAGGGGAAGCTGGAGAAAATCAAACACTGGGAGCAAGTCCCCTGCAAAATCATTTCATGGAAGAATTGAATTTTACAATAGCGTCATTCCATGGATGAATGCCATGAATGTTCTTTTATGTAAGAAAGTTTATTATAATCTTGGAGAGGGAATTACACTTATTATTAACTAACATTATTATAGGCTTTCTACATGTCCACATATAGAAAATACATTATCACATTGACCTTTAACAAAAAAATGCCCATTTTCAGATTATGAAAACTTGATAATCCTTATTTTCACATTATGCAACTCAGAACAGTTGAACAACTTGTTCAAGCCACATAACTCAATGGTGCAACTAGGTTTTTAATTTAATACCAGAGACTGCACTCTTGAATATATATATATATATATATATATATATATATATATATATGATTCATATATGTGAGATTCATATATGTGAGATTCATATATGTGAGATTCATAGTTTCATAGTCATGGGATTCTTAACATGTACATATGTTATGTACATATATGTCCTACCTCTTCATTATCCATCTGCAGCTCCAATGCCATCAATCACTTCATCTGTGCTGAACCCCCAGTGACTCTTTATGCTCCCATATACATATCATCATGGCAATCACTGCCTTTTTGGAGTTTAATCTGAGTATTGCATTGACTGTCATGTTTGGTCACCATATTGTCCCACATGTGTATCCTGGCTGCTGTCCTGAGGATGTCCTCAGGAAGGAGAAGACTTCCCTGCTCTGACTCTGACCTAACAGATGTTTCACCGTGTCCATAAGACTCTTGTGGATATTTACAGCATGATTCTAACAAACCCCAGGAGAATATGAAAGTGACCACCATGTCTTGCAGCACTGTGATTCCCATGTTGAACCCTTGATCTACAGGCTAAGAAACAAGGAAGTGATAGAAGCACAGATATGATAGCAAAGAACTATTTATGAACTGGACCTCATTTCTTAATATTAAGCACAAGGAAATATTCAAGCAAATTTTTTTCCAAGAAGCTATTTGCTCAAAGCAATTTCTCCAATAGCCTCAAAAACACATTGAGATTTCTAAACCCCTAAATTACATGAAAGGTTACCAAATTCTCACAGAGATAGATTTATCTGGAGAGGCAATATAGCCCTTCTGCCTGATGAGCAAGCTTCTCTTGCTAATGACTGATCTTTATAGAAAGTAGGAAAATCAGCAATCAATATGCTACAGCAATATCACCCAAAGGGTATTTGAAAACCAGTCAATGCAATATTAATCTGAGAAAAGCAACATCAACTTCCAAGAAAAGTTAAGGGTAGAAATGGGAACTTTCTGGGCACTGGGAAAGCAGGCAAGAGTCCATAAAGACATTTGAGGTAGACTGGAGTGCAAAAGAAAATATTAAACAAATACCCATGAAGGTCCATCACAGAGCAGAACCTCCAGGGGTAGTCAAAATAGAAAACTTTCCTCAGATCCTGGAGGAATACAGCTCTCATATTATCTCATCACCTGACTGCCCAGATGCCCTCTGCCAAAATCTGAAACCATTAGTGACCCCAGAGACATAGGACATCTTCAACTGGCCAAGGTGCTAACAGTCATGGCCAGCAGCAAGCTGCCATACCAAAAGGCTTCTAACATTAGGCCTAGCAGTATCCTGCCCAGTCAGTAGCATCGGCTGGCAAAACAATGGAAAGCTTCTCTCATTCCAGCATCACACATTCTGTTAGCTGCGTCAATGCAGACAACATCTGCCCTAACCCAGCATTTCCCAAAATGGAGTCCAGAGAATTTATTCTTACAACAAGCTCAACAGGAAAAGGATTCCAAGGCCAAGAAGTAAAAAAATTCTAAGCTAATCAATATCATATTTGTTTACCACTAGAGTTTCCAGAAGTATAGTACACAGAAATGTGCATTTTGAATCTTTCTGAAGACAGAAAGAGTATGGAGTATTTTCCAGATTTGTTGGGACACAGGACCCTTTTTAATCTAGGGGCCATTTGCTATATTGTCTCAATTCTAAAATGTATATTTCTTTCATATTTTAATGTTTCCGATGTTAGGGCTAGCTTAAAATCCAATGTACATTTAACAGAGCAATAAAATTATTCTAAAATTGAAGGTGACTGTCAATCTATCTATCTACTATAATATAATAAAGGAAATACACTTTAACAGCTTGGAACTCATGTTTCCTCTAGAACAGTTTGAAAAATACCTCTTTTAAAAAGAGCTGGCTAAATGCATTTATAAAAGTAACTAAAGTGGGTAGACTATTGAAGTAGTTCCCAGAAAACATCAGTTTAACAATATCTTCAGCTCTAAACAGAATGCCACATTTTGTATATAAATAATCAATATTTTATCCAGTCATTAACACAAGTGTCTTAAAGATTTCCAATAGAAAGCATGCTGTTTATTCTGTTCTAGTTATTGTGGATGTTAAACGTTTTTATTTCTTTAAAAAGTGTCTGGGGGCACCTGGGTGGCTCAGTGATGAGCATCTGCCTCTGGCTCAGGTCATGATCCCAGGGTCCAGGAATTGAGTCCCGCATCAGGCTCCTTGCAGGAAGCCTGCTTCTCCTTCTGCCTATGTCTCTGCTTCACTCTCTCAATCTCTCATGAATAAACAAAACAAAATCTTTTAAAAATAAAAATAAAAAAATAGAAAGTATCTGATGATTCAGGCTGGCCATTTCATACAGCCTACCTATTTTGGTGAATTCCTAGTTCTTGAACACACATACTATGGTCATTATTTACTAACTTTAATAATTTACTATGAGTCAGCTTTCTTCCTCACCTAAAGGGAAGTAAACTTTGTAAACACTTTCTATAATCCCAGCCTAGGCTGATCCAAAGAGTAGAAGTTAATTCCAGATGGGGTCTACTTCAGCTCCAAGAATGGTTAGTCATTCCCACGCATCAGCTCTCTCTGACCATACCTCATCTAATAGGATGCCACCCCACCTATGGACTTAGAATAGCCAAATGTCACTATCTGTACTCCTTGGTAGGGCTCTTGTAACAGAAACCACCAAACTGGAATTTATTGTCTCACATTTCTGGAGGCTAGAAGTCTGAAATCAAGGTGTTGACCAGATTGGTTCCTTCTGAGCACTTTAAGATAAAGGAGCTGTTCCAGGCCTCTCTCTTTGCCTTATGGATGGATGTCTTAACATATATTCACGTGGTGTTCTCTGTATCTATATGTCTGTCTCCAAATTTCCCCTATACGTAAGGACACCAATTATGTGACATCATTTTAATTTAATTTAATGTTTTAAAATATTTCTGTAAAGACTTTCTCTCCAAATAAGGCCCCATTCTGAGGTAGTGAGGTTTAGGACTTCAACACATGAATTTTGAACAGGTACAATTCAACCCATAGCACCATTTATAATAAAGGCCACTCAACTGTTTAGGACACTAAGAATATAGACCTAAACATCTAGGCCCAAAACAAAACCAGATCAATCCTTTATTCCCTCTTCCTTTCTTGATAGATGAGTTCTCTGGGTGGCAATTTAGACCGTCATGGCATTCCAGAGTTACCGGAATTCCATTCCATTATCTCTGGCCAGGATGCCTCTTACACTCTTTAAAAGAAGTGTGCTCTAGTTCACAAATCAGAACCAGACAGCCATAGAGAACAACTGAGCACCAATAAATTCTCAGGGGTATGACTTAAGCATAAGGAAGACCATAAGAAGGTGAAGGATTGGGTGTTATGCTATATGTTGACAAATTGAACTCCAATAAAAAAAAAGAAAGTGAAAGATTATTATTAAAAAAAACTCAATTTCAAGCTTAACTACAACCTCCAAAAGCACCAAACCCAAAATCAAAATTCAATGATAATAGCCAATAAGGATGATAATTCTAGCAACCATTTATTTATTGAATCATTACTGCGTGTCTGGAATAGATACTTTTTATGCATGGTTTTATTTCATCCTCAGTACCCCTGTATGAGGTTGATACTTTCAATTAAATTTTATATGTAAGTAAAAAGCTTACCACATACCCTGGAATGTGGTGTATGTTTAATAACCAAAGCTTGCATGAATGTCTAATTAATAGATGACAAAATAAAGCTTCAGAAGCACCTAGAGCTGCACAAATAGTGAAAGATGCAGGCTATATTTGGATCCAGGCATGTTAAACTCCACAGCCTAAGATTGTATCTACTAAACTATATTGTGGCCCATTCCCACCCTGTGTCACAGAAGCCTGTGATTGTATAAAACCCAAGACATCCATCACATCCTAAGTCACTGTAGCCTTTTATTGATTCCCCTATGTAGTCTTCAGAGCTTGAAAATCACTCTTTTAAGATTCAACTAGTGGGATCCCTGGGTGGCGCAGCGGTTTGGCGCCTGCCTTTGGCCCAGGGCGCGATCCTGGAGACCCGGGATCGAATCCCACGTCGGGCTTCCGGTGCATGGAGCCTGCTTCTCCCTCTGCCTGTGTCTCTGCCTCTCTCTCTCTCTCACTGTGTGCCTATCATAAAAAAAAAAAAAAAAAAAAAGATTCAACTAGGACCTCAGAAATGTGATTGTGAACCTCCTCTTTTTCCAGGACTCCTTCTCCACACACACACACACACACACACACACACACACACACACATATACACACACAAATAGTCCCCAAAACTCTGTATGTGCATCAGGAATGGTCTGAGCTGCGTTTCACAGACTCATATGGCCAATGGCTTCCTGCTTCCCAGACTTAAGTGGCTGGCCGGTGAAAAGAAACCATTCCCTGGCTCAGATAAGCCCAAGAAGCTACTTCAACTGAATCTATTTCACATTTTCCAGCATCTAGCAGTTCTGGGAGCTATAGGCCCCAGCTCTGTGCTTGACCCACATGCCTATTTACCTGAGCTCAAGAACTCAGAGGCAGCGTGTCCCTGGGGTCTTCAAACTCAGCCTGTTTGGGGTTTCTTCAGTTTAAGAGAACTGTCCGAGCAGAACTTCTTCAGTCAAGAAGATCCAAGGATAGTGTAGTCTTGCTACCACCACCATTGTCCCCTACTACTCTCGTTGTCAGTAGAGGAAACACTGTGGCCTGGCCCAGCAAAACATGGTAAGTTTTCAGAGATACATGCTCTTTAACTTGACATCAATTGATGAATGTACCAGATCCCCCAATAATTGAAAGTCGATTGATTAAGGAAGAACCCTCTATTTGCTTAGTTTCTAAATCAACTGTTCTCTTTCAACTCACATTAGAGTTACCATTTCTTTTCCTTAATTTCTGTACCAGAACTATATAGAGTGTCCAAAAAAGTGCAAAGTGCTTCTACATACACCATCCTATCTGACATAACAACTCTATGAATCCACTCTGTCATTGGCAAAGAAAATTGTCCATTTTCTTTTATAGACAAAGAAAATGAAATTCAAAATGGTCCATTGGCTTTCCAAATCCCTCAACTAGGGAATCACAAACCAAGATGGGCATTTACTAGTTGGGTTTCTTTTTTTATTCTGTTTCCTTTCTATTACAACCCATTGCATCTCTGATTCTCAACACTCCCTTTCAACTCTAATGTCTCTGATGATATTACATAAACCCCATTTTCATTCTTGCTTCACAGTCTCTAATCAATTTTCGGAAATTCATTTCTTCAACAAATACTTTTAGGATGCATGCTCAGTGTCATATTTTGAGCTGAGTAAGGGCATAAAAATGAGGAAGCTGGGCATGGCATCTCCCTTCATGCAGCTTTACAGTCTAGCATTATTGGCACAACTTCTCCAGAACTTAGCTGAAGATGCCAAAAGCATACCACCAAAAAGATATGGTTCAACCATATTCAAACATAGGGAACAAAGGACCTTTCATAAAAGGAAGTCGGGGTTTAATTCCTGAAAGTACTCATTAGAAAGAATCCTGAGTGCTTAGAGAAATGATTTAAGAGGCTAAAGTGAGCCATCTATAAAGGGAACACCTGGCCAGCCTTCTGTCTGCGAGAGTTGAGAAAGCTCATTAGAAGAACATTTTTATCTTACCTTTTTTACCATGTGAAATTCTCAAACCGAGCCAGACATAAAAGCTTCTGGAGTCTGTGTTTTCATAACAACTATTCATAACAACAGTGCGAGCCAAATTCAGTCTGACTAATGCAGCTAAATCACTGTCTACACTAGGACACAGGCTCCAGGCCATTAGTATCTGGAGCCTTTGTCTATAGTCCATATCTCTAAATTTCACAGGGTTTCCATGTTCTCATTTGTAATGTGGGGACTGCAATAACCTGTCAAAAATAATTGTTAGGAAGAATCTTTGAGAAAATGTAATCAAATACACTGTGAAAACTCTTCTTATATAATCCCTCCTAGAGTCTCTGTCCTAAGATTTTCTTAAGCTCAAAAGAGCTACCATTTTTAGAGTAATAAGGAAGTCTCTGCCATCTGGTTTGAAGAATAAAATTTGCCTTTGCAAGAGTCTAGCATTCTTAGAGGGAGCTCTTTGGTACCTTTTGTTATGCAGACATTAGCTGAGCATTTATTCTTTATTTGTTTTTGAGAGGAAGATCTGAGTAAGATCACTCAGGTGATTGTCCAAGGATTTAACTGGCTTCAGCTGCAGTTTGATCCAGAGGCTCAGATAATAACATGCAGACTTGGTTTCCTCACATCATTTAGCTCTGCCTCGTTCCTGGGTTGTCCTCAGACTCTAGTTTGTCTCTCTCCTTATAGAAAATGTCTGTTGCAACTCCAAGCCTCACATGACCAAATCCAGTAGTGGGCAGAAAACATTTCTTTCCAGGAATTCCAGAAAATATCTGCTCAAAGCTCACTGTCTCAGCTTAGATTGTGTGCCATTCTCGGAAGCAACTGCAGCCGGGAGGGATGATCAGCTCATGCCGCTGACTCAGGAGATAGAGCCAGTCGTTCCCAACCACAAAACTGAATGGGAAGGATGGCTTCCCTGGAGGAAATTTACCAAAAGAAGAAAGATTAAACTCTAGACTACAAGTGATAGATGTCCACTTATTTGGGAAAAGAGAAATTCCATCACACATCATTGTAACACAAGGTAGACTAAGACCAGCCAGGTAAAGATATGGGCAAAGGGCAAGAGGCAAAGGTCAGGGACCAGAGAAAGGCTGATTCTGAGAAGGATTCAGGAAAGTCTTGAGCACTAGTCTTGATTCTCCTACCAGCATAGTGGGAACTGGTCTCATTTCATCTTCAGGAGCCCTGGGTTCCAGCTGCTGCTCCTTCACCGGCCTGTCAATGCCATATACACCAACATAATTCTCCTCTATAGAAGTTCCTCACCTACCAAAAAAAAAAAAAAAAAAAAAAACACCTTAAACTCTTAAGCCTCTCCTTTAGGATTTTAGCTCTGACCTCTACTGTTGGTTTCCTCCTCTCTCTGCCCTCAGGTATCTGGATACCCATGTGTCCCTTACTCTGTGATAGATATGCTGGTCCTGTCCTCTTTGGGTTCTGTTCCATCTCCTGTCATCAACCAGCCTGACATTAACTGCTTTGGTGAGTAATGAAAGAATTTCTGATATGGGATTGTTATTTGCATTTTGACAGAAGTCATCTAGAGCTTGTGTTTTAACACAACAGATTTATTAGAGTAATGGAAATTTGAGTATTTTGCTTTTATCTTTTTAATAAATTTATTTTTTATTGGTGTTCAATTTACCAACATACAGAATAACACCCAGTGCTCATCCCGTCAAGCGCCCCCCTCAGTGCCCGTCACCCATTCACCCCCACTCTCGCCCTCCTCCCCTTCCACCACCCCTAGTTCATTTCCCAGAGTTAGGAGTCTTTATGTTCTGTCTCCCTTTCTGATATTTCCCACACATTTCTTCTCCCTTCCCTTATATTCCCTTTCACTATTACTTATATTCCCCAAATGAATGAGAACATATAATGTTTGTCCTTCTCCGATTGACTTACTGTTGGTGGGAATGTGAACTGGTGCAGCCACTCTGGAAAACTGTGTGGAGGTTCCTCAAAGAGGTAAAAATAGACCTGCCCTACGACCCAGCAATTGCACTGTTGGGGATTTACCCCAAAGATACAGAGTATTTTGCTTTTAATCAAGTGGGCCATGGTTTCTTTCTGAAACCATCCATGAACTTGGCTGCCTTCACTACAGTTAGCAGTAGAATAATTAAGGAAACCAGACTTAGAGAAGCCAACTTTCAGACTTTAATACTTATATTACATAGATGACAACAAACATATTAAAGAATTTTTTGTGCAGGCATTTGTAATTCCACTTTGACATAAGAGCTCTGAATCCTCTCTAAAGTCATTTCCCTGAAGCAAGCATGAGACATTGTGAATTTTGAGGTTGTGCTTCAACAGTGGTACATAGTCTCATGTGGCTCAGAAGAAACATGAAAGAGCTGCCCTATGGAAAGAACTGATGTCTCTGGTCAACATCCCTCAAGAACTGATGTCTCCTCTGCCAACAGCCATCTGAGTGAGCTCAGAAGAGGATCTTCCTCCAGTAGAGCCTTGAAATAAGAGCACAGCTCTGGCTAACACCTCTAAGACCCTGAGCCAGTTAAGCCATGTCTGGATTCTTGACCTGAAGAAACAATAGGATAATAACCATCCTTTACTTTAAGCCACTAAGTTTTAGGGTAATTTGTTATACAATAAGAAAAATTCCTATAATAACCAATCAAAGATGCCTTTCAGAATCCAACTTTAAAAAAAAAAAAAAAAAACTCTTTTCCTTCTTCCCCTATACCTGTCCCTCATGCTACAAATCACTTCTGGGCCTTTGTTATTCTTGAAAAGTCTACTATTTTTCAGGCAATGTACTGGCCTATAGAATTAAACCCAGAACTGATCATTTCCATGAAATGTACTCTTTCCAAAAAATTGTATCGGTACCCAAATCTCAAAAAGGTTTTTTTCCAATAAAAATGTAGTCCCTGGGAAGTTGTGATAAAATACTTTTATATTTTAACATTTATATCTCTAACATATATATGTTTTATATATTATACATATGGTTCCCACAGGATTCTGTTTGCTGGCATCTCATTTCAGATAAACACACATTTCATATTAAGAAGCCTAGACCATAAGAAGAACAAAGTCCATTCAAATGCCCTAAACCAGCTGGTGGATGAAAGCATATGAACCACCTCCCAAGAGATCATTTGGGGTCATTAGCTGACATTTTTAACAAACTTCACCTATTCATCATGTTCTTCCACAAGCCCCAGCATGACCATCACTGGTAAGCGGCTTCAGTTGCTAAAAAGCAGGGGGTCCAGCACTTAGGAAGGGACCCCATGGGGACTCTTAATTCTGAAAGGTCACAACTGCTGCTGGAAGAAGAGACACCATTGTCACTGGCAGGCACTCTATTAATATTCCATCAAAGTCCTCTAAGGCTTCTCTCTGTGTCTGACTCCCTCATTGGTTTCGTATTAGATGTTAGACGGCTCCCTTCAGCTTTCAAATTCCAGTGGATTTTTTAGTCAAATCAACCCTAAAACAGTTTTTATGTATCTATTTGTTAGGGAGGGGAATTGGGGAGAAGGGAGAGACCGAAAATGACTAAAACACAGAGGTTGTTGCCTCAAGGACAGAGACTGTACAGAACTGAATAAAGAGTTTCAGCAATAGTTCAACAATGACCTCCAAAGGCACTGAAGTAGGAAGCTGAAGACCTAGAGTCTTAATTTCAGCTGGGCCCCCAGACATCACATGTTTGTGGGCAAGTTACTTCCTCTCTCTGCCTCAGTTTTCTCATCTGTACAGGAAAAAATTGGGGCTGGATTGGGGATGGTGAAGTAGACAGAATTCTAGGATGGCCTCCCAAGATTCCCATCCCTCAATGGCAAGATCATGGGGAAAGTCACAGATCATAGGAGAACATTCCTTGGACCAAATCAAAGATGGAAGAGCCCCTACCTTTCCACCAAGTGCTCATCAGTTTTCCACAAATCTAAAAAATCGGAGTAGCAAGAAACTCAGACTCAGGATGCCCTCTCTGATATCATGGGAAGAGCATAGAAAGCTAATCAGACCAGGGTTCAAATCCTGACTCTGCCACTAACTGTGAGATCACAAAGTACTCTATTCTTTGGAGTCCCAGTCTCATCTATAATAATGATACCCACCTACAACTGACACAACAGCACTCATGGCAACACCCAACAGATGCTTAATAATGAACAGAAATAACAAAGACTGAACCTGCACTGTGGCATGGAACACACACTGGAGTGGTGGCCACAAGCCCTACTGGGCCTACAGGCTGCTGTAGACAACAGTTAAGACCCTGGACTCTGCAGCCAGACTTCCTTGGTTAGAATCCTAACTCCACCATTTACTAACTGTGGGGGAGCACTTCAATTTTATAAGTTACATGAACTTCAAAGTTACTTGAACATGCCATATCTTGGTGTTCCTCTCTATAAAATAACGACCATATTAATAGTCCCTCATTCATAACGCTGTTGTGAGAATTAAATGAGTTCAAAAGATGTGAAACACCAAAACCATATCTGACATGTAGTTCATACTCAATAAACATTAGTGATTATCATTATTATTCATTCATTCCACCTACATTTGTTGACAATAAAGGTTCCAAAAGCTATGTTAGGTGCCAGAACTGCAAAAATGTGTATGTCAGGCTGCTCAATGGAGGATCTCAACAAAAGCAAATAAATAGATTTTTTTATATTTCATTTATTTATTTGAGAGAAAGAGCACATGCACAGGCAAGAGCAAGGGGAGAGGGGTAGAGGCAGAGGGAGAAGCAGACTCCCCGCTGAGCAGAGATTCCCAAGTTGGGGCTCCATCCCAGGACCCTGCGATCATGACCTGAGCCAAAAGCAGACACTTAATTGACTGAGCCACCCAGGTGCCCCTAGATTTTTTAAATTACAAAATGAAATCATAATTACAGCAACAAAAGAATTGAAATACTATGGGATCCCAGAAGAGGGCACCTAACATTGGAAGAAGAAAGGAAGTCATCCTAGAGAAGGGAATATTTTAATTGTACCTTACTTTGATAAGTCATGTAAAAAAAGAAAACCAAAGAGAACTGGGGAGGGGTCATAGCTGTCGAAAACTAAAAATAGTCATACCTTAGAAACATCATGCTGAGTGAAAAAAAAATTTATAACACTATACAATTTCTGTAATATGACTTTCATACAAAATGACAACCTACATTTTGCAAAAATACATACAAAAAAATAAAAAAAATCTCATGAGATATACTGAATGGGAGTGGAGAGACAAAATTTAAGAGCATGAATAAAATTTAAAGAGAGAGAAAACAAGATCATGAACACCCAATGGTGATGATGTATCAGCAGCCAGAAGTGGGAATTAGGGAGTAAGGACCAAATAAAATGTGGGGAAATTTGCTGATGATATATTCCACCTGAAATTCTGGAAGGGTCAGATCACTTACTGTTGGTAAAATAAGATATCAGGTTATTGATCTGAATTCTCAGAAGTAGTGTTACAAGCAGTGTACACATGTACACACACGTACAGACACACAAGTTTAAATGTGAAGAGGAGCACAAGCCCACCTGGGCCAATAGGAAAGGGGTAAATCAGGCCTGTACTAACCTACCTGACCCTCTTATACAGTTAGAAACAGGTACCCCTTCCCCTGGACAAACTCAGTAGTAATAGGGCCAGCAAGCAGAGCACAAGCTGGATTTTGGCGCCACGAATGCCCTCAGCAGGGTACCCTTGTGCAGGATACAAGTGCACAACCCTACCAGGTAGTCCTACAGATCAAACCTTTAGGAAAAAACTGAACAGCCCTAAACCACACAAAAAAAAATCAAAGGTGCAGGTGGTGAGAGCACCCTCTCTTGGCAAGTCCAGGAGTGCTGAGCCTCAGAGCAGGAAAGTGGCCAATGTCAGCCTCCCACATTACTGCATTTTCTGGGCTTGGGAAAGACCATCTCTTGCAAAATGAGATGACATCTCATCATCGTCATCAGATGGAATGTTTACAGTGCGCTCTAGGAATGCCCAAGTCAACACACGACTCTAACTTCAAATTATTTTCCCTCTGGCCAACGTGATTTAACCCAAACACTGCCTTTCTTTCTCTGGCCAAGGATCTTTATGGAGAAGTTACACCTACATTCCAAACTTTGAAGAATGGTGGGATGTTGGAAAGCGGCAGAGGGAGAAGAAGGTAAGAGAGGATGGGATATGAAGGGATTAAAGGAGTAACCAACCCAAAGTGAGAAAAAAAAAACAAATCATAATCCAATCTTTAGTTGGTATAAAGAATTCAAAATCTGAAAAGGGAGATGCCTGGGTGGCTCAGTAGTTGAGCGTCTGCCTTTGGCTCAGGGTGTGATCCCAGAGTCCAAAACAGAGTCCTGCATTGGGCTCTCTGCGAGGAGCCTGCTTCTCCCTCTGCCTATGTGTCTGCCTCTCTCTGTGTGCCTCTCATGAATAAATAAACAAAATCTTTAAAAAATAAAAATAGAAAAAATAAAAATCTGAAAAGGAATTTCATATCCATAAGTTAATGGGATCTTCACAACAACCTTGTAGAATTGGTATTAAAATCATTAGTGGTGCTGGAAGAGGAAGAAGAGCCATTGTGAGGGGAGGGATGGGAGAGCTGGAGTCTCAAGGTAGGGAGGCCAGCTCTTTACCAGAGAAAAAAGTATGTTTAACTGTAGAAGCACATGGCAGGCAATCAGGCATCAGTAGTAGGGTCATAGACTCTGAAGACAAATGGATCTGGATTCCAGCCACCTAGAGGGGATTTGGAAAGTCCATTAACCATTTTAATCTCATTTCTTTATTTGCAAAAGGGGATGTAATAATACCTGCATCATAGAGTTATTATGAGGGATAAATTTACAAAGTGCTTAACAAAAAATGGCTATCACATAGTAACTGATAAATAGAAGCTACTGTTCATTCACGTATTCAAATAATATTACTGAGTGTTTTTGTGAGTCAATCCCTGATCCAAGCGCAGGGCCCAATGTTCAGCAAAAAAACAGACATGGTAATTGTCTTCATTAAACAGTCTTACGGAGTACATAGGCATATAGTTAGAAACAGGTACCCCTGTTTCTAAAATAAAATTTAAAAAAGAAAAAGAAAAGAAAAAAATAAAAAGCACTTCCACAATTTTCCTCCACCAAATCTTACCTGCCTGCCTGATTCTCTGTCCATATACTCCTACCATCCATCCCATGCTTATGTTCCTATGCAAAGTGAACCCCTCTGTTTACACACCAAACCCCATATCTTTTTGCTGAGTCAAGAATATTATTCTTTGATGTTGGCAAATCAAACTCCAATAAAAAAAAATATACAGGAAAAAAAGAATTAAAAGAATAATTACCAAAATAGATATTAATTGTGAACTATTCTATCTATCCTACCATCGTTGTACTGTCTCTCATATCTCATTTCCTTCCTTCCTTAGCTTAACTTCCATAGTCAGTCATCATTGCAATCCTCTGGGAACACATCTTTGGCTCCCTTGTCGCCCTCTTGCTTTGCCATATTCACTTGGTTAAAGTGTAGCTCTAATTCAATCCAATCCATTGGCCATTTTGCAGTGTTACCCATTCAACTAACAGACAAAAAACAGGCTACCATGTTGGCTGGTCTCACTTTATCCTCTTTCCATCCCAAAGCCCCATTTGCTATCTGGCAACCACACTATATTCCTCAGTCCATCCACTCTCTCAGCCAGCTATTTCATCTTAATCTCTTCTCTCCTCAAACCTTTAACATTACTGCCTCATCTTTAGTCACAGCTAAAGAATCTGGTTATTTCACAGAAAAAAATAAAAAGCACTTCCACAATTTTCCTCCACCAAATCTTACCTGCCTGCCTGATTCTCTGTCCATATACTCCTACCATTCCCTCCCATGCTTATGCTCCTATGCAAAGTGAACCCCTCTGTTTGCACACCAAACCCCATATCTTTTTGCTGAGTCAAGAATATTATTCTTTATAAAAAACAGTTAAAGGGAATAAAGGGGAAAGGAGAAACAATGAGTGGGAAATATCAGAAAGGGAGACAGAACATGAGAGACTCCTAACTCTGGGAAACGAACAAGGGATGGTAGAAAGGGAGGTGGGCGGGGGGTGGGGTACTGAGTGACGGGTACTGAGGGGGGCACTGGGTGGGATGAGCCTGGGTGTTGTGCTATATGTTGTCAAATTGAACTCCAATAAAAAAATTTTTTTAATAAAAATTAATTATTTTTTTAAAAAAGAATATTATTCTTTGATGTTGGCAGATTGAACTCCAATAAAAAAAATACAGGAAAAAAAAAGAATATTATTCTTTGCATTTTCTCCTCCCTCTCTTAATATGTTAAGTGAAGTATTATAGCCACAGAGAAGACCATGCCTTATATCAGTTCATAGGGCCACTGGGAAATGAAAACACATTTATTAAAATTGAACTTGATATAGCCCTCCCCTCTGGAGCACAATTATCTAAAAATTTAGTGTCCTGATTGGCCTGGGAATTTTGTATTCAAACCAGTAGAATTTCCACATTTGCTGGGCACTAAACTGTATGCAATGTACTCTATTCTGTTGAGACATGGGTGTAAAGATAAAAATAAAATAATTTCTTGATTTCTTCAATAATTTCTTCATTTTTGAAGCTTATTATGTGTTGAACTAAGAGCTTTATAACAAGTATATCATTTAATCCTTACAGCAACTCTGAAACACGTCCACATTATGACTAGGAGCTGGGTTAGCTCATCTTCCTCAGGCTCCAGACAAATAAATATCACAGTGGAAATTCCACTCCAAGTCCCTCGGACTCAGTGTGTCTTTAACCAGTGTGTCAGACCAGCTTCAGTTAAGAAGAATAAGAAGTTAAGAGGGGGTAAAATTCAGACTCACCCTTGTTCCCAGGAGCTGAGATTTTCAACAGAAAAACAACTAATTATTTTTGCTTAACATTAATCCCTGTAATCATAGATGTTAAGCAAAATTTTATCCTCTATTGAATAAGGTATTTGAATTATGTTTGAATTATAAGTAAAGTTTAAAAGACTAAAAAAAAAGTTTAAAAGACTGATATATAAGACAAAGGGAATTCCAAGGGGAAGAGATTTTATCTGAAAAATCTTGAATCAACTAAGGGAACAATCTTCATCTGTACAAGACTCTGAAGGTACATTAAGATCCTCACTCTCCAGAAGAGATCAATAACTATACCCCACAGGAGGACCTTCACACTGAACTTCCACACATGCCATCTGTTTGGAATTATTAAAGGAATAAAGTCAGCATCAGCCCCTGAAGTTCTCCCTTTGGCCTGAACACCTCCCTTTCCTTATGTTAAGATCAGAACTTCCAGACAGATAATCAACGGGTTAACAACTTGCATCTAAAAGCTAAAAGCCCCTAGGAAAATTGCAATCTATAAATCACACTTCACTCTATCGATTCACTCCCTTCACTTCCTTCTAACCCAGCTGAGAGCAACTGTACAGCTGATGTACAGAGTATTGATGGGGAGAAGGCTGGGGAAGGAAGAGGAAGAGGTAAGTAGCTGGAGTAGACCCCAAGGGGTGGGTCTGAGTCAAGTCCTGAGGCCTAGCTGTCTGTTCATAAGAGCTCAGACACAGGAAAGGGTAAGACCAATGGTAGGAAGAAGGAGTCATTACAAAGAACTGAAACCCAACTCAAACTGACCTAAGCAAATTAGGGGATTGATTGGATCATGTCCCTGAACTAAATGGTAGTAGCTAAATGTACAGGCTCTGTCACCACTTTGTCTGACTTCAGATCTCTGCTCAAATACTTCCTCACTGTAGGACTTTGGGCATGTTACTTAACTTCTCTGGGCCTTACCTCCCTCATCTGGGTAAAGGCATGGTGATAAAAATCATGCCTACTTCATAGATTCAGTATGGGGAGTAAGTCAACACAAGTGTTATGGGTTTAATTATGCATCCTCCCCCCCTCAAAAAAAAAAAGATACACTGAAGTAATAACTAAGCCTCAGTATCTCATTTGGAAATAGGATATTTGCAAATGTAGTCAGTCCAGATAAGGTCATACCAGAGTAGAGCAGACCCTTTATCCTTATAGGAAAGAAGAGATACTAGGAGACACAAGGGGAGAGCACCAGGGGCTGATGGAGGCAGAGACGGAAGTGTGGCAGCTGCCAGGCAAGGGACACCTGGGGCTACCAGAACTGTAGGAGGCAAGGAAGGATTCTCTCCTACAGCTCTCAGAGGTGGCCTTATTAGTCTGACTGGGCTGTCATAATAAAATACCACAGACTAGGCAGCTAGAATGGCAGAAATTTATTTTCTGACAATTTGGAGGCTAGAAGGTCCAGAAGAGTCAGTTTCTAGTGAGAGCTCTCCCCACTTGCAGATGGCCAACTTCTCACCGTGTCCTCATATGGCAGAGAGAGTGCTAGAGAGCTCTCTGATGTCTCTTCTTATAATATAGACACTAAAACTGTCAAGTCAAGGCCCAACCCTATGATTTTAACTACCACAATTATTTCCTTCTAAGCCCTATTTCCAAATACAGTCACACTGAGGGTTAATGGTTCAACATATAAATTGTTGACAACACCTTGAATCTGAAATCTTTAGCCTCCAGAGCTGTGCATTTCTGTTGTTTTAAACTGCCTGGTTCATAGTATATGGTGATGGCAGCCTTAGGACATGGTTAGATCATGTAAAATGCTTGCACCAGTGCTGGTAGATAGTATTTAAGATGTGTCAGGTGTTAACGTTGCAACTCAGGCACTCAATATTCAATCCAGGTCCTCGAGCAGTGGCATCAGGACTTTTTTGCTCTTCATCTCTGGTGTTGCTTTCCTCTGCACTGGCTTACCCCCAGGGGCTCTCAGGCTGACTCACTCTCCTGCTGTCCCTGGGAACTCGAGCCTTCTGTGCCACCACCACCCTAGCAGTCCCAGCAAAAAGGCACATCTCTTTCTGAGTGATGGGGGACCGGCTGCAGGGGGGAGAGGAGTCCTGGGACTGAATCTCATTGACCTGGATGAAGCCACATGCCCACCCCTGAACCAATCATGACAGCCGGAGGGTGGTGCTTCAGCCAGACAAACCCTACCCCTCAGCCACCACTGGAGTCTACTCCACTTGAACCACGTAGACTCAGAATGGAGAGAGTGGTTTGGAAGTGGAGAATCAGGTTGCTAGTGCCAGAAGGTACCAGAATGTGGAGGAGGCATAGACAACAGATAATCATTATGTGGATTTCAGCAAACTGAAGTTTATAAACATCCCTGAAGTTTTCCTTATGTTTGTGGTACTATGCTGGTAAGAATTGCTAGGAATAAACAACAGAAACCAGGATTAATTAATTTAAACAGAAAATGAATTTTCTGGAGTCTCTGGTAGTTTAGAAAGCTGTGAGGGAGCCTGCTGAATCAGCCTTGGGCAGGAGTGAGCACGGCCAATACTGGCCAGGGTCTTGCCTGTGTTGTCCCAGTCAGAGGACAAGGAATATGGATTTCTTCATCCCTCACCTGGCTTCTGTGCAAGAAGCAGGACTCTTCCACCCACATATTTAGGATTTCCCCCACCAACCCAAACAAGTAGAGTGTCTGGATGTTGAGTTGACAAAGGGAAAGATTCACTATTGTTTTCTGCTTAATGACAGCAAGGAAGTGGTCATGAATCAGACCAAGCATTTGAGTCTTCCAGAACGGGTGGTCCAGATAGGGACAGACTTCTTTAGAACTAACCAACAGTCAAGTCTGAGTGCAACACCAGACCCAGAGAGTGAGATGCTTTGGCTGAGAGAACCAGAGGAACCTGCGTAAGAGAAGTGGCAGCAAGACAACAAGGGTTGTTTTGACTGGAGCAGAAGAGCAGGAGTCAGGGTAGAAAAAAGAATTCTAGAAGAAGCAACAGCATGAGTACAGACCTGGAGAACAGTAAAATCAGGCGAATAAAACAGGGAAGACTTTTTTGAATTCAGGAAATTTGTTTTTTTCAGCAGCATCTCAGTGCCTCAAAGATTATCTTTAAAAACAGCTGTTACCCAACAACTACTTAGGGCTTGAAATAAAGGAAAACATTCCCACGCCAATTCTGCACTCAAAATAGAAGCTGAAGAGACACAGAAATACTCAGGCCACTATGACAGCCTGAGTCGAAGCTTTTTATGGAACAAAGAGCTCCGTGGGCGCCTGAAGGCCTCACTCCTCCTCCTCACACAACTGTTGTCGCCCCTGAGCGCCCAGTGTCGGGGTGGTGGGGAGGGAGCAAGGGCGAGCAGCCATCTGGAGACAGCACCAGCCTCCAGTTCCCCTGCGCTCATGCCAGCATACTCTTCCCAGGAACAATGGTGATCCTAAAAATAATAAACGTTGTCTCCAGCATTTACTGAGTGCTTAACTGGGCTGGAGCCATTCTGAGAGCTTCACTCAGGTGATAGCATCGACAGCAACCCTATTTAGCAGGTGCTGCTCTAATCTCCATTTTACAGATGAAGAAACTGAGGCAGAGAGAAGTTAAGTCACAGGCCAGCCACTTAGAGAATCCTATCAATCTGCTTCACACTGCACCAAAGAATGCTAACTGAAATCTCTGCAATGCAGTAGACTTTTCCAAGGCTGAGGGCGGGGAGGGGCCTGGGTGGGGGAAGGCCAAGCGCTGAAGGCTGCTGAATACTTGCAACCTGCCAGGTTTTGTGCTGAGAACTCTACAAGTCTAGAAAATACAAACAAAATCTATTCAGTAAATGTACGACAATGTGAATAATGTAATGCCACTGAAGCTTGCATTTATAAATGGTTACAATGGTACATTTAATGTTATATATATTTTACTGCCATAAAAAAAAAATAATCTGTTCAGGTAATAGTATGTGGCAGGCTGATGCTCTGGAGGCATTAGTTCATTTTATCCTCCCAGCAGCCCTGGGAGGCAGGTGCCATTTACCATCCTCAGCAGACAAATGGAGAAATGGAGATTCCCAGAGGGTCCCGGAAGAAATGGAGGAGTCCCCGTGGTCAGGATCATGCAGCTGGTCCACGCTTTCATTTCCATTAGCCTCTGCTGCAGGTGGTACTGTAAGTAGTGATATTATGAGTTCTGTTAGTATTAATTACTATTATTTGTTATTGATAGTATTATTAAAAATGATATTAGTACTAATACTCTTATAGTACAGTAGCCCCCCGTTTCCCCACCACTTTCCATAGTTTCAGTTACCTGTGGTCAGGCAGCAGATGATCCTTCTGACACATCATGAAAAGGTCAGTAGTAGACTGATGTTACGTCATGTCTATGTCATTGACCTCACTTCATCTCATCCTGTAGGCATTTTATCATCCCACATCATCACAAGAAGAAGGGTGAGTACAGCACAAGTGAGATATTTTCAGAGAAAGAGAGCAAATCCATATTCTTATAACACTATGTAGTATATTACTGTGATTGTGTTATTTTATTATCGGTTATTGTGACTCTCTTACTGTGCCTAATTTATAAATTAAACTTTATCATATGTATGTACATATAGGAAAAACAGTATACATAGGATTTAGGATTATCCGAGGTCTCTGGCCTCAAATGGAGGAACGGCTGCTATTAGCATAGGCCCTAAAAGCAGCCAACGTGGTTTTGAATCACAAGTATACCATCTATTAGCTGTGTGATCATGGGCAAGTTAGTTGACTTCTCTGGCCCTGTTTGATCATTTTTAAAAGAGGGATAATAGCAGCACTTCTTTGATAGCATTGTCCAGTGGACTGAAATTGGGTTATTGGTCAAAAGTGTTTAAAGCAGGGGCAGTTGGGTGGCTCAGCTGGTTAAGCATCCAATTATTTATGTTCAGGTCATGATCTCAAGGTTGTGAGATGGAGCCTTGTTTTGGGGTCTGCACCCAGTGCAGAGGTGCATAAATTTCTCTTTTGCCCTCTTACTCTGCCCCTCCCCTCTCCCTCACTTAAAAAAAAAAAAAAAAAAAAAAAGTGCTTAAAGCAGTACCTGGCGGGCAGCTCAGAGGTTTAGCGCCACCTTCAGGCCAGGGCCTGATCCTGGAGACCTGGGATCAAGTCCCACGTCAGGCTCCCTGCCTGCTTCTCCCTCTGCCTGTGTCTCTGCCTCTCTCTCTCTCTCTCTTTCTCTGTGTGTGTGTGTGTCTCATGAATAAATAAATATTTTTTTCTTAAAAAAAAAAGCAGTGCCTGGCAAATAGAAGGTGTTAAAATATTATTGCTACTATTAAGCGTTTTCAGGAAGGAAATTATTTAAAGGGGCTGTGCAACTGGTCTGAGGCCACATAACTAATGAAAGAGGAAAGTCTCATGGCTTTACTGGCCCCAGTGGAAGAAGGAAGATGTTCACAGGAACAACATAGTACTTCATGCAGCCATCAGGTGACCATGACAGGGATTTCTGGAAGAGATGTCAGATCGATGAAGGCTCAGACATCTTGCTGAGTAGGGAGCTCTTTAATAAATCTATAAAAGTTTAAACCTACAGACATCCTATCCACAAAAGATATACATGTCAATGGACAAAAACTTGCAAATGAGTTCCCAGGATTCCCAGATTCCCAAAGTTCACTCTTCACCCAAGGGAGCCCTCTGACAAGAACTCCTACCCTGGATAACCCAGCCAAAACCCCACACCCATTTTTTTATTTAGAAAAAAAATCTCCCAAAAAGGGCAGCCATCCTCACTTCTGTTTCAGACTCATTAAGACTGTTGTGAGATATAGTAATATACATTTGTAGCAAACTTCCCAAGAGATTCTGACTCAGGGAGCCACCATATTTTGAGAATCCTGAGTTTATAGGACTTGCCCACTGTCACTCAGGTAAAATGAGATCAGCGCAGGATTGGCCCAAAGAAATGACTCCACCTAAAGGACCCTGAATCCAGCCTGTGTTCCTTCCACCTTTCACACAGCCTAAAAATCTCTTCAAATGAGTTAAAGAGTTAAAAACTTGTAAAATAAAACTATGTAAAGAAAGAAATCCTGCAGAGAAAAAGAAAACTAGAAGGGAATCCACCAAGAGTTTAGTCATGGGGGCTCTGAGAAAATGGGATTGTAACTTTTTTGTTCCCTTTTACTCACTTTTTAAATATTCTTCCAACTTTTGTACAATATTCCATATGAGATACCATTGAAAGTAAATCTTATGTTTAATGTGTATTTATTCATATTTTGGTTTCCTAGGCATTTAACTCAGAATATTAACCCACTGAGTTTATATTTTTCTTCACTTTTTACTTTTAAAAAAATGATGGATGGGTTGGGGAACTGAAATGAATTTACTTGAAAGTGAACCAAAGCAAAGATGAGAAGGAAAAATGTGATATTTAATTAACAACTCCGTGAAGAATTACAGATGCAGGCCTACAATTTTTGGACTTCTCTATCGAGCTCAAAGAGGAAAAAAAAATGAAGACTGCATCCTTGGATGATTTAAGAAGCATATGTTTTCAGATCTTTGGTGCTTTTATGAGAATGCCATTAGGAAGAAGAAGGTCAGGAAGACAGAAAAATACCTGCATCCTGGGAGTGTGATAACAAAAGAATAATGATAGAGCCTTCCATCTGTCTAGCACTTACCAGTCCTCAAAGCCCATTTATAATAATTAGCAATTGGAAAGAACCCAAATAGCCAACAATAGGGAATGGCTAAATAAACAGTGGTCGATTAACTCAGATGGAATACTTCATAAAGAGAGACAATGGTGAACTCGCAGACTGAGCTGATTCTGGAAATGTCTGGATGACCTCATATTAACTAAGAAAAAAGTGAAAAATAAAGTGCTGCCTTGGGACTTCAACAAGGCATTTTAAAAGGCCTATCACATTAGCTTCTTAGGCAAGATGGAGAAATGAGGGCTTTCATTGTTCGAGAAAAGAGCTGATGCCTGATTCTGGCTCCATCAGAAACTAGCTGAGTAGCAAGGGAGAGCTTAAAGACAATCCCCAATTTATGTAGATAATGCATTTCTGTCTCTAAAATATTTTAAAAGCCTGCGTTGGGAAATTAACTTACATGTCATAAGGAAGATTCTTTTCTCAAAGATGAAAAATATGTAAAATCTCTAATACATCTCTCCTTCTTGAGACAATCTTTCTGGATTTATTTCTAGCAATTCATAACATCTTCAATCCTAACTCTTCTTTCTAGCTGAACCTGATATCTGAAGGCTTAAGTCTAAAGAGAGATCACTATTTTTGGCATTCCCAATCAATTTCTTTCTTTCTTTCTTTCTTTTTAGGTTTTTATTTATTTACTTGAGAGAATGAGACAGTACAGAGGAAGAGGGAGAAGCAGGCTCCCTGCTGTGTACGGAGCCCTATGCAGGCCTCGATTCCAGGACCCTGAGATCATGACCTGAGTGGAAGGCAGATGCTTAACCAACTGAGCCACCCAGATGCACCCCCCCAGTCAATTTCATTTTATTTTTTTAATTTTTTAGAAGCTTTTATTTATTTATTTGAGAGAGAGAGAGAGAGAGCGCGCGCGAGCCTCTGCACAATTGGGGGAGGGGAAGAGGGAGAAGCAGGCTCCTCCCCTGAGCAGGGAGCCTAATGGGACTCAATCCCAGGACTTCAGGATCATGACCTGGGTCGAAGGCAGACCCAACCAACTGAGCCATCCAGTCACCCCCAATCAATTTCATTTTACTCTCAATATACGCTGAGTATTAAATATTAAGTTCATTATCACCAACATTAGAACTTAATGTTTTCCAGTTTCTACACAAATCACCAAACCGTGAATCAGGCATGAGAGTAATGTCTTTGCTCTGTCTAACATTTTTGTCTAAGAGATTCAGTGAATAACAAATCCAAATGGTTGTAAGAGCTCTTAATACCATGCCTGACACATAATTTGTTCTCAGTAGGTGATTACTAAATTTTATCTGGGATGCTAGTGTGAAGATTAATAACAATAAATAATGCGGACAAAATACTATTTTAAAAGTAGAAATGTTTACCTAGAAGGAGATCCCTGCTACCACACAACAGGGCTCCTGGCTGCTCACCGTAAGCTGTTTATCCCTGCATCAAGTGGTGATACAGAAGGTCAGACCATCAAATTTGTGAATGGCAAAAAAGCCAAGAAGAGGAGCAAATATCTTGGATGATGGGACAAAAATCTAGAATAATTTTGCCAAGTTCTAAGTTATGGTTTATACATACCAAGATGAAAGTTGATGAGGGGGATGTAAGACCTTCCACTTATATTCAAAAAGACTAATTGCCCAAAAATAGGTTGGATAAAAAAATAACTCACCCTAGTATGTAGGAAAGGATTTAGGGACTTTGGCTAGAAAAAAGTCCACTGTGAGTCAGTGTTACAATTTGACGCCACAGAGACAAAAATGTATTTAGAATGTATTTAGAGTGAGGGGGAAGGAGGCATTGTTTTGGGCAGTTTTGAGTTTTGTTCTGTTAAATTTACTTTGAAAAGGAAATAAGCAGAATAGGGTTTGTGTTTGGAAAAGAGTGACCAAGACAACTGATAAAAGGACTCATGGCTTTATCTTCTAAAGAATATTTGAAGTATCTGCTCAAAAAAAAAAAATGTTTCCAGGGGATATAGTAGCCTACAAATGCTACCAGCTATGGATGAAGAATTAACATTTACTGTGTGGCCCATTGGGGTAGGATCAAATGTGAGGTAAGATGGCTCAACATATGGAAAATTTCTAATGATCAGAACTTTCCAGAAATGAATCACATCTGCAGGTGGCAAGCTCACTTTCAATGGAGGTATTTGAGCATAGACAGGAGAATCACCTGCTGGAAAGTAGTAGAAATTCCACAAGCATACAAAGATGAGGAGGCAGGTACCCTTAAAAAGATAATTTCTAGGACGCCTGGGTAGCTCAGTAGTTGAGCATCTGCCTTCAGCTCAGGGCATGATCCCAGGATCGAGTCCCACATCAGGCTCCCTGCAGGGAGCCTATTTCTTCTTCTGCCTGTGTCTCTGCCCCTCTCTCTGTGTCTCTCATGAATAAATAAATAAAACCTTTTTTAAAAAGATAATTTCTAATATTGTTCCCTGTTCTATCTTGTGTCTGTGTTTATTTTAAGTACGTGGAAATAAGTGTGTGCAAGACTAAAATTAGAAGCACATATAGAAAGATGTGAACAATTTGAAGTTTAATGTGTGTTAGGTTCCTTCTTCATTTATCCATACTCCATTCCTTATACAATATAAGAACTGTACATGTGTGCGTGTGATGTGGGTGTGTCTGTGTGTACAGATAATAATCTAGACCCAAAAAACATAGAAATTAGAAAAGACTAGTTCTGAAAGAAAAAAGCAAAGAACTATATTAGACTACAGGTCACTTGGGGTCTATGTAGTACTAAATAAACCATGAATTTGGCACTGAGCTCCCTGGTTGCCAAAGCGAAAAGGGGGAATCAGTCACGTGATTCTCAATGTTCACAAGAAGAAAACATCTCAGATCTTCAGGGCAAGCAAAACTTCTCCTGGCACTAAATTCTTAAGGGAATAACTTTTGTGGGGCCATTGATAGATGTCAAATGCAGTGTCCTTAACAAAAATCCCTGCAGCAAACAAAATAATGTGAGCCTTCAGGCTGTATTTGACTGTTCCTGGGAGAAGATTGAGAGCATGACCCAAGGGCATGATGCAGTAGAAACAATTTTCTACAGACCTGGAAAAACATGGTTTGAGGTTCTTTATAGTCTAGGTATCCTAAAAATTAGTAATATCTAAACTTTATTTTTAAAATGGGATGGATGACATAGCTTTCAGGCGATCCTTCATATGCATTACTTCTCTAAACCAGTTAGAAAGTTTGAACTAATTCTCTGTGATAAGGAGTCAATCCTCTTTAAGATTATAAGAATTCCTCTTTTTTTTTTTAACTCTTTTCCTTTAATTCCTCTCATATTATGCAGGGCCCTTGTCTTCTGTTGGGGATGTTTACTGTCCCCAGATGCTCACCTACAGCCTCTACATACAGCTCACTTCTCCCTTTGTGGTACATGGCAGCTTGTGTGACATGTATCCTCCCACTGTGAACTAAATTAAGACATCAAAATCTTGTCACATCAGGCACTTAATAATCACTAGTTGTTTGCTAGCACTGTTCATTTGGGATGAATGCAAAATTCTGATCCTGAAAGAAAGCTGCCAGTTTCTATTAACAATCAAAGTCAATCCAAATACTCTGACTGTAGCTAAGGGTAGAAAGCTGATAGACAAAGGGTTAATGAGCCTTTACCTACACCTTGAACTGGCATATCCTGATTTAAGGATTGATGGACCCTCTCATCATCATTCTACTGACCACTAGGTATGGGTGCAGCTTAACAGGAGACCTAGAGTGGGGAGGAGGCATCCAATAATGGCCTAGACACTAGAATTACAACCTACATGATAGATGTCAACCATGCCCGGTCCCTCTCTGCTACTGTCTCATCCACCTTCTTTCTAATCTTAAAGTTCCCTTCCTTTTTTTTTTTTTTTTTTTTTTTTTTTATTGATTGTCTTTCTCCACCAACTAGAATGTGAAATCTTTAAATGCAAGGACCTGTGTATTTCCTGTCTCGTTAGAGAAGGGGTTTGGGCCAGTGTGGCTGAGATTGGCAGCTCTCCATCAATATGTGTTCTCCCTTCTTCTCTGGTAGGGGACCTAGCTGAGCATGTGGCTACCCAGCAGCTGGGTGGCCATGTGGCTAAGTTCCTGCCATTGGAATCCAAGCGGAAGTCAAGTGTGCATTCTGTGCTGTAGCCCTTAAGACAATAGGTGCTTCCTCTATATTCTATTTTCCCCTTTCCTGCCATCCATAAACTGCAGGACAACCACCCAGCCTTCACAGGTGCAGTGAGGACACCCAGGAGGACACCAGAGCTGTCCAGCAGCCTGGGCAACCTGCACAGAGCCAAACTATTCACCCCAAAGCAAAAAATGAGCCATTGCATTTTGGAGTCTCTTTGTTAGAACAGTTTAACACCCCCTAAAAAGTACAACTAAATAATCTCTGAGGACCAGCTCCAACTCAGAAAAGCTTGGGACTGATGTCATCACATATAATAATCACTTACTGCATTTAAGCGATCTTGATTCTCAAGGACCATCATTATGTAAAAAAGATACACTTAAAATTTAATCTTTTCTTATGATTTTTCTCTATTTATATGAATGCGCATTTCTCAGAGACAAAACTTAGTTTGCACCTTTGAAACAAGGACGTATACCAGCTGAATGGAATGAGGGTCAAACATTTGGCTTCTTTAATAATCACAAGAAGAACAGTAGCAATACTTAGATAAATCACTGTGGTTTCACATGGAGAACAAACACTACTTGTTCCATCACGGTTTAGAGAGTGTCCTAACAAATGTTCCCCCAAACTGTGGCAAGTATAGTAGGAACGAGAGATGAGATATGTCCTGTCCTTTAAGCAGGACACGGGCTTTTTAATTTTTTAATAGCTCTGTATTATTTTAATGTATACTTAATGTACCTTCTATTTATGGAAAACAACTGTGCTTCTCCATTAATGGGATTAATAGAGTTTTCCTTAAAAACAAATTTAAGTAAAAGATGAATCCATTTAAAGAAAAACACAATTAGTATAGGAAACAACAAAAATTGTGAAGGTGGTATGTATGCAAACACCTGAAACAGAGAAACTCAACACTATGGGTAGATTAAGAATACGATATGATATTCACTTTGTGGAGATGAAATGAATGCTCTCAATGGGCATTGGTCAACTAGATCAGCATACTAAACTATTAACTCGAGCTGAGATTACTGACAACTAGCACTCACAGGTACCTTTTTGTACAAAATCCTTTTTCTCGCCATCTCTTTTAATTTCATGATCGAATCTATTAAAATGTAATATTAAAGCAAGTGGAAAATAACACAGAGATGTATTATGTTGTGTAGAGCAGTGGTGGGAGAGAGTCTTTGTGGGTTTTAAGAATGTAAGATCTATGCTCTGAATTCACGTCAGTCGCTCACAAACTGTGGGTCCCAGAGATGGCCTCTCACTCAACAGTTAGTTGTTAGGTAGACCCTGGGTGTGCACCTGTAATGCGAGAGACAGGGCTCAAGTGCTTAGGATACATTCGTGAACAGATGCAAATGCGCTTGCCCTTGGGGAGCTTAACTCCTAATGAGGGAGACATACACTAAACACAAAAAATAAGTAAGTTAAATAATTCATTAGAAGACAAGAAGTGCTCTGTTGTAAAGGGGAAGCTGGGAAAAGAGAAACGGGACTGTGCAAAATAGAGCAATCATGGCAGGCTTCATGGAGGAAGTGGCATTTAACAAAGACTCAAAAGAGGCTGGGGCATGAGCTAAGTGAGTGTCTGGGGAAAGGAGAAGCCAGCAGTGGGACTTACTTGGGGTTTTCTAAGGCCAGGAATTAAGCTGAGACAACTGTAGGGGCCACCTCATTTATGTTCCTTCTCTTGGGGATCTGAAGCTGCATGTTGTCCAATCTCTGAAAACCACTGTTTTATATGTTGCGTTGGTTGTTCAAGGTGGGAGGGTAAATCCAGTCCCTGTTGCTCCAAAGTTCAGTTCTGAACATGTTGAGTCTGAGTGGTCTACTGGACATCAAAATAAAGATGGAGAGCCCGCTGATCTTATGTCCAGAATTTCCAATTCAGTGGGTCTCGAGGGAGGCCCAGGTGATATGTTGCTGTTAATCAGGAACCATACCCCTGGGAACCACTGATATACTGTGATTTTTCCCCACAGTCTGACCAATGTTCTTTTTATAGAAATATAGATGGAGGGATGCCTGGGTGGCTCAGTGGTTGAGCATTTGCCTTCAGCTCAGGGTGTTAACCCTGGGGTCCTGGGATTGAATCCCACATCGGGCTCCCCTCAGGGAGCCTGCTTATGTCTCTGCCTCCCTCTGTCTCTCAAGAATAAATAAAATCTTTTTAAAAATAGATCAGAAAGTTACTTCCCTGCTCATAATTTGAGCTAGCTCCGGGGAGATCTCAAAGTCTGCCACCTTGCTTTCCTTTGCCAGCCTTCCAGTCTCCTTCCCCAACCTCTCCCACATCCCTGTGCCAAGCCACTCATGCAGCGCCCTGCCTGTGCCAAGTCCTGGGAGACTCACCCGATGCCTGTGCTTATGCGGTATCCTCTTTCTAAGTGGTCCTCCTTCCACCAGAGCCTACAAGAGCAAGTCCAAGCCACCATTCCAGTCCCCTCTGTGAGCCCTTCCCATGCTGGTCTGTTGGATCCCATCCCTCTGTCATCACTTGGCACAGAGTTTCTCAGCTACTTACTTAATTTAATTTGCCTATCTTCCTCCATTACACTTGGATCTCCTTGAGGGTTCTTTTATTATTTTTTAATTATTCTTCACTTAATCCCTTTAGCTTCTCATCCTAATTGGATGGTAAAGACCCCTGGGAACTTTTTTACAACTTGCAGGAACAGTGTTAATTGTTGCAATAATGGGGGTGGGGGTAGTTGGGGGCAGACTCAGCATGTAGGGGGGCAGAGGTCACTAAAGCCTCACACAGCACGGGCTCATACCAGCAAGAATGGTCCCACATCCCTGTGATTTCCAAATGCCCGTCCAGATATCATGAAGGTAAAAAGCATGCTTCTCATGATCTGAGCCTAGAACCTAACTCTTTTAATAATAAACACAAAATATATTTTGTGCTGGAATGCCTGGGTAGCTGAGTCAGTTAAGCATTGGACTCTTGATTTCAACTCAGGTCATGATCTCAGGATCATGAGATCGAGCCATGCATTGAGCTCCATACTGTGCATAGAATCTGCTTAAGATTCTCTCTCCCAACTCCTAACTCCGGGAAATGAACTAGGGTGGTAGAAAGGGAGGTGGGTGGGGGTGCGGGTGACTGGAAGACGGGCACTGAGGGGGGCACTTGGTGGGATGAGCACTGGGTGTCATTCTATATGTTGGCAAATTGAACACCAATAAAAAATAAATTTATAAAAAAAAATAAAATCTTTGAAAAAAAATTTTCTCTCTCGCTCTTCCTCTCCTCCCCCAGCTTCCACCCCCACTCTCCCTATCTCTCTCTCTCTCTCTCAAAAAAAAAATATATATATATATAATGCAATTTAATATACACTCAATTTTCCTGGATTGCACCTACCACATGAGTGGGGAGGAAAGGTTGGACTTTGTTTTGCTGGAAACTTGACCAAGAAATGTTACCATTCAGAGAAATTACATTATCAGAAGCAACACTCTCATTGGACCTGAGCCTCCAGTACGTGAGAATCACTCACTCTGCCTTCACAGCTGGTGATGTCACGGCAACATACAGACATGGCATCTGTTTCATGCCATCCAGAGCAGCTGTGCTTAAGCATCTGAACATTAATTTTAAGTTACTTTCTTCTATCTTTCCTCTCCTTTAGGGTTTTACAAGTATCTTTTGCCTTACAAGTATCTTCCTAGGCATGTTATTCCATTTTATTTCAGGACAGGAAAGGAATTGCACTTAAACTGTTATCAAAGGGTCGTTTGGTGTGGTAAGCTGTGACCACCATCCTGCGGAATCATAGGATGGAACTGGAAGGCCTTCACAATTTCCCTCTGATGTCTCTGTCCAATCTCCATTCCAGCCTTCTCCCACTTCACCTTCTCCAGCCTCAGGGACTCCCAGCTGCTCCAGAGCACACCATAGCCTAATCCTTCACACATTCCCTAACTCCCCCCACCTGGAGGTTTTTCATCCCATCAATTGGGCTTCCATTGAGCCCTACTCAGATATTAGCTCCACACTAAAATCTTGTCCAGCCACTTTCTTTGGGGCACTCCCTGGGCTATTGTTCATATCACTCTGGGTAAGCACCCTCACTCTTGCTGTAGTAACTGTCTCTCCACCCCATCTGGGGACTTCCAAGGGACAGCATACTAGTTGAGGGCTTTGGCTTGGAGTCACCCAGCTGGGTTCACATTTACTTCTGACAGTCTCTATTTGAGTGATCTTGACTGTGGGCAATATAATTAACTTTTCTAAACCCCATGTTCTCATCCACATAGTAAAAGCAATGATACTTACCTCTCAAAGGGTTTGAATGAATTACTTGAAATCCTATATATACAGCAAATGCCTAGCATGGCACCTATCCCCTAGTGAATGCTCACTGACTAGTAGCTATCACCATCATGCTATTATCATTCATTCCCCACACCTATGATATCATATGGCATATAGTGGATGTTCAGTAAATGTTTGCTGAATGAATTAATTTGGATCTAATATA
The DNA here is from genome assembly GCF_048164855.1 of Canis lupus baileyi. NCBI lineage: Eukaryota > Metazoa > Chordata > Mammalia > Carnivora > Canidae > Canis > Canis lupus. The sequence goes on from NC_132858.1 coordinate 17,301,992, forward strand.
CTCTTCTCTAAAAATAACTTGTTTTTAAGAATCGCTAATTGTGGAATACCTAACCTCAGAGAAAGCTATTGAAAGAGAGAGAGATTAGTCAGAGGATTTTTATGAATCTCTCTAGTTGCACCATATAGACAATCCACCAAGCCAAGCCCTGCCCGTGCCTCTTGACCATTTATAATTAATCTGATTGGCCCAGATCTCAGATCAAGGGAATTAGCTAGAAAAATAGAGATGGTTGCTCTTTTTATTCAAGCTTCCGTGCCAGAATTATAGATAATCCTTTTAAGGGGAATTTTTAGACTCTGTGGGAAGACCTGTCTCATACTCCGTTCCAATTTAAAACAAGCACTGGAATTGGAGAGGAGCCAAGAACTCTGACATGGATGAGGGAGGAAGTGAGCATGCTCATTTCACCCACAGAAATGGCCAGAGAAAGTAGAGGAAATTCTTAACAACTCTAAAAGGAGAACCAAAGGAGAGTACAATCAATCACAAAAAAACAAACCAGGGAGGCTTTCCTAGTCCCTGCCACACTTGCAGTTACAGAGATTCTTCACTCTAGAAGATATACAAAGAACTGAAGTATGTATTTGGATCAGGAGAAATTTTTTACACAGTTACCGGAAATGTCAAATAAAAGTTGGTGTTATTGGAAGCCTAGATTTTCAGAAACTTCGATCAAATTTCTAAAGAGCCCCAAGTAAGGATTTCTTTCTGTTATTGTCTTTATGTTTAAATGTCACAGAGACAGTGTTTCTGCAGTTACTATGACATGTGTGATAAGAATGGGCTTTCGGAGAAACCCATTCGGAAGCTGATTATTTTTTCAGACATCCATTAGCAGTGCTTCGGTTCATTGACAACACATAGTGCAGTTGTCAAACTACTATAAAAAAGAAGAAGAAGAAGAAGAAGAAGAAGAAGAAGAAGAAGAAGAAGAAGAAGAAGAAGAAGAAGCTGATCCAGGCAGTTTCTGTTTCCTATTAAAATATAATTTATTTCAATTTTTTTTTAGTTGTGTGTTCTATTTGCTATGTATAAACACATATAGGGTATGAGTTACTCTCATCAGACTCAACTGTGGTCCTTTATTAACTAGTTAATTTCCTTGTTGACGCTTAGGTAAATGCTTTCCATTTCCACTCTCTCTGATGCTTGGGATCTGTCTATGGTTCCACTTGCCATTCCTCCTTCTTGAATAGCTACAGAGATAGACAAGTCTCAAAGTAAAAGTCCTGAGCTAAAACTGGCCAGAGCACTTCTTGACTTCTTGACTTCCAAATGTCTTCAAACCCTGGCCTTTGCTCATCTGTCCCGTTCCAGCTCTTTCTTTCATTTTCCATCCTTTCTGGCTTTTTCAGATCCTTTTAAGTTTCTCAAACATGCTTGGCTCTCTCTTATTTCCAGCCTTTGCACATTCTGTTCTCTCCACCTGGGACATTCCTATATTTCCCCTGCCCACTGCTGCTCACCCTTCCAGTCTTTATTTAAACTTCACTTCTACCTGAAGGCCTTCCTTGAGCCCTAGACTGGGCAAGAGGCTCATGTAAGGTGTCCTCAGAACGGCCTGTAATTCCCCCACTTAGGTTACTATCAGTTTCCTTTGCTGAATGACAGGATTCACAACTTCTGCTTTGGGCACACTGCTTCTCCATTGTTGAGTTTATAGCATGCATACTCAATAAATGTTGGATCTATTAACTGAATTAATAGATCCATGAGTGAATCAGTTGTTCCACACACCTTCACATGGCAAGACAATATTCTATCATGTGTGTGAATTAACCAACGTCTCATGAGCTTAAGAGATTCGGCCAAGACCACTTAAGCATTTGGCATCAGAACTAGTACGTAAGTCTCCAACAGGCAGGATGGTACTATTTCTATTATTCTGAGGATTACACACCAAAATATCCACTCGAGTAACACCACATGCAGGATGTAAGACCACATGCAGGGGAACGGGTCTGTGATAAACTGAAGGACACACATCCACTATTCAGCTCCAGCCAATTGTTGCCATAGAACAAGACCCAGCATTGCCAGAACTTACGTTCTTTTTTTTTTTTTTTTTTTTTTTTTAAGGATGAGAAATCCAGGGTCACCTGGTCAATCAGTTAAGCGCCCAACTCTTGATTTTGGCTCCAGTCATGATCTCAGGGTTGTGAGATCCACAAGGTTGTGGAGTCTGTTTAAGATCCTCTCTCTCGCTTTCTCTCTCTCCCTCTGCCCTTCCTCCAACTCATGTGCTTTCTCATTCTCTTTCAAATAAATAATTTTTAAAAAAAGAATGAGAAAAAAAAAGAAGAAAAAAAAAGAATGAGAAATCTAGAACTTTATATGAAATATGTAGTCTGATGTCTTAATACTAGCCAAAAAAAAAGTGTTTTTAATGTACCATATTGTGCATTCCAAAGAGAACACTCAAGGGCTATGCAGAGCCTCCAAGCCTCTACTATGCTCTCTACAACTCTCTGGACTGAGCTTCTCTCTACACAACTCAACCTTACCTTTGGGGAGACCTTCCTGCATTATAACAACCAGCACTCAGCAATTCCATAGCCACCTACTAAAGGAAAATTGCTTGAGAATCAAAAACTTCAATAAAAAACAATTGCTTTTTCCTCGGTAAGAAACGCTCAGCTCCCTCATCTCCAATTGCTTCAGAATTGATTCACCCCCACAGCATTAAATTCAGCTCCCGCAGAGGCTATGATGACTTTTATGATCTCCCATGACAGAAACCCAAAACAACAAAAGTAGAAAACCAATTTTTTTTCCACAGGAGGGTCCAAAGGACTAATTATATAAAGATACAAGACTGGTTTTTGTTTCTGGGAGAAAATGAACCAAAGTTTCTACTTGCCTTTCCACTCCATTATGACTAATCAACATGTGAGGGAGAGAGAGTTCTAGCATCAGATTCAGAGAGGTTGGGTTTGGGGTCTGACCCTTGCCCTTGTAGCTCTATGATCTCAGGTAAGTGGTGACCTACCAAGAGCCTTAGTGCCCTCATAAAACAGATGACACGGGGAGGAAGAGCTGCCTCCACCCCATTGTCAAGAATTGATAATAAGCATAGCTTAAATGGATTTTATTATTCTTGTGATTCTATTCTAGGTAGAAAATGCCTGGTCTCAAAATCACTGCTCTGTGCCTGAATGTGGTACAGTTGGAACCTCAGTGGTCCACAGAATTAATTCACACAGAGAGGAAATCCCACTTCTGTGCCCTTGAGCCTAAATTGTCTAATTTTCATCCAGCTACTCTCCTGTCCTTCCCACTCAAATCCTGAGAAGTAATCATGAGTACTCCTTTCACTGCTTCCTCAGAACTTCTCTATAATTTCTCAGGGGCACTAACTGATGATGTTCCTTAGGTTCCTACAGGCACCATTGTCTGCATTGACCTGTGTTTGCTCATTTGACCCTTACATCCAAGCAATGGGTCAAACCCCCACAGCTGGAAAGTTGTGAGGCCAGGATTTGAATCCTGTTTCTCTGGTTCTTGATGCTGGAGAGATACCATAATACTTACTTGCCAGCATAATGTACCCACCATGATACTGACTTCCCCCATAATTTACCCACCATATTATTTACCTACCATGGTACTGACCTCTTCCTTGACCCACAGAGAATCTGGCTACTGCCCCTACCATTTCTTCATTCAATCATTCCCTCAGTCAACAATTACAGAGGAAGTGTCTACAATGTGCCAGGCCTTCATGAAGCTTACAACTCTAGTGGGTAAGCTAGAAATAAATACTAAGGAGGGAAAAAAGCAAGTAAGATGTCTGGGGCAGGAAGACCAGGCTGGCAGTTAGAACATGGATCCAAGGGCAGCTGATTCAGCAGCAGGCACAGCCTGCATGTAAACTGGTAGTATATGGGAGATCTGTGGGAAAGGAACCTGATGATTGAGCCCCAACCTTGTGCCAAACACGACACGTGCAATGTAAATTGTCTAATCCATCATCTATCCATCTTATTTGTCTGAGGTGCTATTATATAAATTTAAGAACCCAGAATTCTTAGTAACTTTATTTCTCTATTATTGATATACCTCAGAAGAAGGAGTCATCTCCCTGAAGATCAGGGACATTGCCCAACTCGCTCAAGGTTACCCAGCTGGTAAAGATGCAGGAGTAAGATTCAAACCCAGGAAGTACTCCACAGCTGAACATCTGTCTTCTAAACAACCTTACAGTAGTCAATAAACAAGAATCCAAGTTGGAAAGCAGTTTCAAGGAATGTGGCAACAGGTGACAGCAAGTGTATTATTTGGTTAGGACTGCCACAACAAAAGACCACAGCCTAGGTGGCTTAAGCAATAGAAATTTATTACTTACAGTTCTGGAAGCTTAAAGTCCAAGATCAAGGTACCAACATGGTTTGTGTCTGTTGAGGTCTCACTCAATGGCTTGCAGACAGCCACCCTCTCCTGAATGACCCTGAGTCACCAGCATCTGATGCAGAGTCCCGTATGGGTGCTCAGGCTGCAGACTTACTCCCTCATGGCCTCTACCTGCAAAGCCATGGTTTGATAGGGGCACAGGAACTGCAGCTATGGGACAAGAAGCTTGGAAATCATTTCACTCTGTCCAAGCAGCTGGGCTCAGGGCCCTAACATGTCTCTGCCAGTTTGCAGCTCTCTTTACTCAGCCATTTCTTCTCTTTCATTACAAAGGGGTGTGTGTGTGTGTGTGTGTGTGTGTGTTATTGTTATTCTAATTGGAGCCTATGTTTCTTAGCACTTGACACTCGTATCTATTCCCATCATCAATAAACTCTACTTAATCCATGTATACCTGTACCACCCTTTTTTACCTGTGTGCATATGTGTGCAAGTTTTGTCTATCTACCTAAGAGAATTAAGCAGATAGAATGAGACAGAAAAGAAGCAAAAGAAAAAGAAAGGGAAGAGAATGAAGTGAGAATCACTGGGAGAAGGGAGGGGGAAGGGTCATCCAGAGAATGAAAATCTGGGCACCATGCAGGGATCCATGACCTGTATAGTCAGGCAGCGGATGCTGGAGGAATCCAGGGGGCTCTATAGATAGACAAGGCTGATTGTCCTGTCTATGGGCTTGTGGTTACCTGACTTGTAAAGAGTCTAAGCCAGTTTCCCAACCCCGTGCCATGCTCAGCCCGGCTATACCTGGGAGGCCAAAACCTCTAAGAGCATCTCTGGCAATAAGCAGCTTGTAACATCTACCCAGGAGGCCAAACTACGATTATATTTTTTATTCATGACAAGTCATGGAAAAGGTTAATGATCATGGCTCCAGATTAGCATTTCCCAAAGCAGGGGATTTTGCTGTCATTTTAGGATATGCTACATAGGGTATTCCCTTTTGCAAATACACTCACAAAATAGCATTAGCATAGGAACGGCTCTGAGAAGTTCTAAATGTAGGGGTTTGGGTGTGGTTTTAACTTTCCTTAGGCCTTTCAATATCACACTACACTACTGGTGAGCTTATGTCCTTAAATCAGTTGAATAAAACCAAGGACAGGTGCTATTAAAACTCCTACCCCAGACTGATGTTCTTTCTCTGCAGGAACCCTTACCAGGTGACCTTTCTGAAATAGATATAGTCTCTGGGATCATGTGGCCATCTTCCAGGCCAAGCAATGGGTTCCAAACAAGTAAACCAACATGTTCTTACTGGCCTAACCTCATGCTTCTAAAACCAATACCTGCCTCCTGCCAAGAGTTTATAGCTAGAAATAACCTTGTCGCAACTAGTATGTTGAAGCTTGGCCAAACATGAGCTTACTTCTTAAGGTTGAGAGTAGGGCTAAAAATTCACTATTTAAATTGTAGGAAAGTCGTGGGGCGCCTGGGTGGCTCAGTTGATTAAGTGGTCCGCTCTTAATTTCAACTCAGGTCATGATCTCAGGGTCCTGAGATGGAGGCCTGCATCAGGCTCTGCACTCAGCCGGGAGTCTGCTTGAGCATTCTCTCTCCTTCTCCCTCTGCCCCTCCCCCCGCTCACTTGCACTCTCTCTCTCTCTGGAATGAATAAGTCTTTAAAAAATAAAATTAAAAAAAATAATAATAAAATAAAAAATAAAATAAACTGTAGAAAAGTCATGCGAACCTGAGAACCTACAGAAGGAGTATGACTCAGGACAGATCATTATTCTCTTAACAGACCTCAGTTTTCCAAATCTATAAAGTGAGAGGATAAGATGACATTATGGGCTCAAGTGTTTGCCCCCATGTTCATATATTGAAGTTCTAAGTCCCAATACCTCAGAATGTCACTGTATTTGGAGTTGGGCCTGTAGAGGTCATCAAGGTAAAATGAGGTCCTGTGGGTGAACCCTAGTCCAATATAACTGATGTCTTTATAAAGAAAGGAGATAGGACACAGACACTCAGAGACAACTACGTGAAGATATGGTAAGAAAGCAGCTATCTACAAGCCAAGGAGAGAGACCGTAACAGCAACCAAACCTACTGATACCATCAGCTTGAGTTTCTAGCCTCCAGAATTGTGAGAAAACAAATTTCTGCAGTTTAAGCCCCTCTGCCTGTGGCATTTTGCAATGGCCAGCCTTGGCAACCTAATAAACTTGGAAAGACTTTTCAGAGCAAGCACTTGGTTGCCTATCCAGTATCCACTCTCTCTTTTCTTGCTAACACAACCTTCTTTTATTCAAAAATCTACCCTCTCCCATGTGACAGAGAGAAAGGTGATCTTACCACCAGCCCAATGGCACAGTGTGAATAAGCAATTGTGTTCAGTTTATTCCTGTTGGCAGTGATTAGCTCAGAAACAGGCATAAGACCAAACTCAGGCCAGAAGGCCTGGAGAGAAGTCTCCTGGGGGCTTCTAGGAAGTTCTTCCCTTCATGGAGAGACACACCATGGTCTCTTGCTCTTCTAAAAAAAAAAATTAAAAAATCCATGTGCTTAAATGGGACATTTAAAATACCCATAGTTTTGGGGGACCTACAAGGGAGACATTCTAAGGATAGATAATTTCCTAAGATGGAAAAAGAGGAGAAACAGGTGATAAAGCCTCTGATACTGGCTCAAGCAGCCCTGCAGTACAGCCCACCTCATCTTCCAGTGATGGCAGATGAAAAAAATCATCCTTTTTGTGAAAGCCAGTCAGAGTTTCCTGTGGTTGCAGCTGAAGGCATCCAACAAGATCCCTCTCTGATCCTCTCCAGCCCTATGATTTCCTGGCAGCCATGATCTGAAGACTACTGGTGATGCGTAACCCCTTCCAGAGAACCTTATAAACAGCCCCCAACAACTCTGGGAGGCAGGGACTATCTTTAGTCCCATTTAAGGAGACAACAGGGTTCACAGAGGTTAAGTCACTTGTCAAAGTCACTGTGAGATGTGGCCAGTACGTGAGACCTAACTGGTCTGGGATCTACTTTCCACCAGAGTCTCTAAAATCCAGAAATTTTCCAATCAGCCACAGGGCCCCCACAGGGCCCATAGGAGAAAAGTCCTTGACCACCCAGAAGGCTTCCACTTGACATATCTACCTGGCCAGAATGTCTTATACTCTTTTAAATTCTAAATCTCTGCAAAATTATTAGGATGAGCTAATAAGCAAAAAATGTAGTGTTTTCCTTTGGATTCTTCAACTAAAATGATAAATCACAGCTAATTCCTACCACCTTTTCCTAAGAGATTATACCTTTTCCAACAAATTGTTGACATTTTTTCAATAGTTCAAAGGTATATGGTTCTCCTTCTCTCTTTTTTTTTTTTTTTTTCTCCAGCTAACTT